>NC_083326.1:49359197-49974197 GCF_963455315.2 Globicephala melas
AATTAATTAATTTGCTTTCTTGCCTTAGTCAATAGAGTATTACAAACCCAATGTCATAATCTCTTTTCAACAAATTAGGGTCTTGCAGTGTCTCGGCATTACTATCACACGGCATTAAAAATGAAGAGGGAACTCCCTGGCGGTCCGGTGGTTAGGACTCGGCACTCTCACTGCCGAGGGCCTGGGTTCAATCACTGGTCGGGGAACTAACATCCCACAAGCTGTGAGGCCCAAAAAATAAATAAATAAAAAATAAAAATGAAGAGAGTTTGGGTAAGCCTGCTCTGAGCCTTTTTCAAATAATTTAAATAAACCCATAATATGATCTTGTTTTCTTACATGTTGCTCCCTAGGCTTTTTGCCTTTATTGTCTCCTCTCTTTGTTTCAACTGCCCCCTTGATGATATTCTCTCTCTGTCTCTTCCATTTTTTTCTTTTTACAAATTTATTTATTTATTTTTGGCTGAGTTAGGTCTTTGTTCCTGCACGCGGGTTTTCTCTAGTTCCGGCAAGTGGGGTCTACTCTTCGTTGCGGTGCACGGGCTTCTCACTGCAGTGGCTTCTCTTGTTGCGGAGCACAGGCTCTAGGCATGGAGGTTTCAGTAGTTGTGGCTCACAGGCTCTAGAGTGCAGGCTCAGTAGTTGTGGCGCACGGGCTTAGTTGCTCTGCGGCATGTGGGATCTTCCCGGACCTGGGCTCAAACCCCTGTCCTCTGCATTGGGAGGCAGATTCTTAACCACTGTGCCACCAGGGAAGCCCTCTGTCTCTTCCTTTTTTGATGCTCCCGAATTCTTCTGTAACAAGCCAACACAACCTTCCAGCTCCTTGTTGCTTTCTGACCTGGCCCCGCCCAGCCCTTGGCTCCTCCCCAAGCTGCCCAGTGGCCCCATCCAGCTCCAGGGAACTTGTCCTGGCTGACCAGCCCCTCTGTCCACTGCTCAGCACTTCCTTCCACTCCCGATCCCGGGGAGGTGAGGACACCCAGCCTGGGACAGCCTCCCTCTCCAGGGACCTCCAGGCCTTCTCCAAAGCGAGCAGTCCCCTCTGACTGCTGGCTACTGTTGCCACCGGCAAGAAAGCCTGATCTCTTGAGGATTCTGGTCAGCGAGGTTCTGGAGAATCAAGTTGGAGCTGCAGCCCTGTCTTCAGATGGTTCCGTGCCAGGCTCCAAGCGCCATCAGGAGCAGGAAGGGGTGTGAGAAAACCACAGTCTCCTGATGCAAGGTCTGGGTCAGCCTTTCACAAACACCCGCTTCTCAACAGAGAAAGGGTCTCTGAAAGCAGCAGTCAGGAGCTACTTGCCACTGGGGCCTGCACACTCCGGGGGCACAGGGAGATTCCCGGGCATCTTTTTTTTTGCGGTACGTGGGCCTCTCACTCTTGTGGCCTCTCCTGTTGCGGAGCACAGGCTCCGGACGCGCAGGCTCAGCAGCCATGGCTCACGGGCCTAGCCGCTCCACAGCATGTGGGATCTTCCCGGACCAGGGCATGAACCCGCGTCCCCTGCATCGGCAAGCAGTCTCTCAACCACTGCGCCACCAGGGAAGCCCATCCTGGGCATCTTTGGTCTGTGCCCTGAGTCACTGAGCCCAGCACACTCTCATCTCTCGTATCATTGCAGGCATGAGGACCGACCCAGGACAGTGTTGCAATCCTTGGCTCACTCTTTCCAAACTGAAGAGACTCTGGTCCATCCCACTCCCCGGCCCCTCACACCTGGGCTGATGTGGGATGACACCATCCCCCAGGAGGCCAGTGGCAGGCAAGAGAGGGGAGCAGAACCGCAGCAAAGCCCTGCTCTGCCTGCCTGCAGGGGGACCTGTTAGAACACCTGCAGGAAATTACGGAGCAGACACATCGGTGCCGCCACCCAGGACCAGAGAGAAGCCACTTTGCCTTGGGAAGGGAGACAAGAATGCTCAGCTTAGCTAAAAGGGGTCACCTCTGCCACACTGCTACACAGAGAATTTACATGCAAATCAAGAAACACAAATTTATGGGGACTTCCCTGGTGGCGCAGTGGTTAAGCCTCCATGCTCCCAGTGCAGGGGGCCCAGGTTAGATCTCTGGTCAGGGAACTAAATCCCACATGCATGCCACAACTAAGAGTTCGTATGCCACAACTAAGAAGCCCGCGAGCCACAACTAAGACCCAGTGCAACCAAATAAATATTAAAAAAAAAAAAAACGAAAAAGAAAAGAAGAAACACAAATTTATAGCACATGAAATAATGTTTAAAATTTTAGGAATAAGACATTTTTAGATTTCTTTTAAGATGTATAACTGGTATACCCATTTTCAATGGACTCAAATTGGGGAGGAACCAGGCAGATTAGGGTCAAAAGTGTAGCAGTGACCAGTGGTGGGTCTGCAGGGGTCTGCAGGTTTCTTTGGGATGCTGCCCGCACATACTTCAGAGAGGAACCCGCCCTCCGGCATTCTGATGTCTTCCCTACCTTGGCAGTGGGGGAAATCAGAGGCGTCTGAGAGACACCTGTCACACCGTTGTCCTGTGATCCCCGGCTGACACTCGCACTGTCCAGTCACTGGGCTGCACAGCGTCTGGTAGGAGCCAAGGGCTGAACACTGGCAGGCTGGATGAAAAGACCTCAGTAAGACCCAGGGCAGGGGGGCACAGGACCCGGATAAGAGTATGGAGGCGGGGCCAGAAAGACCCAAATGCAAGTTCCAGCTCCACGTCTCATCGGACATGGAACTTGAAACAAGTCGCTCGATTGCTCTAAGCCTCAGTTTCCCCTTTCTTAAATGGGAATAATATTAGCATCTACTTGATAAGATTGTTGCCAGGATTAGATAAAGGGAATACTTGAAAGAGCTGGGTTCAATGCCTGGCTCACACTGAGCAATCAATAAATGCTGGGGTTTTTCTGTTGTTAATTTCATACCGACCAAGATTGGCTGGTTGTGGATGAGGATCTGGGGGATGCTTCCTGCATTCAGTAACGGTGCTCATCAGAGGAAGACGCAGGGAACAGCTGACTGGGGACGTGAGTCCATGCAGAGGCCACATTAATTCTGCATCCCACTGGGGATCAAATGCAAACCGTTCCAGTCCAGACTGGCCTACAGTGATCCCCTCTCCTCATACTTAGTTTCTCAAGGTGAGGTGTAACTGAATAATCGTGAAAAAAGTGATGCAGGCAGGGTTGGGAATAGACAGAAAAAGCATCCCAGGTTCCCTTCATCCCCCTCAAGCAGGTGACTAAACACGGATGGATGGAGAGAAGAGATTCTGGACATTCCCCTCTCTACTCCTTCCTGCTGGGTCAGGTTCCTACCGGTCCCTGCAGCTAACCTCCCACAAGGTGGCAGTTACTCAGCCTCACTCAGCACTCACTGCAAGGACTTGCTTCTGGGGAGAGGAGAGCAGTGGAAATGGCCCACTATTTCCTGAGCTGGAGGGTTTCACACCTTAAGAACTGGAAGGGACTGGAGAGATTATCTCGTTGAATTCCAGGGTTACATAGTGAAGTTCAGAAGTTAAGTGAAAATGACTCTACTACCCGAAGCAATCTACAGATTCAATGCAATCCCTATCAAACTACCAATGGCATTTTTCACAGAACTAGAACAAAAAATTTCACAATTTGTATGGAAACACAAAAGACCCCGAATAGCCAAAGCAATCTTGAGAACGAAAAACGGAGCTGGAGGAATCAGGCTCCCTGACTTCAGATTATACTACAAAGCTACAGTAATCAAGACAGTATGGTACTGGCACAAAAACAGAAAGATAGATCAATGGAACAGGATAGGAAGCCCAGAGATAAACCCACGCACATATGGTCACCTTATCTTTGGTAAAGGAGGCAGGAATGTGCAGTGGAGAAAGGACAGCCTCTTCAATAAGTGGTGCTGGGAAAACTGGACAGGTACATGTAAAAGTATGAGATTAGATCACTCTCTAACACCATACACAAAAATAAGCTCAAAATGGATTAAAGACCTAAGTGTAAGGCCAGAAACTATCAAACTCTTAGAGGAAAACATAGGCAGAACACTCTATGACATAAATCACAGCAAGATCCTTTTTGACCCACTTCCTAGAGAAATGGAAATAAAAACAAAAATAAACAAATGGGACCTAATGGAACTTCAAACTTTTGCACAGCAAAGGAAACCATAAACAAGACCAAAAGACAACCCTCAGAATGGGAGACAATATTTGCAAATGAAGCAACTGACAAAGGATTAATCTCCAAAATTTATAAGCAGCTCATGCAGCTCAATAACAAAAAAACAAACAACCCAATCCAAAAATGGGCAGAAGACCTAAATAGATATTTCTCCAAAGAAGATATACAGATTGCCAACAAACACATGAAAGAATGCTCAACATCATTAATCATTAGAGAAATGCAAATCAAAACTACAATGAGGTATCATCTCACACCAGTCAGAATGGCCATCATCAAAAAATCTAGAAACAATAAATGCTGGAGAGGGTGTGGAGAAAAGGGAACACTCTTGCACTGCTGGTTGGAATGTGAATTGGTACAGCCACTATGGAGAACAGTATGGAGGTTCCTTAAAAAACTACAAATAGAACTCCCATATGACCCAGCAATCCCACTACTGGGCATATACCCTGAGAAAACCAAAATTCAAAAACAGTCATGTACCACAATGTTCACTGCAGCTCTATTTACAATAGCCAGGACATGGAAACAACCTAAGTGTCCATCATCGGATGAATGGATAAAGAAGATGTGGCACATATATACAATGGAATATTACTCAGCCATAAAAGGAAACGTAATTGAGCTATTTGTAATGAGGTGGATAGACCTAGAGTCTGTCATACAGAGTGAAGTAAGTCAGAAAGAGAAAGACAAATACTGTATGCTAACACATATATATGGAATTTAAGAAAAAAAATGTCATGAAGAACCCAGAGGTAAGACAGGAATAAAGACACAGACCTACTAGAGAATGGACTTGAGGATATGGGGAGCGGGAAGGGTAAGCTGTGACAAAGCGAGAGAGAGGCATGGACATATATACACTACCGAACGTAAGGTAGATAGCTAGTGGGAAGCAGCCGCATAGCACAGGGAGATCAGCTCGGTGCTTTGTGACCACCTGGAGGGGTGGGATAGGGAGGGTGGGAGGGAGGGAGACGCAAGAAGAAAGAGATATGGGAACATATGTATATGTATAACTGATTCACTTTGTTATACAGCAGAAACTAACACACCATTGTAAAGCAATTATACTCCAATAAAGATGTAAAAAAAAAAATTATATGTATTGTAGATATAAAAAAAAAAAAAGTTAAGTGACCTGTCCAAGGTCACCAAATTAGCCTGTAGCAAAGGGCTTCAGTCTCCGGGGCAGACACATCCAGATTCAAGTAACAGCTCTGCCACTTAATAGCTGTGTGATCACGGGCACGTTGCTTAGCCTCTCCAAGCCTCAGTTTCCTCTTCTAGAAACGAGCTGATGACAGCACCCACCCCACGAGATCACTAGAGAGTCAGCAGCCACAGACGAGAAGGGCAGTGTGCGCAGTGCTTGCTCAGGGAGCACTCACTCTTGCTAACGTTACTGTCGTGATCACCCGAGTCCCCCAGTGCTTGGGATGTGCTCTGTGCTGCACTAATGGGAACCAGTGGATTAGTATTCCTGACTTCCAAATTTACATTCGGTGTATGCAGTTTAAAAAAAAAACCACTTAACAATACACACACACACACACACACACACACACACATGACCTTGTTTGCAAGGTTTCAAAATTTCCACACTCGTTGAGGCCTTGGGAAAGAAAAGATGAGATAAAGTGCCAATTCCAGTGATTTCTTTGCAGGCATCCTTTGGATCTGTAAAGGCCCACATCGTTAAGCCTTGGAGCACAGCGCTCCCACAGGGACGAGACCATGCCATTTTCGTTCTCTTTGACAGCGCTCGGCCCAGGCCCGTAAGCGGTGAGTTACTCTGATAGTGCTTTTCTGTGATAATAACAGTGGTAGCGTTTACCCGAGTTGTCACTAGAATCACAAAATAAACTCACTGCTGGAAGGGAGTGTGGCTCGTTTTCTCATTTACAAGTTACCTGGGACTTCAACGGGCTATGTGACTCGTTCTGCGAGGCCCAGTTAGGAAGTGGCAGGCCTAGGAGCGTTTACCATCCTTCCACCCTCCTATGTTACATGCATACATCCAGCAGACCTTGATTGCAGCTCTATTGTGTTCTATGGCCCCGTGACCAGGTGTCAGGGTGGAGGCAAGTATGAGAAACACCCATTCCCTGACCACATCGAGCTAGAACTCCAGGAGAGGGGCTAGAGCATTACTGACATGGTGCCTAGAAACTAAACATAAGACAGAGGAAGAAACGGGCCGAGTGCCACTCAACCAGCTCTTGGCAGACAGCAGGACAAGGACTCAGCTCTTCTGCCGTCTAGGTCAGCATTCCTTCATGGCCCCATGTTCCCTGCAGGCCTGTCTGCAGAGATCAAGTCCCTCCCCAGGGTCAGATTACTGAGGAAACGTTCTTGGGCCTTGTGATGGTTAATGTTTTCATGTCAGCTGGGCTATAGGGCTCAGATGTTTGCACAACACCAGTCCAGATGCTGCTATAAAGGCGTTCTGTTAGACGTGACAAACATTTAAATCAGCTGACCTTGAGTAAAGCAGGTTACTCTCCATGAAGTGGGTGGGCCTCATCCCATCAGTTGCAGACCTCAACGAGAAAAGCGGGAGGTCCCAGAGGAAGAAGAAATTCCGCCTCCAGGAGGCCTGTGGGCTCCAGCTGCGGCATCAGCTCCTTCCTCGTCTCCAGCCTGCTGCCCTGCAGACTTCAGCCTTGTCAGCCCCCGCAATCCGGGAGCCGAGTCCTTAAAATAAATCTATCTATCCCCACATCTATCTATATATACAGACACATATCCTGTGGGTTCTGTTCCTCTGCAGAACCCTAACACAGGTTCTTTCTGCTATTCTTCCTTTAAGGAAAGTGAAGGCAGAGAGGAGACACTCGTGCAGGCAGTCGGGGTAGCTGCAGCAGGAGCCTGGAGCACAGAGGCGGCAGCTCCAGCCAGCATCACGTGGGTGACACCGACCCTGACTCCCAGGGCCAAAGGGATTTGTCCAGGGAGCCTCAGGAGACGGAGTTACACTTCAGAAGTGAAAACAAAGATGCAGCCTTAAACGCAGGTACGTTATTTTAAATCCTGAGTTCCTCAATCTGGCATCACACTTCGCATTTCAATCCAACTATCAGTAGAGTTGCCAGATCTCAAACCCGAACCCCACCATTGGCGGCCTTTTCTCACTCTTGGAAATACTATAAGCCTTTGTGACTATTTTAATTCTGCTCTTTGTTTTGAGCCAGGTTCTTCGGAGTTTCTGGAGTATTTTCTTCTCGTCTGCTCCTCACTGTGCTTTTACTCTAAGACACTTTTATTCCCAAAGAGTATTAAAAAAAAAAAAGATAATAAATGTCCAGGGAATCAGGGAGCTTGTCTGCTGTGCTCCCCCCAAATCTTCCAGCATCAAGCACAGCCCTGGTCCCTAGTACATGCCAAACAGATGTTTGTTAAATGAAGGGATAAGAGCTATTGAAATGCTCTTCCAGGTCCAGCCCTGTAGTTCTACAGATGTGCATTCTCTCCTTGACCCCTGCAGCGCTGCTGTGAGAGGTATTGCTCTGAGGGATGCCAGCTTCTTCCCCTGCAGTGAATAAGCTCACAGAGTGAGGCTACAGTCCTGGACAACACAGAAATTGCAAGGGAAACAGAGCTCCTTATTGTTTCAGGGGTGTTCTCGTCGCGCGTGATGTTAGAGCTTTTCCTTCTGTTGGAAAAGCAGGCTGGCGCCTTCTCTGGCGCTCTTCACTCACAGCCGCAAAGCCAACATTTCAGTTCCACGATACTTAGCACCCTCCACTTCTCTGGCTAACTGGGCTGAGAGCAGATCAGATCTACAGAAAATCCCAAGGCTTCTTCCAATCACCTCAATGCTCTCCTAGACACACGCTGAATTACAGAGCAGAGGGCCCGTTCAAAGCAAAATTGCACAGAACTTGGCCCAGCCCTATGGATTTTGTTTTCCCCCTTGGAAAGGCCGGGAGGGCTCTCCCGGGAGCATCCCAGGTCAGAAACTTTCCCCTGCTGTGTCTTCTGCCATCTGCCGGTGCATGTGGCTTCTTCCCGGGGCCAGTTTGTCGGATTCAAGAGAATATGCTGACACGCAGAAGGAGGTTAATCTTGCACTGGCAACATATGTTGCCAGGACTTTTCTAAGGAAAAGTCTGCAACTACAACCCAGAGACTAGAGCAAACTCCAATGGGGACAGTTCGGGCCCTGGGCCACTGCGGTTTGGGGGCAGCTGCACGTTGAGTGCCTTCAGTGCCAAGTCATGGGAGTGCCGCTGTCTCCACACTCCCACCCTCTTGGCCTCTGTTCTAAGTGCTGACTAGTTGCGACTTAGCAAACTGCACCAGAAAAAAAAAGGGGGGGAGGAGGAAGGAAAGAAGAGGAAGAGAAAGATGAAGGATAGGAAGGCAGGAATGACGACGGACAGGACGGAGAGGAGGAAAAGGGAACAGTAAACCCCCAAAGGACCAAGCTTCCAGAGAGTCGCAGTGTGTTTTGTGGTTGCACATAAAGAGCTAAGTCAGACGTCAACACAAACGTAAAACTGAAATACACAGAGACAATTCTCTATGTGGCCTCACATCTACGATTTGACTTTCGGCTACAAGAAAGAAAACTGCAGGGCACTTGAGTGAGTCAAAAATAAACTGAGGGCTTCCCTGGTGGCGCAGTGGTTGAGAGCCCGCCTGCCGATGCAGGGGACACGGGTTCGTGCCCCGGTCCAGGAAGATCCCACATGCTGCGGAGCGGCTGGGCCCGTGAGCCATGGCCACTGGGCCTGTGCGTCCGGAGCCTGTGCTCCGCAATGGGAGAGGCCACAACATTGAGAGGCCCAGTACCAAAAAAAAAAAAAAAAAAAAAACTGAGAAGGAGATGGCCTTGTGCTTAAAGTCTGGAGTAAATTAAGTTAATGCAAAACATAAATGCTGGACTGCAGTTGGCAAGCGCAATTGAGAAGGGTTTTAGACTTCTTTTTAAGAAGACTTTTAAAATTTTTAAAGCAATATAGAACAAAGCCACACACACATTTTTTGGCTGGAATATACCAGACCATCTGATGTAGCATTTGGGGCCACACTGGTTTGATTCTAAAATTCCAGGGGCCAAGCAATCAACTTCATCTAAGAAAGATCACAAAATACTGGGTCAGACCTTGATGCTAGACCAGATTCAGATTTCAGCATGTCTGGGCTTCAGCCACTGGCTTCAACGCTGCCCCCGAGGAAAAAATTTAAAAGATCACAAAAGCTGTTAGAAAAAGCAAGCACTAGAGAAGGGAGACCATCGCTGACAGAATGTAGGAGCACCCCAAACGCTTCCAGAGCCTAATGGTTCAAATCTGGAAGAACAAACTTTAGGGCACACCTCTACGCCCCGCCAGGAATGAGGCTGCCCTGAACCTTCTCCTCCTGCTTTTGTCCGACAGACCTCGTTTTCACTACTCTTAACCTTGCCTGCTCCCCACATAAGTCCCTCTAGACTTGGCCCCTAGTGGACCCTGAGGTGGAAGGCCTCCATCCCGTCTCCCTCCTGCGAGTTCTCCTTCATTTGGTCAATGAGAGATTCAGTGCCTCCAGCTTAAAATAGAAATGTAAGCACCCCCAACTCGTGCTCCAAAGCTTCATTATTTGGGACATCTTTCAACAGAAACAATATATGTACAAGGACAAGGTGACCACACCAGACCATAGCGCCAGCTCAGCACTGAATCTGCCTCTAGTATGATGCATACAACTCCAACATAAGCATCACCTGTACTGAGGTTTCCACAGGAAATGCGCTGGGCGTTCCAAATTCTAACACAGAACTTCTCTGGTTGACATCAAGGCAGGGAAACAAAAGATACCCCTTCCTTTCCGTACCCTTTCACCTGCCAGGTGACCTAAATCTCTGTGCAGGGACTGCCGAGAGCTTCTGTGGCCCGAGAGGCAGAGGCTGAGAAGTGGGGCAGAGGATAGAGGTCCAGGACATGTCAGGGGATGAGGAGGAAAAAGAAGGGCTTGGGATATGGCACACAGGCATCTATGCAGACAGGCAGATCAACCAGGATTGAGGCTACAGGCTCTTAAAATGATGTAGAGGGAAGTATGAAGCAGAGAAAGGAGGGTTAAAGGAACAGCAGCTACCGTACAGGTGAGGGCTTCCCGGGCTCTGAGAATTTTACACATCAGTACACACGTAACCCACACAACATGTCACAGGGCGGGCACTATTACCAGGAAACTGAGGAACAGAGGGGGTAAGAACTTGCTCAAGTTGATAGCTAGTGCAAACCTGGTTCTTCGCCACTTTGTCTCCTGCTTCGGGGAGGGACCTTCCCGCTCCTGCCCCACTCTCCCAGCTCCTTAGCGTGGCCGCCCTCATGGGTGACGTGCCTCCGCGCCGATGCTACCCGCCTCCTGTGCTCAGAGGCTGGAAGCTAGAAACAGCACTTCCCAGATTCTCCTGGCGCTGGGCCCTGGATGGCCATGGAGGCAGAAGGACCGCGGTCCCCCTGTCCCTGAGCTGCATCGCAGGAGTCTGGGCTTGACACAAGGAGCCTCCTTGGAAGCCCAGCCTGGAGCCTAACTGAGTCGGTCAGCACCTAATAACCCACAGCAAGTCCCTGCTGGGTTTAGTTCCGTTCCTGAGCCCTGACTGATCACCTTCCCTTCTTCTCTCCCCTCGTTTTCCCTATGACCTTAGCCACCGAGGAGAACAATGGCAGGCAATGGGAAGGAGGCGGAGGAGAAGAACGGGGGCAAATTCATTCATTCATTTGCCGGTCACCCAACATTTACCGCACACCCATCATGCTCTAGGGACTGGGCCAGACTCCTCCCCTTCCCCTCCGGCGCCTTCAGTGACTCTTACTAGGATGCGGGACTAAGAGGCGAACCAAGTCTGTGGCCCTGTGTGTGCCGTTCCCTCGCCCGGAACACCGTGCTCCCTGCCCTTGTCTCCTTGGCGGTTTCCTCAACACTATCCAGGTACCACTTCCTGCCCAGAGCCTGCATTTGTACCCAGGTGCTGACTCCAGAGCCCATGGGCTCGACCACCTGGGAGGAGGAAGAGTAAGGCTGAAAAGACAAAGGAGGGGAGGTGACATGGCCTGGCCCTGAGGACAGTCACACGTAACATACATATATAGACCAGGGGCTCATTTATTAAACAATAGGCCTCACAGCTCTGCCAAAACGAGCCTCTGCATTTCCTCAGGGGGAGACTTACCTGGAGGACTGACGATCACTACATACGTGTGGCCCACTTACCTTGGCAAACAGGGAAGGAGTAGAAACCCCAGCGGCAGGCATCGCACCGAGGGCCCCCCACCCCGGGGCGGCACAGGCACCGCCCGTGGGCATCACATATTTCGGGGAGAACTCCTGCCAGGTTACAGTCACAGCCTGCGAAGGGGAAGAGATGTTCGGAGGGGTCTCCATCCTCCATCCCTTCACCCACAGCTTCTGAGTAATCTATGGTTTACATACAGTCCTAACCCAGAAGACTGCATCTTAAGGGGAGTAAAACATCTCTCCTGGAAAGATCAGAGATACGATTCAGAAACATCCAGGGCAGGCACTGGTTTGCAAAGTACCTACAATCTTCTAGCATCTACCCCCATGGGAACAATTTGTTTTTCCCCAAACTGAGCCTTGTTTAGTAAAATTTCAACTTCATAGATTCCCATCGAATGATAATCTTGAATTAAACATATTCCTACCTCCATTTCTCAGAAGAAAAGAGATGAACATATATTTAGCCCTAGTAAGTGCCAGACGTGGCTTTGGGGGACCTCACTCGGCTTGTCTCAATCCTCCAGGCATGAGCCCTTCCCAGCAGGCAGGCTGCTTCCAGTCCTACCTCAGCACCTCTGCTCTGGCCGGCAGGTAACACCCCTCCCCTGGTTCCCTCTCAACCTTCAGGTCTCGGTCAGGAAGGCCTTCCCCACCCAGTCTGTACCAGCAGCTCCCCCTTCCCTCTCCCACTCTCTATTTAGCTGTGTTTGTCTTTCACACTTTAATTATTGAAATCACTTATTGGCCTCATGACTGACTTTGACCAGTGGAATGAGAGGAAAGTGCTGTTGTGGGATTTCACAGCCCAGGTCACAACAGGCTTTGTGGTTTCCATGTTCACCCTCTGGGAACCCTGAGACCACCAGGGAGGTACCCTGTCTGACCTCATCGAGGATAAAAGGCCACATGGAGAGAGACACCGAACCCCAGCAGACCCTCCAGCAAGTCCGGCAGAAAGACTGCCCAGCCGAGCCACAGGGTTGCGAGAAATAACCCTTATTGTTTTAAGCCACTAAATTTTGGGGTGATTTATTACATAGCAATAGAAGAACGAAACACCTATCAAACTGAAAACTTAGGGAGAGCTCACCTCAGGACTCCCACTGCCATGTACAGTATGTCTCAATCAGTAAATATTTCCCAAGAAGACAGGGCTCTTGCTTGACTTTATTATGGATGGATTAAATAGTGAAGTCCAGCAAAAGCCCGCAAGATACGTAAGCATTTTAGAGTTGAGGAAAAAGATGCTCTGAAAGGTTTTTTTAATAGATCTTTTTTTTTTTTTGCGGTACGCGGGCCTCTCACTGTTGTGGCCTCTCCCGTTGCGGAGCACAGGCTCCAGACGCGCAGGCTCAGTGGCCATGGCTCACGGGCCCAGCCGCTCCGCGGCATGTTGGATCTTCCCGGACCGGGACATGAACCCGTGTCCCCTGCATTGGCAGGCGGACTCTCAACCACTGTGCCACCAGGGAAGCCCTTTAATAGATCTTTATTGGAGTATAATTGCTTCACAATACTGTGTTAGTTTCTGTTGTACACCAAAGTGAATCAGCTATATGCATACATATGTCCGCATATCCCCTCCCTCATGAGCCTCCCTCCCACCCTCCCTATCCCACCCCTCTAGGTCGTGGCAAAGCACCAAGATGATCTCCCTGTGCTACGCAGCTGCTTCCCACTAGCTATTTTACATCTGGTAGTGTATATATGTCAGTGTTACTCTCCCACTTCGCCCCAGCTTCCCCCTCTCCCCACCCTGTGTCCTCAAGTCCATTCTCTATGGCTACATCTTTATTCCTGCCCTGCCACTAGGTTCATCAGTGCCTTTTTTTTTTTTTTTTTTTTAGGTCCCATATATGTGCGTTAGCATACGGTATTTGTCTTTCTCTTTCTGACTTACTTCACTCTGTATGACAGACTCTAGGTCCATCCACCTCACTACAAATAACTCAATTTCGTTTCTTTTTATGGCTGAGTAACATTCCATTGTATATATGTGCCACATCTTCTTTCTCCATTCATGTGTCGATGGACATTTAGGTTAGTAGAAAGGTTAATTAAGTTGCCCAAGGTCACACAGCCAGAGGAGCTAAGTAGGGCTTTGAACCCAGGTCTGTCTGATTCTAAAGCCCATGCCCTTTCTATGATGCCAAGAATACAAGCTGGTAACTGATTTTAAAAGCTGTGTTCAAGGTATGTTCCAGATTAGTGTATGTATTCAAACCATTCTCATATTTAAAACATCTACATTTCTATCAAGAACATTAGCATCAGTGGGAAGCAGCTGCGTAGCATAGGGAGATCAGCTTGGTGCTTTGCGACGACCTAGGGGGTGGGATAGGGAGGGTGGGAGGGAGGCTCATGAGGGAGGGGATATGGGGATATACGTATACATATAGCTGACTCACTTTGTTGTACAGCAGAAACTAACACAACATTGTAAAGCAATTATACTTAATAAAGATTTTAAAAAACCAAGAACACTAGCATCTAAACCTGCAACATGATCCCTTGAGGAAGATCCTGAAAGACTCAAAGATTTGACTGAGTTCCCCCTACTTCTCAAGGAAGGGAAGTCTCATGCATTTCAGAAAGGTTTTCTACAAGGGTTAGAGTAATAGATAATCTGAAAAGTTAGCTAAATCCCACACCTTCCCTTTGCCCTTTTTCAGGTAAAAGGTTAGTAACAAAGTTGTGGAATTATTTTTTTGCAATAATTAAGAAAAAAAAGATCAGGGTATATCAGAGCAACTTTACAGTCTTTGCATAATCTCTAACTTGTTTATACTTCAACAGTCACCTAACTTGACAAGAAGGGCACTGGATGTGTCCAAGGGCATATTCATCACAAGAGAAGCCTTGGAACCCAGGCTGGCATGAGCACCGCCCTGACTGTCCATCACAGCAGCTGTCCATCACAGCAGCTTTCCATCACAGCTGCCATACAAGGTCCCAATGCCAGGGCCCCACAGGCTGAGAACACCACAGGGAAATGCAAAGGTTTACTGTCAATTACAGTCTTGGCATTAGACCAGGCATTGGAATTCAGTAAGAAACTTGAACTTTACAAAGGCATTGAAGTCCAAGGAATCCCGGTTTACAACCACTTGTAAACAGAAAGGAAGCATCTAGTGCCTATGCATTTCTAAATTTCTGTTTCTGAAATTCACTTTTTAACTTAGGCATGATTTCCACAGTGTAGTGGTTACCACGTTCACCTGACCCTTAACTTATCTGGCAAGTACTCCTACACGGTGCAGGAGCCAGAAACCTCTGAGGTCCCTCACTTCTCCCCGACCCTCACCTCCCACACCTCCTCACCAGGCCGTAGTGCTTATATCTCAGGAAAGCGCCCGCAATCCTCCTCTCCTTCCAGACTTCCAGAGCCTTCCTCCAGGACCTCATCCTCGTTTGCCTGGATTATTTCAAGAGCCTCCTGACAAGGCTGTCTGCTTCCTGTCTTCTTCCAACCCACTCTCCACACTGGTGTCAGGAGTGATCTTTCTAGAATGCCAACCTTTGCATATCAATTTCCAGATCAACCCCTCAACGGTGACCCAATGCCTTCAGTACCCAATCCAAAGTCCTCGACATGTGTGACACAGCAGACCCTTCAAAACCTTCAGGCTGCCAGAGACCGTGTGGCACCTCTATGCAAACTCGAAAAAGGTGGCTCTTCCTCGAGATGCCTTCCTGTCACTTGCTGTAAAATCGTCACCATATATATACAGGTCTGCCACCTCCTCAATGCCCCCTCCTCCTGGTCCCAGGAAGCCCTTCTAGAACCTCTGCCTTCTCCCTTCCTCCTTTCCTTCCCTCCTCCTTCCACTGTTCCTTCCATCCTTCCTTCTCTCCTTCTCTCCTTCCCACCTGCCTTCCCTCCCTCCCTTCTGTAAGGAGCTGTAAAGATGCCCCTTGTGTTTGCTCCCATGGCTCCGTGTTCTTGCCCTGTCATAGCATCAACTCCTGCTGTTCTAACTGCTTGTCTGTGTGTCTCCCACAGGCCTGGGGGCTTCCAGGGAGCAGGGACCGTGAGAGGTAGCTGCCTTGGCCATGCCTAGTATAGAGGAGGCACTTAATAGGAGTTTAATGAGTGAAGAATATGCTAAATATTCAAGACGACAATTCTCTTGGGTAAACACCACACCATTCCTTGAGTTTTATTTTATTGGCACAGAGCTGCCAAACCGAGATATCAGAATTCACCCGTTCACCTCTAAGCTGTGTCTGGCTTGTCTCCATGCCAGCAACGAATGCCCCACCCTGCCAGCCAGGTGAAATGCCCAGCCTGGGGAGAGACAGCAGGAAGGCATGCCCTAGCGGCGGTCGCCCCACCTCTCAGCGTTCTCATCATTAGCGCGAGCCCCGGCCCCGATCCCACTGACACAATACGTCGGCAATGGCAAGTAGCTCCTTACAAAGTGATGGGGAAGCAACACCTTCTCATGGTATTTGTCAAGAAACCTCTGGGCAGCCATGTCTTCAGGCCAAATGTGCTGCTTTACAAAATCATCCCAAGACCGTATCAATCTCCTAAGGTAAGCACCTGGAGTCTTCCTGCAGCTGTTGATTTTGCCTGTCACCACTCTTTGTTTGAATTTGGAGGAATAAAACTGTGCCCATGCCCGGAGGCCAGTGTCCCCCTAGAGTGAATGTTTTGTGTATCCTGTCATTTTCAAAAAGAGCCCTTGGGCTTCCCTGGTGGCGCAGTGGTTGAGAGTCCGCCTGCTGATGCAGGGGACACGGGTTCGTGCCCCGGTCCGGGAAGACCCCACATGCCGCGGAGCGGCTGGGCCCGTGAGCCATGGCCGCTGAGCCTATGCGTCCGGAGCCTGTGCTCCGCAACGGGAGAGGCCACAACAGTGAGAGGCCCGCGTACCGCAAAAAAAAAACAACAACAACAACAACAACAACAAAAAGAGCCCTTGAAGATGTGTCTACTAAACGTTGACCTCCTAACAATAAATGTTAAGTGGTTATAAATGATCACTTGGACCCAGAAAATCCAAATAATATCCAGTCATGAAACATAACGAAAAACCTAAAAACATTCTGATCTGCAAAATGGTTCTGTCCTTTTGCTTCACGTCCCCTTTGGTTCAAGTGTCTGCAATTGAGCCTATGGATTTTCTAAAATTCTCAATTGGGGCTGCACACTGGAATCTCCTGGTAAAACATCATTGCCTGGCTGTGGAATCCCAAACTCAGAGATGCAGATATAATCCCAGGATCTATAAACTATGGCCTGAGGGCCAGACCCATCCCTGTTTTAGTAAACAAAGTTATATTGGAACACAGCCAAGCTCAATCATTTATTATACATACTGTCTATGATTCTTTTCATGTTACTATAACAGATTTGAGTACTCACAACTTTGCCTACAAAGATGAAAATATTTACTATCTTTATCCTTACAGGAAAGTCTGCCAACCACTAAATAAGAATTTCTACTAACTAGAGCAGTTGTTCTTAACAAGAGACATATGACAGAATCACCTGGAAAACCTGTGCAAAATGCCAGCCTGAACTTCACCCCTGGAAATCTAGATTTAAGATCTGGGGGTGATATATGCCATCTACAAGAGACCCACTTCAGACCTAGGGACACATACAGACTGAAAGTGCGGGGATGGAAAAAGATATTGCATGCAAATGGAAAGCAAAAGAAAGCTGGAGTAGCAATTCTCATATCAGACAAAATAGACTTTAAAATAAAGACTATTACAAGAGACAAAGAAGGACACTACATAATGATCAAGGAATCAATCCAAGAAGAAGATATAACAGTTGTAAATATTTATGTACCCAACATAGGAGCACCTCAATACATATGGTTAACAGCCATAATAGGGGAAATCGACTTTAACACCCCACTTTCACCAATGGACAGATCATCCAAAATGAAAATAAATAAGGAAACACAAGCTTTAAATGACACATTAGACAAGATGGATTTACTTGATATTTATAGGACATTCCATCCAAAACCAACAGAATAGGGCTTCCCTGGTGGCGCAGTGGTTAAGAATCTGCCTGCAAATGCAGGGGACATGGGTTCAAGCCCTGGTCCGGGAAGATCCCACATGCTGCGGAGCAACTAAGCCCACGTGCCACAGCTACTGAGTCTGCACTCTAGACCCCGTGAGCCACAACTACTGAGCCCGCGTGCTGCAACTACTGAAGCCCATGCGCCTAGAGCCCATGCTCCGCAACAAGAGAAGCTGCCGCAATGAGAAGCCCACGCACCACAACAAAGAGTAGCCCCCACTCGCTGTGACTAGAGAAAGCCTGCACACAGCAACGAAGACCCAACGCAGCCAAAAATAAATAAGATAAATAAATTTATAAACTAAACAAAACAAAACAACAGAATACACTTTCTTCTCAAGTGCTCATGGAACATTCTCCAGGATAGATCATATCTTGGGTCACAAATCAAGCCCTGGTAAATTTAAGAAAATGGAAATCGCATCAAATGTCTTTCCCGACCACAACGCTATGAGACTAGATATCAATTACAGGAAAAAACTGTAAAAAATACAAACACATGGAGGCTAAACAATACACTACTAAATAACCAAGAGATCACTGAAGAAATCAAAGAGGAAATCAAAAAATACTTAGAAACAAATGACAATGAAAACACGGTGACCCAAAACCTATGGGATGCAACAAAAGTAGTTCTAAGAGGGAAGGTTATAGCAATACAATCCTACCTCATGAAACAAGAAAAATCTCAAATAAACAACATAACCTTACACCTAAAGCAATTAGAGAAAGAAGAACAAAAAAACCCTATAGTTAGCAGAAGGAAAGAAATCATAAAGATCAGATCAGAAATAAATGAAAAAGAAATGAAGGAAACAATAGCAAAGATCAAAAAAACTAAAAGCTGGTTCTTTGAGAAGATAAACAAAATAGATAAACCATTAGCCAGACTCATCAAGAAAAAAAGGGAGAAGACTCAAATCAATAGAATTAGAAATGAAAAAGGAGAAGTAACAACTGACACTGCAGAAATACAAAGGATCATGAGAGAGTACTACAAGCAACTATATGCCAATGAAATGGACAACCTGGAAGGAATGGACAAATTCTTAGAAAAGTACAACCTTCCGAGACTGAACCAGGAAGAAATAGGAAATATAAACAGACCAATCACAAGCACTGAAATTGAGACTGTGATTAAAAATCTTCCAACAAACAAAAGCCCAGGACCAGATGGCTTCACAGGCAAATTCTATCAAACATTTAGAGAAGAGCTAACACCTATCCTTCTCAAACTCTTCCAAAATATAGCAGAGGGAGGAACACTCCCAAACTCATTCTACAAACTACCATCTCCCTGACATCAAAACCAGACAAAGATGTAACAAAAAAAAGAAAACTACAGGCCAATATCACTGATGAACGTAGATGCAAAAGTCCTCAACAAAATACTAGCAAACAGAATCCATCAGCACATTAAAAGGATCATAGACCATGATCAAGTGGGCTTTATCCCAGGAACGTGAGGATTCTTCAATACACACAAATCAATCAATGTGACACACATTAACAAACTGAAGAATAAAAACCATATGATCTTCTCAATAGACACAGAAAAAGCTTTTGACAAAATTCAACACCCATTTATGATAAAAACTCTCCAGAAAGTAGGCATAGAGAGAACCTACCTCAACATAATAAAGGCCATATATGACAAACACACAGCAAACATCGTTCTCAATGGTAAAAAAACTGAAACCATCTCCTCTAAGATCAGGAACAAGACAAGGTTGCCCACTCTTACCAATACTATTCAACATAGTTTTGGAAGTTTTAGCCATGGCAATAAGAGAAGAAAAAGAAATAAATGGAATCCAAATCGGTAAAGAAGTAAAACTGTCACTGCTTGCAGATAACATGATAGTATACAAGAGAATCCTAAAGATGCTACCAGAAAACTACTAGAGCCAATCAATGAATTTGGTAAAGTAACAGGATACAAAATTAATGCACAGAAATCTCTTGCACTGTACACTGTACACTAACGACGAAAAATCTGTAAGAGAAATTAAGGAAACACTCCCATTTACCATTGCAACAAAAAGAATAAAATATCTAGGAATAAACCTACCTAAGGAGACAAAAGACCTGTATGCAGAAAACTATAAGACACTGATGAAAGAAATTAAAGATGATACAAACAGATGGAGAGATATACCATGTTCTTGGATTGGAAGAATCAACATTGTGGAAATGACTATACTACCCAAAACAATCCACAGATTCAATGCAATCCCTATCAAACTACCAATGGCATTTTTCACAGAACTAGAACAAAAAATTTCATAATTTGTATGGAAACAAAAAAGACCCCGAATAGCCAAAGCAATCTTGAGAAAGAAAAATGGAGCTGGAGGAATCAGGCTCCCTGACTTCAGATTATACTACAAAGCTACAGTAATCAAGACATCATGGTACTGGCACAAAAACAGAAATATAGATCAACGGAAAAGGATAGAAAGCCCAGAGATAAACCCACGCACCTATGGTCACCTTATCTTTGGTAAAGGAGGCAGGAATGCGCAGTGGAGAAAGGACAGCCTCTTCAGTAAGTGGTACTGAGAAAATTGGACAGCTACATGTAAAAGAATGAAATTAGAACACTTCCTAACACCATACACAAAAATAAACTCAGAATGGATTAAAGACCTAAATGTAAGACCAGACACTATAAAACCCTTAGAGGAAAACATAGGCAGAACACTCTATGACATAAATCACAGCAAGATCCTTTTTGACCCACTTCCTAGAGAAATGGAAATAAAAACAAAAATAAACAAATGGGACCTAATGAAACTTAAAAGCTTTTGCACAGCAAAGGAAACCATAAACAATATGAAAAGGCAACCCTCAGAATGGGAGAAAATATTTGCAAATGAAGCAACTGACAAAGGATTAATCTCCAAAATTTATAAGCAGCTCATGCAGCTCAATAACAAAAAAACAAACAACCCAATCCAAAAATGGGCAGAAGACCTAAATAGACATTTCTCCAAAGAAGATATACAGATTGCCAACAAACACATGAAAGAATGCTCAACATCATTAATCATTAGAGAAATGCAAATGAAAACCACAATGAGGTATCACCTCACACCAGTCAGAATGGCCATCATCAAAAAATCTACAAACAGTAAATGCTGGAGAGGGTGTGGAGAAAAGGGAACCCTCTTGCACTGTTGGTGGAAATGTAAATTGATACAGCCACTATGGAGAACAGTATGGAGGGTCCTTAAAAAACTAAAAACAGAACTACCATATGACCCAGCAAGCCCACTACTGGGCATATACCCTGAGAAAACGATCATTCAAAAAGAGACATGTACCACAATATTCACTGCAGCTCTATTTACAATAGCCAGGACATGGAAGCAACCTAAGTGTCAATCGACAGATGAATGGATAAAGAAGATGTGGCACATATATACAATGGAATATTACTCAGCCATAAAAGGAAACAAAATTGAGTTATTTGTACTGAGGTGGATGGACCTAGAGTCTGTCATATAGAGTGAAGTAAGTCAGAAAGAGAAAAACAAATACCATACGCTAACACATATATATGGAATCTAAAAAAAAATAAAAAGGTTCTGTTGAACCTAGGGGCAGGACAGAAATAAAGATGCAGACATAGAGAATGGACTTGAGGACACAGGGAGAGGGACTGGTAAGCTGGGACTAAGTGAGAGAGTAGCATTGACATATATACACTACCAAAGGTAAAATAGATAGGTAAGTGGGAAGCAGCTGCATAGCACAGGGAGGTCAGTTCGGTGCTTTGTGACCACCTAGAGGGGTAGGATAGGGAGGGTGGGAGGGAGACGCAAGAGGGAGCAGAGATGGGGATATATGTATACATATAGCTGATTCACTTTGTTATACAGCAGAAACTAACACAACACTGGAAACCAATTATACTCCAATAAAGATGTTAAAAAAAATGAAAAAAACAAAAGAACGAACTATGCTACATGTGCTTTGAGTATGCAAAGATTCACTCCAAAAATAGCCTCTCAGAGTTTGTGTAGCTGACCTCAGGCCCAACTAACCTATAAGAATGCAAGAGGCTTCCCTGGAGGTGCAGTGGTTGAGGGTCCGCCTGCCGATGCAGGGGACGCCGGTTCGTGCCCCGGTCCGGGAGGATCCCACATGCCGCGTCGCGGCTGGGCCCGTGAGCCATGGCCGCTGAGCCTGCGCATTTGGAGCCTGTGCTCCGCAACGGGAGAGGCCACAACAGTGAGAGGCCTGCGTACCGCCAAAAAAAAAAAAAAAAAAAAAAAAAATGCAAGCACATTTATTTTAGCTAAATAGTTAGATATTTGCCTAGTAAAATCTTGTAGGATAATTAGAAAATTATGCTACTGTTTTTAGAAAAAAGCATCACTATTATTAACATAACATGGAATTGGTACGTGCAGAAACTAAAAAAAAAAGTAAAAGAAAAAAGAACACTGGAACTTCAAAGGAACAAATACATAAGAAATTTATAAAGAAACTCTAGGAAATTATATGTATATATGGAAAACTTTAAATAAGATATTTGGGGAAAAAAAAGATCTGGGGGTGAAACTCAGGAATTTATACTCTGTAAAAGCATGGGGTTCTAAAACATAGGCCTGTTTAAGAACCACTATATTAGAAGACATGAAAGCATTAATGAGCCTTAATGAAATAAAATTCTCTGGGGTGGGAGGGACTTGGTATTATCCAGTGCTGTGTATCTCCTGGCAGTTGAGATGTCTGTGCTTCTAATGTTCACTGCCAGAAGTTTGGCCCCAAATTGGGTGTTTTTAAAATGCATTAGTGGAAACCAAATTGAAGTGGGTATCTGTGCCTTCCAATGCCCAACTAAATCTAATTGCACTAACTGAAACTTCTTTTCTCGAGGCTGTGTTCTGAGGCTTCTCTAATATTTTGTAATAGACGTCTGAACTTCCCTTCAAGTTCAGTTAAATTTCTTTCCCTGAAGTCACCACCAATCTAGTTGGGGAGAAAAAAGAATGGGATAACAAAGGGAAACAGACCAGAAATGAAAGATCTAAAACACGTTTGTGGAAGGAAACCAGAGATGTGTGTCATAATCCAGGCTCAAAAGCTGAGTCCCATTCTAGTCAAATGACAAACATTTAAGCAAGTACTTGCTGATACCCGCTGTGGGCAGGATACCACGGCAGGTGCTGTGGGGATTAGAAAGCGAGTCAGGCACAGCTACTGTCCCCAAATGACCAAGTGTCTGATGAAAGCTAAAGACAATACCCCGCATAATACCCCAGCGCCGTGGTCTGCTCAGAGGAGCCGGGTGTGGGCAGGGCACAAGCAGGAAACGGCACAGGAAGGTAAAGTGGGTCACGTGAGAGCTGACGTCAGGTGAGCCCTTGTGCTGCCCCAAATCCCGTGACACTCCCCAAGCCCATTCACTCCCCCGCGTTCCAGGATGCCTCTTTCATACCTTCTCTCTCCTCAACTCCAAGGCCTTCTCCCCAGCCTCAATTTCTGCCCCCATCTTGATTCTTATTTTGCAAAGAAAAAGAGAAAGACCAGAAGAGAGCATCCACATGCTCCCGCCACGGGTCCGCAGGCCCTTGCCCAGCCCGTCCCCAGGCTCCGCCTCCTCCTTTCTGACAGCCTTTCCGGCTCAACAAATGGCACCCCCTCCCCTTCACTCCTTGTGTGCTCCATCCAGAAGCCGGGAGCCACCCCCAGTCTTCTTGCTCTAACAGCCCACCTCTGCCCAGCAACCCCCAGGCAAGTCCTCAGATTATATCCACGGTCTGTGCACTGCTTGTCACCTCCACTGACACCTCCGGGGTCCAAGCCACCACCATCTCTTCCTCACGGATCATCATCCTGATGGCTTCCCTGCTTCTTCTCTCCTCCTCCTACAGCTGGTCTTCAACACAGTTGCCACACCCCAACGCAACGTAGTTTCCCTGTGCCGAACTCTCCTGGCTCATCAGAGTAGAGGCTATGTCCGCGCAGTGGCTGACGAGGGCCTGCAATCTGGTCCCCGGGTTGCCCGCCTCACCCCCTCCCCTTCGCTCACGCTGCTTTCACACCCCTGATCTCTCTCTGTTCAGGGAACACCCCCGGCATGTCCTGCCCCAGGGACTTTGCACTTACTCTTTCCTGCATCTAGATGCTTCTCCCCAGACACCTGCAGAGCTCAGCCCTCAGCCCCCTGACGACCCTGCTTAATCATCTCTTCAGGGAGGGCTTCCCTGACAACCTACTTACATGTGCAAACCTCACGTTCCTACCCTCTCTCTCTCGGCCTTATTTATTCCACAGCACTGATGGCCAACGCACCCGGAGCTAATATACTGTTGTAGAACCTGAATTCCTTGACCAAGGATGGCCCTCCAGAGACCATGTTCTTGTCTGGCCACCAGTGCCCCTTCCCTGCCCACTCACACTCTGGACGCACCAGGAAGAGGGGTCCATGTGCTCCCAGTGAGATGAGCGCGTGACCATCAGGCCTTTCCCCATCTTGGGGGACGAGACCAGGTAGGTTACCCAAGCCTGACCCAGATGGTCGTGGGCTGTGTGCATGCAATGTGCCGCGCCCTTCTGAGCGTGTGTGTCCCTGTGAGCACCACTGTGGGTTCACAGAGCGAACTGCTCACAGCTCCAGAATCGAACCCAAAGGCCTGGAATACTCTCATATGGGTTAATTTACACCTACCATGTGGATGACTCCCATTTAAAAGTAACACCTTGTGCAGGACACAACCCTGCATATCATAATCTATCACATTAGTGATTTTACTTGTTTGTATATTAAATATGTTATTGTAGGAGTCACCCCCACCCCCGACTGAACTATAAGCTCCAGGAGAGTTGGGAAATTCGTTTCACTAAGTCCCCAGCAGCCAGAACAGTGCTATGCACATAGCAGGTGGTCATAAAATACTTGCAGAATCCGGGATTAGGTCGGTGTAGCACCTCTCCACCCCAAAGGCTGCTTCCTGCATACCCCTGCCACTCTCTTCACTGGGTATTTTTCTGGTAGGCCGGGCCCAGAAAGTTAATGCCCCAGAGGTAGCCCTCCATGCACATCAGGTGACTGAAGTTATCCGTTCCGTTGGGATAACGCTGAGCAAGTTCTCTGCTGCCTCCCAGAGTCGCTCAGAGGGCTGCAGCCCCAGGGCTGCCTGCTAACGCACCTTCATAAGGGTTCCCTTCAATCTCGGACTCACTCCCTCACTGATGTTTCCTGGTGTCACCTCCCAAATTAACTACTTGCACTCAGCTCCTTTCTCAGAGTTCGTTTATGGAGAACCAAATAACACAGCAGGCAACCGACTGCTACTGAAGGTTTTTGAGCAATCTAGCAACATACAATCTAAAAACTCTTCTTGGTCTCCATCAGGTGGTGCCATTGCAAAGGACAGACTGGAGTAGAGAATGATGGGAGGTGAGAAGCCCAAATACGACACACCTGGGCTTCCCTGGTGGCGCAGTGGTTGAGAGCCCGCCTGCCGATGCAGGGGATGCGGGTTCGTGCCCCGGTCCGGGAAGATCCCACATGCCGCGGAGCAGCTGGGCCCGTGAGCCATGGCCACTGAGCCTGCGCGTCTGGAGCCTGTGTTCCGCAACGGGAGAGGCCACAGCAGTGAGAGGCCCGCGTACCGCAAAAAAAAAAAAAACAAAAAACCAAATACGACACACCTGCAAGGCACCACCATGGTCCCATGAGGATGACTTGAACTTGGACATAGCCATGTGCACAGGAAGTAGAAAAGGGATATGGAGCATAACATCTTCACTGAAGTTAAACCAAAAGAGAAGTTACTTGCCTTTTATATCTCCAGCTACTGGATCTTCTGGACTTGGAGTAGAAATAGGAAAAACGGGAATTCCTAGAAAAAATAGTTTATCAAAAAATACAGAGAAGGATGATTAAGGAGACAGTAAAGTAAAACATTAAATTGCACTACCTAGGAAGACGCCCTCTCTGACTTAGTGAAAGCGGCATGTGGAAACTAACTGAAAGAAAGGAAATGTTGCTACACTTAAAATGCATCTAGTAATAAAACCAGGATGGTCAGACATTCTGATTTGTACATTAATGAACAGAAATGGATATTTCGTGCTCACAATAGCTAAGTCCCAGTCTAGCAGGGCTGAGCTGGACTTCTTTAGTATCTTTATTGTTTTTTCATGTAACATCGAGACTAGCTTTTTAAAAATGTTTTCTTTCAAGTCTTTTTCCCTAAAACTTTGCTTATGAAAATGCAATTTCTGCTCAGCCTCTATCCAATCATTATAGATTCTAAACTGATTGAGCCCTGATTCAGTGTCACTATGTTTGGGCTTAAAAACTGGTTCCTTTAACTTTAAGATGATCATGTAATTCATCCTCCAAACTGGAACACTTGACAGTGGAAGTGGGTGCTCGTTTAACAATGACCCTGGAACAGCAGGTGGGAGCCAGGACACGTGCACATCCTGTCCACAGAGCCCCACAACTCAACATGCTTTTCCGGGGATGGCAGAGTCGTGAGGTGGGAATGGGCAAGAACTAACGCAGCAACGGGGTAGCCTCTTCCTGAGACTGTGTTTCTCCGTCCTGACCCCAAAGTCCAGTTTTTACACTAACTGCAGAACAAACAGGGCCACGGCTCTTGGAACAGTCTGCACAGCTGACTTCACGCGCTCCCCTGCTCCACGTTCTACGCTGTTTCTAACAGACACGTATATATCTCTCCAAGATGCTGAGATGTTCTCTTAGATCACGGCAGTGGGATAAGGTGAGGGCTCTACTGTACAGTGGGAGAGAACAGACACATCCCCCCGGCCACCGGAACTACCACACACACTACGTGTGCTCACGCGAACATCTGGAAGCCCGCGACCTTTACTCTAGGTTTACGAAGGAAAACCCCACACATGGATTACTATTACTTTGAAACTGCCACTATCTGACCCTTTGACCTGCTGAGATGGTAATGTCTATGGTACAGCCTAACACTCTGGAGATAAATAACACTATAAAACATACTTATAAAAATGTAATGTTCCCAACTTTGGGGAACATTTTCACACAAATAGAACCTTCCCGGCCCTATTTCTGTCCCTCTACCACCCCTCTGCCCCATGCCTGCCATGCACTCAGGGGTCGATGCACAAAGCCCAGGTCAGCGCCGAGAAGCCGGGCCTCTCCTTCCGCAGCTGGGACTTACTGGAGCAAATCGGGAAATGGTGGTAGCCGGCCGCACACTCCTCACAGTGGTCTCCGCGGAAGTTGGGCCTGCAGGTGCAGTGGCCCAAGCCCTGCTGACAGTCCTCCGCGTGGTCGGGGTGACAGCTGCAGGCTAAGAGAAATCCCAAGGAGTCCGTCCTTCACTGCACCTCTTAAGGCAAATATGTCCTAACCCTTCTCAGGCAATGTTTACTACTTCCTCATTGGTTTCCAGGGATTCTTGGAAGGGCACAGCCTGTTTTCCACTTCACACCTGCTTGACGGTTTGCATTGACTGAACCCCGTGGACCCTCAGAGACAGGCTTTAAGGAGCGTCACACTGAGAAGTTCTCGAGGATGTGGTTTATTCCATTGAGCACCGCCCAGTGCACCGTGTAGGGGGCAACCCTGCACAAGCCACCACCGGAGGGGCTGGGCGGGCACATGCTGGGGCTCCTGGCAGGGCTGTTGGGCACAGCCTCTCCCGGCTGTGAGCCAACTGTGAATGTCCACAGAGTGGTCGTCATTACACAGCTGTGATGTGGACACAAGTGTGGGATATGCCTAGACATTGATATATGATCTGTGCACAGCACAGCAAGATCGTGCCCGTAACCCAAACGTTCGAATCAAGTGATACAGCTTACTGAAGGCAGTTTTTGCAACCAGCCTGACTGTTGGGTTTGCATTCCAGAGGGACACACTTGGGTGTAAAACACTCGGGAACCCCCTCACTTGGGAGCTCCCCTTGACCTGGCAAAAGTCCTCACCTTGGACAGCAAAAACGCTGTCATAGCTCAGCTGGGTCCCCGTCCTGTGAGGAACTGGGAGGCTGGAGAAGTCGTGAGCGCCAAGCAACCCCCTATCCTGGCTTCTCCTGGTGTCCTTTGCTTAATTTGTTTAGGATTTATGTGTCCTGTGGATTCTTTCTGCTAAGCCTCTAATATCTCCATGAGACCCCTTCAGTGATGAAGAAAGAAACGAGAAAAGTGATGGAAAACAGGCTCCTAGGAAGGCATGAGTTTATTCACGATGTCCTGTTTTCCTTTGCCAAAGCTTATTCTTCGTGGGCACAAGATAAATCATGGGCATACTTCATAGGAGGATGTGGAAAAGCGAGGGAAAACGAGGACACCCTTTTCATAACTAAGATGCCCTACAGAGGAGCAAATCAGAGTTTACACATTCTTTGGATTCGATGCTCTCAAACATTAATGATATGATGAATGAATTTGGGGGGGGGAAGGTGGGCACAGAAGCCAATTTCAGGACTGGAACTGTTTTCTAACTGCAATAGCCAGAGAACATAAAAGAACCAAATAAAATACACATGCAGAACAAAGTCTATAATCTGAGCTACGACTGATAATTCCACAGGAAAAAAAAAAAAAAAGTGGCATTTTTCTGTATAATGGAAGTGGCACGTTACAGCAGTGCTAGACAGATATGAACTATACCCTGGACCTACCAGTTAGTAGTTCTCTCACCTGGGCCAAAATATTTAACTGCTCAGACCCTTTGATTTCTCGATATCTAAAAATGAGACTAATAATACATTATCTTAAGTTTGTTATGATAATTAGATAAGACATTTGTGAAATTATTTAGGCCATGCCTTGTATATAGCAAGTGCTCAATAAATCATAACTATTTTGAATATTATGACTATTATTACATCCTTGTGAAATCATTACTATGTTGCCTTGAGTCTAATTCTGATGAAATTTAAAATTACTGGAGATCATAGAAACATGTCAAAACAACAGAAAACATTTGTTGCAGGCCTAGTATGCGCCAAGCCCAATGCTCAGTATTTTCCTAGGTGGTTTTGACTGCATTTCATTTACTCTTAGAGACTAGATTATCATTTCCATTTATATATATGAAATCTGATTCTCGGAGAGACTATGTAACTGCCTGAAGTCACACAGCTAGTAAGGAGTAGAACCAATAATATGGAGAGAGAAAACTAAGGGAATTACTAGCCAATCAGAATTTAGCCCGATGACCTCCCTGAAGTTAAGACACACCAAGTTGGAATGAAACTTACGGATGCAGCCGTTGGGGGCATGGACCGGAACGCCGTAAGGGCGGTAATAGCCCTTAGCACACTTTTCACAGTTTACACCAGCTGTGTTATGCTAGAAAGAAACAAAAGAAACTTAGGGGGGAGAGTGCTATTCAACCAGAGAAATAATTCTGTTGTACACAAATGTAAAGTAAAAGTCATCAAAAACAAAAAGCACTGAACTTGACCTTGAATCTCCAAGATTTACCACAGGACACTGGCTTGAACTTGGCTCTGGAATTCTTTTTCCCATTGGAAGAGGAAATGAGGGTAAGTTCGATGAACTGGACAACCCAAGTTTTCCTCTCTACCACTTAATGAAGCACCTGACATTTGAGTGAGCAAAAATTCCAGAGGACCACTCTTCACAGCTTCCTTCAGTAGCGATGAATGGATCATAAATCACCCTTAGGTTTAACCCAAGGGATAAAGGGTTATGTGTGTATTTTTATCTTCTCCAATTTTGGAAAAAACTGCATGTACAGATCCCTTTCTCTCGTCATTCCAAAATTTTATCTGTGCTTTAGTCTGAAACCATTTCCCAAACATTTCTGCTACGGGAATAGAAAATGTAGGCATGTGGTTCATACACAGAGCTCATTTGAAAGTACAATACAAGGCAGCCTTTCATATTTCACGGCTAATCCTTGTAATTGCCAGAAAAGATCAAATTACCCGACACGCATCATCAGTTTCCAAGAACTATATACCATGGGTCTAGCTCAATTCCACCTCTCTCTCTCTCTCTAATTTGGAAACAATTAGAAGGACAGTGTTTTTCGCTAATGAAAGGAAAGGCAATAGGAAGTTAAAAAGAACAAATATAACACACTGACTTAAAAGGAGTCTGCATAGAAACACAGAGAGGAGAACAAAGACCCTTTCTGTATCCTCTACCCTTTTAGATGATTTTATTAATTACAGGCTTTTATTTATTACCACTCCTTGTCCTGCGGGCTAAAATCTGAATTCACGTTAACAGTGAGGTCTAAAACCATACTGGCCACTTCTCTGACCTAAGGTTTACACGCATAAACATCTTGGACAAACAGCAAACAGCTGTAGTCCACCCTCTCTTCCATCAAATGCCAACGAACCTCTCAACTCTGTTGTTTGCCACTGTGGCTTATAATACACAGAGGACATCAGGTTAACCTTGGCTCCCAATTTTTTTCCCACTGGAGTGGGAAATGAGAAAAAGTTCTCTCAAGTGGGTACCCTGGGTTCTCCCCTTTACCACAAGGTTTGTCTAATGAAGCACCTGCCACAAAGAAGTTATATTTTTAAAACACAAAGAACAGCAACAAATCACCCTAAGAATACCTGTAGTTTGCCTTCAAGTTTTGGGTGGTTCTCTAGGACCCGCACCACCTGAGGGCAAGATACACCACTTATCCATGGACACCAAGGTCATGGTTGGACCAATACCAGAAGGAGACTCAAGGACAGTAGTGGCTCCAGATTTCAGCATTGGAGGTACCTAGGAAGCACTCTCGCCGGGAGGAGTGGGCGTCTGAATTTGCATATGTACGACACAACACGAGATGAGGAAGCCTCCGTTGCCCAAGCTGAAGAGTGGGGTGGGCACCGATGGGATCTGTGCAGGAGGTAGCCCACCCCCACCTACTCCTTTTCCCTTGGCACCATCTAGAGAGGCTTTCTAAGGAACGCCCACCTAGAAACCTCAGGCCCTGCTCTGATCATTCTCAGGTCCTAATTCCTCCAAGCAAAACTTTTCCTACATGCTTTTCAATCTTCAGTTAAACCCCATCTCTCTCTGACTCTCTCTCTTTCCCTCAATTCCTTGACCACACCTACAACACTGGTGCTGACTTGTACTTCCGTGAACCTCAAGTAAAACGAGACTAGGGGCTAGTCCACTCGTTGGCCACACTCTCCTGGGAAGACCCCATCCGATATTCCATCTGAAGGTCAAAGTGATCTGGCCTCTGTGACCTCTCTGACGCATCTAGCCCTGCTCACTCCCCTCCAGCCACGCAGGCCCCTTGTTCCCTCTCAAGGCCCTTTGCCCTGCTGTCCCCTCCATGTGGAAAGCTGTCCCCCAGACAGATGCCTGGTCCATTCTCTCACTTCTTTCAGGTCTTTACTCAAATGCCATATCCCAGAGAACGGACCACCCTATTTAAAATGTCACATACCCCCAAACCAACACTTAAAATAGTATATCCAAGAAACAAAAGCGAAATCAATACCACGTGAGAAAACAGCCACCTCTGACAACCACGTGCCCTGAAGGATAACGACCTGGCTCTTACATGCTGGCTGCTTGGCAGGCCCAGCCTGCCTGTGATGTTCCCACTTCCTGTCACCTGCCCAGACTGATGGCAGAGATTTCATCATTCTCCCATTACCAGCACTGCACAGAAAAGGCAGGAAACAGTCATGTTAGCTGGTGCTATGGAATAAATGTTTGTATTCCCCCCAAGTTCATTTGTGAAAGCCTAATCCCCAATGTATTTGGAGACGGGGCCTGGGGAGGTAATCAGATCATGAGGATGGAGCCCTCATGATGGGATTAGTGCCCTTATAAGAAGAGACAGCGAGAGCTTCCTTCCTTTCTCTCTCTCTCCTCCATGTGAGAATACAAGACAATGGCCATCAGCCAGCCAGAAAGAGGGCTCTCACCAGACACTGGATGTGCTGGCACCTTGATCTTGAACTTCACAGCCTCCAGAACTACGAGAAATGACTGTTCATTGTGTAAGCTACCCAGTCTATGGTGTATTTGTTATAACAGCCAGAAGTGACTAAGGCAGCTGGGTTTCTGATAGGCAGACCTTGCTGTACGGTATGCGTGTTCTACCAGCAAACTCAAATTTCATCTTGACGCATCACCATGTAGCTCACCAAACCATCTGCCCTGCTGTAGCTGCACCCGTTCTCCTCCCTTCCTGTGCCAGACTCCCCATGTCCCTCTGTATATGGCAGAAGATAGGGTTACATTTTCTTCCCAAATGAAGAGCCAATTATTCAACATCATTTATGTCCTATCCATCTTTCTCTTTCATCAGAAATGCCAATTTTACCACAAACCAAATTTTAATATCTGCATGAATTTGTTTCTAAATTCTCTATTAGGTTCTATTGAACTATCTATCCCTGCACTGAGCCCACACTCCATTAATACAGATTCACGGTATATTTTGATATCTTGCAAGACAAATTTCTCCCGTCATTGTTCATCTTTTCCAAGCTACTTGTCTATTCTCATAGACATATTCTTTTATCGATAAGAATTTTAGAAACAGTCTATCTTCATTAAAAATCTGATTGAAATTGCACTGAATTTATAGATTGGTTTCGAAAAAATGGTATATTTATAATACTGAGTCTGGAAACATATTATGCCTTTCCATATAGGTCTTCTTTTATAAACTTCAATAATGTTTTATAGGTTTAAATGTAGCTCCACAGTTAATTTCTTCTATCTGTTGCCTCTTGGAGTACCTCCAAATTGTTCCAATAATCACAGCTGTGTTCTCCTGCATGTATCTGTTTCTGCTTTCTATCTTTCAGGAATCTTTTAAACTGCTGGTCTGTTGATAACACTCTCTTATTTTGCATGCTATTGTGGATTCTGGAAGGAGAGAGTATTTTGCTTGTTTGGTATCTTTCCTGTCATTTTGTAGGATTTGTTGCAGCAGGGAACGTAGCCATATGTGCTCCGTCTGTTTCTTGATTCCATCTCTTAGCTTTGTGTGGTGTATGTGAGTGTGAAAGAGAGAGAAAAACAAACAGTTTGGAAATAGTGAGACGAACACATTAGGGACACAAACAGTTCAAGACTTAGATTAGAAGTCGTGTCTCCATGGAAGAAGCTAAAGACTCTGTTTTAGTTAATGGAGATAAAGTATCTTCCAGCATCATCTACAATAACATGGGTAATCTTCAACCTTCATTAAGAGCAACAATATTTTATCAAACAGAAAGGAATCGAGCAGTCAATCCAAAAATGTTGTGCTCCTTGCCTTCCTTCATTGCTCTTTCCCCCAATATTTTATGACCAAAAAGTTCAAATTTCACAATAAACACCTATACCCCGTCTACTAGAGTGTACCATTAACATTTTACTACACTTGTTTTTTCACATAATTATCCATCTACTCATTCTTCTATCCATCCATTAATCCATCTTATTTATGCATTTCAAAATAAATTGCAGATATCAGTTACCATCCCCTATATACTATTTATATTAACTGTTATTATAATAACTCCAGTTAATTATATGCATAGCTAAAGGTATGCATATAATTAACTGGAGTTTAATGTTTGTTCATAGTTTTTTTTCTTTTGGTATAAAATTTATACACAAGGGCAAAACTCTTGTACATTCACTGAGTTATAACAAATGCATATACCTGTGAAACCCAGATGTCTATCTAGATACAGAACAATATCACCACCCCTGAAAGTGTCCCCATGCCTCTTCCCAGTCAATCCTCACCACCAGCTCCGACAGTCAACCACAGTTCTGATTTTTTCCACTATTTTTTTTTTTTTTTTTTTTTGCGGTACGCGGGCCTCTCACTGTTGCGGCCTCTCCCATTGCGGAGCACAGGCTCCGGACGCGCAGGCTCAGCGGCCATGGCTCACGGGCCCAGCCGCTCCGCGGCATGTGGCATCTTCCCGGACCGGGGCACGAACCCGTGTCCCCTGCATCGGCAGGCGGGCTCTCAACCACTGCGCCACCAGGGAAGCCCTCCACTATTGATTAGTTTTGCCTGTTCCAAAATTTCATCTAAATGGTCTTCATACTATCGGTATTCTTTCTGGGAAGGCTTTTTTCACTTAACACGATGCTGTTAAGATTCTTGCACGTTGTTGCACCATCAACAGTTTGTTGCTTCCTACTGCCCGTTGGTATTCCACTGTGTAAATATGCCACAGTGTGTTCCTCCGTTCGACTTCTGAAGGACACCAGGGCTATTTCCAGTTTGGGGCTATTGTGCATAGAGCTGCTATGAACTTTTTGTAAACACACATTTCCATTTCTCATGGATAAACGCCTAAGCATGGAATTTGTGAGTCATGGTGTAGGTGTATGTTTAACTATATTTTAAAAACTGCCAGATATTTTCCCAAGGCAATTGCACCACTTTTCACTCACACCAACAATGCATGATAGGTATGGTTGCTCCACATCTTCACCAAAATTGGGGGTAAGTCATGGTAACTCTAATTTACATTTCTCCGATGACTCATGATGCTAAGCCCTTTGTTGTATGCTTATTGGCCATTCATACATCCACTTTTGTGAAGTGGCTATTCAAGTCGTTTTCAATTGTATTGGGTTATTTGTGTTTTCATTATTGAGCTGCGGGAGTTCTTTATATCGTGTATCCTGGATGCCAACCATTTGTCAGATTTATGTTTTCTGAATATTTTCTCCCTATTCATGGCTTGCCTATTCATTTTCTTCAGTGTCTTTTGTGAGCAGAAGTGTTTAATTTTGATGAAGTCTAATTTGTCAATTTTTCATGGTTATTGCTTTCTATGAGCTAAGAAAACTTTGTCCATCCTCGAATCACAAAGATATCTGCCTATATTTTTCTCAAAAGCTTTAACTTTACTCTAGGTCTGATCCATATCAATTTAGTTTTTGTGTATGATTTGAGGTCGGGGTCCGAGTTAATTTTCTTCCCATATAAATCCAGTTACGCCAGAACCATTTGTTGAAAGGACTTTTCTCTTCTCTCCCCATCCCCTGTCACTGGATTGCTTTGGTACTTTTATCAAAAATAAAATGTCCAGGGGTTTCCCTTGGTGGCGCAGTGGTTAATAATCCTCCTGCCAATGCAGGGGACACGGGTTCGAGCCCTGGTCCGGGAGGATACCACATGCCATAGAGCAACTAATCCTGTGCACCACAACTACTGAGCCTGCGCTCTAGAGCCCACGAGCCACAACTACTGAAGCCCGCGCACCTAGAGCCCGTGCTCTGCAACAAGAGAAGTCATCGCAAAGAGAAGCCCGTGCACCGCAACGAAGAGTAGCCCCTGCTCGCCACAACTAGAGAAAGCCTGCAGGCAGCAACGAAGACCCAACGCAGCCAAAAATAAATAAAATAAAATAAATTAATAAAATAAAATAAAATGTCCACGTGTGAGTCTGTTTCTGTGCTCCCTGTTCTGCTACACTGATCTATTCTTCTAGTCTTATGTCAATAGCACCATGTTTTCATTACTGTAGCTTTATAGTTAATCTTGAAGTAAGATAATATAAGTCCTCCAATTTTATTCTGTTTCTTCAAGATGGCTTTAGATATTCTAGGTCGTTTACATAACCATATAAATTTTAGAATCCACTTGTCAACTTCTTTAAAAAAAAAGAACCTGCATTAACTGTGTAGAGCAATTTGGGGAGAACTGGTATCTTAATAATACTGAATCTTCCAATCCACAAATATATTACATCTTTCTATTTATTTAGTCTTCCTAGATTTCTCTCAGAAAAGTTTTTTTAGCTTTAATATAGAGGTCTTGCATGTCTTTTGCTAAATTTATTCCTAAGCATTTTATGTTCTTTGTTACTATTTTTAATTGAATTTTAATTTCATTTTCCTATTGTTTGCTACTAGTATATATAGCTGGTTTTTCTATATTATCATTGTATCCTGCAATATTACTAAATTCAATTAGTTCTAGTAATTACTTTGTACATTCCTTAGGCTTTTTTACATAAAGAATCATGTCATCTACAAATAGAAACAGTTCTACTTCTTCCTTTCCAATCTTAACACCTTTTGTTTCTTTTTCTTGTCTTACGCAGAGGTTAGGACCTCCAGGGCACTGTTTCACAAAAGTGGTGAAAGCAAGCATCCTTCCTTGTTCCCAGTCTTTAGAAGGAAAGAGTTCAATATTTCATCACTTATACGATGTTAGTTGTAGGGTTTTCATAAATACCCTTCATCAGATTGCAGACAGTCCAGTGCTTCTGTAACTTTAACGTGCACGCAAATCACCTGAAGGTCTTGTAATGCATAGCTTTAAGAAGATCCTGGGATCTTTCACTTATCCGTGAAACCCTGTGATTTGTAACAAACCTATGACTTATATTTACTTGTATTTTAATTAACTGTGGTGACAGATGATACACAATGTGTGGAGTGGCAGACAGGTGGAGAATGGTGGGTCTCTCTAAGGGTGTGTAGCCCTGGTCCCACATAAACGGGCATCTCACGTAAAGAGTGCCTGCTTACTGGCAACGCTAACAAAACATCACTCTAAAAGCACACAAGACAGAATGGCAATATAGACCGAACTCGTGAACATTTTACACAAGTTTCAATGAATATCTTAAGGCAGATGTACATATACCCTCCCCTGCCATACACTCCTCTTACCTAAATTCCAGTGAACCCAATCGTCCTTATAGGAGGGATGAAAAATCCATTTTTCTTATTTAGTGTCAACAGCAGACATCATTAATTTATCATGATATACTTCCTCTAGATTCAGAATCCATTTGAAAATAGGATTTAGAGTCAGCACTGAAGTTGATACCTCTTTGCCCTCCTATCTTAGAGCCTTTCTAATATAAGATGGGTAACAGTCAGGATGACAGCCAGGAATTCTCCCCTCCATTTAGGCAAAGACCCAAAAGAAGAATCTAATCAATGGAGTTTGGACAAACATGCCTCAGTCCATTTTCCCTAAATTACATCCAGCTAACCAAGCTTTCTGTGTACAAAAGTGGAGAAACGGCGTCAGAAAATCCTTAGAATTGCATATCACTTTCTTGACATCTTTTTAGAGCAGGGCTTACTGAGTGTTCATTTCCTACTGTGACACATTCACGTTGACTTAAATAGTGCCTCACCTGACAGTCAATGCAGACCCCTCCACCTGCATAGATGCCTTGGCTATTCAAGCTTGCCTGCTGCCTCTCAACTTCTGGATCATAGTAACAGTCGATGGCGTGGCCATGGCAGTTGCATGCTGAAAAAAGAGCATTCTAAGTTAGTACTCCACCGTGACTATGAGACCCTTAGTAAATTCCCCCAGAGAGTATTGTTGCTACACTGAGCTACAAGAAAGTCTATTCTGGAACACCAGGGATACCCCCAGTGGAAAATTGGGGGGATTTTTACACAAAGAACCGCCTATCGTCATATGCAATTTATACCTTCTTTCATCTGATGTTAAGTGAGAAAGGTTTCTCTTTTTTAAAAAATAAGATATATAATTACAAATTAAGATAAACCAGAATGCCAATTAAGCTTTATGCACAAAGAGAATATTACTACTACTGCTATTGTCAAGAAAAACTGAGGGACTTCCCTGGTGGTCCAGTGGTAAAGAATCCGCCTTACAATGCAGGGGACGCAGGTTCAATCCCTGGTCAGAGAACTAAGATCCCACATGCCGCAGAGCAACTAAAGCCCGAGTGCCACAACTACTGAGCTCGTGCCCCTCAACTACTGCCTGCACTGCCACCAACTACAGAGCTCACACGCTCTGGAACCCACACGCCACAACTAGAGAAGAGAAAAACCACACTCCACAGCTAGAGAGTAGCCCGCGCACCACAACAAAGAGCCTACGCACTGCAACGAAAAAGGATCCTGCGTGCCTCAATAAAGATCCCCCGTGCCACAACTAAGACTCAAGGCAGCCTATAAATTAATTAATTAATTAATTAATAAGAATAACTGAGTTCTTGGTACACTGTGAAAAGCATTTTACATGCATTATCTCATTTAATCTGCACAATAACTTTCTAACGGTGGTGCTATTATGCCTATAGCCCAGATAGGGAGTCTGAGGCTTAGAGAGGTTGAGAGACGTGCACACAGTCACAGACTTCACGAGTAAGAGAGGCAGAATCCTGACTTGTCTTTCTGTGACTCCAACACCTGTTCCCAGTCAACACGCTAAGCCTTTCATCCCAGCACTATCTATAATAGTGATCAACTGGAAATCATCCTAACATCTAATTATAGGGAAATGGCCAAGCAAACAACAGTATATTTGCTTGCCTGTCAGTTCTATGAAGTCAAGAACTGCTCGTGTTTTGTCTGTAATAGAGCATCGTCCCCAGCACACAGTAAGTACTCAAACACTTTGTAGATACACTCGAATCCAGAGAATGACAATACTATTGAATACGTGCTATCAAAAAAGATGTCCAAGAGTTTTTCATGATATGGGAAGATATTTTAAAATATCAAGTGAAAAAGCTCAGGGTATACAATTGTATAAATAATATACCCTTGAGCATGTAAAGTATGCATGAAAAAAAACACCAGAATACCTAACAAAATATTAACCGTGGTTCTCTTTGGGTAGTAAAAGTATTAATGATTTTACTTTTAAAAAAAAATTCCCCAAGTTATCTACAAGTAATGTATGATGCTTCTAAAATTAGAAAATACGATTTAAACCCCATTTAGGATTTTCAACATTGCCAAGATGAAAAAAGATCTAACAAGTAAAACACTCATTCTCTCTTAGGCAGAATATATATTCACTACATTCCACCTAGATCCAATTTTCCGAGTCTTTCTAGGAATTTGTGTTTTAATCAAGTTCTCGGATAAATCTGTTAGGGTTAGATTTTCAAGCTACCCTGTTTTTAACAGGCTGGGCCCCTTCTTATTTTCATTTCCTCAGTGGTGCCGTGATTGTTTTAAAACTTCTAAGCATTTACATTTACTACGTCAGTTATTTCTTAAGAAGTCTATTTATTCTGAATTGCAGTAACTCAAGTGGAATTTGGAAAGCATCTAACAAATATCTTAACAGGTCTGATTTCCATAGGCTGTTTATCATTTTTAACCATTGTGGCAAGTGTAAAAAGGTTAAAAACTTATGAAAGGAAATTATTTAAAATTTGTCATATGTGTTGGAGTAAAGCGTTGTCATTCACTGAGCGGTTCCATTAGTCTGGAAAACTAACCGCACGATGAATGTTGGAATTCATGTGATGACACTTATTCAGTCAAAGTATCCTAAACCAGCACCTGAAAGTATTGGAAGAAATAACCCCTGATTATTACTTTTCCCTCTTTGGGGCCCTATTATCCAGGGGTGAGGAATCAGGAATTCACTGCAAAGGAACCTGTTAACTATGACTCTAAAGTGAGAATGGCCATCCGGGTAACGACCTGGACCTAGAGATCACCTGAGCGTTCACCTTGGGCAACACCTTCCAACAATGTTAGCAACTCTCAAAGCGTGCTCAGAATTCCCCACTGGAAATGCATTTTAAGTAATTTTGCTGGTCACAGAGACCATCAGTCTTATCTCTTAAAGTTACCAGAACTATTTGGCCAGAAAGTATAAAGTATAGATTCTTCCTTACACATCTAGTTCAACAAACCTGTATCCAAACGCCTTTTGGTCATTTCAAAAAAGCAAATCCGTCTTCAAATGCTAAGAATATTCAGAAAAAATAGGCCACAGTCTCCAAAGCCAATAACTAAAAGTTACAAAAATGTTCCCAGCAATTGGAATAAATATATGGCCTTCTAAGAAGATGGGTTTAAAAGAAAATCTTCAGTTGGATGTCATGGGCTTGTTTGTTTAAATAACAGTTTTCTTACTTTATATTGTGCCCATAATTAAAAGCAGCCTCTCCTCTTTCTTCCTTCCTTCTCTGGTCCCCTCCATCCTGCATCCCCCTCAGTCCTATTCCCTCAATACTTCCAGCTCTCTGTGTAGACGTCAATCTCACCACCTTCTCTGAATCTCGGTCCTCAGAATAATTAGGATTCCAATCCAGTATCACATCCTAAGAAATGATAAGGGTTTACAATTTAATAGTGGCTGCAACACATTTTAGATGGCTAAAAAGAAAGGCCAATTGTCAAAGCCCAATCCTTGCATATAGTGAATGCTTAAATAAAAAAATATTTAATAATAAAAAAAAAATTAACGAGCATTATTGTTGTTACTTTTGTTCTCATATTTGTATCTGAATTTAGAGTGGGGCACTGTTACCTCCAGTCTGTGAGTTATTTGCTGCATAAGACAGTTCTGAGTCCCTAAGACTGACATGATCTCGCCCTCTTCATGAGCATGGGGAAAACACTGCATCAGTCCTCAGAGTTGGGGGGATGGGGATCATGGGTGGGGCCTCGCTTCCTAGCACCGCTCCCCCAGCACTCACCTTCACACTCATTGCTCTGCTCCCGCGTGGCAGGCCGCCAGTGCCTCTGATTGTACCCGGCACAACAGCGATCACATGTCTCCCCACAGGTGTGGTGCTGGCATTCACACCGAAACCTGAGCATGTAGCAAAGCACATCTCAGTTACTGAAAAGTTGTTTGTTTGTTTGTTTAACTGAAGTACAAGATCAGTTGCTCCTGTGTGAAAAACTGAGTCATCATGGTCACCCGTGGTACCACTGAGTGATTATGAGAACAGAGCACTTTGCATACGTTCTTTCAAGTCCCCCGATCCCGCTTACTATCTCCATTTTACAGGTGGTGACACTAAGATCCGGAGACACTTAAACACTTGCCAAGGGTCAGGAGATGATAAACCGAGGGCCAGATTTCTAACTTAAGTTTGTCGGACTCCAAAGTCCCAGCTCTTTCTTCCCTATTATGTTAGATAATGCTAAATCAACACAGGAGCAAACAGGTGCTGAGTGTACTGAGGTGGCTGAATATCAACGTCTTCACAAAAATCTAGAGTAGTCCTGTGAGATGGGTCAGGATTTTTACTTTCCACCCGGGATCTAGTGCAGAGATTCACCAAATCCAAGAGACAGTTACTAACCAGATCTCAGAGGACCCTGCTCCAAGGGTCCATGCCAGCTCCAACAAACAGCTCCATCACAGGAGCCAAAGCTCAGATTACTCAACAAGGCGATGGAGTAAAGACAAAACTCGACATTCAAAGAACTAGACACCTGCCTTAGAACGTTTCTGAGCTAAAATGAAATCGTTGCAGCCATGGTGTTGGATGAGAACTCCAAGCTCTGAGCTTCCATTCGTCTGTGCTTGAAAGAGGATTCAAAACAGAGTCTAAGAAGACCCTTGGCTGTGCCCATGGGGATCCCCTCAACTCTTCTGAGGGGAGGTGGGATGGTTACGCTCCTACGGGAAGGCGTCACGCCTCTCCCAACTCAGCTCCCCGTCAAAGCAAATGGACATAGATTTAACTGGCAGCACAGAACAGCTGGAGTCCAAACGGGCTTTTGTCAGAGATGCAATTTCAGCTCATTGCCAATGAGGTGTTTATTTGCAAGCTGAACTGAAAGAACATTTAGGGAAAATTGCTTGAAGAACATATAGTCCTATTACTCTTTTTTTTGGAGGAGGGGTTTATTGTGGAGTCCAACTACTCTTACAGGGAGATTCACATTGAGCATTGAAAAAGAAAACAGAGCTGGGAACTTGTCTGAATCATATTGTCACTCCCAAATAATTGCTTTTTCTGACTCTCAGCCCAGGTTGATGGTTGATGTAGAAAATTTGTCCTTGCATCAGTTGTAAGGATGTTATTGAAGATGTTGTTGACTGGAGAATCCTCTTCCCGACGGCCACTCCATCCACCTCCAGGTAGATTTCTCATCTGGCCCTAGCATCAACACTCATCTTCTCCTACACAACTGATTGCTTTTTAGATTATGATCATAGTGAAATATGAAACTGAGCAGGTCTCCCTTTTTGAGCTGACTGCCAGGAAGCTCAGAATTAAAGCTGTGATCCACCCATGTTTCCATACATCACAGTCAGCATGGTACCCATGCTTGATTAAATCCTCCTCTGCCTCATCAAGAGGTTCTGCTTGGTTTCTGATTGTCCAGCCGTGGCTCCCTCCATTGTCACTGAATCCCCTTCAATACAAGATTATTTCCTATTCATGGAGGCCTCCATGAGTCATTTGTGCAGGTCACAACAGGCAGGGGGAGGCAAGGCAGTTGTGCTGATATAGCCCAGTGGCAAACTGAGCCTTTCACGGAGGGATGGGGAGACAGCCTCTCCACTCACACACACTGCGAGCAGTAAACTGCTCAGTGCAGAACCCCCCAGGTCCGCCAAGGGCACGGGGCTCAGCAGCTCTTCCAAGTGGGAAGCTCAACCCCTCTCCGATGACTTCTCCTCCTCTCCCAGGTGGCATCACTTCATCTCAGGCTCAGGGACCAAGAGTGACCTCTTTTCTCCCCTCTCGTTCCAACTCAGGTCTTCCCTGACCCGGCTTCTAGTGCCTTAGGGCCTACCCTTCAGGAGTCTACACGGCAGCGATGGTTTAATCATTAATAAGCTCCTTGCTGATTAAGGGCTAGTCAGTTGATGGATTCACACTGCTATGTCAGAGAGCACTGCCGGATCCCTGAAGGAGGGCTGACAGGCTTAGGGATTGTTTCTAGACAGGGAGAAGGGTGCCACAAACTTACCACGCAAGTTGGTAGCTGGCATCTCTGCCTGACCATGAAGCTAGGCCTTATGATGTACAAACCTGAATCTGACTAACAGTAAAATGTACCCCTGGTAAATGCTGCTCGTGTGGAATTGGAGACTTTAAATAAAACATTGAGAGACAATCATTACTATATCCAGCATCTGGTAATTTCCAGCCCTTCAAAGTATCCTTCCTAAGGTGATAACACGAGTGTATACAATTGCATAACACAATATTTGAGATCCATGCATCTTACTGTATGCGAAATATACCTCAATTAAAAGCAAAACAGTGTTACACCCATGTTCATAGCAGAATTATTCACAATAGCTAAAGGATGGCAGTAACCTAAGTGTCCATCAACAGATGAACGGGTAAGCAAAACGTGGTGTATATATAATGAAATATTATTCAGCCTTAAAAAGGAAGGAAATCCTGACATGTGCTATAGTGAGGACAGTATATGCTAAGTGAAATAAGCCAGTCACAAAAAGACAAATATTGTGTGATTCCACTTCTACAAGGCACTTAGAGTAGCCAAATTCATAGGGTAGAATGGTGTTGCCAGGGGTTGCTGGGAGGAGGGAATGCAGAGCTGCTGTTTAATGTGTACAGAGTTTCAGTTCTGCACAATGAGAAGAGTGCTTGGCTGCACAACAATGTGAGTGAACTGAACACCAGTGAACTTAAACCACCCCCACTTAAGAATGGTTAAGACGGTAAACTTTATATTATGTGCACGTCACCACAATTTTAAAGATGAAAAAGGATTTGAAAACATTTACCCCTGATCTCACTAGACCAGGGATGACAAACAAATATTATTTCTCTTGCCAACTCTACTCAATTATTTGTGGCTGCCTGGGGCACTGTCTGGAGCAGGGGTGGGGGAAGGGGGTCTGGGTGGCTTTGTACCTGATCATGCATAGAGTGCTGTGATTGATTAACTATGTCTGCTATGGGCTGGTTGCAGGTGAGAGGGAAGTGTAGGGGTGGAGGAGGGGAGACATACACATCACCTACTTGTTGGCATTGCAACATTCTTGTTGCCAGCAGGAACTTAGAAGTATTTAACAGGATGCAAACATCTACTGAAACGATTAGATTTATGCATAGAAAGCTGAAAAATCTATACAATGTACTCACAGTTTTTCAGGATTGTTTGCACTGCACACTTCAGCATGGCCATTGCAAACACACCGCCCACCGATGCTGATATCCTTTATGCTATAATAATACTATAGAACAGAAAAGAGAACGTGTCAGTTTTACTAAACCCCAACATAAACTTTCCTTTCCTAACCTTTAACATACATCTGTACTGACCCCGCTTCCTTCCATCCTGTACTCCTGAGCCTCCCTCAACACAAAAGGGAGCCACGTTTGGGTGTAACTTTTCTTACAAAGCAAATATGTTCCCCAATCAAATTGAATAGCCCACTGCTGAATCTGTCCATTTTTAAAAATCAAATGCTTTAAATGCACGGAGGGAAATGACCTCGGACAAGAATCATACCCTACAGCCTTTGGGAAAGGGATTAAGTGCTTCCTAGTTTCTCTCTTTTTTTTTTTTTTTTGCGGTACGCGGGCCTCTCACTGTTGTGGACTCTCCCATTGCAGAGCACAGGCTCCAGCCCGCGCAGGCTCAGCGGCCACGGCTCATGGGTCCAGCCGCTCCGCGGCACGCGGGATCCTCCTGGACCGGGGCACGAACCTGCACCCCCTGCATTGGCAGGCAGACTCTCAACCACTGTGCCACCAGGGAAGCCCTCTCTTTTTTTTAAATGTAAATCTGAGTTCCATAAATTGGACATGTCTATCTACCAAAAAACATCATTTTTATAACAAAAATTTTGTAACTACTGTGTTTAGGGCTTCAGGAAAGGAGAGAATATTCACAAAGATGGATCAGATACAGCGCTGATAACGCTAGCAGTTGCGGAAGCCTTGCTAGGTCAGGGTTAATGAAGCCAAAGGCAGAGGTTCAAGCTCCAAAAGGCCAGACAGTTTCAGACCCAGCTGAGGCTCGGTCCCTAGACCAGGCCAGCGATATGCACAGGCCATCTCGTGGACCAGGCATGTCCCCAGCACGGTGGAGGCCTCTCTACTTGGGACCGTAGGTGGCCTCATCCTCCGGCTCCCTTACTTCTCAGACTTGGCAGGAGGCACAGGACTCAGTAAGGAATTCAGAGGGTGTGAAATCATCTTTCTCACTGAGGTCAGGCCACCAGTGAGAATATCAGTGAGTGAGGAAGTCTGTGAATTCACAGGGACAAGAGGGTTTTGTATCTTTTTGTTGTTGCTGAGATTAGTCATCCTAAACCTCCCCACAGTCACTCAGGGCTGGGGTTCTGTTCTGATCTCCTCCCTAAAAGCTGTTAAGTGTCTTAGCTTCCCGGCAACGTCTTACTTAGTCTAAAGACATCAACAATCCCTCTTGTTAATATGGATAAAATTCAGTACTGGAGGGCTTCCGTGACAAGTTCACACTCAGAAGCTTTCATGCTGATCACCACAGAAATTTCTCTCTACACGTGGGTTAGGGCAGCAGCGGCAAGAGAGAAGTCTTCCATCAGCCTTCACCCCAGCACACATGATACGTGTGATAGGACACCTGGTATTCTGGCTCGTCCACTTAAAGAAGCAACCTAGATCGCTGGGGAGGGAGTGTCAAGATTATATATGTGATGCACTCCACAAAAAATTACTTAACAGAGAAGACTACGTTCACCTAAGTGAAAAGAAATCTACATACATACGAGTACCAATCTTGCAACCCTAAAAAGACAAAAAAAAAAAAGTGGTGAGGTACATTTGTGGCGAGGCTCCAAAACACCTGGAGGAATGGAAACGCAGTCTGGCTACAGTTGATCAGAAAGCCCGGCTCGCCCTTGTAAATTGCGTTCTTGGATCCAGTTGTAGTTCCCACATACAACAGCTCAGAGGGAGCTAAGGAGGCTTAAAAAGTCAGAAAACAGGGCTTCCCTTGTGGCGCAGTGGTTGGGCGTCTGCCTGTTGATGCAGGAGACATGGGTTCGTGCCCCGGTCTGGGAAGATCACACACGATGCGTAGCGGCTGGGCCCGTGAGCCATGGCCACTGAGCCTGCGCGTCCAGAGCCTGCGCGTCCAGAGCCTGTGCTCCGCAACGGGAGAGGCCACAACAGTGAGAGGCCCGCGTACCGCAAAAAAAAAAAAAAGTCAGAAAACAGGCCACCTACACTCCAGATGACTGGCCTTTTTGGAAAATGCTCAAAACTGTAGCAAAACCTAACTTTTCTCTCTCCCTTCCTTTCCCAGCTCCCTGACTTACTTCCCTAAGAAGCCAAACTCTGTAAGGTAAGCTGGCATCTTCCATTCACCCTCCCAGGTCCACTCTCCACCCCTCTCCACCCTGCCCTTTGCCCTGGGGCTAAACTTTATGGGATGACAAGGGCCTCTTGCTCTCTGGCCTCCTGTTAGGTTTGACAATTGGGAGGAACTGGGAGGGAATCAGAGGGTGGGAGAAGAGTGAGCTCGGGGTATTTATTCTGCTGGTTCCCTCTGTGCCCAGGCGACAGGGTGCCGTCCTGACACTGAGAGTAGACGATGTTCATCTAACCCTAGTGGAGTGTACTGCTGCTCACCAATGCCCACACCCCTCTGCTTTGGCTCGATTACATCACCCAGCCTCCTGCATCTCCACGGGGCTCTACGACCAGTTCCTGCCAATGGAAGTGAGCCCTGTGGTTACGAGATTGTTCCTCCCTATGCTCTTTCTCTCTTCCCTCATCCGCTGACCAGGTGCAGGAGGTGCAGAGGAGGACCCTGAGGTCCTATAGGATGGCTGTGCCTCTACAGAGAAACAGCCTGGTTCCCTGAATAACTGTGTGGAGCTGATCCCACCTGCTGACCCACATTAGACCGTGACATGAGCAAAAAATTAACCTTTATTGTGTTCGCCTCTGAGACTTGGGGATTATTTGTTATAAGAGCAGACTAATACCAGGATGGCTGTCCTCTTTTGCCTTTCATCTTCTCTGAATATGATTTGTCTTTAACCACCAAACTTCTAAGCTATACCTAATATTTCAGACAAGAACGACTCTTACGCCTATGACATTACTGGCTATAAAAGTTTACTTGAAGGAGTTCGAGGCAATGAACTTGATAAGCAAACAAGGTACCAAAAGCTGCTGTCTTGGCCCGTCAAAGCACTACTCACCCGCCGGGTGACGGTTGGATCTCTCTGTGCTTTGGAGATGAGGTGTCCCAGAAGAGTGTTGGTTCGGAGAAAACGCAGGCGGATGTTCGTTGCCTGGGTGAACTCCCTCAGGGTGTGAGAGAAAGTAAAATTTTTTGCGCCTGGACGACCATTTATCAAGGACACCACAACCTAAAAGAACCACACACACATAGAGGGGGAAAAAAGTCCTTTTATCAAAATTTAGCTGCAAGTAACTAAAAATAACTCACATGCCCCCGAACACTTACTTGGTTTCTTTGAGTCATTAGATGTTTCAAAACCTGGGCTTTCAGGTTTTATAAATCATTTCATTTACAAACCCTTTGTTCTATCACTGTCATTGTGGCGCTATACACACTATGAAATGTTCAAAGTATAACATGAAAATCTACAAATATAAAGAAACAATTTTTGTCAAGCTGCATCAACGAAACAAAGCTAAAGTAATCTAAAATCCCGAAAGAGGGTGAAAAAAGGAAGTCTTTGGATATAAAGTTGACAGTGAACAGGACAAAAAAAAGTCTATATAAAACCCAGGTTTAGGTTTTTTTTTTTTTTTTGGCCACACCGCGCAGCATGCGAGATCTTAGTTCCCCGACCAGGGATCGAACCCGCACCCCCTGCAGTGGAATCATGAAGTCTTAACCACTGGACCGTCAGGGAAGTCCCCCAGGTTTTGTTTTAAAGCTTGAGGCGATGAAGTCCAAGTCCCAACCAGTTACTGAGACATGAAACACTGACCGATCACTGGAAGATACTAGATACAGCTGCTCAAGAAAGATCGCTCTACCTAAGGAGAACGAGACTGACACCCTTTAAAGAAGTTCATTTGAAACTCACTCCATGGGATGCTTCTCTGATTTTCCCCACTCTGTTTTCTCATCTTCCCTAACGACAGACTGGCTGACTTCACAAGGACCACATGCAACCCCAATGAGACAGCAACTGTTTTCTCCCCTACAGATGATGCCCATCCTGCCAAAAAGGATCAGGGATTAGTTCTGCCACCAACCCCTCCTCTCCCCACTCTTAGGGGAGGTAATGTGCTTGTGAAGCAGTGGGAGGGTGCTTCACCACAATCACTAGTGACCCACTTTCTAAATAGTCCACCAGAAAAAAAGAGTTCAAGACCTGTGGGCCGTGAATGCAGAATCCTGAATTCCCAAGGAAAATTAGACCTCAAATAGAATGTGCAATGTCAATTATACCTCAATTTAAAAAAAAAGATTTCCAACCCAACTCAATCTGGGAGTCTTCGACGTGATTCCTTTCCATCTATGTTAGATTTCCTTGAAGGTGCAAGTTTCACAATTATGAAAAATGTGGCATCTTCATGTTCACTTCTGAGTCCTATCTCTCAAGGCCTCCCAAATCTACTCACCTCACCATTCTCCAATGGCACGATCCGGGAGTAATCAGTAGTACAAAGTACATCGTCGTCTCGCGTGATCGCCCTATTTGCTTCCTGTCCAAACTGTTCCAAACAGTCTACTTTAGAATCTAGGAGGGAAACATGTTAGTACTGTCAAATAAAATATTATCATCTTGCTGTAAATCTCTTAAGAAATCTTATGTTTACTTAAGAATATACATGAAAAGGGAAAGAACAGAGAAGCATTTAAGATTTTTAGACGGAAGCTTAGAATGAAATTCTTAATTCACGAAGGAAAATACCAAGTCATTTCGGGCCACATGACTTTCAACAGAAATGTCTGGAGATATGGTTCTAAATCCTCATTCCTCATTAGGCAAGTTTACCCTCTAAGGAGCATTCCTGGAAAACCCAATGCCTTTGTAAGCCAAATTCCTGTCCACCTCAATTTGTCACAGGGTTCAGAGACCCAGACATTCTTCATTAGTGAAAAAGACAAGGTCAAGGTAAGTAATGTGAAAGGCAGGATCCATAAAGATGGAGCTTAGTTCCTAATTCTACATAAAAGGAAATGGACTGCGACTTCCCTGGTGGCGCAGTGGTTAAGACTCCACGGTCCCAATGCAGGGGGCCTGGGTTTGCTTCCTGGTCAGGGAACTAGATCCCACATGAATTGCCACAACTAAGAGCCCGCATGCCTCAACTAAGGAGCCTGCCTGCTGCAACTAAGACCCGGCACAACCAAATAAATAAATAAAATATTTTTTAAAATAGGGACTTCCCTGGTGGCGCAGTGGTTAAGAATCCGCCTGCCAATGCAGGGGACACAGGTTGGATCCCTGGTCCAGGAAAATCCCACGTGCCATGGAGCAACTAAGCCCATACACCACAACTACTGAGCTCTCGTGCCACAACTGCTGAAGCCCGTGCGCTTAGAGCCCGTGCTCCACAACAGAAGCCACCAAAATGAGAAGCACACATACTGCAACAAAGAGTAGCCCCCGCTCGCAGCAACTAGAGAAAGCCCACATTCGGCAACGAAGACCCAATGCAGCTAAAAATAAATAAATACAATAAACAAAAATTTTAAAAAATATATATATTAAAAAAAAGGAAATGGACTGAAGCTATGGCCCAGTTATAGGTACACTGCTTCCCCCTAAATAGTAGCAAGAACCATTATCATAAGAGGTGTTTCAACCCCAGTTATACATGTGTATCCTTGGAATTCATGCAAGTGCGCTTGAGAAATAGGGATGTTCCAAGGGTAACCTAGCAAGTTAAAATTGACCAGCCCCTGACTAGCCACACTGAGAGACTAATTTTCTACTTAAACCCACAGTCTTGATCTGCTGCCAATAATTCAAACCCCTCATAACATGGTAGGCTAGATTACTTACGAGCAAAATATTGCCAAGGTGAGTAGGTGCTTCCGAAGTCGACAGATCTTTCCAAGACCCAAAGATCAGGGCGAGGAGAATTTGCAAATTTGATTAAAATATAGGCCACCTGGAAAAGCTGATAAAGCAAAGGACATACAGTTACTCAAGTCGCCGCATCTGTCCACACCCTCCATCATCTCTATATGATGCTGGTTCCCAAGGCAACACATCTAGCCACACCTCTCCCAAGATCCAGATCCCATTTCTAACTGCCTACTGGACATCTCTAATTGGATGCAGTCTCTCAAGCTTATCATGCTCAAAACCCAAATAATCATTTGTTCTCTTTCCACCGAATCTATCCATTAATCTTTGTCACATCTTAATCATTATACCCTTGAGTTTCAACCAGCCTACACAGCACCTTCAAGTTTGTACATTCAGAGAAGTCTGATGTCAAACAACAACCATCGTGGGCTAAGCTCTTCTAGGAGCAAGAGCCGGTAGTACAGCCCTGAGCGTCTCCCGCGAGTGACACAGCCCTGGTTCCAGATCTTGGAGAGCTCACGGCTGCAGAACTGAGACCTGAGCGGCTGCCTGGTAGAGGATAGCACCTCCTTCTCCTGTGCCATCTCCACTCACCCCCTCTTTTCCTGATTTCTCTCCCTCTTACTGATTTTCTTGTTCATCCTCATCGCTCTTTGCCCACGGCCAGGACAATGCAAACGTATGGGAGACATGAAGCGCAGCTTTGGTCCAGTTTCTTCATCCTCCCACTCTTGAATCCCAGTATGCCTCCATGATGGACCCCAGGAGTCCCTGCAGTCCACTCCCACCCCCTTCCCTCAAAACTTATATCTGGCTTGACTTGTGAACCCTGAGAGTCTATATGCTTAGCGAAGTGCCTAGTATGAGTTCATTGTTCATGACAATGAACATGGGTGTTAAACAAATCTGCTAATATGTTAAGAACTGGGGATTATCCCCATCCCCCCACTCCCCAACCACAAGGAAGAGATTCCACAGTGACTTTCAGAAAAGACTCTGCCACCTTATTAACTAGCCCAGTAGAGCCATTTGAACAATGAGCTCATCTAGTTAGAGAGAGAGGCAGTACTCAGACCCTGTGGGATCCTTTTATTTCTTAGGGAAAAAAAATAAGGGATTTTCATCTGTATATTTTTCACATACAATAGTATGGTAAGAGTCATATATATATATATATTTATTTATTTATTTTTTTGCGGTACACGGGCCTCTCACCGTAGTGGCCTCTCCCGTTGCGGAGCACAGGCTCCAGATGCGCAGGCTCAGCGGCCATGGCTCACAGGCCCAGCCGCTCCACGGCATGTGGGATCTTCCCGGACTGGGGCACGAACCCGTGTCCCCTGCATCGGCAGGCGGACTCTCAACCACTGCGCCACCAGGGAAGCCCCCATATATATTTTTTAAAGTCTCAGAGCTACTAGTTGATTGTGAATGTTCCCAACTCGACACTAGAAGCCAAAATCTCTAGGGCAATTGTTCTCAAATTTTAGTCTCAAGATACCTTTACATTTTTAAAAATTATGGAGGACTTTCAAAAGCTTTTCCTTACGTGGGCTATGTCTATTAATTAAGAAATGCCATATTAAAAATTAAGGCTGAGAAATTTTTAAAATACATCTTACTAATTCATTTAAAATAATAAAGCATTACATTTTAACATAAATACCATATTTTATGAAAAAAATACTATATTTTCCAAAACATAAAAATTATAGTGAGAAGAGTGGCTTTGATTTACGTTTTTAAAATCTCTTTCAATGTCTGCCTTCATAGAAAACAGCTGGATTCTCATAGCCACTTCTTCAGTTTGTTGTAATAACGTTGTTTGGTTTGAAGTATTTGAAGAAAATCTGGCCTCCCATAGATCTGTAATAGGAAAAAGGACTTAAGAGCTTGTGGACCTCCTGAAAGGTCTTAGGAACCCCATGGGTTCTCAACTGCACTTTGAGAACCACTGATCTTGGTCACAGAGATTATCCTTTGCTCTAAGAAGCCCCTTTGCTTACTTCTCTGTGGAAGGAAGAATTGTCACACCAATTACTGAAAACCCTAAGTTCAGCCAGTTTTGTCTCAAACACTCGCTCTTTGATCTTGAAAAATCTGCTTCCCTGGGTTCAGATTAACACTCTCAGATTTTCTACCCATCCTTGGAAGAAAATGATCCAACCTCATGTAAAGTAGCAGGATACAAAATTAATGTACAAAAATCTCTGGCATTCCTATACACTAATGACAAAAAATTTGAAAGAGAAATTAAGGAAACACTCCCATTTACCATTGCAACAAAGAGAATAAAATACCTAGGAATAAACTTACCTAAGTAGACAAAAGACCTGTATGCAGAAAACTGTAAGACACTGATGAAAGAAATTAAAGATGATACAAACAGATGGAGAGGTATACCATGTTCTTGGATTGGAAGAATCAACATTGTAAAAATGACTGTACTACCCAAGAAAATCTACAGAGTCAATGCATCCCTATCAAACTACCAATGGCATTTTTCACAGAACTAGAACAAATAATTTCACAATTTGTATGGAAACACAAAAAGCCCCAAATAGCCAAAGCAATCTTGAGAAAGAAAAATGGAGCTGGAGGAATCAGGCTCCCTGACTTCAGACTATACTACAAAGCTACAGCAATCAAGACAGTATGGTAGTGGCACAAAAACAGAAATATAGATAAATGGAACAGGATAGAAAGCCCAGAGATAAACCCACGCACATATGGTCACCTTATCTTTGATAAAGGAGGCAAGAATATACAATGGAGAAAAGACAGCCTCTTCAATAAGTGGTACTGAGAAAACTGGACAGCTACATGTGAAAGAATGAAATTAGAACACTTCCTAACACCATACACAAAAATAAACTCAGAATGGATTAAAGATCTAAATGTAAGACCAGACACTATAAAACTCAGAGGAAAACATAGGCAGAACACTCTATGACATAAATCACAGCAAGATCCTTTTTGACCCACCTCCTAGAGAAATGGAAGTAAAAACAAAAATAAACAAATGGGACCTAATGAAACTTCAAAGCTTTTGCACAGCAAAGGAAACCATAAACAAGACAAAAAGACAACCTTCAGAATGGGAGAAAATATTTGCAAATGAAGCAACTGACAAAGGATTAATCTCCAAAATACACAAGCAGCTCATGCAGCTTAATATCAAAAAAACAAACAACCCAATCCAAAAATGGGCAGAAGACCTAAATAGACATTTCTCCAAAGAAGATATACAGATTGCCAACAAACACATGAAAGGATGCTCAACATCACTAATCATTAGAGAAATGCAAATCAAAACCACAATGAGGTATCACCTCACACAGGTCAGAATGGCCATCATCAAAAAATCTACAAACAATAAATGCTGGAGAGGGTGTGGAGAAAAGGGAACCCTCTTGCACTGTTGGTGGGAATGTAAATTGATACAGCCACTATGGAGAACAGTACGGAGGTTCCTTAAAAAACTAAAAATAGAACTACCATATGACCCAGCAATCACACTACTGGGCATATACCATGAGAAAACCGTAATTCAAAAAGAGACATGCACCACAATGTTCATTGCAGCACTATTTACAATAGCCAGGACATGGAAGCAACCCAAGTGTCCAACAACAGATGAATGGAGAAAGAAGATGTGGCACATATATACAATGGAATATTACTCAGCCATAAAAGGAAACGAAATTGAGTCATTTGTAGTGAGGTGGATGGACCTATAGTCTGTCATACAGAGTGAAGTAATACAGAGTGAAGAAAGTCAGAAAGAGAAAAATAAATACGGTATGCTAACACATATATATGGAATCTAAAAAAAAAAAAAAAAACTTTCTGATGAACCTAGGGGCAGGACAGGAATAAAGACGCAGACATAGAGAATGGACTTGAGGACACAGGGAGGGGGAAGGGTAAGCTGGGACGAAGGGACGAAGTGAGAGAGTAGCATTGACATATATACACTACTAAATGTAAAACAGATAGCTAGTGGGAAGCAGCTGCATAGCACAGGGAGGTCAGCTCGGTGCTTTGTGACCACCTAGAGGGGTGGGATAGGGAGAGTGGGAGGGAGACGTGAGAGGGAGGGGAGATGGGGATATATGCATACGTATAGCTGATTCACTTTGTTATACAGCAGAAACTAACACAACATTGTAAAGCAATTATACTCCAATAAAGATGCTAAAAAAAAAAAAAAGCTAGTTAGGAATTGTAAGGTACTCTGAAAACCATAAAGCAATACCTAAAGAAGGAGAAATAATTTCCAGAATACATGTACTATTATTACATAGTGAAGGAATTCATAGGAAATCCAAGAACTCCCAGTTTAGATAATCAGAACAAATATATTTCCTAAAGACTGCACATCTCTCCTAGACCACATCAAAATAAGACTGCTTTTAGATATGTAAGAGAGAATACAAAGGTAACATTTTTGGGCTTCCCTGGTGGCGCAGTGGTTGAAAGTCCGCCTGCCGATGCAGGGGACACGGGTTCGTGCCCCCGTCTGGGAAGATCCCACATGCCACGGAGCGGCTGGGCCCGTGAGCCATGGCCGCTGAGCCTGCGCGTCCGGAGCCTGTGCTCCGCAACGGGAGAGGCCACAACAGTGAGAGGCCCACGTACCGCAAAAAAAAAAAAAAATTTTGGATACAGGAATCATTTAAAACATTCTTAATCTCTTCCATCAAAATCCTATCATCATAGCATGTCCCCTAAAAACCCTATTTATTTAATAGTGTGTGACCTAATGGTTACTATGTTCTAGGTACTATGTCAAGCACCTCAGAAACATTCTCACAATGAAAGTGGGATTTTATTAACCCCACTTTACAGATGAGGGATGTGCGACTTCGAGAGGTGAAATAATGTGTCCACATCTTGCGGGTGTAGAAGTCCACCACCTCTGTATATTCCACTCCCTGATCATTAGCAATGCCACTGAACCTGACAGATACTTAACATTTAACCTGTTTCATCCTGGGGAAAATAACTGTCGAAGTTCTAAACACCTTTATTTCCAAATATGCTAAAAGTCCATTACAGGGAGCCCAGAGGTAGGGAGCTATGTGATAATACATCTCGATGGTCATTTGAGCGCGTTGGTTTCTAAAGCTGCACTTTCTGCTGGTACAAATCCCCATAAATGAAATAGCCTTGGTAGCTCAGAGGGCACCTCTCTTTGTTTTGTTTCATCCTGTCTGAGATAACATGTGATCCCTTTAAGGCAGCACGTCAGTTAAAAATCCCACCTCTAGCAGCAAGGGGAGGCATGCCACAGTGTGTCCCCTCTGCATGTTACATCAACCTGCCACCCGGACCTAATTGAATAAGCTCTGGGATTCCACCAACTCATCTTCCAGCACCTACCAGACAGGACTTTCCACTCCAAGATGCTTCCCTCCCATTTTCGTCTTAGGAACTTGATTCTGAGATTCCTCAGCACAGGATTACGTGCCCTGACACTGGGAGGCTGCCTTTCATTCTTGCTGAGCCCATCTGCACTGACAGGCCCTGTTTCTCTCTCCCTACCACTGTGGTGCACCTTGCAGTGGCTTCCTGCCAAGCACTGCAGCTCTGCTGCCAATCTCCCCTCGATGTATAGATTCAAAATGGTGCTGAGAGGCGGCCTCCGGAGGGGGTTCACAGGGGGTTCACGCATGTTAAACCAACAGGTATGGATTTATTCTCTTCTACTTGATCATTTTAAACGCTGTGCCTTCTAAATGGCTCCTCTGTTAAACCCCTGTTATCGGTTACTTATGTTTGCTCTGCGATCACTCAACATACTTCAAAGCACGCCTGAGTGACCCTTGAGACGCATGGATGTAAATGAGGGCCCTTTACGAAACAAGAGAGCACCGGGCAGTGGAGTCACTAGAAGCAGAAAAGCAAAGGCCAAGCTGTGCATTTTCGGAGAAATAACGTTTGGGAGTTAAGGTAAGGAGGGAAAAGTGACCGAGAAGGATTGAGTTGTCATCCTCTCTCCACATGCTTCTGAAACAAGCTAAAGATGGCTTGACCTTTGCTGACGAGCATTTAGATGGAGGTACAAGGTAACCTTTTAAATAATGTTTTAATGAAGCAGATGATAGTCATAAAAGGTGCAGCGAGAGGCACTTTGACTTCAAAAGCCTTCAGGGGGAGCAGGTGAGACAAGCCAGCCCTTTCTGTTCCTCATCATGGTCATGCTGAAGCCTCTGAGATTCCAGCTCCTACAGCCCAGCATCTATCTCATTCCATGGCCTTCCCAGATGCAGGTAGTAGCTGTTCAATAAATGCCATGAATGAATGGATGAATATTAAAATTGTGCAGTCACCACCGAGTTTGGGAAGTGGGCTCCAGTTAGCACCGTCGGGTGCCGTGCTCGGCAGTGGACTGCTAACGGCAGAGGAGAATCAACTCCTGGTGGCAAGCCTTTGCTCTGCCACCCACCAGCCATGTGACTCTATCACTGAAGCACTTTGCGACTTAATTCCTTGTGCATAAAATAATAACATAAAACAATCAAAAAAGATATTTAAGTACATAGATGAGGGACAGCTGTATCCACTTCATAGAAATCTTACATCCTCCATCTAAAAGGGCACTTACTATGCTCTGTGGCATATATGTGTTTTCATGTGTCATTTCCACTAGACTGACATCTTTGTGTCTCAATCACTCCTGTTTCCTCAGAGTAGATGCTTAATAAATGTCATTGAATTGCAATGAAATTGAATAAATGGGACATGTGAAACTGCAAAATATTATGCACATGTATTTAAAGTCACATCCAAAATTAGCTTCTTACTCAACTAACCAGCACTCTCTCCTCCAAAAGAGTCTAAGTTATAATGTGAAATAAATCTATTATCATAGCCTTACAATTTGATAAACATACTGTTCCACAATGCAGTGTTTCCTTATAATTTGGCATAATTCCAACTTATAATTTGGCATAATTTTCAAACCTATAGGAAAGCTCAAAGAACAGTACAATGAATATCCCTACACTTTTCGCTTAGATTCACCAACTGTTAACATTTTGCCACGTTCGTACTTTCTCTCTCTCTCTCTGTCTACACAACACACACACACCTTTTTTTAACCTTTGAAAGCAAGTTTCAGATATCATTATGCTTCAACCCTAAATATTTCACCATGTACCTCCCAAGAACATGGACATTTCTTCTACATAAACTCAACATGTTGATGCCTAGGAACTTTTACCATTCATACAAAAATCTTACATAACACACTGTACATATTAGAATTACCCTGATTCTCTTAATACTGCCCATTGCATTTTTCCAATCCGGGATGCAATTAAGGGTTCTATATAGCATTTACTTGCCAAGTCTCTTGTCTCCTTTAATCTAGAGCAGTCCTCCCACGATTTTTCTTTCCTGACATTGGCATCTTTCCATAACAGAATGTTCCCCCATCTGAATGTGTTTGATTATTTTCTCATTATCTGATTCAGGGTAAACATTCTGGCAGGATTACTACCCATGGGACATCCTCTTCTCATGGCATCATGCCAGGGAGCACGCGATGCCAGGTTGTCCTGTTATCAGTGTTGCTGTGTTTGATCACTTGCTTGAGAAGAGGTACGCCAGATTTCCCCTTTACAAAGTTATCTTTCTACCTTTGTCATTAATAAGTAACCCATGGAGAGACATTTTGAAACACTTATTTTTATTAACTAAATTACAAACGTTCCTACTATCCATGTAAAAATACAAATAAGAGTTAAGAAAAATAAGTCCCAAGATACAGAATCAAACAGTTATAGTTCCTTTAAGGCTGATGCCCATTTGAAAAACTTATCTAATGAGCTAATTTTATAAAAACTTTTTAAAATATTTATTTATTTATTTGGTTGCACTGGGTCTTAGTTGCAGGCTGCCTCCTTAGTTGTGGCATGCGAACTCTTAGTTGCAGCATGCATGTGGGATCTAGTTCCCTGACCAGGGATTGAACCCGGGCCCCCCCGCATTGGGAGCGCAGAGTCTTAACCACTGCACCGCCAGGGAAGTCCCTATAGAAACTTTTTAATTGAGAAGGAACTATGCAGGTCAAGTGGAATTAAACTCCATTTTAGTAAACTTGTGTGAAAACTTCTTATAAAATGAAGTACAATCCTCATTAAACGATCAAGGCCAGTGATGAAAATATGACTCAGCTGGCCTGAAAAAGGATCCTTTTAATCCTGGTGCGAAGAGCACATCGGCCAATGGCTTGGCGAGGGCATTTCTTTCTTTCGGGTTTATCATCACCCTGTCCTATAAAACCCAGAACTTGGCACCATCGAAAAGAGAGTGCTTAGGAGGAAAGTCACCGTGTCCTTCAGGTCCTCTTACTGTTTCCCAAAAGCACCTGCTCACCGTTGAGGGAAGGTCGATCATTCCAGAAACTTACAGGAAGGGACTCAAGAGGTCCCAGGTCAATCTCTCACCCAGGGTAAGAACCTTCACGCTAGAATCTCCTTTTGAGAGGAAAGAAGACCCACTGCATTGCTAAGTTTGGGTCACTACACGTTTCCTCGCTGTCCTGGAAACTTTTCCTCATAATTCCCCCACCTACCCTTTGGGGTAGCACAGATCTCTACCATTTATCCCAAATGACAGCCTGCCCGGAATTTAAATACCAACACCACATCTCCCTAGGTTCTTTTTAATGAACTAAGATTCAAGTCAGCAGGAGGCAAGGATTAGGGTAGGAACTGGAAAGGGGAAGAGAATTAAAGTATCTCACTTCCTCATTAAAAATAACTACAATAACCTGAGAAATAAAAATCCTGAACCAAAATCGAGTCTAAAGTGTTGGATCACTCCAATAACTTGGAAACTGACAAGCCCGCTAGTTTTTAATGGAAGATTTCAAGAAAAAAATCAAAAGACAAGGAGAAGGTGAACCATTTGCATCTGTATTTTATGACTGATGAATCCTTAACTCTGGAGGGAAAAAGAGATTGAAGACCTATAGCATGGTTTTCAGTCCTTGTGGACGTTATAATTCCCCAAGTAGACTCAAAGGGCAGAGCTTGAAACTAACGTATGTTACTCAAGAGCGTTTTATCCACAACTAACAATTTACCGATAGATTTGGTGGTGATTTTAAATAAGTTGAAGCCCACTGGAATCCAAGAACTGAGCTCAATTTCACAATGAAGTCTAATATTTTATCCAACGCTTTACAGCTACACTCAACTGTCAGGGAAATTTTTTTTGTCCAGGACCTGATTCTCCCTATAAAACCCACTTGCCCTCATTCACGCTTTTTTTTTTTTCTAATTTATAATAAAATTGGGTATGACATTTACTTCACTCACTGAACTGATAAACAGCCTAAGAATTTGTCTGACAAACTATACAGGACAAGGGAAATGATAATCTTGTTCTTCCAAGGCAAAGAGATTTAACTAACTCAACTTTCGTCACGAGCAAACCAAGTTATCTAATTCCTCCTTTAATCTATCTAAATTTTTTTAACTCAACAACTCCTAAAAAATATATTGATTTCTACAGGGGACTCACACTGTGATAAAGTTCAGCAAAGTATTGCTCAATGATGCTTTACCCTAAATCAGATTCTAAATGATGTTATTTCTCATCATTTTTCATAACTGAGTCCACATCCTTCATAATGTTCCAGTCCTCCTCTTGGCCAATACCTTTCTCCCTAAAGCGTATTCTCATTTTTAGCCTGCACTGGTAATGGTCCTTTCCTAATTTCAGTCACATCTCTTCCTTTCTCCCTGTGACATCTTTCCTGAGATTTAGCATCCATGGCTAAATCTGAGTGTTACCTAAAGCTAAAATTTTCCTTTTGGCTGTGTTTCCATTGCTCTTATTAATGGCAGGGCACTTCGGAGACCTTTTTGACAATAGCTGTGCATATCTGTAAAGCATAAGGCTGGTCACTTAAACTGACTCGGCACAGTCATTTTTATTAGCCAGCTTTTTTTTTTTTTGGAATGAGGTTTAGGCTGAAGTGTGGTTTCAAATCAGCTGGGCTATAGATTAAATATTCGTCTTAGAACTTGTCCTTTGGCCAAAAGCTGTCCTTACTTTCTGAACACTAAATCCCCTAGCATGGCAGTTCTCCAAATGGATGGTATCACCATCTGGGGTATTTTATTGGTTGTCACAATAACAAACCCAAATAAGGAGAGAGACCATGCACCTGAAGAGGCATCAACCTCCACCCTGAAGAAGATCACTGCCAGTTCTGGGTGAGGAGGCTGGAGAAAGGGCCCTGCTGGAGGTTTTGTCTTTTGTAGGTTGGACTTTTGAGGATCCAAATGCCCTTCCCACCTTATGAATCCTGCTGCACCTCCACCTTTAGAAGCTGAAAATGCCAGTTTTTCCAGCTCTCCTGGCAGGTAAGGCAGCACGGGTACCTGACCCAGGCTCAGTGAATTGGATGTCTCCTGCCGAGATTTTGCATCTAGAGCAAATGATACAAAAAGGCAGGGACACTGAAGAATTGTTTCTAGAAGCAACAAATATGGCAGCCCCCTCTGGCTTCTGGGGACAGTGGTTGACCCCAGCAGGGACATACTGAGTCCAGGATCCGGGCTGACTGTGACATCACCATGCAGCAACCAGCATTCAGCCACAGCTCTGTCCTCGCAGAGGGACCTGTGATTCTGACTGAGCTGCCTCCTTTGCTTCTGCCCACTTCCTGCACCTGATTCTCTACGATCCTTAGATCTTCATCCACTACCCCACATCCTCTCCTTCCACCCTCAAAGGTGACTTTTTCTCTTTCACCAGTAAAATCAGAACTATATAAAAGGAATCCCTTGCCTGCCCATCCCAAATCCATGAGCACTTTTGCATCTGCACATCCTCCTCCCTTCCCTCTGGTCCAATGGCACAGGAGCCTCCTCCCTCTGCACTCTGGATCTCATTCCCCTCCTGCCTTCTCTTGGATCCTTCCCATCAGCTTTTATCTTAGGTATTTATTTTTTAATTAAAGTACAGTTGACTTACAATATTCTATTAGTTTCAGGTGTACAACATAATGATTCAATACTTTTATAGATTATATTCCTTATAAAGTTATTAAAAAATATTGGCTATATTCCCTATGTTGCACCTTACACCTTTGATTGTTATTTATTTTATACCCAGTAGTTTGTATCTCTTAATCCCCTTTTCCTATCTTGCCCCTACCCCACCCCCTTCCCAACGGTAACCACTAGTTTATTCTCTGTATATGTGAATCTGTTTCTATTTAATTATATTCACTCGTTTCATTTTTTAGACTCCAACTATTAGTGAAAACATATAGTATTTGTCTTTCTCTATCTGACTTATCTCACTAAGCATAATACCCTCCAGCCATCAGCTTTCAACTGACTCTTCCATCCGAAGTCAAGAAAATTCCTCTCCCTCCATCCAAACCCTCCTCTAGGTCCACCTACCTCCTTCTTCCCGCTGCAGCCACACTTCAGCAAAGGGTGGAGTGTCCCCCTTCCTCACCTCTCCTCTAGTTCACCCAGAGTTCAGTTCTCAGCCTTCTCTCACCTCACTCCACGCTATTTCCATCTTACACCACTGACTCCCGATTTATACCTGTAGCACAGACTTCTCACATAAGCTTCGGACCCAACAGCCTAGTTACTCTCCACGTGAGATACCTCACCACCACCTCAACTCAATGTGACCCAACTGAAGCCTCATCCTGGCCCTCTGGAGCCGCTGATTCCTGTGGAAACTGTAGGTCTCAATGCAGTTTCCCCCCTTCAGGGAGATATCTGTGTCTGATGCTTCCTGGAACACTGTACGTTTCCTTTAAAACACCCATCCCAGGAGTGATTAAATAAATACTCCCGGCTCAAGTGCACACGGCCTGTAAATACAGGATGTGAGCTTGATTATCCTGCCCACTCGAACTGCAGCAGGAACACTCTGCTACAGGTAGCTGTAGGCCAGGCCAGGGCCCGCGCTTGGCCTGCATCAGGGTGACGCTGGTAGTCAGCCAGAGCCCTAAGGATTGCACTTACTTGGCGAAAAACGGGATGCTCAAAGTCACTTTCACTGTGTTAAAAAGGTGCACCCCCAGCTGAACTCTCGGATCTGGACATGAGACGGCCTCCTGTGTCCCAAATGCTCCCACTTAATGCTCTGGCTCCCGCAAGGACCCCGAGCAGGCATCCTTCATAGCAGGGCGAATGGGAGGCCCGGGTGTGAAGGGTCAGAGTGGGGTGGGTGAGGGACTGTGGCTGGGCAGCGGAGAGCAGTGTGGCCAGGCTGACGGGCATCAGGAGAACTGGAGAGTCCTGTGCCTGGCTCAGAATCAGTGGGGAACCAGATGACCTTGGGTGAGTGAGCTGAACTTTGAGCCTCAGCTTCCTGAAATCCAGCTCCTCCAGGCAAGACACTGTTAGGAACTAGGGCAGGGATTCAAGCCCGTCCCAGAGAGGATGAGAAGTGGAACACGAGCCAGGGAAGTGGGCAGGGCAGCCAGACAGATCGTCCACCGCAGGGGGGTTAAACGGAAGAACTGGGCTAATCAGCTCCAGGCACGCCTGGTGGGCAGGGGCGCAGCACACACCCGCTCTGCCCACTGGTGGAGAAGGGGACTGACGTGAGAAAAACACCTTAAGTGCCAGCAGGAACCATCCCACTAAAAGCAATCTGGCCACCTCGCCAGGAATGAGGTCTGGATCTGAAGATGGTAGACGGGGGTGAGCGGCCAGGCTCCGGAAAGGAGAGTCTGGAGCTAGAGGGTGTGTGGAGCCCCAAAGTTCCATCATCCAAATGCCACACAACGGCCTGCCCACCCCCTCACTTCCTGGGGGGTCCACTTCTGCCCCTCCCCCACTCTCTTACTCCCTGGTCTTTCTTCCCCAATCTGGGGCCCCTTTTCTCCCCATACCCCAGAAGCTACACAGAGTGGGGAGGATTATACCATAAGGTTTATACCACCCGTCTTGCAAATGTGGAATATGACACTATTATAACACTAGGGACTAAGCGGGTTTTAAGGCATAGCTTAGAGCTCCTTATTTATAAATTTTTCTGGGAAAAAAAATGCAAAATAAGTTCTAAATATCTGAAGTAACTTTTGGTGCACCTCATTTACACCCATATATGACTCCCCCAGGCAATATTCTATTAAATAAAATCAACGTGAAAGACAATCTAACTAATGACCCTACAAATACCAACCACGTAGTGGTGAGAATCAAGGAAATAGATACACAGACAGCATCAATGAACCTTCATAACATGAACATAACATGGCCAGTGTTGGGGCCAGAATGTCTCGCTCCAGGCTCTGAGCTGTGCAATCCGGGCGATTCCCTTCATCTTCTTATGCCTTGGTACCCTCATGTGTAAAAAGGAATAATAACAGTACTTAAAGTGGGAGTGTTTGAAAGGGCCCAATAAAAGGCATCCCTCTTCCCTATCTGGCTCAGAACCAACTGAGAAGTAAGACAAAGGAAGAAGGGCAATGGGGACAAAATATCGCCTTTATTTCTGGTGAAGTTTATATTGGAGGACACAGGTTGTGTCTGCTAACGGTGACCGCCAGGTGAGATGCCCCGGGCCGGTGGCCCATGTGTTTCAGGCAGGAGAAGCAGAGAAGGGCATATGCCTGCCTCTGGACACCTGCTCTCAAGGGACAGGACAGAGCCGTGCATGACCAGCTCCTGATTCACACTCACCACCCAGAAGAGGGGCCAGATAGAGGCTGGCAGCGTGACCCAGGTGGAGGGAGGAATGTCGGTGACCACGCCCCACAGAGGGCTGGTGTGAGGGGTAAAAGAGCCGATGACCGCATTGCACTCAGCGCAGAGCCCGGCACATGTGAGGACCTAACCCGTGGAAGTGAGCGCATCTTAAGGGCACAAGTGAGCTTCAGATTAAGTAGCAAAGATGTTAGAACAGATGCTTGCGAAGGGCCATGGAACAGGAGTGGGAATTGAGGATGACGGGGGAGATAGAAGAATAAAGCACGAGAGGGGCACAGTTCATAACACGCTGTGCGCTCATCTCCAAGTGGGGACCATATCTCTAAAATCCTCCAACAACTGCTTCCCAAGGAGATAAGACAATGCAAACCTAAATGGAACATCAGTCTTTAGTCATCACAAAATATATACTGCCTCCTGTCCTGGTCAAGGGACTTGGCGAAAATCTCAAGGAACCATGCGAAATGTCCACGAGCACCTTGCGCCCTGGTTCCAGGCTGGCAGCAGGAGTGGGCTCTTGTTCGGGAGGCGGGGAGATGCCCTGACCGGGGTGATCCTTATAAATGCAGACACCAGCGTGCACAGGCACCCTAGAAGGAATTGTTTTCTTGTGGTTCGGGCCGCCCGTAATGGAGAGGGATTTTTTCTCTTCATTCCCACTGGCTAAGACACGTGGGTCCCTTCACTGCCAGACTTGCAAGGAAAGAAAGCTGATTCCACTTGAACTGCAATTCAACTAATGGGCCCCAGGGAATAAATCCACCCCCAAATCCGGGAAAACACTCCGAGCTTGAAACTGTCCGTTTGGACGGCTCGATCCCGCTCCTGCCTTACAGCTCCATGACCTCGTAACCTCTGGCACCTTCCTTTCTCGGTGTTCCTCTCAGGGTGGCAAGACCTTTCCATGAGCCAAGCCTGCGACTGGTCACTTCTTGAAACTGCTGGTGTGGGTGGGAGGGCACAAAGGCCTGAGGATGGGCACGTGGGATTATCTCATCAACAGAATCGAAGTTTCTGTTCAGGGACTTCTAAAAGGAAATCCTTGCTTTTTTCTCCCCCATTCCAGGAAATCAATGAGGGAAGCTCTGTGCACCCGCCTTTTGCTTTACAGTTAAGGACTTGAAAATGCTTAGAGAGTCACAGTCATTAGAATGGAGCCCGGTCCATTGGAGTGGGCTGGTTGCGTTGCAGTGGCAACACCAAAATCTCAGCGGTTCAGAACTACACATCTGTTTGCATCTCGTCCGTGTGACATGTCTCTTGAGGGTGGACCCTGCTCCATGTCCTCCCCACACAGGGACACAAACCAATGGAGTCCGTATGTCTGGAACGCCACTGAGGCAGGAAGGGAATGTGGTATGTCATGACCAAGGCTGGTCCTGCCGCCAAACTTTCCTTCAAAGACACGGGCAGGTGCGGCCCTGTCTTGAGCCTGGAAGAAGAACTGGGGGGCTTCCCTGGTGGCGCAGTGGTTGACAGTCCGCCTGCCGATGCAGGGGACATGGGTTCGTGCCCGGTCCGGGAAGATCCCACATGCCGCGGAGCGGCTGGGCCCATGAGCCATGGCCGCTGAGCCTGCGCGTCCGGAGCCTGTGCTCCGCAACGGGAGAGGCCACAACAGTGAGAGCCCCGCGTACTGCAAAAAAAATAAAAAAAGAAGAACTGGGAATCCTGCTGAGCCAGGAACGCAGAGGTGCTGACGCTGAGAGGACCCTGGTTCAGGCCAATTTGGCCCTGCTGTTCCTGCTAAGTCGGAAATTAATGGTGGTGGAGGTTGAGATTTCAAAGGGGTTGGGTTCTTTCTTTTATCACCCAGGCTACCTACACTGGCCATAGAGGATGACAGTGGCTGAGAGAAGACAAGATCAATTCTGGACATTCGGCCAAACTAGGGGCAAAATGTCACTGCTGCACCCTCAGACTTAGGTGTGCATTAGAAGCACCTGGGGCTGTGTCACAGTGAAGATTCCCAGGCTACAATTCGAGACCTTCCAGTTCAGTAGGTCTGCAGTGAGGCCTAGAAGCAAGGCCAGCTGTACCATTTGCAGAGCTCAGAGCAAAATGAAAACACAGGGGTCCTTGGTTAAAGGCAGGAAAAAAGTGCTTTTAAAGGTACTAAAATGTGCTTTTTCCTTTCTTCCACAGTTCCTCTCTTGACCCATCATGGTAACTTTTATTTGCTATTTAATGTTGCACTCCCTTGGGCAAGGGTGAATGCAGACCCGCACAGGGACCACTCTGCCACTGGCTGTGCACACGCCAGGATCCCCTCCTGACCGCTGCTGGGTGGACGTGACGCACCGTGCCCTGGTCAAGGGCGAGGTCAATCTCCCCTTCCCTCCCCTTCTCATGGGCCCACCGCCCAACTCACACAGACAGACGATCCCCAAGGGATTGGAACCTCCACACTGGGATGAGCTTGGTACCTGGATGCAGGATGGACAAGAGGCTCCTCCCTGTCAAGTCGCCCATTGCTCTGCTAGCTTGGGATGGAGATAGCTCCGCCCTGCCCCTCCTCCTCACGGTATGCATGCAGCCAGCCTTCCCTGCACCTGCTCCCAGACCCCAGCCAAAGGGTGGCAGGGTGGGGTCAGGGAAGAAGAGGACTGGAGGAATCGAGGCACCAGGACTTGGGGGAGCAGGTGGCCTAGAACCTGTCTGGGAGGCAGGATGGCCCATGAGCCAGCACACACTCCGTGATGGACTGGACTTCACTTACAAAACACAAACTCAAACATAAAGTTATTAAGGATTTCAAGACGGCATTAAGCCCCAAGCCTGGGTCCCCCTTCTTAGCACAAGGATTCAAGGACCAACTCTGAGAAGCACTGACTTAAAGACAGACCGACCCAGTTGAAGCAGGTAATCAAGACAGGTCCCAGCACCCAGGAGAGGGACAAAAGGGTTGCAACTCTGAGAGCTGGTGCCGCTCCAGGCAGGAAGTCTCCCGTGTTCTAGAATTAGATCTCAGGGTCCCAGCCACAGACTACACGCTCTCACATAACTGATGAAAGAGAAGAAGACTCTCAAGATCCAGACATCATCGTGATGAACTCGTAGGGTAACCAGCCACTCTGGTTTGCCTGGGACTGTCCTGGTTTTAGTAACAAAAATCCTGCATCCCAGAAAAGCCCTTAGTCTCCAACAAAGTGGGACGGCTGGTCACGTTATGACCAGGCCTAGTACTGACCCAACGAACTCCTTTTTATCTTTGAAAGACCAGTGGAAAGGCTGCTGCCTTGTGAAATCTTCCCCACACTCCCCAAGCAGAGGTCGTAGCTCGCTCCATGGTGGTTACACTTCTCAGGGTGCATGCTGATTCTGCATTCGTGCATTTGACTCCCCAAGAAGCACGTGAAATCCCAGAATTTTATGTGAATATACCGGAGGGAACCTGTCATAAATGCCGGGGAAGGAGAAGAGAGGTGGAGAGGACCCCGTCGCTAAGGTGTGACGTGGGGACCTGATGTTAGTGGGGCCCCAGGACAGCTCAAGGCCAACCAAGTGCGGTCCCCGAGCTAGAAACCCGGGCTCCTCCGCTTTGCTCGCTGGCCTGCGGCTCAGTCCACAACCTGAAGCTCTGTCTGCTGGGATTAGTGCCCCAAGATTGAGGAAATGCAGGGCCACAAAACAGGAAAATGGAGCAGGTGGCTGCAGTCACAGGAAGAAGAGGGAGAGGTGACACCTGTGAGAAGCATTCGTCAAGTCGAATTATTACAATAATCATAAGGAGGAGGGAGAGAAAAACTAGCATTTGTTGAGGATTTATGACGTGCCGGGTACTAATGCCTCTGTGTTTCAGTAGCCTTTACAATAACCCTAATGTTTTGGTACTAATATTCTCTCTACTTCATAGATGCAGAAACTAAGTTTGCAGAAGTTTGCAAAAGTTTGCAGAAGACGCGGAACGTGTTTATGGTCACAGAGAGTCAGTGACAAAGCCAGGACTCAGACCCACGTCTGATTCCAAAGCCCAGGCTGCTATGCAGTTAGCTGTGCAGGCAGCCACAGGGCCAGACGGGGCCAAAGGAGGAGTGCGGGCCTTTCTTCAAGGAGTCATTCCTCCCTGGTTGTCCTGCCGGAGACAGAAGTTGCTGCCCAGCCTGATTTTCTGACCCTGTGTGTACCGTGCCCAAGAAAGCCAGCAACAGGAGGAGCACGAAGTTACCTGGCTGTGAGGATGTCTGCCCCAGTCTCCAGGTCTGTGTGTCCCTAGCACAGTGTCTGTTATCACTGGCGATGGGAGGCTTTGGCCCCCGCCCCGGACCTCATCTTCTCCACTGCCCGCCCTGCTTCTGGCTCAGCCTACGCCCTGCTCTTCACTCCCCAGGGAGGCCGGCTGATGAGCAGAGAGTCCTTCCCGCCCCTCCCTGCTCAGAGTGTGGCCCCCAGGCCAGGAGCCAGGCATCACCGGGAGCATCTCAGAAATGCAGAATCTAGAGGCACGCCTGCAACTTCTGAGTCAGACCTGTCATTTGAAGAGATGATTCAGATGTACACTCAAGTCGAGAGGCACTGGCCCAGCCCACAAAATACACCCTTTTTTCCATCAGGCGCACATTGCCAGCGCTGTTCTCTCTCCTGTGGAAACCCAGTCTCAAGTGAGTTTTAAGTCAATGTATTACCTCTCCCAACAGCATTAGCCTTTTAACAGCTTTATCTTCAGTGAAAGGAATTCCAGGGGTGGGCGGACAGGCCGCTCTGCACCCTGAAATCACAGCATGCCCACAGCCGCCAAACCATTTCCATAGAAAGCTGGCCCAGTTTTTCCAGCAATGGACCATGTCTTCTCCAGGCTATGATTGCAGACCAGTTTGGGGGACAAAATAAGTATTTCAGGTAGCCAAATTACAAGCTAATGGTGCAAGTCTCTCTTCTCTAGGATAATATGTCGAGCAAGAAATTTCAGCAGAGAACATGCTTTAGTAAATAAGCTCCAATTGTTCTCCAAAGTAAGCAATAACTCTTAGCAAGAGGAGCAATGATGGCAGGAAGAGGTACAACGTGGGCGAGAAGGGGTCTTTTGAAAGAATGCCTTGAGGAGGTGTTATGAGTCATGATATGCACGCTTAGGATAAATCCCTATATATTTAGAAATGAACCCTCTCTCAGCTGTCAACACACACATTATTATCCTACTGTCACTGGAAACATTTAGGGGCAAAAGAAAAAATATTGGGGAATGAAATAGTACAATAGCTAATGAGGCCTTATAATTAAAGGATATATTTGCTCAAGGGAAAACGAACATATCACATCAGTTCTGAAAGGAAATAGCTTAGTAAAAGCAGGTTCTTTGTCAGTTACGTATTGTAAAAGGAAAATTATAACCTGGCACGCTCTTCAAACAGCATTTAATGCTTGGTCATTCTGCTTGACAAAGCTTCTCTGTGACAATCCACTTAAAAAGAAGAAGAATTGAAAACTGAACCTTAGCCAGCTTGCAAAGTCCGAGTGTTTTCTATAGAATCTCACTGTACTTCTCAAAGTGACTCAGAAATATCATTAACGCTATAAAATAAGAAATGCTTCTATATGAATATACAAATCTTTCAGGCTTAGAATAATCATGAAGTCAGGTAAAATACGTCTTGACAGTTTATTCTAAGTGTTAACCAAATGTATGACTGGAACGAAAACAGTGATTATATTTTTTTACTGTTTCATCAATATACTGCTTGTCTTCATCTACGTCCCATTTTGTTTAAGAAAAAAGGGTTGGGAGGGATTTAGAACCCTAAATCCTAAAGGATGTACAGAAAACAGCAATATGAAATTACCCACGAGCAAAAACAAACAAACAAAAGGAGTGAAAGGAAAATGATCAATAGTGATGAAATCTTGAGCCCACAGTGAAGTTTGCACACAAAATACGGGTCGTGAAGTTCTATACACTTGCACAGTGTAGCCATAAATTTGCTTTTAGTAGCCAATATAAATAGGGAAACAGGATCCCAGTGTCCATGTTTTGTTTAGTTTTGGTTTTTAATGCCCCCAAAGAAGCACAATTATTTCAGGGACTAAAGGGATTTCTCAAATGGATCTTCTTAGGGGAACACTCTGGAAGGTGATGGACAACATCCTGAGAGAGGGACATGGTTCTAACCAAACACACCCCACCCCCATCCCCCGCCCAGGGGCCACAGAGGTTCATAGAACTGGAGCAGGGACAGAACGGGAGCATCACGTGCAACATATCACACAGCACCTAAGGTCGGCTCTGCAGCCAGACTGCACAGGTGCCAACCCTGTGTCTACTGAGTGCTCACCTGTGACCATTAGTCATAGGGTCAGGAGGCTACAGAACATCCCTGAGCTCCTGTTTCCTCTTCTAGGAAATAGGAACCTACCCTACAAGGTTGTAGTGAGGATGAAATGAGTTAATACTTGAAAAGTGCTTAGAGCGGTTTCCAGCATAGGAAGGATGTTAGCATTAAATTCACATGATAGCTGCCATAGAACTTAACGTTCTCAATTCTAAATTATTCATCTTGTGAAGCAAGGTGTTATTCCTGTTGCTTCACCTTGTGAAGCAGATGTTGAAGAATTTTCTAAGACTCATAAGCGGATCTACCACAAGGAAAAGGGCAACAGACCTTCTTACCACCTATTTTTTCTAAACGTTTCAATGAATACTCTAAATGTAAGTGACCAAGAATCCAACTTTTTCATTATGTCTTCAATATGCTCCAAATTGCAAGGGATAAATATTTTACTACCTGTTGCATATGTACGGCTTTTGGTGTATGAGGGACATGTGTACACTGGACAGATATAGTAAGGAACTCTCTGGACACTCATTCATTCATACATTAAACATGCATTCACTGAGTTACTTCTGTGTACCAGGCATTCTCTATAGGAAGGAACACAATACTGTTCCTTATTTCATGGTCATAATTCAACTGAGCCCTCTCCCTCTCTTCCTCTCTCTCTCTCTCTCTCTCTCTCTCTCTCTCACACACACACACACACACACACACACACACACACACACACACTTACATTATATGTACTTTCTAAAAATTTACAGTTAGTCACCTCCTCAATAATTCCCTTTCATTCTTTCAGAGATGACAACTGGGGGGATTTTGGTCACTTTCAACCGGTCAAAAAGCATCCTTCGAAAGTCAGAGCGCTGGTGTCACTCAGAGCCCCAGCGGGAGACGGAGGACGTACTAGAATGAAGTACTTGAGGAGACTTTCATAAAGCAGCTTTCTACGAAGGAGTGAGCAGGGGTGACAGCTAAGAGCATCTGAGCGCCGTTCCCACCCTGGACCTGCAGGGCAAGGACAGGAAGCTGAGACACAGCTGTTGCTGTAGGAGCAAGCGACTCAGTAGAAGCACTGAGATCCTGCAGTCGGTGGGGGACAGACACCCCAGCCTCACCCTCCTCCCGCCCTCTGAGCTGAGCACGTGCGTGCACATCCCACTGGCCAGACTCTGCCAGACGCCCAAGGGCAGGGAGAATATAGACTCTGCCCGTGAAGGTCAGCTGCTTCGGGCACTGAGCAGGGCGGAGGGTGGCTGGAGGGAGGGGAGGGAGACCATCCCGGTCACAGGGGGACTCGAGGCTACAGTCTTAGACAATTAGCAAACACACCTTGACCTGCGTAACCAAGTCTGAGCCAGAGAAGAGACTCGTGGTCACAGAAAGGAGAAGCAGACTTTTCAGGGACAGCATCAATAACGCTGAAGAAAAATGACAGTTCATGGTCTAGAGCAGCGCTGCTCAGAGTGTGGTCCATGGACTGCTTGTGACTCATCCACAGTGAAACAGGGACAGAAACCAAGGGTGAGCACTGAGAAACCTTCGTAACAATCGGAAAGAACAAGTTGGCATCGATTGACTCTGATTTTATTAAATGAGGCTTATATTTTGTATGTCTTTAGACTTTATTTTTCAATTCATTTTTCTAAGAATTTGTTTTTATTGTATTTTACAAAGGTACTGGTCTGTGACAGCTTAGAAATGTTTTTTTTAAAAAAATGGGTCCCTTGTAACAGACGGTTTGAGGAGCCCTGGTCTAAGCAGTGCTTCTCGAATCTTCATGTGCCCTTGGATTGGGCAGTGGTTTTTGCAGCCTTGGGGAGAGTAGGGGGCTCACACGGGTGGAGGAAGTGACAAGAGAAGGGAGGAGAGCAGAATCTAGGGCTGAGTGGAGGCTGGCTGGGAGAGTAATAAAAGGAGTTCAAACTATAGTAACCTAGCAATGGGGGCAAGCCGGGCAGCCCGGGCAACTTGTCAAACCCACCTGTCCTAAACACCAGACGCTTCCAGGTCCAGCCCTGCCCAGGCCGCGCAGAGCTGGGGAGATACCCTTGCCCTGAAACACAGGGATTTGCAAAATGGCTGCGCTCTACCCAGTCTCCCTGCCCTGGCCTCCCTCCGCAGTAAGGAGGCTGGACTCTGCTTTCCTTGTGGTCCACCTGACCTCAGCCAGGCCCTGGGCTCTGCTCTCTCACCCTAATGCTACCTGCCCCCTGGTTCCACCCACCTGCATCCTCTGATAGAGACACCAGCCTGATTTCGTGCTGCTGGGCCCCCCAGATGGTGGTGAAGCAGGACGAGGTCCCGAAGCAGGAGGAGGGCGCTGCGTCTCCCCGCCCCTGGTGTGCCCCCTCCATCTCGCTGGAGCTCCTGGGACACCGTGTGCTTAGAACCGGCCATGCGGGGACGGCGAGAGGCTGCTGGGCCAGGGTGATTGTGAGAGACAGGGGAAAGACCCCAATGTTCATTCCGGTTATTCCGCAATGTTGAGCAACTGTAAAGGTAAACATGCAATCTCATCGCTCAGGGTGCTTAAAGTATGTGGCACAGAGCTCGTCATGCATGATGTGCTGAATCGGGAAATTCCTACACTGCAGGACATTGCCGTTAGTGGTTTGAGAGTCAAAGAGAGGAGTGCAAACAGCACGGGAGCTTGCTGTTGAGTTAGAGAGACAAAGGAGCGAGCACGAAGCGTCTCATGTGCAGGCTGCATGCCAAGGAGACCTCGCAAGGAAGAGCGGCAGGAACTTCGGGATGGGATGCGGGCAGGTAAAGCCAGGCCCCTCTGGTCTGGAGGGAGCTGCAGAGGTCCCAGGAGGTAGGATGTCCACGCTGCCCACGTCGTGAGGCCTTAGGAGGCTGGGCCAGTGGGTACGGCTGGAGCCAGGCAGGGAGCCTGGTCCTGGTGGAGCCCTAACCCTCCCACCTGGCTCCTCGGGCCACCACTCTGGGGCTGGGAGGGGCGGCCGGGGACACGCACAGCACCCCTCCTGAAGGCGGGCAGGAAAACCAGGTGGTGGTTTGATTTGGGTGTAGTTTTTCTCTAAAGGAAGGAAATGCAATGGAAGAACGGAAAGGGAAAAGCACAGAAACAGGACTAGGGAAAGGAGAGGCTTCAGGAAGAAAAGAGTAAAGGAAAATGTCTCGTGGCACAGGAAGGCTCCAGGGCCACCAGCGGAAAGAGGGGCAGAGGCTCTGGTGCGGGCCCTGGAGGACGGCGGGCAGGGGAGGGAAGGCGCCGGGGCCAGGGATGCCCCGAGACGTTACGTTTAATACAAGCTCTCGTTGGAACCCTTGTGAAGAATTCATGAAATTCAGTTTTTCCTTATATATGCTTGCCATTAATAGTAATAGGAAAACTGCCATGATTTAAAGCTAAAATATGCCTGAAATCACGAAAGTTTCACAAGGGAAGAAACAGTTTTCAAGACTAGCTAAAGAATAAAAGAGGCTCTTTTTAAAAAAAATCCATTTACTGGGCATTTCTCTGATTCTGTTGGCATTTAAAGATCTCTAGCAGGCCAACCTCATTGAGGCATGAAATGGTCATATCTGGGGGATGGAGGGCATCAGGAAAGCTCCAAGTAAGCTTTTCCATCAATACCTCCAATCCCACCGGGAATAACTGTGCCTATGGCCCTCTCTGTATTGAATTCTTCTTCTTTCCCCAAAAGGAGAGATTTTCCCAATCATCTTTACTGTCTTTCTAACGCTAAACGTTCAGTGAAAAAAATACAGATATAATAGCTAACATGGACTGAGTTCTCGTAGTGCGTGAGGCATAATTTTAAGAGCTTTTCTGTATGACCTTATTAATTCCTCACAACAATCCTATAAGGGTCGTTCTAGATTCATCCCCACATCTCAGATGAAGAAACTAACCCCGAGACATTAACTAAGAGGGCCCAGTGTCACACAGCTGGAAAGTTCTGGAGCTGGATTTGTACCTATGTAATAACCCAGAGCCATGCATCTGAATCACACTGTAAAAGAGATTCACAGAAGAAAGTAAAAATCAATCATTGCTCCATCCAGAAAAAGCACTCAGCATTTTAGATTCCCTCTTTCCTGACTTTTTGCTTTGCTTATACACACAAAGAAAAGGAAATCATACCACGCTATATATACAGCTTACCTATAGTTTGCTTTTTTTCCTTCACACTATAACACGAACATACGTCAGATCAACAAAGACCCCCTCTGTGGCATCCTTCCAATGGTTGCCAATTAATCCATTCAATGAATCAGTCCCCTTTTACTGGATGTGAGATGGTTTCCCACGTTATATAATTATAAACAATGCTCCCAAGAATATCTTTGCTCAAACATTTTAAGCACTTATTTCATTATTTCCTTAGGATAAATTCCTAGAAGTACTAGTTCCATGGCAAACGTAGATAATAATTTTTTAAGATGCAAACATTCTGGGAAGACGTAACATCAGTACTGAGCTTCCAGAACTTTACTGTGAATATATTTATAGATCCTTCACTCACTTGGAAGAGATAAGGCAGTGTAAGCTTATTGGAAGCCTAGAAAAGGAGAGAAGGAGGGGTGTCAATGACAATTTCTCTAAGTAATGATAGCACTAGTCTATGTCTGCCTAGTGCTTCACAAGGATCAAAGCACGTTCACCAACACTGTTCACAAGCATCTCCAGCCATAGCAGGGAGTCCTCCCCACACACACGGGGGAGGGCCTGCCAGCACACTCCAGCCTGCCGGGGTTCTATGCCTCAGTCAGTCTCTTCTCCACCCTGCCCACCCCGCTGGGGCCAAAGGCTGGCACGGCAGCTGGGGTCCTTCCCAAGAAACCAAGTGGCTCTCCTTCTGGTCAATTCCCAGTTCCACAGAACTCAATACCGGTGCCTTGGCGTGCCATCTTCCTCCTATCTTCTTAACTGCATGGCCAGTCCGCAAAGAAAGAGGATTAACCTTTTCTAGAAGGTACCAAGGGCTTTGTTTCTGTTTATTTTTCTCTCGGCAGCATAAGCCATGATCCAGGGAGTTTTCAAGAAATGAACCCTGGTGCATGTTTGCCGTCTAGCTCTTTGAGAGACGAATTTGATGGGGGCCGACCCACAGCCGGGGGGCTACCCCCTCTAGTGCCTCTTCCTGGACTGCAGACCTCACCCTCCCATGGGAGGCCAAACCCTGGTTATCACCCTTCCTGACAAGAAAGATCCCTCTGACCACTCTGCAGTGGCCTTAATCCTGGCACACAGCTGAACACCAGAGTCACAATGGTGTGAGACTCAGGGTGACCTGGTAAGAGTCCCAAGAGGTCACTGTGACCTCTGTTTAGCACTTTATCATATTAACATATATTCATAGAGAGTTTGGGAGAAAATTCCAGTAGAAAAATGTTGCTGCTTTCCAGTACAATTCCTATCCCTGCTTCTGATTCTTGGTTTTATGTTGTCTGACTACAGCCTACTGAATGTTTTGGAAAGAAACATATTTAAGTCATTTTCTGTTATGTCTGTTATACTTGTGGTGCTGGTTATGTGGGAACTAGCAAATGTAAATAGGGATATTTAAAGAATAGAGCCCAGCTGTTCATGGTTAGAGCAAGACACAAAATCAAATGGGATACTATAAAAAGAATAGTATTGAAATGTTTCTTTCCATTTAATTCATCATGTTTTGAGGATGTAGGACCTTCCAGGACTTTGTGTGTGTGTGTGTGTGTGGTATGCGGGCCTCTCACTGTTGTGGCCTCTGCCGTTGCAGAGCACAGGCTCCAGACGCGCAGGCTCAGCGGCCATGGCTCACGGGCCCAGCCGCTCCACGGCACGTGGGATCTTCCCGGACCGGGGCACGAACCCGTGTCCCCTGCTTCGGCAGGCAGACTCTCAACCACTGCGTCACCAGGGAAGTCCCCTTCCAGGACTTTTAAGGCCCATGGAGAAAAAGAAGACTATGATACGCTCCTTGACCTTAAAGGAGCTCACGGTGTACCAAGCCTTCGTGACAGAGCATAGCAACTGCCTCAGAGTAAACAGAAACAGAAGGGAGGGAAGCAAGCAGTCAGGGAAGGTTTCCAGCAGGCGATAACCTGAGTTACCTTGGGAAGGAGGTAGTCAGACCAGGTGGTGAGCGTGAACAGCACCCAAACAAGGCCACAAAGCAGGAAATGTCATGGAGTGTTTAGGGAACTACCAGTAGGTCCCTACTGATGTGACGTAGAGTCTGCGGGAGAAAGTGGCATCTAGAAAAGAGGCTGGTGAAAAGGCAGGAACTAGACTGTGAGGGGACTTACATGCCATGCCAAGAAACTTGGACTTTATTCTGAAAGTAATGGGGAGCCAACTAGAGGATGTTCATCAGGGAGAATGACACGTTTAAACCTTTGTTTTGCTCCGGAAGCAGTGAGAAAGATTGACAGGTAGATGCCCGGAAAACAGCCAACCTCAGTCATCTCTACTGTTTCTCAGCTCATCTTTCTGCACCATGAGTGACTGCAGAACTAGGGGAGGGACCTGAGAGCAGAGGCTGGGAGATGGGTTAGAAGGCTGGTGGACTAATCACAGGTAAAGCTGTCAAAGGACCAACTAGGGTAGCACGGTATTGATGAGAGGAGGAACGGGACTCCAGGATATTAAGAATCAAGACGTAATAATTAATCAGATGGTAAGGAGCAGCAGGAGGGGGAAATGCAGGAATGTGGAAGAGACTCAGTGAGTCGTATGCTGGTATACTGGCTCCTGGAAAGAAGCCTTGATGTGTAACATTGGCTAATTCCTGTGGTGTAAATGCTCCCACCATGGCCGATGTCAGTGGATACAGAGCTGGGAAGAGATACACAATCTCAGCTTTCACCACAGGTGGGAGCCACCTGCAGCACACAGAAGAGACTGCCTGGCTGACTAGAGAGCTTGCTTCCGTTCTAGAGCAACAGCTGGACTACGTTTCCTGCCTTCTCTGTAGTTACTCAGTCTATGTCTTTGAACCATTGTCTGGAGCGGGTGACCAGGCCAGGATCGGTTACGCTTCAACTCTTCGTGAATGAGAAATAAACTAGCATTGTGTTTAGCCACCAGCATCAGATCTATCTGTTTCAATCTTAAGTAACCTTAGGTAATAATCTTAAGTAATACATGGAGTAAATGTTAATTCAACTTTATGGCTTGAGGAAATGGGTAGATGGTGGAAAAATATATTGAGAAAAAAGAATACATCAATTGAGGAAAAAAATACTGAAAACAACCAACATGGCCAGAGAATACACCGTTTTTAGGTCAGAAACTATTTCCCAGGCATTATTTTCTATAGTAGTGTTTAGAGATCTTGGAATCTATTCACAAACATACATTACCGATGTTGTCTGGGATAGTGATTCAGAGAACTAAGCAAAGTTGACATCTCAGGATTCTATTCTGTTGCTGTGGATCCACTTAGCTTCTTTGAGTTTTTTATACATAAAAAGAAAATGCCAGGACTTCCCTGGTGGTGCAGTGGTTGAGAGTCTGCCTGCCGATGCAGGGGACACGGGTTCGTGCCCCGGTCCGGGAAGATCCCACATGCCGCGGAGCGGCTGGGCCCGTGAGCCATGGCCACTGAGTCTGCGCGTCCAGAGCCTGTGTTCCGCAATGGGAGAGGCCACAACAGTGAGAGGCCCGCATACCGCAAAAAAAAATAAAAAAAAGAAAGAGAAAGAAAATGCCAGACTGCCAGATTCTTCCTAATGTGTAAGTTCCTTAAAAAGCACTTCAAAGGCAAATTGCCATTTTTAGGTTATTACAGTCGCATAAAGGACAAAATTGCATCCCTAGTAGCTCAGGAGATTTTATCAGTCCCTATTTTTCTACCCACTAACAAATTATTTGCTTTCAAGGGTTGAGTCTCATGATTATATGTTCATTAATAGAATATTTATTAATTATAAATTTTCTCTGAATAAGGCATGTATCTTGTGTTATTCCTCTAAAATACTTAAGTGATGTTGCAAAGATACCCAAGTATTATAAGTGGAACCAATTATCTAGTTAATTACAGGGCCAATGCTGGTCCACTCCCACCCAGAGATTTGGTCTCACAGCAATATGCTTCCACTGGTACTACATGCCCGGGAAATTCAGACTGACCCTGAGTCATCCTTGGCTCATTCTACATTCACTTGACAAATATTTATTGAGCATCTACTATGTGCTGAACACTATGCAAGATGTTGGGAGCAGAATATCATGTAGTGAACACAAGGAGACATTGTCCCTGGCTTCCTGAAGCTTACAGGCTAGAGAATTCCTAGAAATTCTAGAAATTCTAGAAGACTGAGTCAAATCCAATAGTCATCCACTTTCTGGATTGAACTGTATCCACCCAGAGACCCAACTGAGTCAGACTCTTAATGACCCAGGCAACCCGAGAACCAATTTAATCCCCCAAACCACACACTCAGGAAGAATCAGAAAGTAGCCCAGGCCTTCCTCCCATCTGAGTCAGAACTGACAAGGGCTACAAAGAATGTTTTGGATTCATCCACCAAAGTCTCATAAAAGTTGAAGAGGACCAGGAAAAAAAAAAAAAAAAAAAGCTCGTAGAAGGCATCTGAATACTAAATTCACTCTCAGATGCATCTGGACCCTGAGGAGTTCACAATCTATGCTGAGTTCATGAAAAAATAGGTAGACTAATGGGAAATTTCTGTGACCTATTTTTTTTCTTTAAAAGTTATAATGCTGTTTCCTTCGTTACTCTTAATCTGAGAGCTTTAGAAACATTTTTCTGGATTTTCTACTTACTGCATTTTAAATAACTTGTTCATAGTATTTGCTTGTGTGGACGCCTAGGGGGGTTTCTGGACCTCAGTCTTGGCCCCTTTCTTCCCTGTCTTAGTTTGGGTCCTCTCTAAAACCAATTCTGGGGCTTCCCTGGTGGCTCAGTGGTTAAGAATCCGCCTGTCAATGCAGGGGACACGGGTTTGAGCCCTGGTCTGGGAAGATCCCATGTGCCACGGCGCAACTCAGCCCGTGCACCACAACTACTGAGCCCGCGTGCCACAACTACTGAAGACTGTGCACCTAGAGCCCGTGCTCTGCAACAAGAGAAGCCACCACAATGAGAAGCCCGCACATCGCAACAAAGAGTAGCCCCCGCTCGCCGCAACTAGAGAAAGCCTGCGCGCAGCAACAAAAACCCAACACAGCCAAAAATAAATACATAAATAACTTTAAAAAATAAATAAATAAAACCAATTCTGAGATAAAGACTTGGGTACAGGTAGTTGATCTGGGAGTTGATCTCAAGAAGTATAAATTGGGAGAGGGACACAGAGGAGGGAGAAAAGCCAATGACTGAGGTGTTAATAGGCAGATTCCACCAGGGCCAACTGGGGCTCCGTCCTGGTGGAGACTCTGAAGAACTGTGAAGAAAGCTCCTCGGAATTGTCCCAAGAAGAGGCAGGGAAATGAGGGGATTTTCCACCAACTCCTGTCTCTTCGGGCTGAGGGTTGCCTTGGGAGCATTAAATCCTGCACTTCACGGCTAGCTACTCTAAACACAGGCTAAGAAAACTCCCAGGGCCTGGAAAGAGCCCTCAGGCAGGAAGCAGGGAGTCAGGTGGAGGCCCTGGAGATGGTACATGTGTGAACGGGTACAGGAGCTGTGGTCCGGGCTGCCCACTCAGAGGTCCTGGAGGGCTGAGGGCAGGGTCTGGCCTCACAGCCTCTGCCTCTAACAAGGCCCAAAGGACTGTCTTATCTACTACGGTAAGATAAGATAAGGGGTCTTATCCAGCCAGGCCCCTTTCCCCAGCAACCCTGCAGAACAGGGCGCAAAGGCATCTTTTCATACCTCCAGCCTCTAAGGCAAACATTCATTCCTTTTGCGTTTGGGGGGGGGGGAGGGGTGTTTGTTTGCTTTGTCTTTGTTTATTTCTACTACTAATAGGTTAAAAACAGTACTCTTGAGGGCATGACAAGTTGTGTAAAAGCCTTAAAATTCTTCTTGAGACGGTTTTTCTGTTGTTCCCTGGAACCCATGAGTCAGGCTTGTTCTGCTGGGGATCCTGTCTTGCCCCTGTGCTGGTCCTCCTCTTCCTTCCCACCTGAGATCCAGCCCCTCCCAACCTCCCGGCCACCTTGACTTCAAGGGACCATGAGAACCCCTGCCTCACCCACATTCACGTGTTTTTCCTTATACCTCACCCTGGAGGAGGAAAAGCAGAGTGCATACAGGGAGTCCACAGAGTAAGATTCGTTGTGATTCTGAAGGAAATCCAGGAGCGTAACTCAAGCCCATTGCCACACCTTCTTATCTCACAGTGGGGGATGGCCAGAGGTCACGCCCCACCAGGAAGAAACAAATGTCCCTACATTCCAAAAATTCCCCTTTTAAAAACCGGACATCCACATTTTGCTTTAAATGTCAAAATAAACTCATTATACTTGGCCAGACAAGATGAAAGTTTCCAGTAACACATTCTGTTCTTATTCTATAGCCTGAAACTGATTAGTAATATATAATGTAATGAACTTGAACAGCCCCAGAATATGCCACTGCCCCTGGAGAATTGCAGACCCTTCCTACGTTTGCCACCTTGTAAGGAGGAAAACTGCCCTTCAAGATCAAGTCCTGAAGGCAATGTTCTCACTTGTCAAACTGTGTTGGCCAAGAAAAATAACAATGAAAACCACCAAGCAGTCCAAAACACAACAGAGAAAAGTAACCACCTCGCGACAACGTAAGCTGTCAAACTGACTGCAGCACATCAAATCAAATTCCAGTTCTCAGTAGCTAGAAAAAAAGTGGTTTCGTAATAACAAGTTCATGGCCTATATTTTATTTCCCAACCATGCATCAAGATTTGTACTTCCTTAAGTCAGAAGGAGAAAGACAAACGCCATATGATATCACTTATATGTGAATCTAAAATATGATACAAATTAACCTATCTATGAAACAGGAACAGAATCATGGACATAGAGAACAGATTGGTGGTTGCCAAGTGGGAAAGGGTTGGGGGAGGGATGGAGTGGGAGGTTGGGGTTAGCAGATGTAAGCTTTTATATACAGGATGGATAAACAACAAGCTCCTACCGTATAGCACACAGAACTATATTCAATATCCTATGATAAACCATAGTGGAAAAGAATATTAAAGAAAGAATGTATATATATGTATAACTGAATCACTTTGCTGTACAGCAGTAATTAACACAACATTGTAAATCAACTATACTTCAATTAAAAAATAAATTTAAAAAACTAAGAAAAAGAAAGATTTGCACTTCCTAAATCTAAGGTCTGTAGGTCGCTATTCAATTATGAAATCTAACCTCTCAGGGACACTTTCATGGTTAATTCCAGCAAAAAGGAGAAAATACAGATCCCACTACTGGGGCATAAAATATGATTCTTACAAGATAAAACATGCTTGTTAAAGCACGTGTTGCTCCAACACAAGGAAAAAGAAACATCCTCAGTCTGACATAATGTATATTGCGTTCCCTGCTTCTAGACTTTTCTAGAGTATTTTCTACGGGATTATATACAGTATTTTCTAGAGGAGCAGAAGTTAGGAGTTGGTCTGTTTTAATAATGAGTGTTTACTAAAGTTCACTTTATTTTATTAAATAAAAACTTACTTAAAAACCACCAGCCTGAAGAGGTTTAAAAACAAAGTAGTCAACTCATTCAAACCTCACGGCAATCCTATGAGGCGAGCACTAGTATCATCTCACTTTATAAATGTGGAAACTGCAAGAGAGAGCAGTGAAGTCTGTGGCTCAGGGTCACACAGAGAGTAAGCAGTGCATCAGGGCATGGACCGGGGTGGGCTGACCCCAGGACCCACACTCCCAGCCACCTACAGAGGAGCATCCCAGCCAGGATGGAGGTGGGTGGGCACAGTCTTCATGAAGATGTTTACCATGGCTCATGTCTGTCAGCAACCAGCAAATTACTAAACTGCTCCTACGCTGGTGTTTTTTTGATTCATCTATCTTAATTAAGGATTTTTAGATACATCAAAAGAGTACTTTTAACAGGTAGGTTTTTAAAAGAAATAGCCTTAAGGGAAAAAGAGCAAATCCACAAGGCACTGGTATGTTCAGTAAACATCATTTAATGGGTTAAAATTCCCAGCTAACTACAGAAATCCTCAGTTTAAAAAGTGGTATGACAGGTAAATCCTAGTCATTATAGGCAAAATCTCTACTGAATTAATGCTAGAAGGATAAGACTAATTCATAGTTGAAACTGGGGTTACGGAGTCTTTCACACCATGACGGATCTCCCTGAATTATCTCAGATGCAAACTGACGGTGAAAATATTCTCAGGAGAGGCCTGATTTAACAAAACATATGGGCAGAAGAGGTGGAAAACCCTTCTATCACCAAACTGAAGATAGCACGTTCATTGGAAGGAATCTCAGTATCATTCGATTTCCAGTCTGTGGGATGCATTTCCCTTTTGTATTTCTTATGTATCCCAAACACCAAGAACAGTACCTGGCACATAGTAGGTACTCAAGAAATATTTGTTGAAGGAATAGGGTGAAATATATGGGAGGCATTGCCTGGTCTGAAGGAGGGAAAAAGAAGGTGCATTAATTTTCTGCTGCTGTTTAACAAATTACTGCAAACTTAGTGGCATAAAACAACACCATTTATTATCTTGTGGTTCTTTACGTCAGGAGTCTGGGCATGATGCAGCCGGGTTCTCTGCCCAGGGTCAAGGCTGCTACCAAGGTAATCACCAAATGCCTGGGAAGACCCACTGCCGAGTTTGCACATGTTGTTAGCAGAATCCATATTCTTATGGTTCCTGAGGTTCCTGCTTTTTTTGCTGGCTGTTGGCTGGGGCCTCTCTCAGTTTCTAGAACTCACTCTTAGGTCCTTGCCATGTGGCCATCACCACAGGCAGCCTTCCCCTTCAAGGTCAGCAGGAAAATTTCTCATGTTTCAAATCTCTTTCTTGGGGTAGGGCTCAGTCACTTTTTTTGTTTGTTTTTGTTTTTGTTTTTTTGCGGTACGCGGGCCTCTCACCGCTGTGGCCTCTCCCGTTGCGGAGCAACAGGCTCCGGACGCGCAGGCTCAGTGGCCATGGCTCACGGGCACAGCCGCTCCGCGGCATGCGGGATCCTCCCAGACCGGGGCACGAACCCGCGTCCCCTGCATCGGCAGGCGGACTCTCAACCACTGCGCCACCAGGGAAGCCCAGGGCTCAGTCACTTTTAAGAGCTCCCTTAATTAGGAGGGGTCCCTCAGGATAGTCTCCCTTTTGAGCAGCTGACTTGGGACCTTAAACGCATCTGCAAAATCCCTTCATCTTTGTCATATGATGCCGCTTTATCACGGAAGTGACATCCATCGTATTTCTAGTGCTGTCCACAGTCAAAAGAGAGGGCCATGTACACCAGGAGGGAAGCATTGTGGGGACCATCTTAGCCTACCACAGGAGGACAGGTCTGAGTCAGGTACCCTCGTGGACCAGCTGGCCAAACAAGGACAAAAACTATGGTAGTCAGTGTCCACAGAGTCAGAATTTCCAGGAAAGAGAATGCTATAAAAACATCTCTGCCATACCCATGTTCACAGTAGCATTATTCACAATAGCATAAGGGTGGAAGCAACCCAAGTGTCCATTGATGGATGAATGGATAAACAAAACGTGATACCCATACAATGGAATATTATTCAGCCTTTAAAAGAAAGGAGGGGCTTCCCTGGTGGCACAGTGGTTGAGAGTCCGCCTGCCGATGCAGGGGACACGGGTTCGTGCCCCGGTCCGGGAAGATCCCACATGCCGTGGAGCGGCTGGGCCCATGAGCCATGGCCGCTGAGCCTGCGCGTCCGGAGCCTGTGCTCCGCAACAGGAGAGGCCACAACAGTGAGAGGCCCGCGTACCGCAAAAAAAAAAAAAAAAAAAAAAAAAGGCTAATATGTTAAACTTTATGTTATATGTACTCTACCACTGCCAAAAATACCTTTGCCAATGATACTACTTACAACTATTTTTTAACTCATTTAATAGACGGGTATGGGTGTCTGCCTCGTGACACGCACTGTGCTGGGTGACAAGGGACACAAATATTAATGTAACAGGTTTCACAGTGATTAGTGAACTGAAACTGAAGTTTGTTTTAAAATAATCATTATTATATCAGAAATAACCACAGAGGATATATATATATGTATGACTGATTCACTTTGCGGTACAGCAGAAACTAACACAACATTGTAAATCAACTCTACTCCAATAAAAAATTAAGTAAAGAAAGAAATAACCACAGAAACAATGATCTGAACTAATTTTTCCTCATTCCAGATGAAATGCCCCAACTCACCTGCCCCAGATCCAAGGTGACGTTGACTTTGTTGTATTGCGTGCCTGAGGAGAGAGGAGGGCTTTGCCACCAGAGTTCAGATCCATCAATTGCGTTGGTGATGGGGTGTGCTTTCCTGGGGTCCTCAGAATTGCAATAGTCACAGAACTGGCCCTGAAATAATAAAGCTCTCGTTTTATTGTCAAGTAGTTTTTTCTTATCAATTTAGTAGAAGAGGTCATTGAAACAAAGACCGTTTTCTATAGCTTAGAGAATTCAGCTATTGAATTTCATCATAATGTTTTCTGAAGACAGTAGTAAGGCTTTCTCTTTTTCGTTCAGTCTTAAACCATATCACCTGTTTATACCTCTGTTTATCATGTTTCTAGGACACACATTATATTTATCTTCCATCAGTTAGAGTTATGTTTTTCTTGTCTTGAATGACACTTTAAGAAGAGCCTGTTGTGCCTGAGATGCAATGATGTTCTCCTTCAGCAAATCCTTTTTGCTGTTTACATCCTCCTCTGCAAGTTCTGTGTCAAGCCCTGGGATACAAAGAGGATCCCTGCTCACAGCCCCAGTGGAGGTGATAAGCATACAAGTAACCATAAAGGAAGTAGGTTTGGCAAGAGTATAGAGTGCTGGGTCTAAGGCAGGATGGAAGAGGTGGGATTTCAGCTGCCTGTGACGATGGAGAGGAGGTTGGTAAGTGTCAGTGAGCAGTCAACAAGGAAGGTGTTCCAGGTGAAGGAATGAGCACCAGCAAAGGCACAGAGACCAGCTGGTCCATTTGAACAAGAGCATAAGTAATGGAAAACTACACTTCAAAGGTAAGTGGGGGAGATGTGGCTGGGCTGTGGATACTGGAGTGAGAAGTTGGCAGTTAATTTAGTAGGTAAGTGGGAATCCTGGAGTGGTATTTATTTGATATTATCATCTCTACTGAATTCTGATTCTACTGATATCATCTCATCTTCTTACTGAATTACTCTTTTTCAGTAGGCAGATTCTCTTGATTCTATTTTGTTTTGTTTTATTTTGTTTTGTTTTTGTAATGAATTTTAGCACCATTACCACTCAAAAAGCTGAACATACGCCTTTCTTATATATTGAATATACTTTTAACTGGTTCAAAGCCTGGTGCTTACCCAGTAGTGGATGTCACATACTGAACTGCTCCCCAATTAAATGATCTAAGGGCATAACTACCACATAGGAGAGGGATAGAGAAGCAAACCTAGACCCGCAGCCCCTCCAGAAATGTGCTGTGAGAAAAGGGTAACTCTGCCCCTGACAAGCATCTTGGAAGTTAATTTTTTAATGCTCAAGGATAAATTCGATCCTGGTGTGGAACTAAATGTGTGGCCGAATGTTTTCATCGAGTGTGTTACAGAGGGCTCCTTCATATGTGGTGATATATTATGTACAACTTTATCTTTTGACCCTTCATGAAGATACTTCTGTAACTCAGGAGCAGCACCGTGGGGTAAGCAGTCCCATCAGTTCACGAGTCCAGAGGCCACATGTGTCTTGCCTTCCCTATATCACTTCAGCCTAGAATGTCATAGAAGCCCAATAAAGGAATAAACCCCTCAAAAAATTGTTTGAGTCCTTTCTACAAAATTTTATTATTATAATAAGTATAATTGATAACTATTTAAGCTAGGACCTATTAACATTTATGAGTATTTTGCCCTTTAATGATTTGTATTTTTCCCATTTTCTCCCTAGAAATCATTTTACCAGTTTAATTATTTGGTGAGGGAATTAAATTGTTATTTCTTGAAGTTTAGAAGATTTACATGTGATAGAAGCAAATCTCCTCCAAGGATGATAATCTACATTCATCTCCATCTCCAGAGTATAGATATGAGGAGTGGAGATGTTCCTTTTTTGTTGTCATAGATGAATTAAGGACTTACCATTAGAAATAAAAGTTTACAATCTCTCAGTGGAAAATAAAGGTGAATACCTTTAAGAACTTGGAGCAAGGAATGAGTTCTTAAACAAGATTCAGAAAGCACTGACCACAAAGGAAGAGACAGATTTGACGACATTAAAATTAAGAACATTGGGTCCATCAACAGATGAATGGATAAAGATGTGGTATATATATACCACATACCGCAAAAAAAAAAAAAAAAAAAAAAACTATATAGAAAGGAAAGCAAAGGAAAAATTAATAAAGGATTCAGGATGATGGTTACCCCAGATTGAGAGAAAAAGAGAGATGGGAGGTGGGGAAATCATATGGTTAGACGTAAGTTATTGCTAAGGCCCTATTTTGAGTTTTGGTAGCAAGTTCATGGGTGCTTATTATATGATTAAAATTTTTTTTTGGCTGCACTGCACGGCATGCAGAATCTCAGTTCCCCGACCAGGGATCGAACCCGTGCCCCCTGCTGTGGAAGGGTGGAGTCTTAACCGCTGGACCACCAGAGAAGTCCCTTGTTATACTATTTAAAATCCATCCATCCACATACACATTAAGGCTTATCATGCAAGGACCAATGATGAAAGCATGTCTTAAACTGAGGGTCACGAACAATCCCTAATCTAATCTAATTCTGCACCTGAGGTCAAATATTTTTTAAATAACCATAAATAAATAAAAGCAGGACAAAAACTGGTAGAAGTCAGAGAAGAGGGGGACAGACAGAGAACAGAGAGGATTCTTACATCCTTGTGTTCAGTTATTCATCCATCCAGGCAACAAACCTGTACTGACCATGTACTCTGTATCAGAAGCTATTCCAGACAGAGATGAGAATATTGAAAGATAAACAAGACAAGGGACTCACGCTCTGAACTGTGTCAAAGCTACTATTAGCCTAGTCGTGTGGGAAACAGCAAATGTAACAGAAGGGGCTAGAAGGAAAGGGGACAAAACTGTTCAAATAAACAACAAAAGAGAGTAGAGATCCAAGGCTGGAGGTCCCCAGAGGACAAGCCAGTGTTTGCCCAGAAGCCCACGGAGTGACCTACCCTCCTTTAGAAAGATGGAAAAAAAAATAGTCTCTCGTATTGCTCACATTTTTGATGATTCTCCTTAACCAAAAGCCTCTCATATATAATACTGTGCAACTGAATTCACAGCATAAACACTGTCTTGTTCTAAGAAACTAGAGGTTGATTACAGCACCACTCCCTAACATGACTTCTTTTATTGTCTGAACAGTCATTCATTTATTCAACTTTTCCAAATCACCACCAGTGTGTGGAGCACTGTGTTGGATGCTGGGGTAAAAACAAAGGAACAAACGCTAAGAGCTGGACCCGGCCCCGGAAGAAATCCAGTGGGATAGAAGAGAAGTAACTCAAACACAACATGTCACCAGCAGGGGCTGGGATCAAGTGAGCGTGTGGGGCGTGGGAGCCCAGGAGAGACATGCCACGCCTTCCCTGCCGAATCTTCACCACATTCTCAGATGCGTATCAAATCAGGACCTAAAGACCCAGAAGTGAAGGCTCACGGAGGTGAAGGGCCTCACCTCAAACCACACAGCCGGGACGTGCAGGAACCAGGACCCGTGTGTGGGTCTGGCCACAGTCCTTACAGCTCAGAACGCTTTCCATCCTGGCCTGGCTGCTCTGGAAGCTGCATCAGAGCCCCGTCTTAGATTTGGATGGAGTGTGAGGCCGCACTGCAATAGCAATTATGTGATTTTCCAAACACCTGCCCACGACCAGATGTGTGGGAAGAGATCCAGCTGAGGAGAGAACCCCGTCTGACAGAAGCTTAGCTGCACCCGTGCCCTGCGGCAGGCACAGAAAACACGGCAAGATCTAACCACGCTCACCCATCGACAGCCCTGTTTCATGATCACCACGTTTGCGCTACAGCGAACCCTCCTCCTCACCATCACTCACCGAGGCTCCTGAGGTTACGTGCCTTAAAGGCACTGTCTCAAGTGGCCAGACCCAAGCCAGCTGGAGCCCTGATGTGGAGAACATTCTGGAGTGTGCCCATTCCCAACTTGGGATTGCTCCTTTACCAAAACCTTGTTCAGAACGCTCTCCATTCTGAGAAGCACAAAGCACATGGGCGTGGTTACCTACCACTCAGACAAGCATCTTGTAAATGTCCTGAGCACCTAAACGTCTGCACAGGGTGGGGTGAAGGGCGACCACACAGCCCAGGAGAGCGCCCAGCTCTGCAGCCCACACACAGCTTTCACCCCACCAGAAGGAGGCGCTTTGCCCTCTAGTGTGCCGGGTTCCTGGAGCAAGGGATCTGAGAGACCAAACAAGGGGCTGCAGGTTGGTTCCAGGTACGTATATTTTAATTTATTTATTTTTTATTTCTTTATCTTTGGCTGTGTTGGGTCTTCGTTGCTGCGTGCGGGCTTTCTCTAGTTGTGGCGAGCGGGGGCTGCTTTTCTTTGTGGTGCGCAGGCTTCTCATTGCAGTGGCTTCTCTTGTTGCAGAGCACGGGCTCTAGGCATGTGGGCTTCAGTAGTTGCAGATGTGGGCTCAGTAGCTGTGGCTGGCGGGCTCTAGAGCGCAGGCTCAGTAGTTGTGGCGCACGGGCTTAGTTGCTCAACAGCATGTGGGATCTTCCTGGACCAGGGCTCGAACCCGTGTCCCCTGCATTGACAGGCGTATTCTTAACCACTGTGCCACCAGGGAAGCCCAGGTATGTATTTTTTAAGGCAGATAAGCAAACATCTGCAAAATTTATACCTATTACTCAAAAACTATGTCCACTCAGGTCAAATTACAGAGGGTTTTTCTTTTAATTTGTTTCAAAGAGATGCATTTTGGAGTAGAATGATGGAGGTCTAAATCCTGCCTCTACCAGTCACAGCTTCAAAATGTTAGTCAAAATATTTAGTCTCGGGCTTCCCTGGTGGCGCAGAGGTTGAGAGTCCGGCTGCCGATGCAGGGGACACGGGTTCATACCCCGGTCCGGGAAGATCCCACATGCCGCGGAGCGGCTAGGCCCGTGAGCCATGGCCACTGAGACTGCGTGTCCGGAGCCTGTGCTCCGCAACGGGAGAGGCCACAACAGTGAGAGGCCCGCGTACCACAAAAAAAAAAAAAAAAAAATTGTTTAGTCTCCTTTGGGTTCCATTTTCTCTTTGTTAAAACGGGCTAACACCACCAACCTTACGCAGTGATTTTGATGATTCAATGAGACGCCGTCCATAAAGTGATCACACCACCATCAGAACCACTGGAGTGTTTATCCATTCATCTGCTCATCAACACTTAGGTTGCTTCCATATCTTGGCAATTGTAAATAATGCTGCTCTGAACACTGAGGTGCATGTATCTTTTCAAATTAGTTTTTGTTTTTTTCAGATATATACCTAAGAGTGGAATTGCTGGGTCATATGATAGTTCTATTTTTAGTTTTTTGAGAAACCTCCATACTATTTTCCACAGTGGCTGTACCAATTTAGAGTCCCACCAACAGTGTACAAGTAAAACCCATCTTTTTAATGGTTTCCATATAATCCTCTTCCTTCTACTTCTCCCTCTATTCTCTTGTTCCCTATACGTAGTGTTGGCATATCACTGGCAATAAGGGGTCGCTTGGTACCTGTAGTTGCAGGTAAGTGGTCTGCCCACAAATAAACTCAGGTTTCTGAGGTGGGCCAGGCCACACCTAGGCCTGTCTGCTCAATGCCCCGAACCCAAAGCACTTCCTCTTTAGAGCTTCATCCCAAAGCCTAGATTTACAAAAGCAGCTCTGCCTTGACAGTTTATTCATCCAGCTGTCAACTATTGACCTGCTAAGGGCCAGATACTGTCCTCAGGAGAGAGTCTGACCTTGACCTGAGGCATTCCTCAAACCAAATATTTCCCTCTCAATTCCATTTCAGTTATTAATCTCCTTATGAAATAACTACACTCTTTTTTTTTTTTTTTTTTGCGGTACGCGGCCCTCCCACCACCGCGGCCTCCCCCGTTGCAGAGCACAGGCTCTGGATGCGCAGGCCCAGCGGCCACCGCCCACGGGTCCAGCCGCTCGACGGCACGCGGGTTCCCCCAGACCGGGGCATGAACCTGCGTCCCCTGCATCGGCAGGCGGACTCCCAACCACTGCGCCACCAGGGAAGCCCTACTACACTCTTTACCACTTTATTTTCTCATTGTCCTAATGCCCTCAACTCTTTCATTCATCCTTTTAAAATTTTATCAGTCACCTAAATTCTTTTGAGAACCAGAAAGGGAATACATACGTACAAAAATAAAATGAAGTATTTATAAATTCTGGAAAGTGGTCTCACTCAGAGATAACATTCAAAACATACAAAAACGAGGGCAGCGTGGCTTTCTGAGTTCCTAGAAACACCAAACATGTTCCCACCTCAGGGCCCTTGCACCTGCTGGTCCTCTGCCGGGAACACATTTTCCCAGCCTTTCCTTGGGGCTGCCTTCCTCTCAACCCTCAGCTTTCTGTACCAATAACACTCCTTAGCAAAGCTTCGCCATCTGCTTGACCTATAGAAGCTTCCCTCTTTAATCTCAATCGCAAAATCCCATTTATCCTCTCCAAGACACAATAACAATCTATAATTATCATATTAGTTTGCTCACTGGTTACAGTCTCCCCATAGAAGTTTAGCTGCTTATAAGCAGGGACCTTTTCTGCCTTGTTAGGAATTGTACTCCCAGCCCATCATATCCCTGTCCTCTGTGCCTGGCACAGAGATGTCAATAAATATTTGTTAAATATAGTAGTGGGTGAATATTGCGCATAAGTATGTGTACATGCATGCTTCCAGGCGGCAGTTCTTTCCTTAGGTGATAAAAAGCTACAATAGGGACCGTCCACAAAAGACAGCTCTGGGTGAGCTGCCAGGTGTTCGGTGGTCAAGGAGGACAAGGGGCTAATTTGAAAGCAGCAATCAAGGCCATTCACTTCCTGTGCCTGACTGTGCAGGCAAAAGGCAAAGGAGAGAGGTGCCAGCTCCCCAGGGTTCCATTTCCCCCAGGCGAGGGTCAGATGACAGGAGAATGAGCTCACTGCCCAGGAACCCCAAACAAAAGGCTCCTGCCTTCTGATGCACCCAGGGAGTTGGGAGGGGGATGCAGAGAGGAGTAGAACAGTACCAAGTCCGAGTGGGGGAAAGGGCCTCACCCATAGCACCCCGATAGCACCCCAAAAACGAGTCTCAATGGAGGCCTCCGAACAGAGGCTCTAGGGCGGAGAATGCAGATAAGTACATGAGCATGGCTGGTCCACGGGGGCCTGGCTCCTTGACTGCAGCTCCCTCCAGAAAACTGCAAGGCGCTGGTGTGGGGAGGGCAGCTGCCCATGCTAGGCCCCTGCTAGGCCCCAATTAAAGCCTTTGGATTGCCTATGATGCAACCTAAAATCACACAGACGATTCTGACCTGGAGACAACCTTCTCGCCCTCCTCTCTGAAAATCCTTTCAGTGGTGCGGCACTGAAGGCAGTCCTTCTCCACAGCTGAACTCAATGCTTCGCTCTGCAAAGCTACACCACCCTTTGTATTTTGTCTTCAGTGAAGATGGAGAACCATTGGTTACAAACATCCCTATCATGATTGTGAAGGCCCTTGGCCTCATCTTCCTTGTGGTTAATCAAGCAGATTTACTCTTCCAGCTATGGTCTTCCTAAGCGCCAGTGACAGTTGCTATCTATTACAGCTAGGGAAAAACCACACTGCAGAACCAAGGCAAGCAACTGATCAAAGAAAAAGGCAGCTGCATGTAACACCAAGTATGTGAGGGGTATGAAGTGTTACTTCAAAGCCAGCATGGTGCTCAGAGAAAGGGAATGAAAACTTTATCAGGTCCTGGTATTTCTATGAGAAAAAGTGCCTTCAAGGTACATTTTTATTTAAATAAAAGTCTACTATTTGACCTAAAAGATAATGAAATAAAACAAGAGGGAAAAAAAAATCAACTAGTTTGTGGCAATCTTTCTAAAAGATTTTCCTGAAGAGGTCTCTCAGCAACTTCTGCTACTTTTTCTGGTACATTAAAAACATTCGAAATTCAATGTCACATTAAAGATACATTAAGTGATCAGCTGTCACAATGAAATAGGAACATCACTTAGAAACAGATAAAACATATATGTATAACTGATTCACTTTGTTATAAAGCAGAAACTAACACACCATTGTAAAGCAATTATACCCAAATAAAGATGTTAAAAAAAAAAAGCTTCAGTTCCTTTAAAAAAAAAAAGACATATAGGAAAGTTTGAAAGTCTAAAATTTTTGTGTTCTTATCAAATCACTAGGCAAACTACCTTGCATAGAATCTTTGCCACCAATGTCTTTTGTACACACAAATCCTCAGCCATATTCAGTCTCTACAGAGCCAATCTCAGGAAACAAGGCGCTGGGCCTTTCATTTCACAATCCCACCCCATCCTTCCCCTGATGCAGCCCCCAGAGCCCTCACTAGTAAAGGAATCACCCAACCATTGGGCTCTGTGCAGCTCACTGTGTCCAGAGCTCCCAGACTCCCACCACCCCACCCGTGTTGTTAGGCAATCCTTATTTTATGCCCCACTGATATATTCTTCATATTTAAGGATTACTCTCCATATGGGTGATCCCTAAATATTTGTTCAACCAAGAGCTCTCCTTATTCTGTTCAGGGACTAATTATGAATATCAGATTGCAAAGTCTCAAAAGCAGAGACCCTAGGACCACCCAAGAGCTTCATGTAGTCCCCCATCCTCCACCCTCCCATACACAGATAACTTACACGCTGGTCCATAAACACTGCTGACTGACCGAGAGGTTGGTGATCTGGCTTAAAGCTGAAGCTACTGCTAGGGACTGAATATCTGTGTCCCTCCCCCAGATTCATACGTTAAGACCTAACCCACTACATGATGGTATTAGGATGAGGGTTCCACCTACATGAACGGAATTAGTGCCCTTATAAAAGAGGCCCTGGAGAGATCCCTCATCCCTCCCACCTTGTGAGGACAGTGAAAAAACAGCAATCAGCGAACAGGAAGTGGGTCCTCACGAGACACTGAATCTGCCCACACCTTGACCTTGGATTTCCCAGCCTCCAGAACTGTGAGAAATAAATTTCTGTTGTTTATAAGCTATCAATCTATTTTTTTGTTACAGCAGCCCAAACGGACTAAGCTGAGCTGCCGTAACAAAGTACCACAAACTGGGTGGCTTAGAACAACAGAAAGTTATTGTCTCACAGTTCTGGAAGCTGAAAGTCTGAAATCAAGGCATTGGCAGGGCCCCTCTCCCTCTGAAACCTGTAGAGGAAGGATCCTTCCTTGCCTCTTCCAGCTTCTGGTGGTCCAGTCCTAGTCATTGGTCTCTGCCACTACATTAGGCACTACTTTGAAATTCAACACACCAGGGCCACAACTGTCTTCCAGAGGCAGGTTGTTGAAAGTCAGGTATTTTTTCTGTCAAACAGCACTTCCATCAAGGTGTTGCTCTAGTAGGAAAATCCTATGATGGTGTTGCCCTTTGAACATTTCTCCAAAAAGCATCTATGAAGTGTCTGTGATAAGCTGCCACAGGGAAGACAAACAACAGGAAAATGTGGCCTCACACTCAGGAAGTTCATGAATGAATAAGGATACAGACATGAAAATCAATGGCTCCAAGGCCATGAATGGAGTTAGGGAGGTGGCATAGAGTTTGGCTGGAACTCTGAGGGAAGAGTAGCTGGCTCGGCAGTGGCAGCATAGCACAGCAGGTAAAAGCATGAACTCTGCAGCCAGAGTACCTGGCTTTTCCACATACTAGCTGTGTGACCTTGACCAAATCACTTAACCTCTCTGTGCTTCAGTTTCCTCATTTGTACACTGAGTGTGCTAAGAGTACCTCCTTTATAAATTGTTGTGAGGATGAAGAAGTTTGTGAAAGAGGCTTTAGGACAGTGCCAGGTACCGATTAAGTGTTAAATTAATACTCCACATTAAACAGGGGAGCTATTGAACCAAAAAAAGAAAAAAACAACAGGGGAGCAAGTCTCCTGGTTACTAGGCTGTTCTCCCTATTCTCCATTCTGCCCGCCTCCCCTTAATTTGGTATCACTCCTGTACACAGTATATAGTGCAACTTGAAAGTAATGGAGAATTGCATCTATACCCCACAGTTAAGATATGCATAGATAATCTAATTAAAACCTATATTTCTCTCAAGCTAATATTCATTTATTACTTCCACATGTATTTTCTAAACATCTAGGATGGGAAAACCAAGAGAATACAATATACTTATGATATTGAGAAACGGGCAGGACACATGGGACTCAATGAGTTGGCTCTCCCCAGGGCAGGTTCCACCCTGTTGGCAGGAGGGATCTAATCAAGGATCTGCTAGCTCATGCAAACAGCTCTTTTTTGAGAAGCAGAAAAAGGTTCCCTGCCTCTGAGCAGATACAGCCTTGCCCGGGCTGGATTTTCAGCCCCCTTAGCCAGGAGCCCATGTATACAGCACAACACAGGCAGTTCTATTGACTAAGACCACTGAGGAACCATTTAATAAATCTTTTCCTCACTAGGCAAATGGTTCCACAATGTTGAGCAAAAGTTAACACAGATTTCGTGAAAGCCTAAATCACAACGGGAAATAAATTTATGATCTGGAAGAATGTATCAGTGCTACCAAAATTCACCTTAAAAAATTAATACCTCCCCAAAAATGTTAGTTTAGCTGATAAAAGTGTGTGTATATATGATGTGGGCGTATATAGGAATTAGTAGATATACATATAACTCCTAGCTCTGTCCCTTGAAAGGGTCTAGAAGCAATGACACACCGGTAACAATGAGCACACCTCATATCCAGACTTGGTTTCTACATACCACACTCAATTTAAAAAAAAAAAAAAAACAGAGATTTTTGGAAAAGTAGTTAGTTCCAACACTGGAGCAAAGAAAATTAAAAGTGACCCTGGAACATCTTGTGTTACCAGAAAGTACATAAATAAATGAAGTCCCTACATAAATAATATCTGAACTAGTTATTAACGCATTACCAAAACAATTCAACATTGCTATTCTATAGAAGGCTATAAATGTCTTTATGCCTGTGGATTATTCAGCATGCCAAATGTGTTCAGTGTATAATGCACTGTACACGTCATCATTAAAAGAACTTTTTACTCAAAAATTTAAAATGACTATTGTGCTAATTCATTTTTGTAGCTTACCACTTTAGAAGTCTTAAAAAGAATTTTTTCTCTCCATGAAAAAACACATTTATTGAGCACTAACTATGTGCCAAGAAAAATACTAAGTGCTTTTATCCTGCAAGTAAACCTGTGAGATACACAGGTTTATTAACCCTGTTTTATATATAAGAAAACGGAGATTTTGCAATTTTCCAAGGTCAGAGAGCTGGTAGAGTTAGAATTCAAACTCAGGTCTACATGATTGTAGAGCCAGAGTTCTTCATCTCTAAGTGAGAGCAGTTTGATAATATCTACAGTGAGATGATGTTGTATTTTCCCTCACAGGAGTTTCCCTGGTCATTTAAGAAAATTGGGTCATAAAAAGGCTAGTCATCTACAGAAAGATCCACACTGAGACACATTATAAACAAACTGTCAAAGGACAAAGAGAAAATCTTGAAAGCAACATGAGAGAAGCAATTTATCACATATAAGGGATCCTCAATAAGATTAACAACCTATTTTTCACTGGAAACCATGGAAGCCAGATGGCAGTGAGACGATAAAGTGCTGAAAGAAAAAAACTGTCAGTCAAGAATTCTATACCTGGTAAAGTTATTCTTCAAAAATGAAGGAGAAATTAAGACATTCCCAAAGAAAAGCTGAAGGAGTTTGTTGCTAGTAGACCTGCCCTACAAGAAATGTTAAAGGGAGTCCTTCAAACTGAAATAAAGGACATTAGACAGTAACTCAAAGCCATACAAAGAAATACAGAACACCAGTACAAATAACTACAGAGGTAAATTAAAAAGCCAGCATTATTGTATTTTTGGTTTGTAACTTTTTTCCTATATGATTTAAAACACAAATGCATAGAACAATAATTATGTTTTTATCCCAAGGGGCAACAATGTGTAAAGATGTAATTTGTGACAATAACATCATAAAAGGGGAGACAGACCTATATAGGAGCAGAGTTTTAGATGCTATTGAAATTAAGTTGATGTCAAATCAAATTGGATTGTTATAAATTTAGGATGTTAATTGTAATCCTCAGAGTAAGCACTAAGAAAATTACTTTTAAAAATTTACAGGGGGGGCTTCCCTGGTGGCGCAGTGGTTGAGAGTCCGCCTGCCGATGCAAGGGATGCGGGTTCATGCCCAGGTCCGGGAGGATCCCACATGCCGTGGAGCGGCTGGGTCCGTGAGCCATGGCAGCCGAGCCTGCGCGTCCGGAGCCTGTGCTCCGCAACGGGAGAGGCCACAGCAGTGACAGGCCCGCGTACCACACACACACACACACAAAATTTACAGGGGATTTCCCTGGCGGTCCAGTGGTTAAGACTCCAGCTTCCACTGCAGGGGGCACAGGTTCAATCTCTGGTCAGGGAACCAAGATCCCGCATGCCGCATGGCACAGCCAAAATATAAATTAAAAAAAAAAAATTAACAGAACAGGAAATGAGGAGGAAATCAAAATGACACATTAGAAAATTTAATTAAACACAAAAGAAAACAGTAATAGAGGAACTGAGGAACTAAAAAATATATAATGCATATATATATAAGACATATATAAGACATTTGTCATATATAAGACAAATAGCAAAATGGCAGAAATAAGTCCTTCATTATCAATAATCACTTTAAATGTAAATGGATTAGACTTAGTTAAAAGCAGAGACTGGCAGAATGGATTTATATATATATATATATATATATATGTTCTAAAACTAGACTCTAGTAATAGCTGCACAACTCTATAAACTTTCTAAAAATTATTGAATTCACACTTAAAATGGCTGCATGCTATGGTATTTAAATTATGCCTCGGGGCTTCCCTGGTGGTGCAGTGGTTAAGAATCTGCCTGCCAATGCAGGGGACATGGGTTCAAGCTCTGGTCCGGGAAGATCCCACATGCCACAGAGCAACTAAGCCTGTGCGCCAAAACTACTGAGCCTGCACTCCAGAGCCCCCGAGCCACAACTACTGAGCCCTCGTGCCAAAACTACTGAAGCCCACATGCCTAGAGCCCGTGCTCTGCAACAAGAGAAGCCACCGCAATGAGAAGCCCGTGCACCACAACCAAGAGTAGCCCCCACTTGCCACAACTGGAGAAAACCCACGCGCAGCAACGAAGACCCAATGCAGCCAAAAATAAATAAATGAATTTATTTAAAAAAAGAATCATTTGTCCTTCAACTGCTGGCTGTAATCATCTGAAGTTTTGAAATAACTCTATTAATAATTGTTACAAATATATCAATGGACACAGTAAATGTTTTAGATTTCCCCAAAATCTTCACATCTGTATCACAAAGGAAAAGGCCCTTGTTGAAGTTAACAAATGGCTCTCTTTCACAATAGTTCTGTAAACAGAGCCTTAGTGAAGTTGAGTTTCCTTTATGGCTATTAGTGCAAGTTACACAAACACACAACTGGGACTGCTTTGTGGCAAGCATGCTCACTCTTAGCCATAACTCAGGTGAGTGTACTTCTCTATCAATATCATTTAGGTTAAATACAAATTCTTATGCATAAAGCAAAGTGCACTGAAAGAACTTATAAAAATATGTTGAACTGTCGATGTACAAAATCAAGATCATATGTTTGCTGGGACTTCCCTGGCGGTCCAGTGGTAACTCTGCACTTCCACTGCAGGGGGCGCGGGTTTGATCCCTGGTCAGGGAACTAAGATCCCACAAGCGGCACAGCGTGGCCAGAAAAAAGAAAAAAAAAAGATCATATGTTTGGTAAATACGTGCAGGTCATTTCTTGTGAGCATAGTGTTTATGTCAAGCTAAACCAAACCCAAGGTTATATTTTCAACACAGCCTTCCACTTCCATTTTATCATCACCTCTATCAGATGTCAGTAAATTCAGTCCTCCCTTGGTATTTGTGAAGGACTGGTTCCAGGAACCCTACAGATACCAAAATCTGCAGATGCTCGAGTCCCTTATATAAAATGGCATCATAGTATTTGCATATAACGTACATACATTCTCCCACGTACTTTAAACCATCTCCAGATTACCTATAATACCTAATACAATGTAAATGCTATGTAAATAGTTGCCACCATAGGGCGAATTTAAGTTTTGCTTTGGGGAACTTTCTGGATTTTTTTTCTCCCGAGTATTTTTGACCCACAGTTGGTTAAATCTGTGGATGCGAAACCCAAGGATACTGAGGGCCGACTGTAATAATGTCTTTACACTCCATAGGTTAGTACACATTTAAAGTTAAAGTGCAAATTGTGACATATTTCGGTTATAATTACTTTTCATCAGAATAGAACTAATTTGCATACTTTTCTTGTCTCCTCTTTGTAGTAACTTCAACTGTACCTTCACTCCACCATCCTTTCATTCAATATTTTCCAAGCACCTATTCTGTTCCAGGCTTTTGTGCTCAGCACTGGAGAGATAGCCGTGAACCAGACAGATAGGATCCCTGAATCACAGAGCTCTCAAACACCAAAAACTTAATGTCTGAGCAGTAGCAAGTATATAAAATCTTATTTAATGAATCTTAAGTCCAGAGAAACCACAGCAAACATTTTTCACCCAACAAACAAAATGCAGACTTTTTAAATGCTCTGCCTGTTGACACATGCTACCGTTCAAGTATCAGCATTGTTATTACAGAATCAGGACCATAAACCCTGGGTTTTTTTCTAAGATGTGACTTTTATCCATTTTTTTACATTTCTTGCATCCTTTTGGCCTGAAATTCTAAACTCTGGCTGGCTCCCAAAGATCTGTTTTTAGAAAGTTCAAAGAAGTAGAACTTTTTTTGTTAACTCTTCTCCATTCCCCATCTTGAGCTGTACATGAGCAGATTCAAAATGATTATCACTCAGGTACAGCACATGATTAATCATAATCTCTCTTCCTTTCCTCCACCTGTCTCCCACCCACTTTTCTGAAAGGCAGGTCTGCACCAGCTGCTGCCAACACTGGGCTAGAACAAGTGTCTAACAGCCCAGCTTCTGGAATTTGCCTTCTCCTTCTTGTCTCCAACATGCTTCTCTCCTCATTACATGAGAACCTCTCACATCAACAATCAGTGCACCTGCTCAGGCCCTCAACTGTGAACGCAGAAAGCACGTTTGTTCACCCCCAGTTTTTACAGAAAGAATAAGGCAAAACACCAGATAGCATCCTTTTCCTGCAGGCTACACCTTGGCCTAGAAATGCAGTCTGTTGAGTGACCTCAGAAAGGCACTTCCTACTCTATCTAGGCCTGTGGACCCAGGTTTAAGCATCTATTCTGGAAACTCAATCAGAACAAGAAACATGACTTTTCTGGACTTCCCAAAACAGTAGTGCCAACTTATGATACTTAATAAAAATTCCAGCTGAGGAGAATGAGAGTTGGCCCATTTCTAGGCAAATTTGGGGAGAAGAGATGGCTGAAAATTTCCTCGATAACTTCCTTCTCCTTACATTTACTCTTCCCACAATTAGAACAATTCTCTCCAAAGCTGGGTGTGCCAGGCAATCTAGTGGGGTGCAAGAAGGGAATATTAAAACTGTTTATTTTACTTAAAGTGAAGAAATTCAATTTTTCTAATACTTAATATACAGATTGCCTTCATCCAGTCCACAAGTTAGCAGGTCACAAGAGTCCTGAGTGTCTGTTCAAGGGGAGAGGAGAGGTTTCACCAGGCTATCATCTGATCAGGACACACGAAGCGTAAGTGCACCTGGCAAAGTGGACATGTGGATTCTATTCTCCTAAATAGCAGAACAGTTAAAACCTTGTACTGAAATGGGGAGTGATTATGAAATACTTTTGACTACACAGGCTCACTGGTTTTCTCATGGAAAAGTATTTAAAAGACCTCTTAAATTTAAAGATGAGTTATACATTTTTTTTTCACAAAAATTCCAAATTGGCTGACTTTTGCTGGGATGACAAGTGACTGCCAGTAATATACTACCTGATAGATATTTACAAAATAATGGAAGTACTTTGTTCCATCAAAGAAAAGGTGTTGTTTTAAAAATGTGTGAAAAAGGACTTCCCTAGTGGCGCAGTGGTTGAGAGTCCGCCTGCCGATGCAGGGGACACGGGTTCGTGCCCTGGTCTGGGAAGATCCCACATTCCATGGAGCGGCTGGGCCCGCGAGCCATGGCCGCTGAGCCTGCGTGTCCGGAGCCTGTGCTCCGCAACGGGAGAGGCCACAACAGTGAGAGGCCCGTGTACCGCAAAAAAAAAAAAAAAAAATGTGTGAAAAAGTAAATACTGTTCTAAAGAAATGCAAACTTTGGAAAGACCACTTCATAAAACAGATGTTTGGAAATGTGTCATCTTTTGTTGCTGAAAAGATGGAACTGTGTTACTGTAAAAGTTCTTATATTTGCACATTTTAAAAACACGGAAACAGAATTTTGTAACATTTTTCCAAATGAAGAGTGAACTTTGAATCTATTGTTTATAGCATTAAAACACAACACTTTCCTATCAGGAAGTACTGAATTCCACTTGAAAAATGAACATATACTGGCCAAGTTTCTACTTAAAAAAAACTTTTAGAATAATTGGAGGATGGAGCAGAAGTATGAGTACCACAATTTAGGAAATTCTCACAGGGTCCCACTCCTAGAAAGGCCCCTCACTTAGTTTAATGCTCTGCTATCCCCACATCTTGAAATTCATAATTTTTGAACAAGCAGCTCCATTTCATTTTGCAATAGACTGCAAATTATGCAGCTGGTTCTGGAACTCAGGAGTCAATGCTGTTCTTTCATTTGAATTTACATATTTTTGAGGTATTTTTTCAGTGATGACAACTACTAAATTCCAGTATTAATGTAAAACTAACTATGAATGGCTATATCATATGTGCTAAACTACACTTGTCAAAAATAATTATATATATGATTAACATTTGAATATTTGTTTATAACTGGTTATACAAAGTCACAAAACATTTAAAGAAAGCAAAATTATTTGGAGCTCTTTTTTTTTTTTAAGGGAGGTTGCAATTTTTAATTAATTAATTAATTAATTTATGGCTGTGTTGGGTCTTCGTTTCTGTGCGAGGGCTTTCTCTAGTTGTGGCAAGTGGGGGCCACTCTTCATCGCGGTGCGCGGGCCTCTCACTGTCGCGGCCTCTCTTGTGGAGCACGGGCTCCAGACGCGCAGGCTCAGTAATTGTGGCTCACGGGCCCAGTTGCTCCGCGGCACGTGGGATCTTCCCAGACCAGGGCTCGAACCCATGTCCCCTGCATTGGCAGGCAGATTCTCAACCACTGCACCAGTAGGGAAGCCCTATTTGGGGCTCTTAATAAAGAAAAAAGCATTTTCATCATTATTCTTTTTATTTCTATTTTTGTATATTTTATAGTACACACAAATTAATAAAGTCATACATGCATGTAATTTATAAATAAATGAGCATCTATCGCATAAGAATATACTTCATGTTCAACAACCTGTCATTTATGGGAGTGCTTAGTCAAAAGACCTTCTAAAAGACTGACCTAGACTCGGAATGATAATCTTTCGCTTTGGGAGCCCAAACTCCAAAATTACTCCCTCTTCTGGCAACAATTTCCTCAGCAATACTTCCCGGGAGAGGGAGGGAGGCAACGACGTCTTAGTTTAAAGAGGATTTGGAGTCAGGACTGGGTTCAAATCCAGATGTCCTCCATGATGACGTAGGCACATTTCTTAACCTGGTCATCCGATCCAGTGCCCAGCGCTGTTGTGAGGCTCGTGTGTAAGGACCTGGCACATTTCCAGATGCTGATGAAGCACCAGCGACACTAGCATTTACACAGGTGTTCGCAGTAGGAGTCCGATGGACTCTGAGCACCGTGTCTGTCCACTCGCGCCTAATGGCTCTGGATGGTGGTACTTCAGGCTGTGGGGGAGGTGCGTTTTTCTGGTGAGATGGGAGTGGTACTACTGATACAGTCTAAAAGTTCTCTCTTTAAATACACCACGGAATCTAACTGCTACCAGCTTCTCTGCATAAGGTCGGGGAGATGAAGGGCCTCGAAGGAGGGGCGCCGGTGAAGCCCATGGGGGCTCAAGCCCTGGCCAGGCGCTACCTGGGTGACGGAGGCAGGACAGGACCACAGTTCAATACATCCCGAGAGCGCAGCTTCGGACTTTCTCCTGGGCAAGCCCAAACTTAACCTCAGCCTGTGTTCACCTCGGGATGTGCAAAGCATACCCATCCCGGCCCCGAGCGGCGCATCGGCGGAGGCGGTGTTCCCCAGTACCACTCCCGGGGGGCACCGCGCCCACCTCCCGGGGTCGCCGACCCACGCAGGGGTTGGGGGAGCCCTTCCCGGTCGCCTCGGGTCCCGAGAGTGCGGGGAAAAGGCCCGACCCCTTCGCCCAGGGTGGCTGGCCCGCGCGGGGAGGGAGCCCGCCCGGGAGGGACCTGGGACCTTACCTGGATGGTATGGCCGCTGCTCTGGACGGTGGGCCCCCCCACCAACTTGCAGTACAGCTCGGGCCGGGGTCGCGTGCCGCCGGGCTCCCGCTCCCCGCAGGTGGCGGTGGCCCAAATCCTCGCCGCCTCGGCCAGGTTGAAGTAGGGCGGGTGCAGGCTGAGCCACGCCGGGGCCGCGGGGTCCCGAGCGGTCGCGCACCCGGCGGGGGGCGGCGGCAGCAGCAGCAGCAGCGGCAGCAGTGGCAGCACTGACCGCGGTGCCCAGCCCCGAGCCCGCCCGGCTGCCGCCATCTCGCTGCGCTTGGTCCTCCTGCCTCGGCGGCCGGCGAAGGGGCTCGGGGACACCGCGTTCTCGGCGGACGATCCTCAGGCTACCAGCGAGCGCGGCCCGAGTGTGGGCGGTGTCGGCGGAGGCGCGCCCGCGCCCCCACGCGCCGGGAGCCCGCGGCGAGGGGGCGGCTCCTCGGGTTTGGAACGTGCTGCGGCCGCAGCTGGCACCCGCCGGATAAGGAACTGACAGCGCCCGGCCTCGGCCCGCAGACGTTGTCTCCACCAGCGCGCTGCGCGCTGCCAGCTTCGCCGGGTGGGAGAGCAAAAGGCGTGTCCCCGGCTGCCACCCCCGCGGCTGAGGCGGGGACCTGGACCGCCCCACCTCCCCACGGCCGGGGCAGAGATCCGAGAGTCCTCTTCTCCAGAGCCTCACGGTGGATCTCGGACTAGCGGGAAGGAGGTTCGCGGCGAATGGGGTGAGGCAGCAGAGGCAACTGCCACTGCCTGCAGAACCTACACCAAAGACACTGTGGTTTCCCAGATGAGTTTCAGTTGTCAAAGGACAAGTCCCGTCAATTCTCAGACCCTGGGCGCCAACGATACCTGTGGCACTGCACACGCGTACTGAGTGTGAGATCAAAGGAGCTCTGGGGAACTGGGAGTGGCAGAACGTACACAATTTAAAGACAGCCACTAGTGCAAGTTGTAGTGTACCCAGAGGTAAAGGTACTCTGGAGGAAATTCTTCAGATGCCCCATCTGCTATATTTTACAGGTGAACAGAGGCATCGAGTGTATTACTCGAGCTGTCACATTGGCCTCTGGGGAAAAGGATGCGAACCCCCCACCTCCCAGGGCTGAGGCTTGGTCTTGCACGCAGGACATCTCACCAAAACGGAGCCCGCAGAGGTCTCTAACAATTAGAGGGGGGTGTCATTGCTGCAGGCCAGGACGGACACAAGTGCCCAGAGGAAGAAGGACTAGAGCTTCCAAAGACGGAGAAGGAAAAACGAGGGAGTGTGTGAGAGCACTGCTCGAACAAAGATTGAGATGGGGATTGAAGGGGAACAGTTGAAAGGAGACAACTAACTAGTCATGAACCTACACTGCTTTGCCCTAATAAGAACATTCATATTTTAATAAAGCAACTGAACGAGTGCCCAGCACTACCTGGAATAGTCCTGCAGAGGTGGTATGGTCCTATCTAAACTGATGAAAGAAGATTGCAGAAAAGTGAGAAAGATTTTACATTCTTTTTATAAAGTCCTTCCGGACAAGATCATTTGCAGGAAAACTTTCAACAAACAGCTAAGATTCCAAAATTATTTTATCAATAGGCAGATAAGAAGGCGAAAGGCTTCCCTGGTGGCACAGTGGTTGAGAGTCTGCCTGCCGATGCAGGGGACATGGCTTTGTGCCCCGGTCTGGGAAGATCCCACATGCCGCGGAGCGGCTGGGCCCATGAGCCATGGCCGCAGAGCCTGTGCATCCGGAGCCTGTGCTCCGCAACGGGAGAGGCCACAACAGTGAGAGGCCCGCATACCGCAAAAAAAAAAAAAAAAAAAAAAGAAGTTAAATTCTACATTGAAGTAACTGTTCTCGACCCAGCCAGTAACTCCCTACGCTGCCAGGCCTGTTCACTGAGAGGTTCTGATGTCAGAATCCTCAGCAGCAGAACTGACCATCTGTGGATTCACAACAACGCTTCTTCCTCATAGAACTTCGCATTTTGCTCCAAAAGGCAAAAATTACGAGCATGACATAAAAATTGCTGTATTGTACGTGACAACATTTCTTTTTGATATGTTTTATTACACTCCCTAGTCAGAAGGTATAAAATATCATTGCAATTGAAAAATAACTTTGTGAAGTCAGGGCACAACAGGTGTGTTTGCCCACTGAGAATAGCTTTAAAGATGAACAAATAAAACGTACATATCTGAAGTTCATATTTGTTAGTAAAGTTCTCTCTGTAAAGGCTGTGTATCCAAAACAAACATCCCGGGAGCACCGACCCTCCGTGGTTCTAGATACGGGAAATATGATGGGAATATTGACACTTTGGTTGGGGGAGGGGAGAAAGGCTGCTCTGAAGTTTAAATGAAGAAATGTATGAGCAAGTGCTTTTAAACACTAAGGCAGCAAACAGAAGGCACACTTGTGTTTTTAAGGCAAAATGGGGCTCTTATGTTTTCATGGGGAAAGATGATGCTTGAAGAAATGAAATGACTTGCCCATGTTTTAAGAAAAATAGGAATAATAAGCAGGACCCAGAGCTTCTGATTCTCAGTTCATGCTCCTAGGAGGACTCGGGGGGGTGGGGGGTGGGGAAAGCCACCTGGGTGAGGCCCATGTGAGGTGTGAAGGCTTCAGAAGTGTCCCAAGCACAAGAGGAGCTATTGGTTTACTTAGCTCTAGAGGGGTGGGTGCGACAGACATGCATAGTTGGGTGTAAACAAACCCAAACTAACACAGTGAATTTGGGGTTTGGCTGACCTCTCAATACTTCAGCAGTGATTCATGCATAGCTGTGTCCTTCAGATCTTAAGATAGAAATGCAACTTGCCATGCCATTGTCGCAAAGAATTTCCCTAGAATCAAGAATGTAGACACGCAAGGGTGGTAAACTCACTGTCTTGCAAGGGCATAGTCAGACTCGATCATGTCCCATTAATACAGTGATGGGTCTAACATTATCCTCATGACTGATGCTTCTTTAGGTGAAAGCATAGATCTTCTCCTTCTTTTCTACCCCCTCCCCAATATGGCAGCTTTTCCTTCTGCCCTCCCAAATCATCCTAGGAATATGAGCTGGGATTATATCAATCCTGGGACCTGCTTATTATTACTGTTCTTCTTAAAATTGTATTGTTAAACTACACCTTACCATTGGTTGGTCTCACTTTAAAAACAAGTTGCACTTTTCCTCTTGTATCATCACTTCATAGAGAAAACAATGACATCGTTCTAAACCAACAGCAGTCTGTGGGTCACCAACAGCAGTGAAAAGAATACAAACAAAACAGAAAAACAGAAGGTGTTACTGCTTCTTGCAATACCACACAAGAGCCTGGCGAGAGCTCCCCCTGAAAACCAGGGGTAACTAAACGATGAGGGAAGTTCTGCTGTCCAACTGGCCAGCTTCACTGCAAACCCAAAGATCAAGAGCATCTTTTGGAACCCAACCATTCTATCATAAAATATAGGAATATAAGGATATATATTAATATCCTTTTATTACTCTTCTCCCATGATCTCCTGCTTGGAAAGAATTTCACAAACTGTATTTCTTAAATATTTTCCATGTTATCAAAGATCTATATAACTGTCAATATAGGCTTTGGCTTATCATGAAGTAATTAGCATGACCGCGCTGAGCTTTAATCATTCCAGCTCAAAGTGGAGAAAGTGAGCTTCCATCCGCCTGTGTTGCTAAATAAAGGCAGGGTTTCTGCTGGTCATTTTGAAAACTGAGAATTGCCCCTACACCCCTGGGCTTTGGAAAACACGAATCTAACACCACCCACTTTTATTTATAGATCAGAAGTCAAGGTTAAGGGACTTGACCAAGTCCTCATTACCACAAAATGGTGTCCAGAGCCCAGCCTGTGCCTGCCTGGGATTACAGCACACCTTACCCCCACTGCCTTTTGTGGTGGGCCCCCTGCTCCGGACCCCTAATCTAATGGCTCCTTGTAAAGTAGTGATGCTCCCTTGGCACATGGCCTGTGTCTGATTCATCGTCTCAGCTCAGAAACCCCAGTGTTAACCAAAGTGGAGCGGAAGTCTCAGTATCCAATGTTTCTGCTCACTGCAGGCGGAACCCAGCTTCGGTTGGAACCTTGACACTGGTACGTTGCATTAGGGCACTCTCTGGTAGTTAGCTCCACCAAAGGCCCTGTGAAGCATTCACATTCCAATTACATGAATTTCCTCTCCAGCTCTTGCTACACACACTCCAGTTTGGCCTTTATGTGAAATATGCAGCTGGGCAGAGCAGGTAATTTTATACATTTGTTATTAAGGAGGATTCCTTTTTCCACCCCAAGTGTGTGTTATTACAAGCAGTAGTGCTAGGATAAAAGAAAGGCTAAACCTAGGTAACAGTACCTTTTCTTCACAATGAAATTTTTTCCTATCAGCCCAGAGCTAACCCTGAAAGGTAAGTGGGCCATTATTCTCATTATTATTATTCTCATTCTGTGGATGAGTGAAAATAAGGTAGTGAGTAATTAAATCATCTGGCTCAGGCTAAGTGGAGTTTTAAGAAATGGAGCCTTCATTCTCTTGACATGAAGGTTAAGTAACTTATCTGGCAGAGATTTTGAGTGGAAATTAGAAAGCAGCCTCTAAATTATCTTCTTGAGTCATTTTCACATTTTCTCCTTTTGGGTCACCCTAAGTTTAAGGATTTGAACCCAGTTGAAGTATCTCTGTGACCACAGGAGGCAACACTACTGGCAATGTTCAACCACACTGCACTTTGTTTCCATGTCCAAAATACCTCACTTCGACAAGGATTAAATAAATAAATGATTGGAGCTATCTCAGCCCAATGATGGTACCCAGAGGAGACCAGCAAGAATTTTTGCCATGGAGAAAGAATCTCAGAATATTGAGTAGAGTTCCCTGTGTTATACAGTAGGTCCTTGTGGATTATAACCTAAATGGGAAAAGAATCTGAAGAAGAATGGATATATGTATAACTGAATCACTTTGCTGTACACCTGAAACTAACACAACATTGTAAATCAACTATACTCCAATATAAAATAAAAATTAAATTAAGAAGAAAAAATACCTAACTTCAGAGACACGTATTTTGGTAAGAATTTGCCCAAAAGATCCAATAAAAGGTTATTTCACAATAAAAGATGAAAACTCTTGTGGTCAGAGGCTGGCCCAAAGAATTTTTTCTTGGTATCCTTTGAGATCTCTGTAGGAGTACCTTATACAGAGCAGCAGGTTGGTAAGTACCTGTCAAAATTTACCAAGATGGAATGAATTTCACTTGAGCCCTAGAACACAGGGTTAATAGGTAATTTTGTAACCATATGATCACTGAAATCTCTCATCTCTTTAATAACCCTCTTAATGCTGAGCAGTTCACAGAACAAATTGGGGTGCTAACTTCAATACTTTTTTTAATTGAAGTATAGTTAATTTACAATGTTTTGTTAGTTTCAAGTGTACAGCAGTGTGATTCAGTTATACATATATATTCTTTTACAGATTCTTTTCTATTATAAGTTATTACAAGACATTGAGTATAATTCCCTGTGTTATATAGTAGGTCCTTGTTGTTAACCTATTTTATATATAATAGTGTCTATGTGTTATTCCCAAACTCCTAATTTATCTCTCCCCCACTACTCGCTATCCCCTTTGGTAATCATAAGTTTGTTTTCTATGTCTGTGAGTCTATTTGTTTTATAAATAAGTTCATTTGTATCATCTTTTTAGATTCCACATATAGGTGATGTCATATGATACAATACTTACTTGCTAAGAAGTCAATGTAGATTCAACTTGCTCATTTCTCTCCTTTTTTACTCTAGGTTTATAGTAGAGCACTGAATGATGTTTATGGGACTCACAAGCTATTTCCTTATCTCAGACACTGCGTTCTTCATGGACGATTCTGAGAGTGGCTGGTTAGACAGCCAGGCCTATAAATCAACTGGAAAATATGAGTGAACTTCATGCGTGGCTCTGAGGAGGTGGGAGGAGATGAGGGAGGGACAGAGTCGATGGTACGTAAATAATACGAAGAGGTGAGGAAAAGAAACACCAAAGAGTCATGGGAACTCTCAACATAATCTAGTCTGGTGGGATAAAATGACTAGGTGCCCACCAAGGATCGGTTCTCTCTTTCCATAGGGTAGAGTTGTTCTGTGAAGTGGCTGGTGGCCCCAGGGATCCATTTCCCACCCGACTTGCATCTAGGTGTGGTCCTTGACTGATTCTGAACCAATGAAAAAGTGAGAAGTGGTCCATAAAATCCTCTTGCAGATCCTTCATGCTTTACCTCTTTTCCTGCCTGGAAGCCCAGGGCTCCAAAGCCCTAGGAGGTGGAGGACCACAGGATGGAAGGAGCCTGGGTCCCATGTGGGAGCCTGCCTCCTACACACCCACACTGCACTCTTATAAATGAGAAACAGACTTTCATTACATTAAGCCACCAAGATTTGGGGGGTTTTATGAAGTTAAAGTAGTGTTACCTTAACTAATACATCTGAATTATTATTGTTGTAATATTTTTACGTATACGGGAGCAGAAAGAAGACCCTCCTAATGAAATGTTCAATGGTAAATAAGAAGCTATCCAAGGCCTTACAACTAAGTTATCACATGGGTCATGACTCCATTTTTCTCATCTCACAAACTAAGTAGACTTATTGTTTTATTTTAAAATTATGTTGGAATATTGAACTGGGTTCACTTGGGTTTAGCTGGACCAATAACATTAAACACCTGTTTGGTCTAGCTGTTGCCTGTTGCTTGCACTCTATCATGCTTAACATGCTTTATTTTCCTATTAACTCTGAAGGCCAAAGTCCTTTTAGCTATTTCCATTTATGTGGGCCAGCAAATAAAATAGTATCAGATCTATTACCTTGAAACTACCCACTATCAAAGAAATCTCTTAAAACTGTTCATAATTTTTTTAATCCTACGGTTTAGACATTCTTAATTGTCTTTTCTCACCTCCTCAACAAACATACACAGAAAAACGTCTTCCACTTAGGATATACCTCATTTTCAAAATATATGCAGTGGGACCTACCAACATGCCCCCTTCTTGGCCCATCCATTTCCATCAGTGACAACACCAATTTGTCTAGTATCCCAGAGAAAAATTTTTGTGAACGTATATACCATAGCGCTAATTAATAGATGCTTAACAATCATTGATTCACTTTTCCCTTTTCTTTCCTCAATCAGACTGGAAAACATGGCTTTCTCATTGATTATTCTTTTTCCATGATCCCTTATGCTTAAATGACATTGGTTACCATTCACCTGAATTCACTTATTTATCCAGACCACCCTCAGCCACGCAAAGAGCAGCTACCCTGCTGCCTCGCTGCCTCCAGTCTCTCGCTCTTACAATCTATTCTGCATAACAGTGGAAGACCAGCATATGTGCCAGATCAAGGTGTTGCCCAGCTTCCTACTGCTCCACAGACTGGATTTGGCCTCATCCTCCTAAGTGGACTTATGTGTCCCTACTCTTGAGTACCCATCTTCTTCTCATGATCAGGGCTGCTCCCTCCTGTCAAATAAGATACCAAATTCTGTCCATTTCATTTCCTAAACAGTTCTCAATTTGGTTGCCTCAACTGCATTTCCACGGCCCCAGCCTTAATTCAAGACCACATTTCTCCCACCTGAGCTGTTACAGTCTTCCAACTCCCTCCAGTCTTGTCCACATCCAATCCATCCTCCACACTGCCGCCAGAGGGATTTTTCTGAAGCTGACATGTCCAATATGGTAGCCAAGGGCTACATGTGGCTATCTAAATTTAAGTTTAAAAATTCAAAATTTAGTTCCTCAGTACACTGGCTGCATTTCAAGTGCTCAATAACCGCATGTGGTTAGTGGTTACCATATTAAACAGAGAAGATTATAGAACATTTTCATCACTGCAGAAATTTCCTTTGGGCAGTGCTGTTACTAGAAGGTAAATTTGATCATGTCTCTACCCTGCTGAACACATTTAATGTTTCTCATTGCTTAGGATAAAGTCTAAACTCCTTAGTAGGTTGGTTTGTAAGTTGGTCCATAAGCTCGTCCTAAGCTTCCATTCTGCCCTATCTCCTTATTACTTGCCTGCATTGGACCATAGTCTTCAGCCTTATTGAACGATTTCATGTTCCTCAGTGAGTCTCCATGACTTTGCGCATGGCTATATCTTCCGTCAGGAATGTCCTTCTCCACCTAGGTGACAAGTATACTCCAATTTGCTCTTGAAACTTCACCTCAAGCATCAACTTACTCAGCAGACTTTCCATAGCCTTACCCAGGACTCTCCCTTTACTCTCAGAGCTGGCCGTTCCTGTCATTGTGCCCACACAGCACACTATCCACACCTCTATGGAGCATTGAGATCTGCCTACTTATGAGACTGGGAGCTCTTTGGGGACAGGCACCAGGTTTAATTCACTTTGTATCCCCAGGGTCTAGCAGAGTGTCTGGAACAGAAGTAGGTTCCTAGAGGAGAATCAGTGTTCTTTCTTCCCTGCTCTTCCTCTGCTCCAAATGCCATCACATTCTCCACCATTTAACACATGGTTATATTGTTTATATTATATTATATTGTCTTACACTGTTTCCAACGTTAAATATTGTTTGTATTCAGTTCCATCGTAGGTACCCTGAATGCAAGGAAAATGTGTCTTCCATACCACCTTGCATAGTGATAATAACTTAATAGGTGCTCAGTAAATACTATTGATCGGTTGGCTTGGTTGGTGTAATCTGGTGAGTTTTTATAGTCCTTCATGCCATTAAGAGTGTTCCCAAATACTGATGCCATTTTACAATCTCTAGAACATCAGCTGGATTTTCCAAGTAATGTAATTCTGCCTTATTCAGAAAAATGGAATTTGTATAACTTTTAAACATAATTTAGTTAAAAAATTTTTTATTTTATAATTAACTGTTACATCAGTGGCCCCCAATGAACCATGCCTCTCAGAACTCCTGCCCTTGTGTTGTTCCTTCCCACACTGAGTCTGAGTTTGGTCCAGTGACTTGCTTTAGCAAATGAGATATTAACAAGTTTGATGCAAGCAGAGATTTGATAAGTGCTTGTCATCTTAGAATTCTCCCTCTTGGAACATAGACTGCATGCTGTAAGGAAGTCCAACCATACTGCTGGAGAAAGAAGGTATGTAGAGAGAGATTCTGGAATATGTGAGACCATGCAAAGCATGTGAGCAAAGCCAGCTTGGTCTTAAAAGACCTATTCAAGCCATCAGATCAAGCCACCTGCATGAGAGATCCTAGGTGAGACCAGCGGAACTGTCTAGCTGATTCCAGCCCAGGTTGCTGAATCATGAACAAATGAAGAGTTGTTGTTTTAAGCCACTGGCTTATGGTCTCTTACACAACAGTAGACAACTACAATAGTCAGAAATTTGTCTCTTCTTATTCATTAATGTGAGCTGATCAGTATCACCTACTACTTGCAGCTTCTATTCTTAAGTGCCTTGAGTTAGCATTAAAAGTGAAGTATGAATACTCTTTCCAATTAGAGTGAGAAAGTTTTTATTTCTAGACACTTCTGGGAAACTGAGATTTTAGAATTTGACTTTTGCATTTAGAATTTTTTTTGTATGTAGTTGATGTCTTTAAGACAAATTAAGTTTAAGTTTATCTCTTCTTATTTTTTTTTCCTGGCTTTTGCCCCTGGGTAAGCATCTAGGGAAAAGAAAAATTTGATCTCATGAATTTTATGCCCTGTTTTTTGCTCTTGCCAAAATGCTCTGTTAACTTCATTCCAAGTAAAAAAAAAAAAAAAAAAAAAAAGTTCTTGTGAATATGTTTTCTGCCACGGCATCAAGAACTGTGCCAGAAAGGACAATTCTATAAAAATAGATTTCTTCATTCTGTATCTATGTGAATTCCACGCAGTCAGATACTCCTTTAGCAGCTATCTTGTAAGTCATAGTTTTTCTGTGAAAGCAGGCTTTTTACCATTTGTGAGACCTTGGCCTCCCTTTTTCCCCTCAGCTTGGGTTTATATTTTATATTTCCTTCTTTCATTCTTTATGTACCTTTCATAGGTTGGTCTCCAAAGGAACTATTTCTCCCTTATCTCTCAGTTGGTAAAAGTGTGGTTTACCTTGAATAATAGTTTCTTTAATAGGTTCATCAAGCATTGGAAAGTCCACTAACATGATAAGCAAAAAGAATTCTAAAACTGGAAGAAAAAGCAAAAGCTCGTTTTTCAGTTGTCGGATGGTTTCAGAATGGTCATGCCTTGTTTAAATCATGACTGATCAAAGCGTGGTCTGTGGACCACTTCCAGTCCATGAACTGTTATTGCAATGAGAAAAAGTACGAAAACTGAGAGTGTTTATAAACGTTTTTAGCAATTTCGTATTGCTATGACATGTGATCGTTTTTCTCATAACCCAGTTTTATTGTGTATTGCAAAATATTGGTCAACGATGGATTGGAATTTTTTTTAATGGTCTTTCTTCACGGGTGGTTTAAAAAGCACTAGTCTAAATGATCTCTCCAAGTGACCTTCCAGCCTCAGGCCTAGAACACTGTGGGACACAGAGTGGGCAGTTAAGAAACATTTGTTGATTGCTTGATGGTTACCTGATGGGTAGTTTCTAATCCTATGATGCTCTAATATTGTGTTAAATCTTTACCATTCACTAAACAGTACATACGACAAATGTACTGTTTTAGTCAGAGTTTTACAACCTTTTTTTAAAAGTGCATGAAATAACCTGCCTAATTCTCTTGGCTCGGTATGACTAATTAATGATACCCAAGCTTAGAGAACTCAAAAGAAAGGACACATATGCTAAAGTTAAAATTAGCTTTCACTTACTCCATAATAGCACTGACTGATTCAGCTATCTTTGAGCAGGGAGATGGTGTAAGGTGTTGAGCTCAATGTAAGGACTAAATCCATGACTCATTCCTTATGAAGAATAAATGCATCATTGGGTTATATCAAGCGAAAGCCACTCCTTACACCTAGGACAGGAAGTCAGACTCCTTGAAGTTGTGTGTCTTTAAAATCACTCCGTATCCTAGGGGATCTTTACTAACTCAGATTCCGGATTAAGAAGGTCTGAATGCACAGCAGGTATTACATTCTTGATGTGTAGGTCTCTTCCTTCCCCACAGCACATCAGCTTCAGGGCAGCCTTGCTGCTGGTTTTGCTCTGACCTGTGCCCCAGTCCCATTAGTTGCGTTATTGCCTCCTTCCTGTGGGATTTTAGGCAAGCCACTTAGTCTCTATGTGCTTCAGATCACTCACTGGAAATTTTTTTTTTTTAATGAGGACAAGGGCACTGTAAAGAGTAAATGATATAACGCGTGTGAACGCGTCTGCGGCAGCGCTGGACCAGCCCCAGTTGGAGTTCACTGTCATTCGCCCCTCACCTTGCCCCTACTCCCCGACCAAGCTTTCACCATGCAGTGCAGTGTAGTGGTTAAGCCCACAAACTGCAGAGTTCTAGACTTGGGTTTAAGTCCCAGCTCCCCCATCTACTGGCTTCTGTGACCTCATGACTTTGGGCAAGTTATTTAGGCTTTTTAAGTCTCAGTTCCTTCATCTGAAAAATTTTACCCATGGTGAGAGATTTGCGACTATTAAATGAAGTCATATCCTTCTCAAGGGTCAAAAGCAATGACAGCACATAGCATGCCTCGAATTAAGCCAGCTATTGTTATTTTACGCCCAGTTCCAGAAACAAGTTTTGACCGATTGTGTCTGCATATCTGTCCCAGGGCCTGCCTAGGATCCTGATTTCTCAGAACCTGGAAGCTTTCTTTGCTCTTGCCATTAAGCATTAGTCCTTAGCGATCGCATTTCTGCTTCTACCTGCTGACCACCTCTGCCGCTGCCCTTGTTACCTCGCCAGAGCCCCAGCGTCCCAGAGGGCTATCAGGAGTCCTATGGAAGCTCTCACAGCCTCAGGATCCTCTGGTCAGCTGGTCTGCCTTGCTGACCACCTACTGTCTGCCCCCAGATTCCCCAGGACACGGCACTGGTCCCCAGGCTTCTTCACTTTCTGTTGGGAGCTTCTGGATTCCTGCCCCCTCAGTGAGTCCAACTAGCCCCGGGATTGAGCCAGAGTGGCCTGGCCCTCAGGCCACCTGCAGAGCCCCAGCTCTGACAGGACTTGCTATGCAACAAGTCAAGGTCTTGGTCCCATCCTAGGTTTGGTACATCACCCCTGGGTCAGAATGCTGGCACAAGACTGAAGGCAGATATTACAAGACCCGTTTTGTCTAGAAACCATGTTTGATCGTGGCTCTCCTGGGAACTTCTGCTGACATTTCTCTTTCCAATGAAATCCTTTGGATTCCCCCACACACATCCTACCACTTTTTGTTTAGGGTTCCTTCTTCAGCCCCATCCCGCTTTCTGGGGGAAGTGAGAATCCTACACCTGCATAAAAGGCATGGAAGCCAGCAGTGGCCAGTGAGGGGCTGTAACCTAAGTTTGTTTGAGCTGCACCTTGCGGGGGGGGGGGGGGTGGGTGATGGCAGTGTCCCGTACCAGCACAAGGTCCCTCATTCAACTCAAAATTCCAGAGCACACACCAACTCACACGCACAGAGCAGACATACACATACATGGAGTATCAGTTCATTTAAACACACACAGACACACACAAAGATGGAGTCACAGCCCCTTAGTGCAAAAATAGGACTTTTTTTTTTTTGCCTGCCCAATGGCCTCCCTTACAGGCTACTAGCTACATGCCTTAGATTCCTGAGTAAGATAAGAACCTCACAAACACAGACTCCAAATCTCATTAGAGAAAAGAGCATCAGAAGCTTTGATTCCGTATCTGAGAAGCTCGTGGATCCTCAGGTAATCTGAGAGAATTCCTTCAAAAATACTCAGTGAGCACCTACTACGTGCCAGGGCCTGGACTTGGCATTGGAGCTACAAAGAGAATGAGGCAAATATGGTTTCTGATTTAACGTGGCTCAGTGTCTAATTTTCAGTCTCAATGAAGTTCCTGTGACCTTACGCTGCCTTGCAGTGTAACCCTAGACTTACCTCTAAGCTGTGAGAAGCCAACTAAGGAATCTTCACTGAAAGAATGACGCTCCTGGGGCTTCCCTGGTGGCGCAGTGGTTGGGAGTCCGCCTGCCAATGCAAGGGACACGGGTTCGTGCCCCGGTCCGGGAAGACCCCACATGCCGCGGAGCGGCTGGGCCCGTGAGCCATGGCCGCTGAGCTTGCGCGTCCGGAGCCTGTGCTCCGCAACGGGAGAGGCCACAACAGTGAGAGGCCCGCGTACTGCAAAAAAAAAAACAAGAATGAAGCTCCTGCCACACTCGAAACTTGCACAATTTTAAGACACAGTTTAGTACATTACTATATAATTGCCAAACAAGGGCTCCAAAAGTCAGCCTGTTATCTCCACAAACAAAACTAAACTTGAAGTCCACACTTGCTCCCATGTAAGACTGTGAGAGAATTTCCATAGCAAGCGAGTCTTCTAGTCCATCTTCCCTAAGGACTGAACTCAGCCTTTTTGGCTTCGCTTAAATGGTTTTGGTTCAATTAAAGATTAAGTGAGGGACTTCCCTGGTGGCACAGTGGTTAAGAATCCGCCTGCCAATGCAGGGGACACAGGTTCGAGCTCTGGTCCGGGAAGATCCCACAGGCCGCGGAGCAACTAAGCCCGCGCGCCACAACTACTGAGCCTGTGCTCTAGAGCCCAAGAGCCACAACTACTCAGCCCACATGCCACAACTACTGAAGCCCATGCTCCTAGAGTCCGCACTCCACAACAAGGGAAGCCACCACAATGAGAAGCACGTGCACCACGACGAAGAGTAGACCCCGCTCGCCACAACTAGAGAAAGCCAGCGCGCAGCAATGAAGACCAAATGCAGCCAAAAATAAATAAATCAATAAATTTATTTTAAAAATAAATAAATAAATTTAATTTTTAAATAAGTAAATAAATAAATAATAAAGAGCAAGTGAAACCAGTCCCAACTTTGGAAATAATTTAACCTGTGTGCACATTTCTGCTGCACTTTTGCCCCTATGGGTTTCACAACTTGGTAATAAAATGTAAGGACTGAGATTTCAGCTGATCAGCATTCAGGGTCCTCCAAACATTAAAAAGTAAAGCCCTTGCATGGTACTGCGAAGCCTCAGAGGAATGCTGAAGACAGCTTCACTTAGGATGCACCTCCTCTGGGCCCACCCATAAGAGATGCTTTTATTACCAAGGGCCAGATTACCAGCCCAGTGATAGGGTACTTTCCAGTTACTAACCCAGACTCTCTTTAAACAAATGTTGGAAACCGAGGCAGCTGAGAGAGTTACACGATAATGCTAGACATAAAATAAAAATCAAACACTTCAAGCAAAATCTGGACATCTGACCAAGGGATGAAGGCTCCTGGATTGGCATTTCGACCCCAGCACTTAGTCCGCTGGGTCAGAGTAGCGCTGAGTAGGGATAAGAAGGATGGGTCTTTATACTCCCATGTCAATGTCATGAGATGTGGGCCCCGGGAAGACAGCATGACCTTAGCAAGGTGGCTTCTGTAGCTGGTGCAGTCCCGGAGGGCTAGCAGCTGAGAGTTATCTGCCGACAGTACTTGAATAACTGGGGTGACAAGTCCCTCTGCAGAAGAATCCAGCGAGGGAGACACATGTCCCAGACAGGCCCCCACCTTGTACACTCAGAACCACTTCATACGAGTGCCCGGAGTAGCTCCTCTAGGATTCTGGGGGGAAACATGGAAGAGGAAAGTTGGTGGGACACATCACGGCCCCCGCTGCTGCATCTGGTCTCAGGACTGCAGCTAAGACTCCTCATCTCACTCCTCGAACATCTGTGCCAGATTCCCCTCATCCTCAGCCAGCATTTCTGCCCGTCCTGAAGGCTTCTCAGGCTGGAGTTTCATCCTTTGTCCATTTATCATCCAAAAATGGTCAAGAGATACCCAGATAGAGCATCTGAATTTCTTAAGTGTTCCCCTTGCCCCACTGTGTAACTGCAGCCCGTGCTCCTCCTGATGACTGTGGTCAATTACACCTGCCAAGATGGTGACTCCCCTTCTCACCTGCTGCCCCTGGACACAAAGAACCTAAAGTGCCCAAGCAGTGGCCATAGGTTATAGTTCAATAGAACTATTACTATGCCCATTGGTAGAAGTCTTCCCCTTTGTGGAAAGCAGAACTTGGAAACCGGCAGAGCCTAGAGTTGCAGAGACAGGAAACACAAGTGGATCATTGGGAGTGATGGTAAGTGGGGCCACTCCCACTTCCCACTCCCCGGTCTGCAGACCCTCATATTCTTTCTATGGGACACAGCGCCATAGACAGCTCTTCGATCCAAACTGTATATTGTGTCCTGGAAGATGGTATCCTATGCTTGTAAAATACCATCTCCAAATTGGTCCTTCAGCTATGCCTTCAACAAGCCACCCCCAACACTGAAATGTGTGTCAGCTTTGGGTAATGTGAATGCCATGGGCTTCAGCCCATGACGGTACCTCCTTTGCTGTAAAGTGGGTCTCTTGGTTTAACATAATATTATTCTGGATCCTGTGCTAATCTACTAGTCCAACAAACACTCCATAAGCTCCCAGATAGTGGTGCTGGCTGACACCCCACAGGCAGGAGTAATGGCAAACCCATACCTAGAATGTGTCTATTCTTATCAAAAGAAATCATTGGCTTTCTAGGATGAAACATGTCCAATATAGTCAATTTGCCAGCGAATGACCAGGCGATCTCCTCAAGGGATGACGGCATACTGGAGGCTCAGTATTGAGGCCTGTTATTTGCCATGTAGTGGCCACAGTAGCTAGATCAGGCTTGGTAAGTGGGAGCCCATACCCTTGGGCCCATTCAATGACCTTCATCCCTGCCACCACAGCTGTATCACTCACAAGCCCATCATGCCAGCACTGGGGAGGCCAATGATAGAGGCTGGTTGATGTCAACTGGTAAGTTGTTTTTTCTGTTTGGTCATTTAGTGCCTTTCTTGTGGTGAATGCTCTCTGTTGAGCATTAATATGTATTACAAATCTCTTCTTACTTTCTGCCCACTCCCATGAGTCACCCACAGGACTCCTCCAGAGCTCCTTCTCCCCAGTCCTCCAACACTTCTTCTTCCTAGGAAATGACCACAGGTCCAGCCATTCTCCTCTGCCGTGAGTCATAGATAGACTCACCTCGGGCCACTTCTCTTTCCATGCAAAGTGGATGACCATGTCCTCCACTGGCAGTTCTGTTTTTCAAGCCACCTCTGAATGGGACTACAGTGCAGCCACCACCCATATTAGCTTATACTCATATACATCCCCCATCCTACCAGGCAGGCCAAGACCCCAGCTTCAGCTCATTTCTGATCCATCTGGTTGGCCAAAGGGCTTCCCCATAGATCAGCAAGTGTAAGCTGAGAGGTACAGTTGTACAGGTTTTCTTGTGCCCTCTGATCCTGCTCAGACTCAACCTCAGATGTACCACTTCCACCTTCTGATGGATTATTGCTGGGTCCACCCAAGCTTATAACAGAACCTAGCTCATGATGGAAAGTTCTGGCCATATTGATACTTGATGTCCATGGTCAAGCACTCTGTCTTTACCAGGGCTCAGTAGCATCCATCTTGGGTTCTTCCAGGGCTTTATCTACTCTCTGGCAGGGTGGGTAGTCTCCCGTTTAAGTTCATGTCAGGTTTCTGAGCTATTATTAGAAAGCAGTTCTCATTTCCATGTTTACGTGATTTAACTCCATGCCTAAGCCAATTGCGCTCCAGGTACCAGCTGGAAAGTGAACCTCAAACTGAGCCATTCAATGACTTGAGAAGAACAGTATTTATAGAGGACCATTTAAGGGTCTGTGGTCCCCCCCAACCTCATGGAAGTCAGCCCAGCAGATGCTGTACCTAAGCTGCACTATTTTGAGTTCTCCTGAATTCCTCTGATGTTAGGTTGTCAGCCTGCATGAAGGAATAGCCCCAAATCAGCTCTGTGAAATTTACCATAACGATAATGCTGAGGAAGCTGTGCGTTGCTCTGTATAGTTTTAGTTCTGCCTGTAATAGTTGACCCTTTCACGGGCAACTGGAGAGTTTTGATCTTAGGGACACTCATGAACCATAAAAATGATGGTGTCCCAGCTCTGTGTTGGTTGTTGAAAAGTCAAGTGTGTCCCTCCTGCCTCCCCTTTTGTGTTCTCTCTTATTCCTGGCTTTGTGTTATCTTTCCTGTTTTCAATTTCTCTTTGTCCCATTTTTTTTTTATTTCTTATTTTATTTTCACCCTGTTTTATTCTATGCAATTCTTTAAGAGAATTTAAATAATGTCTGGCAGGGGTATAAATAAGCAAACAAATAAGTAGAAAGCTTAGTGCATATAATGTCTGCCTACACAGTCAGCATTCAGAAAAATCCAAAATAATAATTTAATCAGCCTGGATGGAGGTATAAACCGGGCAGAGAATTTCTGTAAAGCAGTTGGTAGATATGAATTACCAGCCTTTACAATGTTCATATGCTTGGGCTCTGGAATTCTAGAAATTTATCCTAGTATGAAATAATGGGAGGTGTGGATAAAATTTAGGTATGAAATAATTATTCTAGGATTATTTTTAATAGCAAAACTAAAAGCAATGAAAGGTCTTGTAATAGGATAAAGGTTAAATCAATTATAGTATACCTCAATTTTAAATGCAATCATTAAAAGCAAGATTTTCAAAGAATTTTTATGCCAGAGGAAAGTGTCCTCTTTAGCATGTTTGTAAAAAAGCAGGATACACATGATTCCAATTATGTTATTATATGCTTTTTAAAAGATCAGGGGCATAGCTAGCAACTGATAACTCTAGGAAGTTATATTAAAGGTTATATATATAACCTTTATATATATATAAAGGTTATATATATATAAAGGTTATATATCTTTGTTATATATCATTGTTCTATATCATTATTTTATATATATATGTTTATATATATATTATATATAAATATTATATATATATTATATATTATATATATTATATTATATATATATATATATATCATTGTTATATACAGACCTGGAAAGATAGCATAATGGAGAGAGCAGGAGTCTTACTCTCAAATTTGCCTGGATTCAAATACCAGTTTCTTACTTTTCGTCCCTGTGATGATAAACAAGTTGTCACCCACTCTCAGTCTCAGTTTCATCATCAAGAATGCTTTCATATAAAGCTGGAATGAGAGTAAAATTTAATGACACATTTAAAATGCCAGCACATAATGGACATTAATCAATATGGATTAAGTTCCTGACCCTTTGCCCCCCACCCCTTGCTTTCATTCTCACCCAGGATCAGAATACGTTCAATGGAAAGTAGCTTAAACAGCAAGAAGTCCTGGGACAGGGCAGCCCCAGTTGCTCAACACAGACCTTAGTGACACCATCTCTTTGCTCTGACACCCTCAGAAGATAGCTCCCCTCATGGTCACGAGGTGGTTGCAGCAATTCCAGGCATCACATCCATTCAGGACAGCATTACAAGGAAGAAAAGACTTTCTCCTCCTGGGTATCTCTCTTAGAAGCAAGGAAATCTTTCTCAGAAGCCCCCAGCACACCTCCTCTCATGTCTCAGAGACCAAAATATGCCACATGCCCACTCCCAAACCAAGCACTGTCACTAGCTTAGATAAGAAAGTTTTGGACAGAAAATAGGGCGGGGGTCTCTGAAGCATATCCCAAGATGCAGTACAGTAGATGCCTGAGCAAAATTGGTGTCTTGTTCAAGAAAGAAGGGGGCAATGGGTGTTGGGCAGATTGTTCAACGCCGTGTCTGCTACACTCCCAGCTGTAGGAAGCCTTGTCTGGTGTAAATTCCAAAAGGAGAGACTGAGTTAACCAGCTGGAGATGTGGGGTGGGAACGTAGACGGGGGATATAGACAGGCAAATTGTCCAGGGTAGACTCTTAATTGGGGTGAAAGGGCCTGATGACAAAAAGAGGAGCAAGAGAGCTCAGTAGACCAGCCTGACCGACTAGAGCAAGTCCTGCTAGGGCGTAAACTGAGAGTGCAAAATCCAGAACAAACACATTACAGCCTGTGCTGCTATAAACCGCGGTGATAACAAACATGGCCTCGTTCGAAGTGAACTCAGATGGCTGTGCTTATGTGTCATGGGCGTCTGCAAAGGAGTGGTGGGCTTTCTGACCGTGTAGATGTGGAGAACACAATTCCTGAATCTTCTATTCAATCAACAATAAATACATTTCGACCACCTACCATATCTCCAGCCGTAAACTAACCCCCGAAAAAAATAAAAGACATATTGTAAGACTCAGAGTCTGGCTTTGAAGAATTTAGACTTCTCTGGAGGAGTCAAAAGTAACAGAAGCAAAGTCTAGAGAAATACCTCGGGCTAACGGATGTGGTGCAGAGCAGAATTACAGCAGGAACTTAACAAAGTTGGGAGAGAGATGGCTGAGGGGCAGGATGCAGGAAGGGACTTGAGCTGGGAGTAACTCCGCTAGGTCAAGATTGGGGTTAGGGCAGACAGAAGAGGGAAGACACGAGCGAGCCATGGGGATGGGAGGGAGGATGATAACAAGGAGACGCCTAGGACAAGTGTGGAGTTCTTCTTTTGGGGGAGTGAGAAAGTATTTGAATATGGAGGGTGGGTCTACAGGGATTGAATTTCCTGTGTTAGGCCTGGTGGGTTCCTGCTAAGTTCCAGAGTAGAAGACTTTAGAAGGAGGTGCCTGGCTGTGGTCATGAGAGATTTGCTCTGTTTGGGGGCTTTTTCATGAAGACAAGCTGAGCCACGTGTATGGGATGGTGTATATGCATATTCTTTTTTTTTTTTTTTAACCATTTAAACTTTGTATTCAGGCACTTTCTTTCCTTTGACAAGAATCCCATCAGCAGCCTGGCCAGAGACAATGCCCAAAACAACTCTGAGTGGAAGAAAGGAAACAGGCTTTGAAGCCAGAAAGACTTTTTTTTTTTTAATTTATTTAATTTATTTATTTTTGGCCGTGTTGGGTCTTCGTTGCTGCACGCGGGCTTTCTCTAGGTGCAGCGAGCCGGGGCCACTCTTGGCTGCGGCGCACGGGCCTCTCATTGCGGTGGCTTCTCCCGCAGCGGAACACGGGCTCCAGGCGTGCAGGCTTCAGCAGTTGTGGCACGCAGCCTCAGTAGTTGTGGCTCGCGGGCTCTGCAGTGCAGGCTCAAGAGCTGTGGCACATGGGCCCAGTTGCTCCGCGGCATGTGGGATCCTCCCAGACCAGGGCTCGAACCCGTATTCCCTGCATTGGCAGGCAGATTCTTAACCACTGCGCCACCAGAGAAGCCCACAGAAAGACCTAATTAAAGGTCTAGCCTGACCACTCATTAGCAAATTACTTCATCTTTCAGAAACAGTTTTTTCCAGCTGTGGACTGAGCATAATACACACCTCATAGCATTCTTACAAGGGAAGCTCCTGGTACATAGCACTCAAAATATTAAATCTTTCCCTTCCTCTTTTTGTTTATCAAAACTATTAATAAAGCAAAACTTCCAATGCTTGATTTTATATAACAATGTCATGTAGCCACTTCAAAACTATCTCATCCATAGACACCCAGGGCAGGGGAAAAGTTTTGAGTCTTTTTTTTTTACTTTTTGGCAGCACCATGCAGCACGTGGGATCTTAGTTCCCCGACCAAGAATCGAAACCTCGCCCCCTGCAGTGGAAGGGCGGAGTCTTAACTGCTGGACTGCCAGGGAAGTCCCTGAGTCTATCTTGATTTTAAAAATTAGAAATTCCTATCAAATTTTGGAACTTTTTTCCTTAAAATTGTTTTAAACACAAAGTAATACAATTTATCCATACAAGATAAACATTTTTATGTTCTTTATGAACTTTAATTTGTAGTTATATATATATATATATATATATATATATTTTTTTTTTTTTTTTTTTTTTTTTTTTTTGCGGTACGCGGGCCTCTCACTGTTGTGGCCTCTCCCGTTGCGGAGCACAGGCTCCGGATGCGCAGGCTCAGCGGCCATGGCTCACGGGCCCAGCTGCTCCGCGGCATGTGGGATCTTCCCAGACCGGGGCACGAACCCGTGTCCCCTGCATCGGCAGGCGGACTCTCAACCACTGCGCCACCAGGGAAGCCCTGTAGTTATATTTTTTTAACTTTTAAATTAAAAAATCATTACAAATTCATTGGAAAAAAGGAGGCTCCAACAGAGGTGAGGGGGAGGATGAATCGATTCCTGCAGTGTGAGGGTGTGAGACGTTCACTTTTACTTTAGCGTTTGAATTTTCTAGAAAGGATATTATTGCTGTTTATACTTTAAAAATAATATATTTTTTAATTAAAAAAAATATGACTCTCCCACTTTTACTCCCCTCAGACCAACCCTGGGCAATTAGCAAGCAGTACGTTCGAGGGAGTGGACAGCTCCTGTGATACTGCAAGGTGTGCAGGAGGTGATCGGTGTGGTAAAAAGAGGAATATGTGTCTATTTCAAACTGTGCCCTTCACCTTCAAAAAGGAAAATACCACTTATCATTCCTTCAGTCAAAAGGCTTGTTTCCCAGCTCTTTCCCCAGGAGGAAAAATCCCAGATTCTTAGAAAAGAAAAAGAAGAAAAAGAAAAGAAAACCTAGAAGGTCAGAAACAAAACTGAAAATGGTTATTTGAAAGAGTGGTGGGATGATGGGTGAATATTTTTCTTATGTTTCATTTCCATCATCATATTTGTGCTGTAATGAAGGTTAAGAGTCATCTGATGAAGACCATGACCTTTTGGAGGACGTGGGTGTGTGTGGATTTGTGTGTGGATGTGTGTGTACTGTGTATACATGGATGTGAGTGTGGAATTATGTATTGTGTGTGAACCTGTGTGTGTGGAATGTAGAGTCTGTGTAGAGACTGCAGTGTATGTGTGTGAGGAATGTGGATGTGCATGGAGTTGTGTGCATGAGAGAGAAGGTAGGTGTGTGAGGGGAGTGGGTGTGTCTTTTTTTTTCCTCCTGAACCAACATTTTTTTAAATTAAGTTTTTAATGCATACGAAAAAATTTCATAACAAATGACATATAAAGATGTTAGCACATTGAACTACAATAGAAAACATTTTTATCCAACTTTTGAATCATTAATATGCTTACTTCTGCTGTGAATGAATGCAGTTAGCTTAAATCAACTTTGTCACGGAGTATCAAGTAGGTTTAGAACGTGGGGCTAGGGTTGAGTGTGTGTAACCTGCGAAGTGTGCACAGTGTGAGGTGTACAGTTTGGAGTGGGATGGAGTGGGAGAGAGTGAGCCTGGATGTGTGAAGAGTGATGTGAGGTTGTGAGCGTGCAGTGGTGTATGTATGAACCTGTGTGTGTGTAGAGTGTGCACAGTGCATGCGGAGTTGGGAGTGTGTGTGTGGTAGGTACGCGGAGGGCGGTCGCGTGTGAGCCCCCCGCCCCTCCCCCTTCCCCTCTTCTCTCCCCCCCGCCCCGGCCCCGTCTGCGGCGGCGAGAGCGTGCGGCGCCGCGAAGGCCGCCGCTCTGCGGAAGGCGGCGGGTGAGCGGGGGAGGGCTGGGCCGGGCGTCCGGGCCGGAAGCGCACCGGGCCCGGCGGGGCGGCCGCGGACATGTGCAGGATGTCGTTCAAGGTGAGCGCTGCGTACTCCGGGAGGGAGCGCCGGGCGGGCGGCAGACCTGTGGCGGCGGGGCCCGCACCCACCGTCCGCCCGGAGCCGCCGCGGGCCCGCAGGGAGGGGTGGCCGCCACCCCGGCGGGGCTGGCGGGGGACGGGAGGGAGCGACCGGGCCTGGATGGCTCCTGTGATTTGTGGTCTAGGGGTGCGGTTTTTGCCCGAAAGGCTTTCAGTACTTCTGGCTGCAGGTGCGGTGAGCCCGGCCGCGGGGCGCAGGGGCGGCGAGGACTGTCGCTGGAGTAACAGTCGGGCGGGGGGCGGGGAAGAAGCCCTGGGTCTGCGCTCCTCTGCGGCCGCCCCTCGCAGGGACCAGGGCTGCGGCACCGATGCCCGATCCTGCGTCCGCGTTCCCGAACGCCAGCCGCACCACTGCTGCCTCCTCCCCACAGGACTTTTTTTGACCCTGAAGCTGAGTGACCAGCGCAGAGTGGAGCTGCGATTGATTACCAGACTTCAGTGTCCAAAGAGGTTATTAAAGTCATTCATTTAACGCCCACATTTTAGGATGACAATGAGGTTCACTGATATGCCTCTGTTGAAGGTTTTAATAAAAATAGTACTTAAAATGTATTGAGCACATAAAATGTGCCCGACTCTGAACCAAGGGCATCATGGTGCATCTTCTGAATCCTCAGGAGGACCCACGAGATGGTACTTTGGTGCCCCCACTTTTTTTTTTTCCAAATAAGAAAACTAAAACATGGAGAAGTTAAATAACTCCTCCCACAGCCGTGCAGCCAGTGTGTGAATGGTGTTCAGATTGAAACCCTGGTGTGTCTGGCTCCAAAGCCAGTGTAATCCCACCTCTTACAGTAGCTCGTGTAAGCAGAGGAATGACACGGTGAGATTTGCATGTTAGAAAGATCTCTGGCTATGGTTTGGAGAAGAGAATGGAGCTGGGAGACCAGTCAGGATGATGCTGGGGTCATCTTGTTAAATGGTACCAGACTAGGGCACAGGTTTTGAGGATGGGAGGAAGCAGACAAATGTGTGACAAAATTTTTTTTTAATCAGCAGAATTCGGTAATTGATGTTATTCACTGAGTTAGGGAAGGCCAGAGGAGTAAAGATAAAATGTTTGGGGTGGGACATGTCAAGTTTAAGGATGGATAGGGGTCCAAGTAGAGATGTTGGTTAGACAGATGTACAAACCGGGAGCCCAGGAGAGTAGTCTAGGCAGGAGATAGAGATGAGATTTAGGAGTGAGCAGTGTTAAGTGGTCATTGAACCCTTGGGGATGAATGTGATTGCCCAGTGAGATCACGTAAAGGTAGAAAATAAGAGGACTGGGCTTCCCTGGTGGCGCAGTGGTTAAGAATCCACCTGCCAATGCAGGGTACACAGGTTCGATCCCTGGTCGGGGAAGATCACACATGCCACGGAGCAGCTAAGCCCGTGTGCCACAACTACGGAGCCTGTGCTCTAAAGGCCGCGTGCCACAACTACTGAAGCCCGCGAGCCTAGAGCCCGTGCTCCGCAACAAGAGAAGCCACCGCAATGAGAAGTCCGCGCACCGCGACGAAGCGTAGCCCCTGCTCGCCACAACTAGAGAAAGCCAACGCGCAGCAACCAAGACCCAATGCAGCCAAAATAAATAAATAAAATTTATTAAAAAATAAAAAAGAGGACTGAGGACAAAATCTTAAAGAAGCTCAAGACTTTAAGAATGAGCAGAATAAAGGAAACCCATTGAGAAAATGGAGGAGCGGACAGAAGTGTATGAGAAAAATCAGAAGTGTGTGCTATCATTAAGTCAAGAATCTGTAGTCTTTCCATAAAGGCAGAGAGGGATGCAGAGTTAAATACCACAGAGAAATCAAACAAGCTTAGAATCGAAAAGTGCCTCTTGAATTTAGTAACAAAACAGGCTCTGGTGACCTTGCTGAGAGCAGTTTGAATGCAATGTTGAGTTCAGAAGCCAGATTGTAATAGCTTGAAAAGAGAGTGGGTGGAAACCACAAGTGGAGAGAACTCTCTCAAAAAATTCTGCGGGAACAGTGGCTGCAGCAGGAATCCAGACTTGGCCAAGGGTTTGTTTGCTTTAAAATGGTAGAGACTTTAGCATCTTTAAATGATAATAGACATCTCAACAATAAACAAGACAACCCAATTTTAAAATGGTCAAAGGATCTGAATAGACATTTCTCCCAAGGAGATATACAAATGGCCAATAAGCCACTGAAAGGATGTTTTACATCATTAGCCAACAGGGAAATACAAATCAAAACCACAATGAGATGCCACTTCACACCCGTTAGGATGATTACAGTCAACAAGACAGAAAATGACAAGTGTTGGCAAGGATGCGGAGAATTTGGAACCCTCATACATTACTGGTAGGAATATAAAATGATGCATCCATAATAGAAAACAGTCTAGTCATCCTTCAAAAAGTTAAACATAGAGCTACGATATGACCCAACCATTCTGCTTCTAGGTGTATATGCACAAGAAATGAAAACATATGTCAGGAATTTATATCTCACAGTGCTGGAGGCTGGGAAGTCCACAATCAAGCTGTTGGCAGGTTCAGTGTCTGGTGAGAACCCTCCTCCTACCTTGTAAACAGCCACCTTCTGGCTAGCTCCTCAGAAAGGGGAGAGAAGGAGCTCTAATGTCTTCCTTTTCTTGTAAGGGCACTAACCCCCCGATGGGGGCTCCACCCTCAGGACCTAATCTAAACCTAATTCTCTCCAAATGCCCCACCTCCAAATAGCATCACAATGAGGGTTAGGAATTTAACATAGTAACTTGGAGGGGGGAGGACACAGTCATTCAGTCCATAACATGGTGTATCCATATAAAGGAATATCATACAACCAACAAAAGGAATGAAGCACTCATGCATAGACCTTGAAAACATTATGTTAAGTGCAAAAAGCCAGACACAGAAGGCACGTATTACATGGTTCCATTTATACAAAATGTCCAGAATAGGCAAACCCATAGAGACAGAAAGTAACTTTGTGGTTGCCAGGGACTGGGGGAAGAAGGGGGGGATGGGGAGTGATTGTTAATAGGTACGAGGTTTCTCCTGGTTGATGAAAATGTTCTGGAATAGTGGTGATGGTTGTGAAACCTTGAGATTAAACTAAAAACCACCGAATTCTATGCTTTAAAAGGATGAATTTTATAGTATGTACATTATATCTCAATAAAAAAGGATTTTAAGATGACAACAGGGAGTGCTGAGAAGGCTTGCGCGTGGAGGGGGTGATTGAGCTGAGTGCTGAAGTTCTCAGGAGGTGGGAGGGGCAGAGATATTGATGTGTTGTAAAGTGAAGGCCAGGATGCAGTCAGAATTTGGGGTGGGCAGAAAGGAAGGTGCCAACGTTTCCAGGGAAGAAAATGTTCATTTTCAGTGAAGAAAATGTCAGGAGGCGACAACTACCTTGAGGTGAGGCAGAGGATGAGAAGGTAGGATGGCCTGAGTCTTGAAGCAGCAGAGATGTACACCTGGTGAGAAGGGCAGTGTCTGGAAGCCAGGTGAGGCTTCCTCACCCTAGGGCTGGGGTGGGAGCAGGCCCAGCCTCCACCAGGGAGGCAGAGGAAGCTCGGAGCTAAGTGAAGGAGAAAGACGGTTGATTTTCCAGCAAGTGGAGGAGTTCCAAAAGGCACAGAGGGAAGGCTTGAGGGGGAGTGGGGGAGGGGAGCAGAGTCACAGGCTGGTGACTAACCCTGCACTAGCCCCAGCTCACATCATACCAAACATATTAACATGTACCCTCAGCCCACAATGAGAATAGCAACTTTTGGGAATTCCCTGGCCAGGGAATTTGGACTGAGTCTAGTGGTTTGGATTCAGCACTTTCACTGCCAGGGGTCCAGGTTCAATCCCTGTTTGGGGAACTAAGATCCCACAAGCACTTTTATTGTACATTTTTGGAAGGATTTGTATACTATTGCTTTTTAAATTATTTAGCAACGAATAACATTTAATTTACATTTGTCCAGGATTTTTCTGCAATTCAGTAGTTCTTGTATAGTGAGAAAATCAGCCCTGCCGAATATATACATGTGTCAGCGGTATTTTATGAATACCAGTTTTAGCAATGAGTAAAGTTGACAACATGTTACATTTCGTACATACTGAATGAAGTTTTCATTAACTTTGATTTTGGAGCCATAGATTAACTGTTTCATTTTCATCGGCAGCTGAAAGGCTTGTAGGCCCGAGGCCCTGGATCTCCAAGGCCTGCATTGAAAAGACCCAGCATTGTTGGCTGAGTCTGTGGGAGGATCAACAGAGCATTAGAAACCACAATTTCGCTTCTTCTCGATGACTGAGTCACCACTTGTAGGGCTATTTGCTTCTGAACCATGTGGACACCCTTTTTTATCGTTTGTCCATTATGCTGTCAGCAGTCCCTTCTTGCTGGTAGCGCTTTGCCTCTCCAGTAAACTTCCTGTTTCACCCTTGGCAACTCCCAATTTGTTCTGGTTGGGAAAAGAGATACATGTTTGTTGGAATTGTTTTTAAAGTAAAAGCAAACTCAAAGTGCAGGTCTGAGTCTTTTTGTGGAATGAAGCTCGTGGATTTCAGTACATTAACCTTTGTCTTTATAACAGCTATTTCTCCAGGGCTGAGGTTGCCAAAAGTCTGGCACAATTTGGGGGCTAGACCCTAACCCAATGAGGGAGGTCACCATCCCCGGGGAACCATCACTAGATAAAGAATAATACCTAGGTCTTTCTTGAGCCTGTCTTACCCAAGAGGAAAAGCATCTCAATTCCAGGCTTCATCTTGGTGATGGAAATTGTTCATGTCTTGGCCAGACGTACAGGAACTTGTATGTTCCATCTATGTTCTGAAGGTATGTAAATTATCTCAGAATCAACTCCAGTCCATCAATCATCTGAAATCTTTTGGATGAGCCACAGGAGAATAAATTAACAAAGCCATGTATTTTTTTTTAACAGCTTTATTGAAATACAGATCGCATACCATATAATTCACCCAGCTAAACTGTTTGTTTCAGTGGGTTTTAGCATATTCACAGAGTTGTGCAGCCATTAGCACAATCAATTCTAGAATTTTTTTTTTTTTTTTTTTGTGGTATGCGGGCCTCTCCCTGTTGTGGCCTCTCCCGTTGCGGAGCACAGGCTCCGGACGCACAGGCTCAGCGGCCATGGCTCACGGGCCCAGCCGCTCCGCGGCATGTGGGATCTTCCCGGACCGGGGCACGAACCCGCGCCCCCTGCATCGGCAGGCAGACTCTCAACCACTGCGCCACCAGGGAAGCCCCAATTCTAGAATATTTTAATCACCTCAAAAAGAAACTATATACCTCTTAGCAGTCACTGTATTCCTCCAAACATCCTTGTTTCAGAAAACTGCTAAACTACTTTCGACCTCTATCGATTGGCCTAATTCGGAACATATATGTGTTAAACAGACTTTAAATGTGGTCTTGAGTTCTGAGTTTGGAAACGCCAGTGTTATACAGGCCTACCTCTTAGGCAGAATGCCTGGGTGAATACATCACTTACTTTTTCCTCTTAGGTTTCCTATCACTTACAGAAGTGTAATGATACTTACAACACAGGGTTAATTCTCAGTTCATGTTGATTAAGCAATTCTGTAAATTTCAGCCGTTTAGCACGAAGTGGAATGGTGACATATCAAAAACCTCCTCCTGCCCGTGGTCTCTCAACCCTCCTTATCCCCTTGTTTAATGTGGCTTCGAACATCAGAGAAATTCATCGTTGAACAAAGCTAATGTTCTCTTGATTAGATTAATTATACAAATGAAATACACATTATTCTTAACCCTTTTTTAAACCAGTAGTTTAGATCTCTACCCCCTCTTAGCTTTTAATCAGAATTCCAGTTCTGTACAAGTAACAACTTCCCTTCTGTGTTTCTCTCCCCTTCCTTCCTGTATTTAATTTCTGGTAGTGTGCTAATGACCACTGTGTGAGCCAAAATTCTGGCAGTAAATAGGGGGAAAAAAGAGAAGGGAAGATGGCATATGTGGAAGGTTATACTCAGGTTTTCTCACAGCGGATAAGATATAGGATCTCAGACTCTGGACCCAAACAGACTTGGGTTTGAATCCCGTTACTTCCTAGCTGGATGACCTTACATAAGTCACTTCTGTGCCTCAGTTTCCTCATCTTAAAAATGGGGACAGTAACACCTACCTCATGGGGTTTTTCTGGGAATTAAAAGCGTTAGAACAGTGAGAGTACTCGGCACACTGCCTGATACAGAGCAAGAACCCAACGTAGGTTGTCACTGCTGTGATGACAATGTCACAGCCAACAGCCTGCTTGCAGAGACCCGAAAAACCAAGGAAGAGGTTAAATAGTAATCACACGATTGGTGAATTGCCTTAAGATTTGTGTGAAGCATTTTCACGTGCATCAGCTCCTTTAAAGGCTTAAAGGGCTGCCCTTTGTAAACAGCATTTTATGATTATGTGCAGATTGTACCCAGAGGAGGTTTGGAAGTTAACCAGGCAATGTGGTCTGTAGACCCCAAAGAGAAAGAAGGTCGGGGGACTTTCCATCTTGGCAGAAGAGGACTTGGAATGAGGGTAGGAAGGAGGTCACTGGGGTCCACACTGCCTATTCCTTGCTGTCTCAGGAGGAGAGTTCCGCAGGAGGCAGGACGATAGGATGGCTGAGAGCCCAGCCTCAAGCACCAGACTGCCTGGGGCTGAAGCCTGCCTTGTTGCTTCTCGCTTCTCACTTACGTCATCTGAGCAGTGGGATAATAATGCACCCACTTCCCCGAGCTGTGATGAGCATTAAATGAGCTAGTCTGCGGAGGATGTGCCACTGGTACGGAATAAGCACTAGGTAAGTAGTAGCTCAGGATTCCTGCACTCCAGTAAAATGGGTTGGCCGCAGTGTGATAGGAGAACTTATGCATTGCTTTGCTAGACATTTCCACCTAGATGCCCCATAGGCATCTGAAACTCGGCATGTGCAAAGCTGAACTCATCACTTTTCCCCATAATCTGCCTTTCAACTGGAGCTTCCGACTTCCATGAGTCCACATCCACCAGGCTCCTTCTCTCCCTCCGCTCCTGCACAGACAGTCATACACCGAGACTATTCAGTTTAGCTCCTTGAAATTTCCCCCGTCTGTCTCATCCTGCCGTTCCCACGATCGTAGCCTCAGCTCACCATCTCTTCCCTGTCTGTACAGTGTCTCCTAACCTTGTAGACACTAGTCTCAGTCTGGCTCCAGTCCTCAGTCCATTCTTCCTGAGGCTGCCACGGGGACCTTCTAAAATGCAAAACTGGTGGTCTCTCCCCACCTTAAAACCCTTCCTTGACTCCCTAGTACCCACCAGATGAAGTCCAAGCTCCATCACATAGCACAGCAAGTCCTTCAAGATGTGGCCCTGACTACCTGCCCTACAGCATCTCCTGCCCTCTCTCACCCCACGTCCTTCACTCCAGCCCTTCCGAGCTAGTGACGGTTCCCAGGATGCCCCCATGTCATTGCATCAGCACCCTGCATGCCTGGGATGCTCGTTTCCTACTGGCCCATAAAGCCATTGGAGCAGAGATCAAGGTTGACTGGTACCTCTAGTCCTAGCCCCTGGCCAGTGCCACTGTCCCGAGCACATGCCAGCAACCAAGCAGGTGAATTCTCCTGGACAAGTCTTTTAAAGGGCTGTGAGGACTGTGCATCTAGAGCTCGCATCTCTTGAGCATTTGCTGTCAAAGTGCATTTGCACGTATTACTTCATTTATCCTCTAACAGCCCATGACAGAGGTACAGTTGACCCTCCGTGTCTGCAGGTTCCACATCTGCCTATTCAACCACAGATCAAAAGTATTCAGAAAAAAAATTCCAGAAAGTTCCCAAAAGCAGAACTTGAATTTGACCTGCACTGACAACTATTTACATAGCATTTACATATGTAAGATATCACAGGTAATCTCAAGACGATTTAAAGTACGTGGGAGGAGATACGTAGGTTATATGCAAATACTGTGCCGATTTATATAAGAGACTTGAGCATCCACAGAGTTCAGTATCCGCAGGGGGTCCAATCCCCCAAGGATACTGACTATACTACCACCATTAATAGCATTCACTTTCCTAGGGCAGAGAGAAATTAAATAACCTGCCCGAGGTCCCAGAACCGGGAAGTAGCAGGGCCAGGACTTGAACTCAGCTCTCTCTCACCCCAAATCAACTACTCTATCATGCCTCCACCTCCCAGTATATCAAGCTCTTGAGGGAAAATGAAAGATTTACACCTTTTCCCAAAGCTCAGTTTCTAGAACCTTGTAGGAAACCAGGATGTGTAGCCCGTGCAGGAGAGGAATCCCCGAGGCCATCCCAAAGGCAGGAGAGGCTCCTGGCTGGAGAGCTTGTTATGACAATAGAAGTTTGTGGTTTGCAAATGGTGTTTTGAAAGGTATTTGGGATTAAAGTGAAACAACAAAATCACTGAAAATGATTTACAGTTTATGACTCTCAAGGTTTCATGTTTCCAGAAAAGCCAACAGAGCTGTTCCATGGTGCATATTAAATTGTCTTCCTGATTCACCCTCCCAAACTTCATCTTGGCCTTGTGCAATCTCTCTATTAAAGGGGCATTGTTTCATGATTTATTATACAAGTCAAACCAGCCTTGCCATTGCTTCACCCACTTACTAACAACTGTAACATCAGACCCAGCCTGGTGCAAAAACCACAGACACTGCGTGTGAAAACTCCTGGGACAGTAAAACTTACACCTTCAGGGGAAGCAAATTATTCACCTGGAATTTAAGGTGATCTGTTTCCTTCTAACTGAGCCAGGGAAGCATTCCAAGAATGTTTGTAATCTGCTTATCACTCCCCACTTTGCCACGTTCTTGTCCAAGAATGCACAAGAACACTAAGTTGTGTATGTGCCGAAGAGCTCCTGAAATTAAATCCTCACACCCACAGGTGCTGCCACCACTCTGCTGCCACTGGGCTTTCACTTGTGATGGTTCTGTGGAGCAGCGGAAATTGTCGGTGTTTTCTTTTTAACTTAGCATTGGTGAGTTAGGTATTGTATGTAATACCTTATACATATACTTAGAAGATGTATTGCATAAAAGACCCTCTGGGGCAGATATGTGCTTTGAGCCCACCCCAAAAAGTGTTTTTGTTCAACAATTTGAATACTAGAAAATTTCCTGAGACCAGCAGAATTCTTTATTAGTACTAATACTCTGAGTTCAGCTGTGCCTGTTGATTCTAACTTTGGAAAGAAAGTGGACACAAGGAAAGAAACTAGTATTTGTAAGCATGTATGATGTGCTGGGCACCGTATTAGCCAATTAACCTGCATCATTTAATTTTTACCGTAAACTTCAAGGCAGGTAATGTGATCTCCATCTGAGCAAGAGGAATCCAGGCCTCAGCGGGGCCAAGTCCGTTGCCCAGGGCTGGGGTAGAAACCCTGAGCTGTCTGGTTCTGTCTGTCCCTCACCCCCACCAGGGACTGTTCTCTGCAAATTCAAATTGATCTGTTTTAGAGAAGGTGGTGGTACTACAGTCAATTCTGCAGCTCTGATTCAGGAGACCTGTTCTCCAGCTCTGTTCCTTCTGTAGTTGTTCCAACGTTAACTTAGCAACTTTAAAATAACCCAGGAGTGGAGTGAAGGATCCACTGGACATAACTGGAGTGGGAATGCCCGTTTTCACTGTGGCCTCACCCACTGACCATGTTGATGACCACTTTACTCCTTTTTCTTAAAGGACTCACAGCAACATTTTCTGCCCAGAGTTCCTTGTTCTCAGCAGAAACCTCTGGCAAGTTCCAGCTGAAACAGAGAAAATTTGGTGGAGGGAAAGTGAGGCATTTACCCAGGCTGCTGGAATCAGGTGGAAAGTACTGAGGTCACAGAAAACATACCTGTAAACTCAGAATTGGGAGAGATTTCCCTCTGCTTAGAGGCAAAGAGAGATTTGGGAACACTTCAGGGAGGAAATAACCTTTAAGCAGAACCTTGGCCGTGAAGGATGGGGGAAAATTCATTTCAAACAAAAAGGAAACTGTGAACAGAGGCAGGAAAGTGAGGACACCGGTGGGAAACAGGGTATAAATAGTGCTGTGTAATCAACAACACGGCTCTTCATCACAGCCCCATGGCTCGGGTATCTGCATCCCACAACCAAGTACACGACAATCACCTGTTGCCAGAGGAGCAGTCTTTCAAATGATCAGACACATCTGGAAGGTCTCCCTTTTGAATGGTAGTGCGTACTTGCGTAGAAGTGGTCGTGTTAATGAAGGTCGATTTTAAGATCCTGTTTTGTTTTGCTTCTGCAGAAGGAAACCCCACTTGCCAACGCGGCGTTCTGGGCAGCGAGGAGGGGCAACTTGGCTCTGCTCAGGCTGCTGCTGAACAGTGGCCGAGTGGACGTGGACTGCAGGGACAGTGTACGGACCGGTCCATTCGGTACACGCATGCTGCGAGCTCGCCGTCCCCCGCTGGCATGAGAGCGCCTGCTGAGTACCCTTCCTTCACAGTGGTTGTCTGCTTTTTCATGTGTTTGCTTGCTTCATCCTTTTCAAAAAGTCCAAAGTACCACGGGGAACTTCAAAACATACTGGGGGGCTTCCCTGGTGGTGCAGTGGTTGAGAGTCCGCCTGCCGATGCAGGGCACGCAGGTTCGTGCCCCGGTCCGGGAAGATCCCACATGCCGCAGAGCGGCTGGGCCCGTGAGCCATGGTCGCTGAGCCTGTGCGTCAGGAGCCTGTGCTCCGCAATGGGAGAGGCCACAACAGTGAGAGGCCCGCGTACCGCAAAAAAAAAAAAAAAAAAAAAACCATACTGGGAAAGCCATTACCTGCATAAAACAGGAGGGGCCACAATAGGGGAAGAGACACATCACTGGGAATCAGAATCGGCCAAGTCCAAGAAGAAAAGGGGGAGATGATTCAGAACGGAAGGGGGCTGCCGCGGATGTGGGAGTTGGGTTTTTTCTACTGAGAGATGGAAGCCTCCACCCAGCCTCTTATCCCTTTCTTACCTTTGCAAACACCAATACCCTCATCGGCAATGAAGGGGTAATAAAAACAGGTCCTCCCGCCTACTTTCAGGCATCACTGCCAGAGCCCTTCCTTCCCCGGCTAGAGGCGGCAATTTCTCTGTTCTCAGCAGGATGTCGCATCTCTGGGGACTAAGAGGACCTCAGATGAGGAGAGAGCAGATGTTTTGATTTTAGGGATTAAATAGAAATGTTTTCACAGGAGCCTTCTTGTTTTCCCGATAACAGGGTATGCCATTTCCAGCTTTTATTGTGCAAATTTGGTAGGTGATGTCAGCCACCAGCCCAAGCGAGGTATCAAAGTTTGCTCCACTTTGCCCCCCCCGCCACCGGGCATCAGTGCAGGACAGCTTGGGGTGCACCTCCAGACCCACTTGTAACTTTCTCCAGTTTGCTCTGTGTCCCAGAGTTGGAGCTGTCTGGCCTGCCCCAGGGGACTGGCTTCCCTCTGGCCTCCAGTACGGTTTGGCCAGTGGGAGCGTTGGCAGGAATCAGAGGGAGGGAGGACAGGGATGTTGGGGAGTCTAGACCCCCCCCCATCCTGTCTGGCAGCAGGACTCTCACCCTCTCCGTCCTGGGAGCCACCACCTGTCCCTCACGCCTTCGGGCCTGGGCTAGCAGTGCAGCTCCGCTGTTACTCGCTCCCAGTACTGTTCTTTGTAGTTTCCCTACATCCAGAGCATGGCCTTATAAATAGTCTCTTTATTAAACTTTCGTCCAGTTATCCCAGTTTGAATGTACCGTCTGTTCTTTGCCAGGACCCAAACTGATACGGGGTCTTGGGCATCTGTGAACTGGTCGTCGGGTCTTACTTGGGTCTCGCTGGGCAGCAGTGCCACCCTGGACAGAACTGGAGTGGGAATTGCCTGTTTTCATTGTGGCCTCACCCACTGACCATGTTGATGACCACTTTACTCCTTTTTCTTAAAGTCACCCCTTTTCAGACACCCCCATGACCTTCTCCTGACTTCCAGCTTTGTGTAGCTTAATACATCCACAGATCCCTCCTCTTTTTAAAATTAATTTATTTGTTTATATTTTTGGCTGCGTTGGGTCTTTGTTGCTGAACACGGGCTTTCTCTGGTTCTGGTGAGCGGGGGCTACCCTTCGTTGCGGTGCGCGGGCTTCTCATTGCGGTGGCTTCTCTTGTCGCGGAGCACGGGCTCTAGGCGCGCAGGCTTTGTATTCTATTTCTCCTTTGTCCCAACCTCTGACTTTTCCTCAGGCGACCATGATGTAGAAGTGAAATACAATGTATAAAGGAGCATTTTGGTTATTTGTTTCATTCATCTTCCCTTACTGTAAAATAGATGAGCCTGTTGTTTTTTATTTTCTTTTTATATCCAAGTTAAGTGCTCTGTGATTCCTGTAGCTCATGATTGATTTGTATTTTGAGACCAGTGTGACCCATGATGAAAAAATTTTCTCATCTCTCACGCAAAGGATACATTCATAGCTTGTCTGTTCAGACTGGCTTTAAATCAAGGAGTCTTCTGTCTGAATGCTGAATAAAAATGTTCTCACATTCGAGAGGAAGTTGGTAACTCCAAGTTTGCTACTCTAATCTTGAAAAATACGGAGGAATAAGTCCCCCTGAATGATAGGTGGTACAGCCGACATGAAGGTGTTACATTCAAATACCAAATGCAGTCACGTGGGGTAGAAGAGCATCGTAAAGCACTTCTGTGAAGCCACTAGCTCTTCTCGATTCTACCTGTACTTTTACTTATAGCAAACAAGACTTTCCCCAAACTAGGATTGTCTTTCACACGCGTCAACAAAAACCAAATAATAATCTAACATTTACTGAGGCATCATAATATTATTTTAACATCTAACTCTTACTGAATATTTAACATTACTAGGCTAAGCACATCGCCTGAATTATTGCTTTTCCCCATTTAATTTAATCAGGCAGATGCTTTTACTATTCCGCATTACAGATGAGGTGAATGAGCCTTTGAGAGCTCAGATAACCGGCCCAGAAGCATACTGTCAGTGACCACTCAGCTACACTGCCTTCCTACAAAATCCCACAGACGTGTTGAATATATAGCACGAGGCTTCTAAGAATCACCACCCCGTACCTCATGAGGCTTCCTCACAGGCAGAGCCGTCTGTCTCTCTCTTATCCTCTCCACAGAAGCAGGCTGCTGACCACACAGAAGAGGGGGTTCAGATTACAGTTTCGAGCCCTTGAAAACAAATGTAAATTAAACCACAAAAGTCCACTTGGATTGGAATATCAGGTGGTACGTCTCAAGTCCTTGAATCTTAAAGCTGGCAGGGACCTTGGCAGTCATATCACCCAGTTCCTCGTTTTAAACCTGAAGTAAATGAGCCCCAGGAATTGTGAGCAGTGTGCCCCAGGTTACGCTGCTGGTTGATGACAGAGATGGACCCCGGGGCTCCTGACTCTCACTTCTGTAGTCTCTCGTTGCATCTTTACATGAATCCGTTTGAAAATAAAGAATTCTAAACTCAGAAAACCAACTAGTACCACTTAACCCACTTTTTTGCATTAATAACAGTGTTTTGGCTCAGGAATCATAAAACGAGGCCACTACATCACTGCTGCTTCAAAATGCAGTAACCATGGTTCACTTGGACTGCGTGTCTGAGGGTAATGGAAGTAAGTGAATGTTTGAATTGAAAATTCCAGCCTCAGCACTTTGTCACTTTGCTTTTTCCTGTTTGGTGTGCATTATAAGATTATTCACGAGACACTTTTATTTACTGCGGGAGATGTTGCGCTCAGCTCGGACGTGTCCTGGGAGGAGCTGACGTCTGCGGCATCTTCTCCAGGCCACCTCTCTGGTGTCACGTGGCCTGACTGCTCATCTGTCTCTCCCCCACCCAGAATGGCACAACACTCCTCATGATCGCCTCCTATGCTGGCCACATAGGCTGTGTGAAGGAGATCGTCCTGCAGGGAGCTGACATCAATCTCCAGAGAGAGGTAAGTCAGTTTTGCACGTGAATAAGAATAACGTAGCTTTATTTACAATAGCCAGGACATGGAAGCAACCTAAGTGTCCATTGACAGTTGAGTGGAGAAAGAAGATGTGGCACAGATATACAATGGAATATTACTCAGCCATGAAAAGAAATGAAATTGAGTTATTTGTAGTGAGGTGGATGGACCTAGAGTCTGTCATACAGAGTGAAGTAATACAGAGTGAAGTAAGTCAGAAAGAGAAAAACAAATACCCTATGCTAACACATACATATGGAATCTAAAAAAAAGTGGTCATGAAGAACCTAGGGGCAAGATGGGAATAAAGACCCAGACCTACTAGAGAATGGACTTGAGGATACAGGGAGGGGGAAGGGTAAGCTGTGACAAAGTGAGAGAGTTGCATGGACATATATAGACTACCAAACGTAAAATAGATAGCTAGTGGGAAGCAGCCGCGTAGCACAGGGAGATCAGCTCGGTGCTTTGTGACCACCTAGAGGGGTGGGATAGGGAGGGTGGGAGGGAGAGAGATGCAAGAGGGAGGGGATATGGGGACATATGTATATGTATAACTGATTCATTTTGTTATAAAGCAGAAACTAACACACCATTGTAAAGCAATTATACTCCAATAAAGATGTTAAAAAAAAAAAAAGAATAATGCCAGTGACAGAGATGTGAAGTTCTCACAATAGTGAATTGTTAAAAAGGACTAGAGTACAGTCATCCCTCCGAATACTCAGGGGATTGGGTCCAGGACCCCCCGTGGATACCAAAATCTGCAGATACTCAAGTTCCTTATGTGAAATGGCATAGTATTTGCATATAGCCTACGCATATCCTCCCATGTACTTTAAATCATCTCTAGAGTACTTATAATATCTAGTATGATGTAAATGCTATGTAAATAGTTGCTGGTGCATGGCAAGTTGGAACTTTATGGAATTTTTCTTTTTTAAAAAAATTTTATTTGAGTATAGTTGATTTACAATGTTGTGTTAGTTTCAGGTGTACAGCAAAGTGATTCAGTTATACATATACATATATTCTTTCTTTTTCAGATTCTTTTCCTGTATAGGTTATTACGGAATATTGAGTAGAGTTCCCTGTGCTATACAGTAGGTCCTTGTTGGTTGCCTATTTTACATAAAGTAGTGTGTATGTGTTAATCCCAAACTCCTAATTTATTCCTCCCCATCCACCGTTTGGTAAGTGTAAGTTTGTTTTCGAAATCTGTGTCTGTTTCTGTTTTATAAATAAGTTCATTTGTATCATTTTTTAATTAGATTCCACATATGAGTGATATCATATGTTTGTTTTTCTCTGTCTGACTTACTTCACTTAGTATGATAATCTCTAGGTCCATCCATGATGCTACAAATGGCATTATTTCATTATTTTTTATGGCTGAGTAATATTCCATTGTATATATGTACCACATCTTCTTTATCCATTCCTCCGTTGATGGACATTTAGGTTGCTTCCATGTCTTGGCTATTGTAAATAGTGCTGCATTGAACACTGGGGTGCATGTATCTTTTTGAATCATGGTTTTCTCTGGATATATGCCCAGGAGTGGGATTGCCAGATCATATGGTAGCTCTATTTTTAGTTTTTTAAGGAACCCCCATACTGTTCTCCATAGCGGTTGTGGAAATTTTTTTTTAATATTTCTTTCTGTGGTTGGTTGAATCCATGAATGCAGAACCTGTGGATATGGAGGGCTGACTGTAATCATTGCTTTTTTCCTATATGACATTAAAGCCCAGGTTGCAGACTGCATCTAAATAAGGCCCAGGGAGGGACTGTTGGTTGTACTTCAGTTGAACAAATCTTCTAGGCCCATGTTACATCTGACATAACAAAACCTCCAACCACATTCCTTAAACACCCATATGTTTTGCCCTGAGCCTAAATCGCTTCTTCCTTCTTCCCTTGGGATGAGATGCTATAGAAGGTATAGGATTTTCATAGAGATCATTATATTTTTAGAAGGATTGGGTCACCCACTGTTAGCTAGGCTCACTGGCTAGCCTACCTCAGCCATTCTCACCAAACTATGTTTGCAAAGGGCTTCTCTGACCAGCCATGAGTTAAATAAGTTCTCTCTCCAAAAGGCATGTGGTGAACATCGGACTAAAATGTGAGCCTGTTGACACAGTCGTTCAAGGGCCGTCTCAGGAGTCCTGTCTAGCCAGAGGATCCATTCTCAGTCCGATGCAGAGGGGCAGTGGGAGGCTGGAGATTCAGGCCTGGGGAGGCTGCATGTATTTCCAAGCCAGTCTAGGGCCTGGTGAGTTCACCTTTGTGGAGACACATCCAAGGTCACACCTAGAGTGAACGTGACCTCAGTCCACAGAGACTCAGACCCGAGGTGGGCATACAGGGGCAAGCTCCAAAGCAGACAGGAGTGCTTGCTTTTCCTTGATCCACTCTTATCAGAGGCCCTGACCTGCAGGTGTTTCAGAAAGGATGATTCACCAACCCAACTTTCATCAAGCAAAACACCCTTCTCCCAGGCTGGACCCCCATCCCTGAGTGGAGAAAAGTAAGACACACCATGTGTAAGGTCTGCATATTCCTGGGGGCATCTAGAAGTCCCTCCCTCTCCCCTCTGGGTGTCACCTTGGCTGTGGACCGTGGGAGAATGACCCTTGATAGATAGCATCTGGACACTGGTTCTCCACAGCCCCGGATCAGCAAGCCTGGGCCTTGAGAGGAACAGTACAGAGACTACAGGAAATCCATCCAGTCTCCTCCCGGACAGATTCTTCTGAGTAATTTCCACAACATCGAATCATTGTTTTAGGTCATTTTCACTTCAGCAGCTGATTTTCTTCCAGAAGGAAGATGTTTGGGCCCCTTTAGAATTCGACTTTAAAACTTCCCTAATCGTTTTATTTTTCCTCTCTGCTTTACAGCCTTTGTTTATTTTAACTTTAAAGAAAAGACAGATTTTCTCTAATAAAAACAATACAGTCCAGATCTGCTTACTCAAAGACTTTATTGTGAAGGGCTAGTTCAACATACACAAAAATCTCTTAAGAAAAACGGAGAGAAGCTGGGAGAAGAAGAGAAGCGTTTGTTTGACTTCCACCCAAAGTATGGTTTTTATGGTCTTTATATTTTATCTGTTTGGTTCCAACTGCTCAACTAACGTTCTTGGAGATGAAAACTATTGTGCATTGAACACAGTGGCCCTTGAGGACTTAAGCGTGTTGGGTTTAGAGGTAACCTGTGTGGTGCAAATAACGATGACGTGTAGGTCCCCGGTGACCCCCAGAATTCCCTGAGCCAGGTCAGTCTGGAAAGATAGCCAAAGAGAGGCCCTGACCTCACCCCGCATGTTTTGGAAGCTGGAAGAGAGTGCCTGGCAGTGCTGTGGAACTGACACTTAGAGCAGACTTCCTCGGTTCATCTGTAATCCATTTTGCAATATCAGAATATTTGTCTCCTGAAGATGGACCTGCCATTGTTTCCTTTAGTTGGCTCTCTAGACACATAGCATTTGCACACTTTGGTAGTCTCTAAAATGCATGTCTATTAAGAAGGTGAGGGATTTCCCTGGCAGTCCAGTGGTTAGGAGTCCACGCTTCCACTGCAGGGAACACGGGTTTGATCCCTGGTCGGGGAACAAAAATCCCACATGTGCACAGGGCAGCCAAAAAAGATGAGAGTTTTCCTATTCTAGCCCAGTTTCCTCCTCCAGACCTTGTTACATCTTAACATTTCTGGAACCCAGCAGCCTCCACACTGGTCACTTACCTGAACAAGGAATACAGTCTGTTCAAATATAGCCCCCTCCTAGCCTGGAAGTTTATATGCAAGGATTTTGTTTTGTTTTGATTACAAGCATATAAATCAAATGTAATGTAACCAAATATCTTTTAAAACCAGCCTCTGTCTCTCTCTCAGTCAGGTACAACTGCCCTGTTCTTTGCTGCTCAACAAGGACATAATGATGTTGTGAGATTTCTCTTTGAATTTGGAGCATCCACTGAATTTAGGACCAAAGTAAGAGAATTTTCTTGATTTTATACCTTGTTGAAGAATTTCAGCAGTCATGAGTTTTCATTTCTCTTCATCTATAGTATGAATTTTTTCTTTGCTTTTTACAAGATTTTCAAGCCTAAGAAGGTGGGTTTCACAAGGTTAAATTGTAATGATTCAGGGGTAGTCCTAGGAATCCAATTCAAAACACGACATTTTAACTTTGGGCTCACAGTTGGAGAACGCGGGGTGGGTGGAATTGCTTAGATTCTTTCTTGTACTGGTAACTTTCTACTCTGGGACACTAAATTTTGTTATCAGGATGGATACAGTAGCAGGTGCTTTATAACTTTCCCTGTTTTCATATGCTTTTTTCTGCTTCAAGGTTAATCCCAGTACTATGATAGGAATTGTTGGAAGTATTAAGCCAATCCTAGTGAATCTGAGAGATTTCTAAGGAGGGTTTGGCAGACAGTTTACTTTCTGAAATGTCCTCACTGAAATATATATGATTACAGTTTATATAGTTGGGCAAGGAATTGGGGTTCTTCCTTTGAAGAAGTCATTGATTCTTCATGTTTGACATGTGGATAAGAAAACTGAGGCTGCAGAAAGATAAATTTTGTGTTCACAACATGACCTTTCATGATAATGCTTTGTAGTAGAAGAATTTGAACTGCCATCACATTGTAATTGAAAACTTATTTCTGTCATAAAAAATTACTTCAGTCATAAAAAATTCCTGAAAATTTGCCCTAGTTGGAAACTTTTAGGTTTTCTTAATTTATTGTATGTGATATTTTGATATCAAGGCGGTTTCCAGTGGAGTTTTTTTTTTCCTGTTAAAACACTATTAAGTAGATCTGAATTTCAGAAAGGGTTTCTGTCTTTTCTAAAACCTACTGTTGGACTGTGTACATGCCTCCAGACATGCTGAATATAATATACAGTAATCCAAAATACATGTGTACCATATTTTATATTAAATATCATTTTATTTTTAATTATAAAAGCGATACAACTAAAAATAAAAAGTTCTACAAACCTGACTCAACTCTGAACTATGTCAAATGATCGTGTGTGACCACATGGCTGCTTCGTTCTTCTTGGCTAACAAGTTAATGCTGGCCTTTGAGCCAGTTTGTGCTGTCCCAGAAATCCATGGAACATGGGACCCAGGGCGAGCAGTTCCACATGTTTCCATTAGGTCAACTGCAGGTGGCCAAGAGTTTTCCATGGGAAGAAGACAGTGTCAGGAGGCTTTGAGTTTTAATATGATCCTGTCATCAAAACTGACTCTGTGGGCTTCCCTGGTGGCGCAGTGGTTGAGAGTCCGCCTGCCGATGCAGGGGACACGGGTTCGTGCCCCAGTCCAGGAAGATCCCACATGCCGTGGAGCGGCTGGGCCCGTGAGCCATGGCCGCTGAGCCTGCGCGTCCGGAGCCTGTGCTCCACAACAAGAGAGGCCACAACAGTGAGAGGCCCGCGTACGGCAAAAAAAAAAAAAGAAAGAAAAACCAAACTGACTTTGTGTCAACTGTTCTCATTGTAATTGAACCTACATCTCCAAAAATGTGTTTTTTAAAATAAAATGTATCAGCTCTTCTATGACAATCATCATGTTTTATCTGTTCTCTAAACCCATTAGGCAAAAAACTGGGAAGATTGACACAACAAAACTTGGAAACGTTGGTGCTCGTTGCTGCTAATAGCTTAATAAGCAACTTCTTAATGCCCACCCGCCTCCACCTCCACCCACCCCCACCAGCCTCAGCCCTCCAGTCTCTCTCCTCCATTCCCCACCCTTCAAAGTGCAGCTCTTCCCACCACACAGCCGGGCCCTTGCTGAAGCCTTACTCAGCCATGTGCATCCCCCAGCACCCTGCCTGCCTGTGAATGCGGGACCATGTGCAGCAGTGTTTCTCCAAGGGAGGCCCCCCTGCCTCCGGCACCTCTCGGTCACCTCACATGGCTGGTCAAATGCCTCTTTCTGGGCCTCGCTCCAGACCTACTGAATCTGAGGGTGTGGCTGCGAGGGTAACCATTTTGAATAAACACTCTATGCCCAGATTTAGAAACCACCCTATCTTATATCTATGACTTGTATTTTAGAACCAGATTCCACGTTCTTCGATTGTTTACAGTTGGCTCAAATGTCCACATACCCATTCACAGAGCCAAAGAAACAACACAACAATCCTAGATGGGAAAAGAAAGCCTCAGCCCAGCACCTGAGAAAAACCATTAAGGGCTTCACGGACTTCCCTGGTGGCACAGTGGTTAAGAATCCGCCTGCCAATGCAGGGGACACGGGTTCGAGCCCTGGTCCAGGAAGATCCCACATGACGCGGAGCAACTAAGCCCGTGCGCCACAACTACTGAGCCTGCGCTCTAGAGCCCACGAGCCACAAGTACTGAGCCCGTGTGCCACAACTACTGAAGCCTGCGTGCCTAGAGCCTGTGCTCCACAACAAGAGAAGACACCGCAATGAGAAGCCCGTGCACTGCAATGCAGAGTAGCCCCACTCCCCGCAACTGGAGAAAGTCCACACGCAGCAATGAAGACCCAACGCAGCCAAAAAAAAAAAAAAAAGAAAGGGTTTCAGTTGACCACAAACTCAGTGAGTCAGTATTTGGTGTGGTTGGCTTAAAAGCTAATTCTAATTTAGGCACAGAGATAAAAGTAGAGGAGATGGAACCAAGGAATGTCCCATCGGGCCACATCTACTTTGCAGTGCTCTGTTGAGTCCTAGCGCCCATGTTTTAACAGAGGTCTGGACAAATTGGCATGTGTTCAAAGGAAAATGCAAAACAGGAGAGTGAGAAGCACATGGAATAGGCTGCAGTTATCCCCGCTTTCAGTGCATGCAGATCTTGTCCCATGAAGGCAGGGGCCCAAGAGGGCTACTCCCTAAAAACACCTTAATCTCAGAGACCTACAACTGGGTGGACCCACGGGGAGAAGCCAATGTTTGTCAGTTGGGTCTCTGGTGAGACCACAGGAGATGATTCTGGTGATTCCAAGACACAACTGATTGGTACAGACTTCCTGTTCTGTTTCCTTTATTGAGAGGCAAAGAGATGATTCTGCGTTTGACATGAGAAATTTCTAAATTAATTATAATAACTTAGCAAATAGCTGTAATATATCTCAAGCAAGCCACCCCAGTATACAACATAATGATGCCCTTAAGATGAACTCTGTCATGATTATAAAGAAAAAGTAAAAGAGATAAAAGAGGAAAAGTGAGTTTGTTATTATGTATGGGAAATTCCTTTCCAAAGTTCTCACCATGTGAAGAGCATCTGCTCGTAAGATTTGTGCTCTCACTGTTTCTAACGCGTTTATACTTCTCATGACCGCAGGACGGGGGCACTGCCCTTCTGGCCGCCAGTCAGTATGGGCACATGAAGGTGGTGGAGACCTTGCTGAAGCACGGAGCCAACATCCATGACCAACTTTATGTGAGTGTGTTTCAAGGGGGCTCTTGGGGGACACTTGCTCACTCCCTTATCACACATAGCATCGCAGTCTAAATTCCGATGCCAGAAGTGGCATCTGATGCAAAGTATTACAGTTATCAGAGAACTTCAGGGGAGTTGTAAACAGTGTAGAATGATAGAGAAATTAAGAAAGTTGGTGATTAAGATACGACCCGTGGATTTAGGCATTAGGATATATGTATTAAAAGAGCAAAACACTCAGAGGTCACCAAAGAGACCAGTACTGAAGTCAGAATGCCAAGGGTTAAGAGAATGGGAGGTCAATGAGTGATAGTAGAAGGACAGCACTCACCTGAGAAGTATTAAAACAAAGGAGAAAGTTGACGTAAGATAGAAGTTTCACTCATTAGTTATACGCTCCTTTCCTTCTTGACAACCATAGACAATATAAATGCATTTCTGTTTTACTGGCATCATAATCAAAGATGTCATTAAAGATGTCAATCTACTGTATCATTAAATTTTTTTTCCAGGACCAAAAGCATTATGACATTTAAATAAAAATGTTCCTGACAACTTTATCCACCCTTCCAAAGTTCAATACCTATGAAATGAGTGATGGGGGAGGATCCTCTGGTAACAACCCTGTTGAGGACTTGCTCCAGAATTTCTTGTCTGATCATCTCATGGATCTAAAAAGAACAGAAGAACCAATAAAATATTCCTTGGTGAACTTCAGCTTACAATTGTATCAATGCATGTTAGGCAGAATAAAGAACAGTTTGAATATGGGTTAAAAAAAAAAAAAAAGAAGTGACGTCTGAGACATCAAAGGAAAAAGATAGAGTTAACCAGGTGAGCTTTTTCTATGTAGAAACCCATAATCTTATTTACCCATCTTTGCTCTGCCTTTTAAATCTCTTGCACATATGATATATTTCATGTACCTATGTAATTAAGAGCTTCAAAAATAATGTGATACATACTTATTTGTAACACGACAAGCCCAGTGTATGGACTTGCTGAAAACCAACACAAGTCCTCCTGTTGTAGAGTTATTTGGAAGGAAGAACACAAAAAAGGAGAAATCAAGTTATTTGGAAGAGAAGTGAGGATGGGTGAATGAAGACCTCTGAAATACATGCACGCCATTGACCCTGAAAGGCATTCACTGCCAGTGTGGGTCTGTTTGCCGCTAATTGGCAATTAGCACATTACCCAAGCATTTTTAATGGTCACTCTAATTCCGTAGAATTTATGGCAAATGTTATTCTTGTTTTGGAGGAAAAAATAAAATATGGGGAGATAAAGTGACTTGACAGTCTCATGGTGAAGAGTGGAAGAATTCCTGCTTCCATTTGTCTAGGAACCATATTTTAGGCTATTGTACCACTAGACATGAGCCCTATGCCCAGGGGTGCTATACTTTCATAGACATGTAATGAGATGTGTAGGTGTGAACTTTTCCATTTGAACACCCTTTCCAGAGTTTGCACAGATACCTCTGACAAATCACCAGCCTCTTTCCATAGAAACTAGCCTTAGGCTTTGCACTTCAAAATCTGTTACCACTCTGTGAACCTGTAGCATTCCTGGTTCAGTGACTAAACTACTTGATTGCGGTCTGAAGGAATGATTCTCAACTCTGGCTGTCCATTAGAACCAGGGAGCATTAAAAAAAATTCCACTTCCTGGGCCCACCCCTGACCAACTAAACTGGAGTCTCTGAGGGCAGCTTGGGCAACAGGTGGTTCTGACATGTGGCCACATCTGAGAAACAGGGGTCTGCAGCTCTGTATTTCTTCAACTGTATATAGTGAAGTTGTATCTGAGAGTGTGTATGAGTATATGTATGTGCAGGTTGAATAGGAAGAGCCCCTGTCTTTGGAAAAGGAAAATGGGTTATTGTTTTCATAGCATTACCATTAATAGTCAGCAATCCAAATTGACTGTGGGTATAGATTTTGTACTGTTAGATAACATTCTTCCATAAGGCTCCTTGAAGCAACACTTAATTTTAGAAATGTAGAGTTTGGGGAGATCCCATTCCCATGGTAAATTCCTCTCTGTTATAAGGTAACCTAGAAATTTCATGCACCAGAACTTCCATTTTGTATTAAGACTTTTACCCTTACCTAAACAGTCCAAATATAAATGTTTCCATTAAAAACAGTTGAAATACAGGGCAGGGGGCAGGGAGTGTCAATGATTCTTGAAAACTTCTAGGAACAGAAATGTGTGACGCACAGTAAAAAAAAAAAAAAATCCAATGCATGGAGATCCGTTTTGGAAAATTCCTAAGAGTTATCAGCTGCTAAGGGCAGGGAAGACTTTCTGTGGCAACACAGTAAGGAACAGCTGAAAATTGTATCCCCATATCAAACATTTGCTTAAAAATCTGTACAGGCTGAGACTTCCCTGGCGGTCCAGTGGTTAAGACTCCGAGCTTCCACTGCAGGGGTGCGGGTTTGATCCCTGGTCAGGGAACTAGGATCCCACATGCTGAGTGGCACGGCCAAAAACAAAGAAAGAATCTGTACAGGCTGATTACTTTTTTAATGATTGCGTTGAGGGCAGTCTGGCAGCTCAGCTGACCCCCACTGGAAATTCAGCACCCTCTGCCTGGTTGGACTTGTAGGGAAGGTACTTTGATCCTGTGGTTAATGTTCCTGACTGTGAGGGGTGGTAATTAGCTGGGTTAAGTAGTTTTCCACTTAGGTCTGAAAGTAATGAGGCTCACTCTGTCCTGTGAATGCTGCCTGTGTGAAGTAAGCACCTGGACAGGAGGTGTGCTCTCGACTGACCGATGTACTTGCTGAAATTAACCAATGATACATCTTCAAGATAAAAGAAACACCCAAAAGATGTACAGGCCCAGTTAAAAAGAAAACTAAAGAAAATTGGAAACAAGCACTTGCTTTGGGCTTTTTATGCACGACTGCTTAGTTGTGTGTATAGGTATTGTTGGCGTCTGCCGGGCTGGCATGGAGAGAATTCATGGACATTCTTACCAGGGTGGGTATTCTGGAAGCATCTTGTGTTTTAAAGCTTAGAGGAACTGCATGTTGGGAGAACATGGATAAGGGAGCATGAAAGAGAAAGGAGTAGGGAATATCTAATTAAAAGGATACTTTTCTTTCCCAATTCATTAGAGCACAGAAAATAGATTTGAGGGATTTCTTTTTTGTTTTCTATTAACAGATTTTTTTTTTTTTAATGAACACTTAAGCTCTCAGTGACAAAAGGACTGCAATGGAAAATTGTATTAAATGTGTATGTTTTTTAAATCTAAATACAAGAGGGTGGACTCTGAGATCATGCAACAAAAGCAGAAGGCAGCTAACGAGAAACCTATGCAGACAGAGAAAAATGATGATTATTTGGAAAACCTGAGTTTTCCAGCTAGATGTACCATAAGCTGTATGACCAAGATTTTATAGAGTGAACAGTCATTACATATGTCGTAACTCATCCTTATACAACTGTCTATTTTAAACTTTACCTTTCAGCCTGACTTAGTGTGATGTTTTAGAATGGTTCTTCAATGAAGAAAACGCCACACATGTTAAAAGGGGGGGAGGGGAGGAAATAAAAATCTAATTTCTTTTATAATAAATGTGAAAGATGACTTGTTAACACTTTCAATTTGCTATCTGTCAGGATGGAGCCACTGCACTCTTCCTAGCTGCCCAAGGTGGTTATTTGGATGTGATTCGATTACTGTTGTCCTCAGGAGCAAAGGTCAACCAGCCGAGGCAGGTAATGTTTGCGCGTGCGCATGGGGCGGTAGGCGGGGCGGTCCTGCGGTCCTGCGGCAGCACGTGCCTAAGGTAACTAGTCAACACTGGGCGTCTCTAAACCCTTTTGCCTCTGGGTAAAAGTTCATCTTTGATTAGGGTTTTCCCTGTTCTTTGCCTTGGGCTCACCCGAAAGCCTATGAAATCAGGCTGACACCACTATTCAGGATGTTTGCCGTCTGAGGACAAGTACAGACTCTGCCATCTCCTGTTCAAATAAATGATGGCTGTACTGGGGTCAGGAGAGTAGGCTAGCCTGGGACATAGGTAAGTAGAGGCGGGTCAGGTAGCCTTGCCCTTGCTCAGTCTCTCTGTTGATATGCTGCCTTATCTCTTACCCACCACTTCTTGTGCTGAGCCAAAGAGGAGTCCATGTTCTTGGAATCATTACTGGGTTCTGCACCTTCATCTCTCACCATTACAACACCACTGAGACTTCATTTACCAAAAGAAGTTGTTATCTGGCAAATCAATTAACTGATACTTAAAGGAACAGGACTACAAGGTAATACAGGCCACATTTATAAATGGTAATGAACCATCCAAATGTAAGGTATTATAATTAGCCTCTCATAACTATTTCTGCACTAATCCATTTGTTTTTAATGAAACATTTCAGATTAAGGTAACAGTACTTTAAAGGTAGTTTTCTAGGGAAAAGTCAAGCTGATAACTTACCAGTAAATGACATGCAGGCAGATTCCCACTGTCATGTGGCCTGATATGGGAAGACCTGTATTCTCGTTAGTGAATAGCTATAGGAACCTTAAGGTCGGCCTGAGCTCTTGGCCACAGGCTTCTTCAGACTTTAGAAATCCAAGTGCATAAGGAACGTGAGAAAAGAAAGAGCCTTTGGGCAAAGTGGATTGGAGGTCAGGAATCCTGAGTTTTAGATCCAACTCTGCCACTAACTAGCTGTGTGGTTTTGAACAAGTAAATGAACCTCTCTGGACCTCTGTTACTTTATCTGAAAATTAGAAGGCTGGACAAAATGATCCTGATAATATCTTCAAGTTCCCAAATTTTGATAATTGTTTTATTAAATGTTCACTCTGTATTTCTTGAGCACTTGTCATGTGACAGACACTGCTATGAATATAAGATCATAATTTTAGAATTTTAAAGATGTTCTTAGGTTTGGATGGCCCCAGTAATACTCCTGGGAAAGGATGCTTTTAGAAAAAAATAGCACTTCCATACCTTCCAATGTTGACATTTGGGAATTGGAATTTAGGATTTTCTTGTTGGTCCTTCTTATTTCGAAATCATTGATTGATTCTGAATCAGAGTCTTCATTTTTGAAAATTAATGAAAGGAATTTATTTTAGATTGCTTAAGTTTGATTTGGAGGCCATTATTGAGGGTACCACTGCGAATTTAGAAATGAGAGATTATCGAGATGGTCCAGTCTCTCTGTACATCTGGCACTCCAAAAACTCTGGTTGTAAAGATGCATTATTTGTATGCCTAAGGTACTGTTTGTAAAAAACCAAGTTGACATAAGAGATCATATTTCAAATGTTGCCTGAATTATGTCCATTTAACCCTAAATTGAGTAGTGTGATGGCATTAAAGCCAAGAAGTTGAAGAGTAAGCCATCAGGGCTTCCCTGGTGGCACAGTGATTGAGAGTCTGCCTGCCGATGCAAGGGAAACGGGTTCGTGCCCCAGTCCGGGAAGATCCCACATGCCGCGGAGCGGCTGGGCCCGTGAGCCATGGCCGCTGAGCCTGCGCGTCCGGAGCCTGTGCTCCGCAATGGGAGAGGCCACAACAGTGAGAGGCCCGCGTACCGCAAAAAAAAAAAAAAAAAGAGTGAGCCATCAGTGCCGTGGTAGCCACAACACGCCACAGCTGTATTTCATCCCTCAGGAGTGAGGATAACCTGGGCAAAGTGGGCGACCCAGCCTGGGAACGGGAGGAGCCCACCCTTAGGTCAAGGAGCAAGTGACATGCTCTTCCAACAACTACATCTAATGCAACTGTTTGGAATTGTGAGTGTCCAGATCTGAAAAGATTGTTATTTAGGGAGAGGTGTTTTATAAAATATGAATTGCTTTAGGGGGGAAAGTGATGAAATTTTTCCTTTTCATAGAGTGCCAGTAATCCCTTTGTACCCTCACACCATAATCTTTTTACTACCACAAGCTTATAGTTAAAGGTGATCTAGCTAGGTCAGACTAGTCCAAGTTCTGTCTTCTGTAAAAGAGTAAACTTCGCATATTTAATTCCATTCCAAGAAAACAAGAAGTGTCAGAAATACAGCAAAAGTGCTATCAACCCCAACTGACTTTGTCACAAGTTATGAAGAGGTTAAAAAAAAAAGTCTAATTAAAAGTTTCCATTAAAATGGCCTGTACGTGGTAGACGGTTATATAGGTAGGACATTTGGAAGCCAATGTTTTATTCTGAAATCTCAGCTGCCACATTGAATCACTGTCAGAAAATTCTTGGATTTATAAAATAAGGACAAAGATATTTGCCTGGTTTAATTTCTTAATATTTTTAGATAAATCTGATTTCTAATTTTTGCTTCGCCATTCCAAGGAGTCCTGACATTTTATGGTACACTGTGCCAGGATGTGAATGAAGCTGCATTGAAATTATTCAGCTAACATTTGATCTGAGCTTCAGGGAACCTGAACGGTAGCAGAAATGACTTTTCCTTGTAATTCTATCACTGAAGAACTAACTGAAAACCTTCTTAGTACTCTTGTAGAAGGAATCCTATGCATAGAGCAAGCCATAGGCAGATTTTGGAATGACTAATTTCTTTTTTTTTCTTTCTTTCTTTTTAATTTTTTATCCCTGGAAAGACTAAATTACTGTTTTGAAACTTGAAAATTTTCCCTTCTAAGCTGTCCTGAATAAAGAGGTCAAGAGTCACAGACATAATTGAAATCCACAGTCATTTAAAACCTCATTTTCAGTTCTCTGTGTCCTCACCAAGTGGAGTTGATATGACTCAAACCTTTTTAATCACTAGCTGAGATGGCTAGTTAGTCTGTTTTCCTACCAACAAAATGCTTTGACATATACTTTTCCCAACTCAACTCACGCAGCCCATTAACATGATGCTTTTATAGAGTGGCGAAGGTCGGGCTCTGTTTACCTGGGGCTGAGGTTGGCCAGTCATCACTCATCTTTGTCTAGTCCTCTTAATATGCTAATCAGCATTTCTTTGAAGCCTGACCGAAACGCCATCTTATAAAATGCCTTCTCTATCAGAAGCCTTGGTTTGGACTTGTATGCAGAGATGCTGGGACCCAGACAGTATCCTTTCTCCCAGGTTGTAAGCTTGGAGGGCAACCCAGTGGTGGGCAACGGGCAACATAGAGTCAGCAGATGGGTGCAGTGTCCTGAGGGTTCCGAGAAGGGAGCGGACCACAGTAGGGAGGCCCTGCTGCTTGCATGCCCTCTACTCTCAGAAAAGCCGTGTTGACCGCCAGAGGACACCCTGTGGCCTGGGCAGAGTGCCCACAAGGCCTGGAAGGCTGCAGGGCATGGTGATCAGTGACTGGGAACTGGAACAAGGCTCCGATACAGGGCCCGGGCTCCTGAGCAGGACAGGAGGATTCTAAGAGCCAGCTAGGAAGCCAGAGCCACGTCTTGGGGCTGGGATTGCGATTGGGGGAAGTGAGCAACTTGGTAGTTACAGGGATATGGATAAGAAAATGAAACACAGTCCCAGTTTTGCTCATGAACTGTATGACCTTGAACAAATCGCTTTGTCTCCCTGAATCTCATTTTTTTTCTTCTGTAAAACCATGATAATGATGGTACCTTTGCTATAGGAATACTGTGAGAATTAAAAAAATAACTGATCCCTGCAAAACTCTTCATGCAGTGGCCAGTATAAACCGAGTACCTAGTAAATGTTAGGTATGGTATTATCATTTCTATTCCATCCAGGCCTTCCTGGAATAGAAAACCCATCAGAAATCAAGGCTGCTCTCTTTCCCTCGTAAGCCAAGTTGTCTCTGTCATCTCAAGGTCCCTTCTTTCCTGTCTTTCTCTCTCCCTACTCCTTTTCATTTTGATCAGCTTCCTCTGCCTACGTATCTTGTATGCGGTCCCCAAGTTTACAGCTCAGACTCCCAGACTCTCGGCGTAGCCATGTCACTGTCGCAGCTCATCCCTGCCCTCCAGGCCACAGTGGACTGGCTGGCCTGCCCATCCTCAGTCTGATCACTTGTGGCTGGGAGAATGGGTCAGGGTGTGGGCAATGCAGGCATCTAGTAACATCTTTTACAGATTCATTTGCTGGACCAAGGACACAGAGTAGAGGGACCCAGTACTGAGAAATGGGCTCCAGGGCCGGTAGCAAAGTGTCTCCATATTGAACCCCCCTGTGTTACTGATGAGGTTCCTTGAACCCCCAACTTAGAATAGAATTGGTCCCCAGCACTTGCTGTCTGGCTCAAGCCTGCAGGTGAAGTAGCCTAAGTATAGGTACTAGAAGGCAGTAGAAGCAAAGAGTTAGTGCCACTTAATACACTTATTGCCATGGGAGAGAATGGCTTTATGGTTTTAATTCTTTTTTCTAAATCATCTTTAGGAGCCTAAATAAGACCGAATAAAATTTAGTCTCTAATACAAGTCACATCATATACTCCATCTCATGCTGTGACCTCTCTATAAAAATATATTAGAAGAGACTTGAAAATATTATCTCAAATGGAATGAGGGAATAACAGAGCTGGAAGGAACTGCAAAAGTCCCCTATTTAACCATCCATCAGGTACTAGAAGCTGATTGGGAATCAGCCACTGGCAAGCCTCTGCAGGCGTGGGGAACTCATTGCTACCTCATCAGCTCATTCAGTCTTTAACCAGCCCTCCTTATCATTCCTTTCTTACATGGAGCCAGTGTACCACTTGGTATGCAAAATAAATTTTTTTCCGCTTGTCATGCACACAAATAGTAAACAACAGCTGTCATAACCCCAGTGAATCCCATCTTCTTCAAGCAAAGTGTTCTATTTCTTTAAAAAAAAGTGCAGCTGAGATTGTAACTTCTACTTCATGACAATTTCTTTGATTTAATATACTTTAAAACTGTATATTTTTGTCAAGAAGTATTTTAAAACTCACATAAATATTTTCAGACGTTTTTCCTACTCCGATTCTCTCCAAAGCTCTACAAAAAAGAAGCTAAATCGACTGAATTGCCCTCATTTTTATTATGAAGCCATCTTCACAATGAAGAAGCTGACTATTGTAATAGAAGGAAAATATATGACAAGGCAGAAATTGAGGTGTACGGAAGAGGAAAACCTGTCCTCTTCACAAACTAGATAATCAACTGATAAGTAATTGGATCTGACAAGAGTTCTCTAATTCACATTCAACTTCCTGGGTTCAAAAATCAGCTTTGGAGAAGTAAGCACCGGTAAGGAAATACACAGCTTTCCCCCAAATCTCATTTTCCCAATCGTTCTTACCTGCTCGGTCAGTTATCTTACAGGGTAACTGGGAGAATCAAATTAGATAAAGAACATGGAATGCTTTGTAGACAAAAGTACAAATTAAATTACTTACTGCTTTTCATGATAAATAATATCCAGATCCATTTTCTAAGCATCTGTTGGCCACTCCTTGTGCTTAGCACATTTCTGTATGTTTTCTCCTTCACAAGTATCTCTGTGAGGCTAATGTTTTTGCAGAAGGGGACGATGAGGCTCAGAGGGATTTCCCTAAGGTCTCACAACCAGGAAGTGGTGACTTTTTTTTCCACCTACTATGACTATTGCAATTAAGGTGATAACATTTGATAAAATATAGAAACATTACTGTTATAATATAATAGTTGTTGCTGATATAGCACCTCTCAGCACTTTCCCACATAGTAGTGTCAATTAATAGAATTTAAAAACAACCAAACCCTTGGAAAGCACGGGGAACAGCCTGCTGGCTGCCTTTCCTTGCCTGCCCTCTGGCGGCGATGACAAAGAACAGATGAACCCAGAGCGGGCAGAAGGGGAAAGTGCATCCGCATCTGAGCCCAGGAAAATCCTTTGTGGAGCCCAGACCCTCTGTCCGGTCTCCCAGGGCCCTGCCCACAGCCCTTGGGCTGTAGCCAGCTGGATTTCCCCCAGATCCTTCTAGGCTCCTGATTTGCCATCACCCCACTCAAAGGTCTTGGTCCTCTGTCCCTTTGCCAGGACAGCAGTGGGCAGTGACCCTGCTCCTGCTGCAGGTGGTACACTGGAGCTGAAATGATATCCTCCAGCAGAAAGTGAAACTTTAGCTTCTGTACCTGAATCATCTTGCTCTCAGCCCACAGTCCCACTGATGAATAATTCAGTCTTACATGACTAAGGCAGTCTCTTTGGGTCCCATTACCTTAATTGCGTTTGAGGTTAAGGTTAGTCAGTTCTGGGTTCTCCCTCTTCCTGACCTTCTCTCCAGGTGACCCAAGTTCTCAGAGGTCAGACTATCACCCTGGCATTGGAGTTGGGATGGGGATGCTCGTGTCTGCTCCTTGTGCTGGCTTGTCAGCCTCCCTGGTCCCTGAGCATCCTGCATTGGTCCCCGAAGGCGCAGCTGGTCCACCATATGTGGGCCCTGCCATCATCTACGTCCCTGATGTCCCGTGGCCTTATCTCCCCAACCCAGGCTTACTCCAGGCCACTGTTCAGCCAGCACTTCTGATTTCCTTCAGGCAGGCAGGCAGGGACTCCTGGGGGAATGTGGGCCCAGGGTATTGGGAGCGTGTCCAACATGGGTCCAGACGGCTCCCACGGCCGTTTCTCTTCTACCTGTGAGGCACCGGCCAAGCACAGAGCTCCTTAGGGGGCTTGCAGTTTTCCTGGGTTTCATTCCAAGAACAGGAGAAAATCCTTTCCTATCTGGAATTCACTATAATTTATCTGGGTGTTTCTAGCACCCTAGCTTACCCAACCCAGATTCAACCCAGAGCAGGAGGAAAACATAGACACTCATGACCCTGCCTCCCCCATTCCTCTCTAGTGCCTCCCTCCTGCACTAGAAGGGTTTTCTAGTTTCCTTTCTGTCCAGCAGGAACCACCCTCCTTGCTGTCAACTCCTTCTCTGTCCCCTGGATGTTTCACCTCTTCTTCTCTGGAGCAACATACCTCAGCTTCATGGCTCAGTGTGCACAGAAAAAGGGTCACTGGGCACATAATACACAGCAGGCTTTACCAAAACTATCAATCTGCTGTAGCTGGGCACTGTGCGGCAGCCCCCAGAAGACGCAGTATCACATCCTGCATAAAATTATGGTCCCTGAGAATGACATGGCTTGGAAGGATTCTGGACACAAGAGCAGAGTGGGAGCAATGTCTTTAGCTTTCTGACCCTCAGACCGGCCTCAGAGGAAATCGCCCCCTCTCCTGTAGGAATGAGGGGGCCCCACGAAGCAGGGTGTGTTGTGTGAACCCACCCGTAAAGCAAACAGGCAGAGTCTGGGCAAAATAAGGACAGCTGGCCTCTCCCCGGGTTTGTCGAATTTGGTTCTGCTTGGTATGCCTGCAACACAGCCGCTTCCCACGCGTGTTCCCTGGAGCCCCGTGAAAGGTCCTGCCGTGCAATGGCTTTTATAAGCCAAGATCTGAATACTGGCACTTACCCAAGTAGTCCGGGCACTGCCCAATGCCAGCCTACTTACGTGGGTCAGAATCACCCTCGTCGTGGGCCGTTGGGAGCCCTCCCTGGGGCGTAACCCGCCATCCCGTGGATGCTGTGTCCTCTCCCCGCAGGACGGCACGGCGCCGCTGTGGATCGCGTCGCAGATGGGCCACAGCGAGGTGGTACGTGTGATGCTGCTGCGCGGAGCCGACCGCGACGCCGCCCGCCACGTGAGTGCGAGGACTGCCGCGCGCACGCGCGGGCTCGGATGGGGACGTCTTCCATTGAAGCCTTGACCTCCGAGTTTAACTCAACTGAAACGTGCGGAGGAGACGCAGTTTTATTCTGTCTCTTCCTCACCGGGGTTTTCTCCCAACCTCCGCCTGCTCTTCAGCAGGAAAACAAGGGAAAGGTCTGAATCAGTTGAAACCTAGCAACTGCTGCTCAATCCCTCTAAGGGGAAAATATTGAATTCCTTGAGCTCCTCCTCCACCTGGGCTGACCTCTGGATGACCCGGGAGGACCAGGTAGGAGACTCAGGCCTCGGCTGCCCTTGGGGATGTGTCCACCAGCGGCTGCTGCTCTGCCTGGCGCTGCGCCTCCTGTTGGCCTCCAGGCCACAGTGCAGCTGGCTCGCGGGGTCTGTGGTTTGGGGTCCTCGGTGCCCCGGCTCCCCGAGCTGCAGACCCCCACACCACATCCCCCATCGGCCTCCACTTAGCCTCTGTTGGGGTCACTTCATTTTTTTTTTTTTTTACAGTATCTGGCCTTTTTGCCCTTAATATTACCTTGCCTGTGTGACCCACCTCCACTCTCCCAAGTCTGAGCCCACAAAGGGGGAAACCAAAATACACATTCCTGACCACTTCTCTGTCCTCTCTTCCACTCTCTCTTTTTTCCTTCCCACAATCTCTGAAGTCAGAAAGGAAAAATCCTCTATTCTCATCTTCCTCCTGATTCCAGCTAAACCTTTAGAGCAGCCTGGGGTGTTTCCTTTACTACAGGAGAACTCTGTGAGCAAAATCCTCCAAATACAGAAATTGATGCGTGAAAGTAGGAGGAAGGGGGAATTGGAAAATCTCTTCTCAGGCCAGAAAAGGATGACAGAGCTTAATATTAATTTTTGAACTTGTCTTTTCATTCTTTTTTTAACAGATTTCAATCTATCCCCTTCTTACTCTCCCCCCATCACCACTACCACAGGTAGGCAGGTACCCAGGACAGACTAGAGCAAGGCTGTATACACGGGAAGGCAAAAAGAAAAGCAATTTAAAATTTTAAAACAGTAGATACAGTTCAACAATTATTTAAATCATTAAAAACAGTTCAACTGGGAATTCCCTGGCGGTCCAGTGGTTAGGACTCCACACTTCTACTGCCAAGGGCACAGGTTCAATCCTTGGCAGGAAACTAAGATCCCACAAGCCGCACAGTGAAAAATACTTTAAAAAAAAAGTTCAACAATTAATTTCTAAGTCATGAACGCAGAGAATGCCTCTTTAGTCCATCTGTGTTCTAAAAATATCCTCCTGAAATTCCCCTTGTTCCTGTACCCAATATTCTAAGGGACTAGAAGACCATGAATTCCCAGATGGCAGGGTTTGAAGATACTGTAATAAGTCACATATTTTGTGTGGTATTCTTTCACGCAGAATTAACTGTTTAATATGCTCTAAATGATTTTAGATTAAGAGACGTTGCAGGCCTCTGCTTTCATTTACACATTTTGCCTCCTTCTGACAAGCACATTCCCAGTTCTCAACCAACATTTCATTATTATCCAACACACACATATGTTAATAATCAACTTTTCTTTTCCTCTCTCTGTAAAGGATGGTACAACGGCATTACTGAAGGCAGCCAACAAAGGGTATAATGATGTCATAAAAGAGTTGCTGAAATTCTCACCCACCCTCGGTATTTTGAAGGTAAGACCTACAGAGAAAATTTTACCAACTGTAAAAGAGAGAGGATAGAAATTTAAGAAGTCCACACTGGGGACTGCAGTAGAATCTGGGTACCATTTGCATGGTTAGTTGCGTTACTGAGAGAACATGCCTACAATTTATCCATGTTAGAGATTCCCGGGCACTGGTAGAAATGGGAAGGTAATAAAAAGAGTGAACCGGAGTCTGTAGCTACCAAGTTTTCTAGGGTGGAAAAAAAATTAAACAATAGTACTGAAATTGCTAACTTGGAAATCACCCATATTGATATATCATTGGAAGATTTGTGAAATCCTCCACAAATGAAACACATGATTTGTGTCCCAGAAAACATGAGGGATAGGAACTCACATTCCTTCTCTTCATTATCTGGGGCAAAGAACCACATCGTTACCTTAGGTGGAATGATATAAGCCTCAAACATCTGGACACGTCAGAGAATGTGTCATTCTGGAGGGCTGCGTCTTCCAGAAAACAGAGCCCCGAAACTCCTTTTTTAAGTTGTAATCATTTTGGATTAAAATATTCCTCAACTAGAGTATCTACCAGAGGTTGGCAGTCTTTTTCAATAAAGGACCAGGTAACAAATATTTTAGTCTTTGTGGGCCGTACAGTCTGTGTTGGAACTGCTCCACTCAGCCATTGTAGAAAGCAGGCAGCCGTAGAAAATACGGCAACAGCAAAAAGTATGCCTGCATCCGATCAGACTTTATTTATGGATGTTGTATTTCTAAAATTTTATATTTTTACGTGTCACAAAATAGTCTTCTTTTTTAGATTTTAAAATGCTGAGCTCATCAGGATGTAGAAAAACAGGCGGGGCAGGGGGAGGGGGGAGTTAGATTTGTCCTGCGGGCTGTAGTTTGCTGACTCCTGGTATACACTCTAGCGTTTTGTTAAATAGAGGACACCAAACCTGTTCTAAACTTGGGACAGTAGTTTAGCACTTTTTTGGATTTATTGATGTATCTGAAGTCTACTTGCCCTTTAGATGCCTTCTGTCTGATCTTTATGGGTTTAGGCTCCGTTGTTGCTCTCAGCTGATACGGAGCTGCTGTTGGTATGCCGTTCTCTCTTGCCCCAGTGAGCTAATTCTAATCTTCCATGAGCTTACGAGTCAAAAAAGCTGTACTTTGTACTTGTAAAACTTGTTTGGCAAGTAAGAGTAAACAGTCTGTGAAAATGAATTCTCTATGAATAAAAGAAACTAGCTCCAGAAATGGACTTTGCAATATCTAGTCGTGTTGCAGACAGCTTTTAGGCTTAGTTTTTTATTCTTAGCCACACTGCACTTCGGCAACACTGGTAAGTTGGTTAAGATCTTGATAAGTGAAATATTACCAGATTAGTGTATTGCTGCACATGGCAAACATGGTGAAGCAAACAGGGAAAACGGCTACTTTGCTGGAGTTTTTCTCTGGGTATGATATTTAACGTGCCTACAAGATCAGAAAGTGTTTTACGTATATATATGAAGTAGTTAATTTGAAAACTAAGCTTGCATTTAGGTACTATTCACAGACATATGTACCTTCTAGAACAGATGTCTTGTGACTGCCCATCGTTCTTATATTGGGTTTATTATATTCTCTTTTCCCCTCCCAGAATCCAGCTACACGCTGCGCGTAGCTGCTTCCTTATGTCAATAAATATTTGCAGTAAATTCCATAAAATGTCAGCAACCTATCCACTAGACCCCTCAGTACCCAGAAATGCTCCAACTCAGGGCTGGGGTCGGGGGTGGTCCTCAACGCACCTACTCTTACTCTTAAGCCGTGTAGCTCCCAGTCGCTCTCCTACCCACCTGCGCGTGTGGAGTGTGTACAGCTGGGTTGACAACTCGGCCCATAGGTGAGCAGGCTATTCCTCCAGCCTTGCAGAAGTGTGCTCACCAAAAGCACAAAGACCTTAAGAAAAAAAAATGTTTGACGTAGCATTGTTGTTTTTCCCACAGCAAGTTCTGATGCCTCTACAACGGACCAAGTGAGCATGAAATCATGTACACGCTGGGCAGGTGCCTTATTTCACTTGCAAAAGGTTATTGGCAATATTTATACTGACCATACACGGTGTCCCTGAGGACACTGTACTAGGTGCTGATGTGACTTTGGAAAGGGAAGATAAGGATGAGCAAGGCTCTAGCATTACAGTCTCATCAGGCCGAGTACTGATGGCTGTGAGCTCTCTCCTGACACACACTGTCCTTTTCTCCTAGAATGGGACCTCAGCACTCCATGTGGCAGTGCTCAGCGGAAATATTAAGACAGTCGCGCTGCTCCTGGAAGCAGGGGCAGACCCAGCCCTGAGAAACAAGGTACCGTCTTAGTCATCTTTTCCCTCCATCGGGCGCCTGTGCAAAGAGATAAGGCGGCGTCTGCTGAAGCCAAGACAGCATCTTGGCTCCAGTCGCTCCTCATCCTTGGGCATAGTAAGGGCATAAAATGTTGTCATCATAGGTTATGAGTGAGCAGTACATTTGGACCCAGAGGACTATACTAAAACCCCTGTATTATCAGTGATTTTCAGGTAACAGTGGGGCGGGGGTAGGGGGCAGTGGTTGTGGGGAGTAAGGTTGTAAGTATTCTGTCATCAGAGAAGTGTCCTAAAAATGTCAAAGTTCCGGTAGTTTAATCGCCATCCCCCGTGGGTTGGATACTGGTACCTTGAGAATTGCCTGTGCTCTATTTGGTGACCTCATGGGGAAGATGTTGCTTTTTATATTGTTAACAGGACTTTGCCCCACAGTTCCAAAACCAACCCATATTTTTTTTAATTGAAGTATAGTTGAGCAAAACCAACCCATATTTTTTCACAGCTCAAAAATTGTCTTAGTTTTCAATTAAGCCAAACTTGGAGGTGGGAGGATGCCCAGTAACAAATGACTGTCATTGTATTTCCTCCTACTCAACGTCTGCATAAGCAGTCACAAGTAGAGACTGGGGGTGGGAGAGTAGCCTAGGAAAGGTCTAGAGGAAGCACCCTGAAACTACTGACTTTTGAAGGAAGAAGTATGGTGGGGACTTATTAACAAGGGAGGGTATGAAAAGCAACTTTCACTTTATACTTAGATAGTGTTTGAATTTTTATAAGCATCTATTACTGTGTTAGATTTTATTAATAAAACCAAAATCATATAACATTTCATGATATTTTTAAAAGAAACTATTAAGAAGTGCAATTAGACAACATGCCAAGAGCCGCCACTTTTTCTCATTCCACTTAGCATGTGGAATTATTACTTCCCCTGTTCCTATCTTTGAACTACTTGAAGACAACATTCCTGTTTATTTCTTCCTGAGATACATGGGTTTGTTTTCCATTAGCTGGTCTGGCTGTGTGATGAGCCCGCTGAAATCACAATTGCTCTCTTTTATCTTTGCACCTTGGACACAGATGTCCTAAAAAGATCGGTCTTCGTTGCTAAGCCACCCAGTACTGAATTAAGGCAGTTTCTTTACATAGAAACTGAAAGATGCAATCCCTTGTGTGTCTCGTGGAATCTCAGCAATAATGGTTATGGGGAATTTCCAGTGACCAAAATGCTGGTCTTTGGAGTGTCTGTGTAGCTGCCTGTGTTGGAGTTTTATCCTGCAGAAGCCCTTGGAGAGCCGGGAGTAGCTGCCAGGAAGCTGCACGCCTGCACACCAGGCAGCCTGTAGAAGCCAGGCTCTTCAGAGGCAGCTCCAGAAGCAAGGGTGTTGGGATTCCAGCAGCCACTCAGGACTCTTGAGGGGGTATTCTTGACCTTTATTCATTCATCCAACAAACACTTATTGAGTGCCTGCTAGATGCCATGCACTGTGCTGTGAACATTGTCTATGGGGAGATAATAGTGAAAGAGATTCACATAGTGTCTGTCTTCATGGGGCTCAGAGTTTACTGGGGAATAAAGATAATTAAACAAGCAATTGCAACACACAGTGACAAGGGCTGTCAGCAGGAAGTGAAGAACGCTATCGAAGGCTTCCTGGAGAGAGTCACTTTTCAGCCAGTACAGAAGCACCCTTCTGCTCTAGGGGCTCCAGGACTTCTGCTCTGGGGCAGATGCCAGAGGAGAGGGTAACCAATGGCCCAGTACCTCTCCCCACACAGTAGCCATCCCCATGGGTGTGGGGATCCCATGTTCCTGATACCCCCAACTGAGGACTCAGAACATATCTTCTCCCAGGAGCAGTGGGGACAGAGAGTGGTATGGTGCTGTGGGTCATGAGTATGGACCTATGGTCCTGCTCCATAATGAGTAAGATGGCCTTTAGGAGCTAGCCTGGGCGCTAGCCATCATAACCTGAGCAACTTGAGAATTCAGTGGGGACCCTCCTGACAGAGGAGTGAGACCAGGTTTTTAAAACTATATGGATGACACACAGAACAGTGATGTGATTGACTGAAGCAACACAGTTTGAGAGTATAAAGCCTATTTTAATGGTAATGGATATGGACATTCATGGAGATGGTCACACACACCATAACTTAACAAGCTTGTAGACAGAGGTGCAGCTTCTTAGATCCACTCCTCTTCCTGACTGTAGAGGATCCTCTGGCTACGTGCCAGCCTGTCACCAAGGACCAGTAACCGGTGCAAAACAGTTAGTTCTTCGTGAGGGTACTCTGAGACTGGATGCTGCTCAGGTCCGTTCTCCAGGAGCATTATTCTCAGCCCCAGGCATTAGGCCTGTACAACATCTGCTCCTGAGGAACTAAGCTAATACTAGACTTAACCCCACAGAGGGGTCTCTGGTCTAAGGCAGCATCGAATAGCACCTCTTGTTAGAGTCAGTCCAGCACCAGCATCAAGGGTCCTTTGGGTGGGCAGGAGTGCAGCTGCAGGACATGCTGCACAGCAGACTACTGTGGCAAACTCATCATTCCCAGCAAGTGAGGTCCCAGCCAGTAGGTGGGGGTCAGAGGGCAGGATCCAGCCTAGAAGGTAGGTATTGCAGGAGCTTCACCTAAGATCAGGGTTTCAGATAGAGCAGCCGGGGTTCCAGGTTTAACTGCAGGGGAAAAAAACAACTACATCCAAGTTCTCTCCCTGATGTGGTTGCCCTTCTACCCTTTAATTGCCTCTCCCCTGAATTCCCAAGAACATCCTTTTATTCATCTGTAACAACTGTTCTCAAAGTGTGTTCCGTGGACCCTTGGGGTGTCCTCAAAACCCTTTCAAGGGTTCTAATAGGTCGAAACAATATTCTTAATAATACAGAGACACTATTTGCCCTTTTTCGCTGTGCCGACATTTGCCGTAATGGTACAAAGGCAATGACGGATGAAACTGTTGGCACCTTAACACGCATCAAAGCAGGGTCACAAACTGTAGCGGCAAATGATTGTACAAACCTCTAAGTTATTTTACACGTTGTAGATTATTTTATAAAAATACCAGTTTTACCTAAGAATATCTTTGATGAAGCAGCAAACAATTTTAATTTTATGAAACCTTGACCCTTGCTGTATGTCTTTTTACTATGTAACAAAATTCGAAGTTTGCACCAAGCACTTCTGCTGTAGGCTGAAGCACATGGTTGTCTCAGGAAAAGCACTTGTGCAATTGTTTGAGTTACAAAGGGAGCCAGCCACTTTTGGGGGGGAGCTCCACTTTTACTTGAAAGAACGAACTTGTATCCATCACATGAGCCTGACAGCTTCCCGATACCTGTAGCTTTTCTGATGAATCAGTGATAATGTTAACGAATGACGTGAGCTTTGAGGATTGTATAATAAAATGTGTCAACATTTGGAAGATCTGCATAACTCAGTGAGCTACTATTTTCTAAATGGCCGGTACATGATGTTACAAACATGCATAGGTAAAAAAATCCACCTGCAGATAGATAGACCTATGGATTTTAATGCAACAGAGTAGAAAAATTCATTGATGTGGTTTCAAATTCCACATGGCAATTTAGCTTTAAGATAATTGATTGGATACAGAAGCAGATATAAGAATCCAATTGTCTTCTTTTAAGCTACACAGTAAAGACATATGCAAAACTGTTAACAGTGCTACGCTTCTAACTTTTCTGTTTTTGAAAATTTAGTTCTTTTTCATAAATATGTTATTTATGTTAACCTGTAATGGGTTTATTATTTTTAATGAATTAATAAATATACTTAATTTTTTTTCAGTTTTGATTAGTTAAAAACAAAAGCTCTTTTGGGTCCTCAATAATTTTTAAGAGTGTACAGAAGTCTTGAGACTAAAAAGTTTGGGAACCATTGCCCTATAATGTCTATTTCTTAAGATAGGGACTCACTCACAAAGTAAACACTTACAGAATGTGTCTCAGCAGCACTGTGAAAAGAAAGGACATAGAGTGAGGCTGGATCAGGTGGGGTGTCGGGCCACTGAAGCTGTTCTTCCCTGTGTGTCTTATGCTCTGGGTGTTTCCTAACTCTGCCTTCTCATCAAAAGATGGGTCTCAAGTCCCTAGCAGACAGACTGCCTTATATAATAAACTAATAAGTTATCAAATCGATTTATTTACAACATACTAGATAAGCTAGGCATTGTGCTGGAAACGAGGATGCAGTGATTAATAAGATATGGACCCTGGCCTCCTGGATATTATAGCCTAGTAAGGGATATGGCTAGATAGAAAAAATAACTCTAAAAGACAAATATCATATGATATCATTTATAGGTCAAATCTGAAATATGATACAAATGCACCTATTAATAAAACAGAAACAGACTCACAGACATAGAAAACAAACTTATGGTTACTAAAGTGGAAAGGGAGGGAAGGATAAAATAGGAGTTTGGGATTAGCAGATATAAACTACCATATATAAAATAAATAAACAATAAGAGCCTACTGTATAGCACGGGGGACCATATTTCAATATCTTGTAATAAACCATAATGGAAAAGAACATGAAAAGGAATATATGTGTTTGTGTGTGTGTGTGTGTGTGTGTATCTGAATCACTGTGCTGTACCCCCGAAACTAACACAACATTGTAAATCAACTATACTGCAAAAAATTTTAAAAAGAAAAATAACTAACAATGAGATAAGAAAGTAACCAGTGATATTTATATTTAAATACATTTAAAGAAAACCTTTAATGCCTTGATACAAAAGACTGAGTCCAGTGGGGTTTTTCATCAGTGGAGGAGCAAGTGTGGGTCAGGGGCCCCTCTTTGGAGTCCCTGAAACCACACCAACTGTGGGAATTCACTCATGCCTATCCTATCTTCTTTCAGGCCAATGAACTTCCGGCAGAACTAACCAAAAATGAACGTATATTGCATCTCCTCCGAAGTAAAGAAGGACACAGGAAGAGCTAACTTAGTTTCATATTCGACTGAAAGATAGAAACCTTAATCATATTGTCCAAAAAGAAATTGCTTTTCAAATAGTGTTGGAAATTCCTAGAAGAAGGAAAACGCCCAGAATGCCCACGCTGGGTCCCTGACCAAGAAGAGCTGTGCTTTGTGCCCTGAGTCAAAAGCAGAGCAGCTCAGGGACCCCTTCCTCTCATGTAGTGGGCTTCTCACACTGGCCTGTAGCCCCACTCCAGGGGGCCTGGCATGTTCGTGGAGTCCACAGAAACTCATTTTAAACTACATCAACTTGGGTCTTTCAGTTAAACTCTAAGATAGAGTTAAACCCTCTGTCTTAAAAATAGAAACAGAAAGGAAGCAGAAAGCTTTGTTCCTTTAAAAAGACTGAAAGTCTGACCTTCAGTGAATTGGTGCACTTTTGCTTTTGTGTTAAATGTATGTGTGCTCAAAGATATGGCTCCATCGTACTTTACATATATTTGTATGTCATTTCCAGTGTAAATTGTTCTCCTCTATGAATCAATAATGTATAAAGTTATATTATTGAAAAGCCACTTCTGACATTCCACCATGTGCTTTTCAAAGATGGACTGTTGAACTATAAAAAAAAGAAAAATTGTTCATTTTTACCTGGAGTCAATGTTGTAGGTATGATAGGATACAAGTGGCAAATTTGGAAATTCAGAAAATTACAAACCACAAGAAATGTAGGCTTGTCTCTTTGAACCATTACTTTGGGTCTATTGCTGGGAATCTATTTCCTGTGCCGTAACTAAGTAGACTTAATATGCTGTGGACTCTTGAGCTTCCAACACCAATTGCTTGATACAATGACTTTGGAGTCCTTGGATAAAATGTGATATAATATGTTGTTATTACTATTGCAGAAGTATAAGTAATAAAAGACTGTTACTAGTATTTAATAAGTGTTCATCTATGCGTGTATTTGGGTTGATTGATTCCAAGAAAGAAACCTGGGTTTTGTTGAATTATTCCTTTGAAGGGGGTCAAAATTTATACTCGATGCACTTTATGATCAATGGTGTCTAAATGCCTCAGTCAGTGCCTAACTGCACACACAAAAATTAAACCTTCTTTCTATAATCTACCATAATAAACACTGGTGGCATTTTGTTATTTAAACACATCTTTAGTTTTCTTGTTCATGTTCTGCTCTGGTTTCCAGCCAATGTTCTATGTTAAGATGGAGGGAAATGTTCTAAACCATATATATATATATTTTTTTTTTTTAACCAACTTGCAATGGTGGTACTAAAAGTATTATCTTTATGTCAGTAAATGAGTTATAATTTTGAAATTAGAAGATATTCTCTTAAAGTTTGTTATGATCAGTAAAACAGTCAATCAACAAAGATCAGCTTATTTTAATCCATGTCACAAGCAAAGCCAGTGACGAGCAACCCACAGGGCCCCCAGAGAGGGGGCCGACCACCCAGGCAACGAGCCTGCAATCTAATTTCTGGATTAAAAAATTAGAAGCTGTCTGTATTGCTAAGACATCCAGATATAAACATTTTAGTAGTTAAAAAGCAGTGCCCATCTCCACGCTGGCTTTCTTTTATTCAACAAAGTTGTACAAATACATCTTCTTTTATGGGAATTTCATAAAGCTATATTCATTTTGAAGAGGAAAATAACGTGGCCTGAAGTGCTTTATTTTTTTCCCCAACCAAAAAAAAAAAAAGGTTGCTCATCACTGATATAAATCAAAACAGTATAATGGGTACTGATAACAAAGTTCCAAAAGACAAAATGGGATGAAATGACAAACTTAATGTTGACAAACTTAATGTTTTTCACTAGAGCATGTTGTCCTGGGCCTATTTGTTAGATCCTTTAAAATGGATAATGTTCTTGACCAATATTAGGGGCATAAAGAATGAATTCAGTAGCTTTAACAATATTGAAAGGAGGCCTTCTTAACTGTAGGTAAGAGGTCTCTAGCTTAGAAGGATCACATTTAGTCTAAATGAGTCTAAATATTATCCATAGCAGGGAAGAAGATTGTATTAATCCCTCACCAAAGACTGAACAAAAGTTCTGTTATTTAAAATTAAATTGCATTTTTTAACTTTTTTTAATAAAGTTAAATTGCATTTATTTTGCACACAGGTAGATGATTCTTACTTTATGTTAATCTAATTCACAATTCAGTGCTCTGCATCTTAAAACTTAGAAGTAGCAATTCCTATGCAAATCGTTTGCTTAATTGAATCCCCAAAGTTTTTCATTACATTCATTTGTTTGATGACAAATTCCATGTTATAATTCAAAATAAAGTTAACGTACTACCCAATCTGCCTTTGCTGATTTTTCCTGTTTGTTCGTTTGGTTTTTTTTTCCTTTTCCCTGTTTGTTTTTAATCAGAAGTTCTTTCAGTGTGATTTTTAATAGTATGGAATTTTAGAGTGAATAATTCCGCTCTGTTGATAAATATATTGATATTTGGAAACTGAAAAGGATTAAGCTTTATGGACCTACGATTTCATTACTTCTACCATGGAGAACTTTTGTCATGATCCCAAAAGGTTTTTTATTCAAACAAAAATTCCTGGGATAGTCATGAAAGGTACTGAAAGGTACCTGAAGGTACTGAAAGGTACTGAAAATGAAACTCTAAGCTGTACATCGTGACGATTTGATATTTATAGACGCTGTGAAAGTATTCCCCCAGCTAGGTAATTAACACATCCATCACCTCACATATTGATCTTTATGTGTGTGTGTGTGAGAACGTCTTAATATCCATTTGTATTATCTATGATGCTCCTGGCTCTTCAGTCCTTTGCATTGGCTCTTTCTTCTGCAATAGTTGAGGATTTTTGCACAACTTCATATTTAGGAAACAAGTATTTGCAACGGTAACATTAGGAATCTGGAGCACTCCATGGCCTTTCTGGGATCCTCCCCTGTTCCATCCACCCTCTGCAACTGAAACCGCACAACGCAGATGGGACTCAAACCCAACCAAAACCCAGATTGGGGCTTGAATCCTGTCGTTTAATTAAGATTGCACACGTGGTCTAATGGTCACGTGGACTTAATGAAGCTCAGGTTCTTTATGTCTCAGCACAGAAGGAATTCAGGGAGAGGCAAAGTGGTAGGTAAGAAGTGGATTTATTTAGAGAGATACACATTCCATAGACAGAATGCGGTCTGTCTCAAAAGGCAAGAGCAGCCCTGGGAGAAACGCATGCCACATACAGAGTGTGGGCCATCTCAGAAGACAAGAGGCCCCGGAATATGGGGTGGTTAGTTTTTACGTGTTGGGTAATTTCACAGGCTGAGGAGTGGGAGGATTATTTCAACTATTTGGGAGAAGGGGCGGGGATTTCCAGGAATTGGGCCACGGCCCACTCTTTGGCCTTTTATCGGAAGCCTCAGAACTGTCAGGGTGCCTGTCAGTATGTCATTTAACGTGCTGATGTATTACGATGAGCGTATGACGAGGTTCAGCTCGAATCTTCCGCTATCTTGGACCAAATCGGTTCTAACCAGTTTTTGTCGTATTCTCAACAGCTATGTTACTCTTTTATTTTATTTTGTTTTATTTTAAGAGAGCTTGGGAATAAACTATTTTATTTTACTTATTTATTTATTTATTCTTTTTTTTTTTTTTTACCGTGCCCCGCGGCATGTGCACTGGAAGTGCAGAGTCCCAACCGCTGGACCGCTAGGAAAGTCCCCTTAAATGTTGTGCCCTGCCCCCTCTCTCCTCTTTCACAACCACAGAAGAGTTATGTCTCATCATTACCCCACACTGGGGCACCTACTCAGAGGAAAAGAGAACCCCGCAAATGCCAGGCTACTTGGAAACTGACAGCGATGCCTGCATTTCGGGATGCGCCTGCGCTTCAGATTACAGGGGTGAGAAGCTGAGGTCCTAATTTCATTATGAAGTGGTTTTGGTGCTGGAACTGGCTGAGCCTCACAAGTGGAGTCTACAGATTATTAGTACTAACAATAGAAAGAGCAGCTAACATTTGTTAAAGGATTGTTATGCGCTCAGCACTTTACATAGATAATCTCATGAAGTTTATATGCATTTTCTTATTTACCCCTGACAACAACCCTATGGAACAGGCACTATTATCATCATCATCTTGCAGCTAAGAAAACGGGCTTTGAGAGTGTTTTATTTATTTATTTGTTTATTTTAAGATTTGTTTATTGTAAGATTTATTTTATTTACTTTGGCTACACCGGGTCTTAGTTGAGGCATGCAGGCTTCTTAGTTGCAGCATGCATGCAAGATCTATTTCCCCGACCAGGTATCGAACCCAGGCCCCCTGCATTGGGAGCAAGGAGTCTTATCCACTGGACCACCAGGGAAGTCCCAAGAGTGCTTTTAAAAAGAAACAACAGGACCCAAATGGAGTCAGTTGCCCCCAGAACAGCAAACCTAGGTTTAATTTCAATTTCAGCTACTCCTAGGAGTGTGAACTTTAAGCCCTCAATCTGGAATTACCACATCAGCACCTGTGAGGTAAACTGCATGATAGATCCCTGCCCTTCTCCCAAAGGAAGGTGACTTTGCCTGAAATACTGTAACCTTTTTTCTTTTTTATGACTTCCTTGTCCCACCCCCTTTCTACCTTTGAAAACCTTCCATTTTGTACAGCTCCTAAAGCTCCTTTCTACTTGCTAGGTGGGATGTTGCCCAATTCATGAATCCTTGATTTTTTGAGTTTTTTTTTTTTGGCTGCCCTGCATGGCTTGAGGGATCTTAGTAAACCAACCAGGGATGGAACCCATGCCCCCTGCAGTGGAAGCGCAGAGTCCTAATCACTGGACCACCAGGGAATTCCCATGAATCCTTGAATAAAGCCAAATAGGTTTTCAAATGTACTCAGTTGAATTCTTTTTTTTAACAAGAAATAACCTCCCTATGCTATGAGGCCAATGCTAAACCCTCTGATCTTTGGGTTTTGCTTTTTTTAGTGGGGGAAAGGGGAGAGAATGGTGCCCAGATGGAGTCACGGTTATGGCATCAAGGCAGTGAGGGTGGAGAATATGGGACTTTTTTTGTTTTTAATATTTAGAGGTAGAGCTAATGATAATTAGGTGATTAATTGAAAAGAGAGGGTGAGGAAAGGAAAGAAGAGTTAGAAATTATACTAAGGTGTGTCAGGGGACCCTAAGACCACTCCCAGGTTTGGTGATTTGCTAGGAAGGCTCAAGAGGCTCATTGTATGGTCATATTCATGGCTAAGATTACAGCGAAATTGATAAATAGCAAAATTAGAAAAGGGAAAGGGAAATGAAATGGAGATATAGAGGAAACCAGGTTAAAGCTTCCAAGAGTCCTCTCCTCTAGGAAAGTCTTGTGACAACATTATGAAGTGTTATCTGCTGGGGAAGCTCATTAGAGACTCACTCGGGCTTTTAACTGGGAGCTAGTCACATAGGCACCCTCTGCCTTAGCATTTGCCAGAATTCCAGAAGGAAATCAGGCATTTAGCATAAACCACATTGTCTGTGTAGACAGCAGAGGCACCGTGAGCCATTATCGCTTAGGGAAAGTTTTCTATCAGTGCAGGGAACGATTTGCCAGTCAAGAGTCCAGATGCCAGCCAGCAGCCAACCTTGTAAGCAAGACTTTCTATAGACAGCAGTCTCAGGTCTGCTGTGCTAAGTCTTTCCCACATACGAGGTTTACATGGAGGATGGTGAAATTTTCTCTAGGAAATAAAGAACAGCAGGGTTGGGGTGGGGACAGAGGGAGAGGGAGTTTGGACACGTTCAATTTGAAGAATGTGTGAAATAGACTCCAGAAGGCAGTTGGAAATAGCAGCTTAATGTTTAGGACAAGACTCTTCCTGATCTGGGCATCATCTACGTAGAAGTGATGGTCGAAGTCATGGGACAAATGAGGTCCCCCAGAAAGACTCTGGTGAGAGGAAATAGCTGAGAAGGAAATTGGAAGGAAGAAGGGAATCAGCAAAGGAGAAGAGATGAAATGGACAGGAGTGGGAAGTGAAACGTGGATCAAGGGAGGAGAAAGTCTCAAGAAGAGGAGAGCAGGCAACAAACGCCATGAAGAAGTGTGGCCATGAAACACTAGGGCCGGCAAATTCCAGACCTCCTTTGCTGCACAGCCTTGCCCTTGGTGAGCTTGTTCAGTCGTCAAAGAACTCTGGCCCTGTGTTGGAGAGGAAAAGCACGGGGTCTGGTCAGGACCTGCCGCTAATGATAAATTAAATGGTTGACTTGAAATGATTCTAGTTCTGTTGGTAGAACTGTTTTTTGAAACCACTCCTAACACTTTCTAGGAATTGTTGGCAGCCATCAGAATGTACTACCTCTGCTTGTCACCAGCAAGGAACTTTGTACGGGATCTGTGTGGTGCCTGAGAGTTAATGTTTTACTACCTTCTTGGTAAAGTGCAAGATAATACACTTATCTATGCTGGTCAGTTGGTCTTAATTAGTGAGTTCTATCTCACTGTGAGAAGGTGCTAAAAAACGAGCATGTAGAACCATGCTGAGACCCAGCTATGTACAGACTCACACCGTGTGATGATGATTCGTGCCATTTTCCCTCATCAGCTCACACCCATGTACTTACATGTGCTTCAAAATACGGAGAAAATCAAAAACCAAAATCAAAACGAAATAAGACAAAAAATATGTTCTATGCTCTCTGGGCAAATTTAGAATAATTTATTTCACATTCCTCTGACTGAGAGACTGGCCTGTCTCTTTACTCTGTTTAACTTACCAAACACAATGAGAGAAGCCAGTAATACTAACTGAGGTGTTTTCTCCAAGCTCTCTGACTGTACTTAGTCCTCAGTTAAATAATTTATGCATTAGTGGGCCTGGAAAGTCTTAGAATCTTTTCCTGGTGACTTACCCTTATTTTTTGGCAATATTTTAAGATAATTTAAAAATATAAGTGAAGTCACATTTTAACAATTAAAGGAAGTTAAAGATCTTCAGGCTTTTTTTTTTTTTTTGACCACGCCTTGAGGTTTGCAGGATCTTAGCTCCCCAACCAGGCAGTGAAATCGCCGAATCCTAATCACTGGACTGCCAGGGGATTCCCAAGATCTTCAGTTTTTATTAGAAGCCTTTTCAGCTTTATCTCTGGCAACAGAAAGAATGACTTCTCCCATCGCTGGTCTCTTCTTCTCTCCCTCACTAGAATTTAACCCTCTAATTTTTAGGAAATGCTGTTACTGTTCCTATTTCTCGCAGTTGAACTTTAAAGAATAGCCTTAGAAAAGTCTTCCGTTTACAAGTTAGACTCCCTATTTTAGGAAAGATAAGACCAAAAGCCACCCCAGATGAGGGAAACTGTATTATGTGACTGAATCCTCCAGATCAGGGAATGCCAAGTGAAAACCACTGACAGCCATGTTTCAAGGTATCCCCGTGCTAATAGCATCCTACGCGAGTGTAAGCTACACCGCAACCCATGACTGGATTCATCACCAATTCAAGTATCCTTAGTATGGTGAGTAATACTTTACCATAAGTCTGACCAAAAATAACCCATTCCTGAACCCTCAGAAACCACTGACACTGAAGTCATGAGTTGTGTCTGTAAGCTATTTTAAATGAAGATGTCTGTAAAATTTGGCTTGCTTAAGTATGGAGTTTTAAAACTCTATTGCAGAACCCAAAAGAACTGAGGGATTATTTCAAAGAAATGACCTGTACAAGAATGTTCATAGCAACTCTATCATAGCCCAAACTGGAAACAATCCAAATGTCTGCCATGGTATTTTTATACGATGGACTGTTACTGAGCAATAAAAAAAGATGAACTATTGCTATAAGTGATGTGGATGAATCTCACAGACATAGTGAAAGAAACCAGACACAAAAGAATATGACTCCATTTGCATGAAGTTCAGAGACAGTAAAAGCAATTTATGATGATAGAAGTCAGAATCGTGGCTGTCTTTTGGTTGGAGGAGGGGATGATATTGACTGGGAAAAGGCATGAGGGTCCTGAAAATGTTCTATAGGCTTCCTCTGGTTGATGGCTACATGGATCTGAGGTAACTAGCCTCCAAGAAGGTCCCCAATGCTCCCCTCCTCTGGAATTCTTGTCCCTGTATAGTCCCCCTCCTACATTGTATCAGGACTGTTCGGTGTGATCAGCAGATATGGCAAAAGTGATGGCATGCCACTGAGTTGAGGCTCTGTCTTGCTCTCTCTTGGATCACTCACTCTGGAGGAAGCCAGCTGCAAGTCTTGAGAACACACAACAGCCCTGTGGAGAAGCCCACACGGAGAGGAACTGAGGCCTCCTGCCAGCAGCATCTTGCAAGCAAATATTCCAGCTCCAGTCAAGCATTCAGATGATGTAGCCCAGCTGACATCTTGACCACAACCTCACAAGCCAAAACCACCCAGAACCACACTAATCCCTGGCTGACAGAAACTCTGATATAGTAAACGTTTCTTCTTGTAATCTACTACATTTTGGGATAATTGGTTATCAAGTAATAGATAATATAAGTATATTATATGTAAGAACTCATTGAACTGTACAGGCAAGTTTTATATACTTTATATATGGGTTATATATTAAGAAAAAAGAAAAAAGTCTATTACCAAAAAGAGGCTGTCAAAAACACTCAACCTGAAACTCCCTAGATGTTTGGCAGAAGTATTAACTCAAGGTCTCCTATATTTCACCAAAATGTGTTCGCAGTGTGTAGTCGGACAGAGGGAGACAGGTGTGAGCTGGTCACCTTCTCCTGTTCCCTGTGTTGAACTGGTCATCCTCCGACTGTCTACAGGTGGTGCTTTTAGAGTCAGCTCTAGCTGCTCTTCCTGGACCTTTTTGGGGGTTGTCTGTTAGCAAAATTTACAATGTCTACAAAAGTGGGGCCGACTTCTCCATTAAGCCCAGTAGGCCTAGTGCCTAGGGCCCCCGACACTTTCAAGGTCTCATAAAATGTTTTAACATCAATTTATTTTAAAATCAGAAGAAAAATATAAAAATATAATAATAATAAATATATAATAATGAAATTAGCTTGGATTATATCCATCTTCATACCAAATGCAGTTGTAAAATATAATTTTAAGTGTTTTTGTTTAAGGAGGGAGGGGCCCCCAAAGGCAAAGGCACTTAGAGCCAACAAAAGTCATAGCCCAGCCCTGAGCACGAGGAGGTGTGCTATGGACTGAACAGTGTCCTCCCCCAAATTTATATGTCTCCCTAACCCTCAAAGTAACTATTTAGAGACAGGGTTTTAGGAGGTACTGAAGGTCAAATAAGGTCATAAGGGTGTGACTTTAACCCGATAGGATTCCTTGACTTTCTACAAAGAGGAAGAGAGAGATTTCTCTCTCCACATACGTTCACCAAGGAAAGACCATGTGAACACACAATGAGGAAGCCAGCCATCTGCAAGCCAGCAAGCGGGGGCTTACCAGAAATAGAACTCACTGGCAGCTTGATCTTGACTTCTCTGTCTCCATAACCGTGGGTTATAAATTCCGGATGTTTAAGCCACCCAGTCCATGGTATTTTGTTACGGCAGCCTAAGCTGACTAATACAAGGAGGGAAAAGTGGAAAAAAAAAAAGAGCAAAGTGAAGACATGCTGAGTCCAACAGGAACGGTCTCAGGTATCACCAGATTAAGTCAGTAGTACCCCAAAGGCCCAGCTCTATCTTCATTTCCTATTATTGAATTTCAGCCTCCAAGTTAGAAACTAGGCAAGCTTGCAATCTGTGCAGAGGTTAGGCATTCTTTTTTCTTTGACCACTTGAATCACTGCCTACTTTGCAGGTTTCAAGTTAGCAGCAGCAGCAGCAAAAAAAAAAAAAAGCTTCTATATTAGAAGAACTCAAAGTTATTTTACTGGAATAAAATTTTATTAACATGAATATCCTGCTCAAATCACATCCCTAGTCTAGAAAATGAGATGCAGTGGTTGCTTAGCCAATGAGGTAACCCAGGAGAATGAGGGTTAAAGAAGACTATGTTTTACGAAGAATATGTGATCATCTGCTGAATGTTACTAAGAGGCCAAGTGAGAGGAGAACAAAGGAGTTGTCATTGATTTGGCAACACAAGAACCAGTGATGACTTTAAGAAGAGCAGGTGTCCATCTGATTGCTGAGGCTCTGGGGGGAGGTGGAGAGCCAGATCTTTACATCACTCCTTGCAGCAAAATAATTCCAGATGGATCAATATCTTCATGAAATCATTAAAACTCTAAAGGAAAACATGGAATAATTTTTTATAACCCTGTAAACTAGTAAATTAGTAAAAGTTTCTGCACTGCATTTGCTATATCAACAGGTGAATTTTCTTAATAAATAGTTTTTACAAATCAATATTAAAAAAACTAACAGAAAATGAAGAATACAGAAAAAGAAATAAAATTTATAAGTGTATGAAAAGATTCTTAATCTCACTTATAATTAATAAAATACAAATTAAAGCATCATAATATTTTTTAAAATAAGAAACAAAATAATTAAAATCACAGATACTATTTTTCACCTAACAGAATGGCAAAGATAAGTGTTGGCAAAGAGGTGGAATCAAGTACTTCCATATGTTGTTAGCAAAGGTGTCAATTGCAATCTCTTTGGAGGGCAATTTGGCAATAATCAAAACTAAAATACACATTTCGTTTGATCCAACAATATATACATTTTTCCGACAGTTCTATTTGTACATGATTGTAAAGTTTTAGGTACAAGGATGTTCACTGCATCACTGTTTCCTGTAACAAAAGTGACAAACCAAACATAAAACAGGAGATTGATTAAATAAATTATGTAATGGATCAAAAACTATTAACAGACTATTTCTAGCCTTCCCCTTCCATCTGCTAGGTAAAAAGAAATTTGTTTTGGGTCAACGTTCTCATCTCTCTCCCTAAGGAAAATGTTCAATAGCTTTTAGACTTCCGTGATGCAATACCATGAGGAAAGCAGAGGGCACAGAAAGATGCAAAGCTTTGTGGAATCCAGACAAGCTCAGGAATGTGAGGAGGCATAAGAAAAAGAAAGGTGAATTTATACAATATTACTAGAGATATACAAACCCTTCCCATGTTTCAGAAATGCAATTTTGAGGCTTAAGTCATTTTGAAATACTTTTTGGTGGTGAACTCTATTTCACTGACTTAGGCACAGCTCTGAGATTGGCCTACAGTGCTAGCTTCAGAAATGTCATCATATACACACAATGAAATCCATAAAGCTAGTAAAAGTATTGAGGTGGAAAAGCATATTGCTAAATGTAAAAAAGTAAGCTGTAAACTGTATACCGTATGCTCCCACTTGTTTAAAAAGCCCATCCATATATTATTCACGTACATGTTTTCGAATACATAGGTGTTTTCTGGAGGATGTTTCTGCACATTTATAAAGATGCATACATGTAATAATTTCATTGACCCTCTTGTTTTGTCCTTTATTTTTATGCAATCAATGCTGAATGGGGTTTATAATGACAGTGGTATTGAGTATTATTTAAACAAAAAGTCTCTCTTAGGACCTCAACCATGTGTCAACTGAAATAAAAATGCACAATGTAGGACTTCCCTGGTGGCACAGTGGTAAAGAATCCACCTGCCAATGCAGGGGACACTGGAAGATCCCACATGCCACAGAGCAACTAAGCCCGTGAGCCACAACTACTGAGCCTGTGCTCTAGAGCCCTCGAGCCACAACTACAGAAGCCCACGCGCCTAGAGCCCATGCTCTGCAACAGGAGAAGTCACTGCAATGAGAAGCCCGCGCACCGCAATGAAGAGTAGCCACCCCCCCCCCGCCCCTTTAACCCCTGCTCACCGCAACTAGAGAAAGCCCATGGGCAGCAACGAAGACCCAACACAGCCAAAAACAAATAAATCTATATTTTTAAAAAAACGCACAATGTAAATGTTGTGAGTCAAGTTTTATTTGGGGACCTTACTGAGGACCAGAGCCTGGGAGACAGCCTCTCAGAGAACTCTGAGAAACTGCTCCAAAGAGGTAAGGGAGGAACCAGGATGTATGTGAACTTTTCTGCTTGGAAAAAAACTTGTAATCAAGCATAAAAAGATCACTGCTAATCACAAAGAACGGACATTTCAAGTTAATGATTTTAGTGCTTTTCTAAGTAGGGGAAGATGAAAGAATCTAAGGGTCTTTTTGAAATTTTTCCTTAGCTACGTATCTTAGCTACCTAGTGGTCAGTATATCCGATGCACAGAATACTTCCAGTTTTTCTCCATCCTGAATTCCCCTCAGGGTGCACACATTAGCAACTGCAGTGGTTAAAGGCTTAATCCTTGTAGAATTGCGATGGCAGGCAACTTTTTTTCTTTATGAGTGAAAACAATTTTCAGAGAAGAAGAAAATACACCATGATGTGACACAGATTATCCATAATGGTGGAATTATATATGACTTTTTTATTCTTGTCTGTAAACTTTTGTGTATTTTCAAAGTTTCCACCATGAGCATGGATTACTTTATCAGCAAAACAAATTTCTCTTCAAAATATGATAGTTTATTTTTAAAATATATTCTAGCCTTTTGGATATTGTCAAAGCTGTACAAAAAAACAGAACCAGAAAAAAAATATATAGCTAAAAGATCTTTTAGTTACTATTTTGGTGAATAGTAGACAATTTGTTGGGTATCAAAATTTCTGCCCATCCCGGAAATGTTTCATGTGGTGTTTAAAATTACCTTTATTCAAGTCAATTATTTAGTAAAGGTTGTTTGTTTGTTTCCCCCATAAGGACTTTGCTAATATTGGAAGGGTAACTAACCCACCAGGATCCAGGGAATACATTACAGAGGTAGTTCTTGAATTGGAATGTGAATTGGAACCACCAGGAGGGCTTGTTAAACTACAAAGGGCAGCTTCATCCGCTAGGCTTTCTGATTCGGTGGGTCCAGGGTGGGACCCATAATTTGCATTTCTAACAAATTCCCAGGTGGTGGTGCTGCCAGCTGGTTCAGTGACAACAATTTGAGTATCTCTGCATGAAGCATACTACCTTATCATCAGCGAGAGCACCAGGCGCCTGAGAGCAAGCAGATGCCTGAGGCCAGGGGGTCGTCATGGCTGAAGGTCCAGAGGGAATCCCTATAGTTTCAGTGCCCAGCCAGACAGGTGGACATTTCAGGGCTGAGGAGGTGGGGAGGCAAATTGGTAACTGAATCAGAGGCTTTGTAGAGTAGGGATGGGAATGTCACCTGCATCATGGTCCTACCTTCACTGGGTTTGTTTATTGCTACAGATGGATATTTAGTCTTTTCATTGTAAACTGGCTTCCACTGTGCGGAGAAGAGATACATACATGCATTTCCTTACCTTCAAAATGGAAATCACTGATGCTTCTGAGTGGTTTTAATAAGGGAAGGAAAATGTTACCAGAAATACATATAACAAAAATAAATGTAAAAAGATTATAATAAGTGTAAGACTTAAAAACGTAGACGCTTCTTTATCTTTGTTACTTCACTTCACCTAGAACTTAACGGACTCTGGTCCCACCTCTGGGTCAAACCTCCCCCCGGGCTGGTGGCGGGCTCTTCTGACGTCCGCACATTCCCTGCCACGCTTGGCTCCGCCAGCAGATGGTGCGGTTCTAGCGCTTTTCCAAAAGTGGGCTGAGAGGACAGAAAATAGAGATTGGGTAGCTCTGAGGCATCGTCCACAGCCACGCACTGCCCGTGGAGCTCTCGGATCACAACACTGTCAGGCCACTGCGTGGCGCCGCCCCCCGCTTTGCTAGAAGTGCCCAGGCATGGATTCCTTTTGGGTGACTGGGTTTGGAAGGAGAACTTGCTTAGGGTGCTAATTGGACCCGCTGAGAAGTGGGGTCTTAAGTGGGAAGATAGTCCGCACGCAATCCCATGTGCTAAAACCTCGCCCACCGTCTCCAATCGAGGAAAGACAAAAAGGGGAGAAAGGAGTTAAACCATCCAAACCACACGCCGTTGGGACAGCTCCAGAAGTATCCTTCCCGGATATGCTCAGGGGCCCGGGTCTGCGAGTCCCTGGCCTGAGGCTGCGCCCCCAAGCGCCGCAGGACGGAGAAGTGCCGAGCTGGGACTGGGGAGGGCGCTGTGGGATCCGGCGGTCGGGTCCCGACTAGCCCCGCCCCCCACCCCGGGCCCGTCCAGCCCCAGGACAGGTCTAGGGCGGGTCCAGGCAGTGCCGGCAGCGGCCCCGCCCAAAAGTGGGAGGAGCCGACGACGCCATCGTCATTCCTGACCTGCGCGCGCAATCAGCCGCAGCTGGCGCTTGTTCCCTCCCTCACGCGGCGCCAGACCCCGACAGACTCGGACGCCGATCGGAGCCTGCCAGCCTACCCTCGCTGACGTCTGCAGCCCGGCGCCAGGGCAGCATGAGTGCGTGCGGCCCGGCCCTCGGCCTCCTCCTGCTGCTGCTCTGCCCGGCGCAGGTGAGCGGCCGCCGTCGACCCGGGCAGGCTGTGGGGGACGTGGTGAGGCCGCGAGGCGGGGAGGGCTGCGGGCTGTGCAGAGGCTCAGGCGCCCCCGGCCCCAGAGAGGAGCAGCCGCGGGTCCAGCGGATCCCGAGGAAGTTGGTCTAGCGATGGAGCCCCTGGAGGTCCCCCCACAGCTCCCCGGTGCCTTTCTCCGGCCACGCGGTTTTCCCTGTGGTCTGGAAGACGGTGGCAGCTGGGGGCTGCTTATTTGACCTGTTTGGAGCTCCTTTCACCTGTGGTCACCTCGTTTCTGGATTTAGGGTATGGGGTGAAGGGAGGAGGAAGAACATGGGCGGAGAGGAAATAGGGTTCGTATTATTTAACCTGCCTTTCCCCCCTTAATGCTGCCAGAGGTACGCGGATTCTTTGTAAATGTGTTTAGAAGATCTGACCACTTTATTTCTTCTCCTCCTCCCCTAAAGGTGAAGGAGGGAGGGGAGATAAAGTTAGCAATCCGTCAGGCCCCAGATTGGAACAGCCCTAAGTACTTTACAGAAGGCAGCTTGGTCTTCTAAAGAGTGCAAGTTACTTCTTACCCACTCCCTTTACATCTCTAGAAGCTGAGGCCGACAGGTGCACGGGTTAATTGGATTTCGCCATACCAGCCGTGGAGAGGAGGGGCCTGGAACTCCCTGGGTCGGCTTTCCCCTGGTTTGGTAGAAGCCCTGGGCATGAGCGCCTCGCTGCTATTTGTGTGTCTACAGTTTTATCCTTTAAAACTGTGGGTGTCCGGAGGGATGTCTAAGGATTTCGTGCTGATTAAACCAGATCCGGATGGGAATCCCAGGTTCTCGTGCCCACTCGTAGGTGTGTCAGTGATGAGGGGGCAGTGAGTCCCAGGGCAAGGCAGATCGAGGGGTTTCCTGCACCAGGAAAAGCTCTCCTGAGACGTCTGCATAGTTCTCAGCAGGGGGGTAGGTGTGGCTGACCGGGAAGGGCCTCCTGTGTGTGCGTGTGGGCGTCGCCAGGGGTGTGGGCTTGTGGAAGAGCACACACCTGGTGGGGAGGGGAGGCAGAGGAAAGCAGGTTTCGGGGAGGTGCTTTGGAATGGGGTCAACCGGTAGACCGCCTGCTAGCTCTGTGGCTTTGGGCTCATTACTCTTTCAAGCCTAACTTTTTCTGAAGATAAGCAATTCCTCATACAGTTATTGAGGTCCCTCCATGCATAATGATGTTTGGAGGGATCGCATCACTGTAGTAAAAACTCAAGAAATAGCAGCAGTTATTTGCTTTGAAAATACAGCTATTCAGTTTCCCGAGAGTTTTAGGTTAGGATCTAACAGGCAGGCTTCACATGGTTAAGTAGCTTTAATTTATCTCTGAAATCCTTTTACCTCAAGGTAGCAGCCAGGGCTGATGGTAAATGAGTGCCTCTCCTCCTAGGACTTTTGGGATAGGTCAGGGGTTGGTCACAAGTTTCTTGCAAGATGCCTGGAAGCCTTGAGAGGGTTTGCAAATATGAACTGGAGACCCTCGTGTTGATATTTTTAAGATTAGCTCCCTCATGTTTGCAGAGGCTTTCAGTACCTGCATTTCCTTACACCTGAGATGTGATGGGGGGGGGGCGGGCGGTTCCTGCTTTTAGAATTCTCACCAGTGATAAGCAGCTCGTCTGGGTTGAGTCTGAGCACCAGTAAAGTTCTGTCACGGAATTGCAGACTAACTGTCCTTCACAAAGTCTGAAATACCTTTGTGGGGTGGGGGATTTTTGCTTTCCTTAACTTTTAAGTTTTACAGATGATGAAATCACATTACTAAGACTGCGTGGTTTTTAAACCTTGTGCTCATCCAAATAATGTGTGCAGTTTTGAGAAGTAGTACGCATCTCTCCTGACTGTAATATTTATAAGCTTTTTCTTGAGGGACTTGCACCATAATGAGGCCTGGGTAGGAATTAAGCCATTAAAACTGCTTTTCCTGAGGAGATGGGGAATGGGTTAATCTTTCAGCCTGAGAGCATTGAAGAATAACTTTCTGAAATTGGAGCGAATGTGGGTAATCTTCCCCAGTCTCTCCCATTCCTTGATTGATGCTGTGATCAGTTATTTTACTAACATAAGTAATCAAGGGAAAATGAGGCTTTTTATTATTAGCAAGTGGGCAGAAAGAAAACGCCTTGCTGAATAGGTCTTTGTATTCCTTCAGTGTTTGTCATATTACCCAGAACAAAGAATCCTCTTTCCTGGGTAACCCTTCCCCTCCCTCCACTCCTCCTAAAAGGGGTGCTTTCAGGGGTGTGTTACAGATGACACATTACCTGTGCGGAAGCCTGGAGTGGGCCGTCTCTAACCTGATCTCAGGTGCCTCGTCTGCTCTTTCACCCACAGATCTGTGAAGGGCACCAGCTCTCCAGCCAAATAAACTACTTGCTGTCAAAACCCTGCCCATCTTCCAAGGCCCAGTTCAAAAGCATCTTCATCTGTGACATTGTTATTCTGTTCCCCCAACTAGAATGCCTTCACTCTGAAGTTCTCAATCTTTGTTTAAACTGCTCTAGCAGCAGCAGCGTTTACGGCCTGGCACAAGACTTGGAGTTAAAAGACCTGGTGTGGGTCTTGACTCTTCCTCTTACCAGGAGTGATCTTGGGCAAAGGCAGTCTCCTCCTCTGTAAAATGGGGTTAACAACTTCACCTACTCCTCAGGGTGCTTGTGGAAAGACAGAGAAATATTGTTTGAATGAACTGCCGTGCTACAGGCTCCTTGAGGGCAAGAACTATATTTACCATCTCCAGCAGGGCCTGAATCAACAAATCATTGGCCTTCATGGATTTGGGTGAGGGGATAAGATCGGTGAGGCATTCCGAGGCTACTAGAGGTCAGAATTGGATTTGCCTTTGTTGTCTCCGTGATTGCAAAGATCAACGGTGGCCCGACAGGCTTTCCTTTGCTTGGAACATGCTTGTTATTTTCAGTCTTTAGAATATTTGCTTTGGCAAGAAAACTTTAAAACACACACACACACACACACACACACACACACATACACACACACCCAAAAAACCCCTGCTCTCTCTGATGCAAGTGTGCTCTTGGGGGATTTGTGAGGGAATCTTTAGAATTGGGCCACAGAGGAACTCAAATTACCGTCATTCAGTAATTTCATAAATGTGAAGTGAGTGCAATGTAGGATACACTAGTAGATCGAAAGAATCACCTAGGCAGAAAGTGGTCTGTCTACAAACTGTAAAGTGCTATGTAAAAGTTAGTAGTTACTATCCCTGTCTTGTTCATAGTTGATGGGAGGACGAGTGGATACACAAAAAAATTACAATGCAAAGAAAAGTGTGCTCTAATAAAGGGACAGAATGTGATGGGGAGTCCATTTTTGAGCTGAGTGTTGGAGGGTGAATTAATGCTTACTGGGCGGATGAAAGGAAAACTGGAGAAAATAGGGGGGAAAGTTACCCAATTGTTACTAAAAACCATTAAACTGTACACTTCAATGGTGAATTTATGGTATGTAAATTATCTCAATATTTTTAAATGGCATCCTGGATTACAAGAGACTAAGGAAAAAGGAATTACCTAATTTTTGCATAGTACTCCATTGCAATGACACCTTTGGTCTTGTTTTAACCTCCCAAGACTCCTTAAGATAGGTGTGATGCTGTTTTTCCTGTTTTACAGATGTGGATATTAAGGCTGAAGTTTGTCTCAAGGTCATAGTTGGTAAATGGCAGACTGGGGCTTGAGCCACTGTCTTCTGACTTCCGGGCTCTGCTTTATTCAAATTCAGAATATTGCTGCCAGGTTATTCATATTTAGCAAGCTCTGTTGAATGGGTGTTTAGGCAGATGTTCTACTTGGCCAGTAACGTTCAAGGCATGTTGCTGGCTCCAGTGTGGCTTCTCCAAAAGCCTGTGATAGATCAGGGGTGGATTTAGCCTACTGGCCTGACCCTTGGTTCAATTGTCACGTTGTGTGAACATTCCTTAGGAAAACACCTGCGGACAGTATACACCCCCATCCACTTTCATGGTTTTGATTTAGCCTTGTGGCTTTTGGATTATTTTTCAAACTTGTGAGTGCGGGAGCTCAGAAATGTCTAAGACTAACTAATAGTGTGACCTTGGGCAAGTTAGTTAAACTGCAAGCTGGAGGGGTTATCTGTAAAGTGAAGATTGGCTGAGCCCATCTAACTCGAAAAATATATCTAAAATACCCATCTAAAGGCGTTCCTGGTGCTCACACAAATTATCCTTTGTTATGTGGATATGTCTACCCCAGGTTGGCTATAAAACAGAGTTCCAGAGAATTCCGTCAATAAAAGTCAGAGTAGACCAGCCTCCACCCCAAATGTCCTGTCATATTTGTTTGGTCTGCATACCTGACCCCAAAGGACACAGTAGGCAGCTTAATCTCTGGACAGGATTCTCTGGGCCACCGCCTCCTGGGTTATCCTGACTGGCCAGGCCAGCCCCTCAGCTCCACCCCTCGCCAGAGCTGCAGCTGGGTGTGTCTCCAGGTTCCATCGTGAGCTTTACTCATCCAGGACAGCAACAGAGGTGAGGGGCCCAGGCCCTGCACTGCATCTGCATGGGATGGCCAGGTACAGGCCTGGGGCTGAGGACAGTCACTGGTCCTGAGAAAGTGAGTCAGGACTTGACAGCTGCCTAGCGTTGTATGTAAATGGTAGTCATTAGTCCTGCAGCTGAACAAGGCTGTGTGGAAAGAGGGACACCTGTGTAGGATGATAGTGGAGGGGACAGCCCATCCCTAGCACATTGTCACAATCTAAGGATACGTCCATGTACAAACTGAGCTGAAGTTTGAACAGTGCAGCAGCTGGTGGGGTGGGTATGGAGGTGAATAGGAGGGAGAATGCTTAACTTGGCATTCAAAATCTTGTTTCTCATTACTGGTTTTCTCACTTATGAGCCATGTGACCTCAGAGAATCCTCTCTGAGCTCCAGTTTCCTTACGTGTAAAATTCTGTGATACTACTATTCCATGGGGTGTCTGAGAAATAAACGAGGCAATGAGGGAGAAATCACTCAACTTTGTGCCTGGCACTCAGTTGATGTTCATTAAGCATTTGAACATGAGTTAATATTCACCCTGGAGTATAGAATTCTGTTGCTGATGTTCAGAGCTTCTCCATGTGATAAGATGTGCTTTCAGGGAGCTCCCAATTAGAGTCTGTTTAGCAGCTGCTAGAGTTGCTGACACGTAACAGAAGGGGCTTTATTTTTTTAACTTTCCTGAACTATTCCTATTATTATTGAAAGATGCTTCCCTGTGCAGTCATATATCCAATAATTAAACTCTAGAGCATGTTGTGAAATAACCATGTGGCCTAACCTTTAAAAGCAGAGATAGCCTAGGCTTGTCACTACTAAATTCTGGGTTAAAGCCAAAGCAACTTCTTACATAATCCAGTCAAGCTCCTTTAACTCATCTTGTACGTTTTGACAGTTTCTGAATGAGTGAACACTGGATGAGATACTATAGAAAATTTCAAAGGAAGTATAACACCTGGGCTCTGCCCTTTAGGATTCTGTGGCCTCACAGGGCATTCGAGACCTAGGCAAGAAAATACTCTTGCAACTTCTGCCTTCATGCACAACTTTGTGATACTCATAAATTCTCCTTGATCTTAGAGCAGGAGCCAGCAAATTATGACCTGGCTAGAGCCTGTAGCTGTGGATAGTTTTCTTGGGACACACCCACGCCCATCTTTTACCCATTGTCTGTGGATACTTTTGAGCTACAGCAGACAAGGTTGAGTATGTAGCACAGAGACCTTAGGGCCCACAAACCTATCATATTTAATATTTGGTCCTCTAAGGAAAAGTTTATCCACTGTGTCCTGGTGGATCCCCAGGGGAGCTTGTGGAATGTAAGTCACAGAGAAATGGTTCGCCTGAGCTCTGGGTGCAGGACACCTGCTGACTCAAGCAGTGAGGATGGATGCCCGTGAGCACCAGCCAGGTGCTGCCTGGGGCCAACCTGCCTCTGCCCCAGGACAGCTCACCCGACGGGGGAGCACCATGACCAGATCCAGGTGATAGGAGTCAGAGTTAAATTTAGTGGAGGCAGTGAGTCTTGGGTAAGGCTTGTAAACGGGGAGGCCGTTCCGAGATGGGGGTGGACTGAAATGTGTGGAGAAAACAAGGGAGGGCAGACAAGGGCTGGAGTCCGGCCTTGGGGACCCCGAGAAATAAATGTAGAGGCAGTTCAGGTAGAGTCAACAGCCAGTCACGGAAGGTAGTAGAGATTATGTAAAAGTTACTGCATTTGTGTGTGTTTACGTGGATATATCTCTACAGGTTTGCCTGTGGGAGGGAATTGAAAGCCCGGAAGACCTAGATCTAATAAGTTAGCATTGGTTAAACCTGAGGAATGGGGTGGCAGTGGAGAGGTAAGGGGGAGCTTCCAATGTTATCGCATATACACCTGTAATGTTTGAATATTTGTGATGGGTGGGTGCTCTGTAATTAAGGAAAATAAAATCTACACTCATTTAACATTTTAGGAATCAGTAAAATGTTTAAATGCTTAAATAAGACAGTTCTTGTGGTCATGAATAGCTCTGTAAGACTGGTCAGTGCCCATGAGATGAACTGTGAAGAATCATCATTCTTTGAACTTGTCCCCCACTGACCCCAAGTGGAGCTTTGACAACACCTGTTATTAGAGACTCTGGCTGTGTCGCATGACGCTCAGACCCATGGTGTTTCAACTGACGGTCACCCTTCTCTGTTTAATCTCAGTGTAACCAAGAATGTGCTGTCTGCAGTCCTTGCCACTGGGCTTTTCTCTTACATGGTGAAGGGCATCCGAGCTCATGTATTGTGATAAAATACACATAAAATCGACCATTTTAAGTTAAAGTACAGTTCAGGGACGTTAGGTACAACACATGTTGTGCAACTACCACCGTCCATCTCTAGAGCTGAGCTCACGTGCCGTCTGGTGCCCTTTGGGCTCTGTCAGACCTCCAGCCTTGGTGGGTTTATTTCAGTATCGGGCAGGATATGTCCTTCCCCAGGTGAGTATCATTGGTGTGAAGTCAGCACCAGTTGTTCTTGTATCAGAGCAAAGGCAGCTTTCACCCAGACACCTTGCTTCCCTGAGAAAGGAAGTACGTGGCCTGTACCTGAGCCCTTGATTGCTCGGCGTGCCCTTAGTCTTGGTGTCGGCTTGTGCTGCCCTGACATTCCAGGACATCTCCCAGGGATCTTGAGGTGAGCCGTTGTCTTCGTTGATAAAGTCCGACCGCTGGGCCGTGGCACTTTGGAGCCTGGAAACCCCAGTTGTTCGGATGTCAGCTGGGTTCTTGACGGGCTGCATAGATGAGCTCAGCCTAGTCAGTGGTCCGCTGAGGGGTGACCCTCGTGCAGCATAAGGAGTAAGAGCTCCAGCTTCCAAACCAGCCAGGCCTTGGGTCGGGTCTGGCTCTGCCGTTCTCAGATGTGGCCTCAGATGGGTCACTTTACCTGTGTAACCCTCAGTTTCCTCATATGTGAAATGGTGTTATTTTAGTGGCAGCCTCACAGATCTGCTGCGGGATTGAGGTGACAGGGGCACCCTTATCCAGTGCCTGGGTGCCGTGGGCGTGGTGTACCCCCATGGGAGCAGACCACGTGGTGGGAGGTGATGAGGTGGACAGAGGATGGCTGTGGGCTCGCAGGGAAGGGGTTGGGGGGGAAGGGGTGAGGGAGGCTGCACCGGCGAGGCTTCCTGGGAGGTTGGTGGGAAAGGTACCTGGGCCTGAGCCCCTGATGAAGAGGGCCTGGCGATGGAGGAAAGACTGGTTTCCTTTTGAGCACCTGGGCTGTGCAGCAGGCGGTTGGAGGTGCAGCTGGAGAGGAGTTGGGGGTGGTCTGACTGAGCGGGAGGGTGAAATGGAGCAGCTTCATGGGCAGGAGCAGGTGAAGGGACCAAAACAGAGATGAGGTTGAACACGTGGGTGAGGAGGAAGCCAGGTGGTGGAGGTCCCCAGGGGCCTCGGCACCAGCGGGGCCTGCAGTTGAAGGAGATGCTCGGGTTTCAGCTGTAGGTGAGCCGAGGGGAGTCGGGGAGAGAGACTCGAGGTGGGGAAGAGGCCTCCCCACCTGTGCAGCCGTGTGAGTGAGTACACAGGCACACCGGCCTGCACAAGGGATGGATGATGGACCCCCTTGAGGGAGGACCTTAATTATAGGGTTGATTATATCTTATTGAGAGTCTGTTTCTGGAACTAGAATGTTCTGGTTTGAATCCTGGCTCTGCTGCTTTGGGACAAGTTATTTAGCCTCTCTGCCTCTGTTTGCTCATCTGTAAATTGGGCATAATAGCACCTCCCAGGACTTCCCTGGTGGTCCAGTGGTTAAGACTCTGCGCTTCCACTGCAGGGAGTACGGGTTCCATCCCTGGTCGGGGAACTAGGATCACGCATGCCGTGCGGTGTGGCCAAAAAAAAAAACTTCCCTCGTGCATTTGTTGTAAGGATTCATTGGGTTAATATGTAAGAACAGTTAAAACAGTGCCTGGCACACAGCGAGTGGCCTGTGAGTACCTTTGGGCCCCGCCGGTTCATGCTTCTTTAGGTAGGTGACTTGGGAAAGCAAACCTAAGAGTAGTGACTCAAGCCCAGTTTTTTCCTGGCCCCAAAGAAACCACGAGCAGTTTATTTTCTTCAGGTCTTTGGATCCTCTTTGGTGAGGTCCCAAACAGTTGGAAGACATTAAGAATAATTCCTTACGTTTGAGTGGTAGTGCTTTCTAGTTTCCTAAGCACTTCCTCCTTTATTCCCGCATTCAGTGTTCACACCAGAACTGTGACGTAAGCGGGGTTTTGAGTGCAGTTCACAGGTGGGAGACTCCTGCTCTTCTCAGCCAGGTTACCTGCTCCAGGTGCAGCCAGGCTCAACATTTATTGAGGAACCCAGGACTCCTGATCTCCTGCCCCTCAAGCTCAACCCTCAGCCCTTCCTCCCTACCCCACGCCCCGCCCCATCTCTTCTATTTGGTGGGTGGAAACAACTTTGCTTTGAAACGAATGGTGTAGATTATAAAGGATGATCTTGTAAATAGGGACCAAACAGCATTGGGTCATCTTTATTTTCCCGTAGAGTGCTAAGTGCTGAGGAAGGGGAACTTAGACTCCAGATATCCGTCCTGTTAGTCATGCCAGAGTTGCGTTTTTATGACTGGATTCCTGCCACTCCTGTGGGTGACGTGCCAGAGTGCCCCCTGGCCGGGACCTGCTTGCCCTGTTGGTCTGTTGAGAATTCTGTGAGGGGGAGTCCAAGGGACGTTTCCCTTGTGTGTAAATTACGGGTCAGTATCAGCAGTTGTCACCCCTCCTTAGCTTATTTGCCTTTTCAAACTTCAGTAGATGGATAATGACCTTTTAGTGGGAAACCCAGAGTTTTGGAAAGGGCAGTACTTTCTCTAGATTCGCTAGGTTTATGGACATAATTATGAGTCTTCTTATATAGAAATGGTGGAATTTTGCAACTTCTTGCCAGAGGTTTGGGATGTGGTGTTGTTAAATGCTTGTTGCTTCCTCATTTGTATAATTTCCCTTCCTTGTGGCCTAAACATATGACTTTTAATGAAACAAGATGGGGTAAGTCATAATTTCTGTTTTAAAAAATCTGAAGAATGAATTCAGAGACAAGTCATTTGGGCCCTTAGATTTCCTCTCAACACCCCTCAACCTCCTGCCTGTTTTTCCTTTCATGTTTTCAAGGCCTGTTGTGGGATTTGTGTCTTGATGCCGGCGACCAACACAGCCCAGCATAACTCCTTGCAGTGTGCGGCCCACGTGCCACTGCCCCTGGAGAGAATTCACTCTCTTGCTTCTATGCCGATTTTTTTAAAATGACTTTTCCAACAGGTATCTTGGGATCCATGGTTGCTTCTCAACAGTCCCTGTTTCCCTACACGATAGCTGATTGCAGGGTCATGCCGGCCGTGACCCTGGCCAGCTTGGTGGAGCTCGGTGGCCTTGCTGATGGGATGAGTCACATGGTGCCCTCCTCCCCCCAACCCCACCGTGTGACTCACGTGGGGAATAGGAGTGGCTCTTGAGAAATCTTTACACAAGAGGTTTTATGTTTTTAAGATTCTGAGGGGATTTTCCTTAAAGTGAGCACATTTCTTGCCTTTTACTTAAATCTCGAGGACAAGGTATTCATTCTTCTCCTCCTTACGGTCTTTTCTTCACATTACTCATGGTGTGCTGATATTAATTAACCTTAACAGATACGCAAATGATCTTTCATTATTTAGACCTGACACAGTTCCTTATACAGATGTGCAAAAATAGAGCCTTAGTAATCACAGACTCACATACTATCTTGCTTTCTTCTACACTGATTGTTAGTGACTCTTATGTGGAACTGTAGCTTCCTCTTATTAATAAATAATAAGGAAGTAGAAATCATGTAAATAAGGAATTTCTGTTACCTCCTTCGCTGACTGACTTGACAAGTCCATTTTGGTCTATTTTAATTAATATTTGTCAAAATGTTAAACTAACCAGTGCCTCTTGCTGTTACTTGGCTTTGCAGGTAACCTTGGAAGCTTCTGTGAATGGGGCTTGAGTGGGTGCCCTTTGCTGTTGAACTTTGTGTTATCCCTGAGGCCCTAATGAAGCGAGTTTTGGGTTGACTTTTGTAGGTATTTTCACAGTCCTGTGTTTGGTATGGAGAATGTGGAATTGCATCTGGAGATAAGAGGTACAATTGCAGATATTCTGGGCTACCAAAGCCGTTGCCAGAGGACGGCTATGACCTGGTGCAGGTGAGTTAGTTGTCTTGGGCGTTGGGAACACAAAATGCTAATCAGAGATCCTCTGCAATTATACCTTAAATATTACCGTGGGGTGGGGATAGAGATGAAATGAATGGGCTTTTCTCATCCCAAACTCTTATCTGTAGCACAAAGAAGATAACATAACTCCAGAGGCGTGATTTTGGGGGGCTTACTATACCTTGCTCATAAAGTTTCCCATTATCAGGTTCCTACTTAGGGACTGATCTTGGTACCTCAGATGTTGCTTTAGCAGCTTCTTCAAAATACACTCAAAGTTAACTCTTCTTGTTCCTAGATTTCAGGACTTGAGTGGACGAGGCTGCTAAGTGGCTGTGACTCCCTTGTTCTCTGTTCACTTTAGTGATTCCTCCGGTTTCCACCAAGAGCCTATGAACTTTGGCTGCTACCAGGAATCTGTTTCCTGTTGTCTCTTTCACCATCCCTGATACACAGGGATATTAGAAAAGAACTGGAAATATCCAGGTGGAAAGACTGGTCCTAGAGGCTACAGTTGACACGATAGCGGGTCACCTGGATTTACTCCTTTCATCAGAATTATTAAAGGCATTTGACATTCCCTGGAGTGCTGATGGAAAGAGTAAATAGCATTCTGGTTAAACTTAACCAAATAACCTAAAAAGAGGTAAAATGATTGTCAAGGGAGGAAAGTGAGCTTCCCAATTAGAAAAAAAAATTAAAATGCCTCTACTGCCTCTACTTCTGTGAATCCTTAGTTATAAACAGTATATATGATAGCCTTTTAAAAGAATTCTGCAAGCACTTTGCATATAGGTGTCTCACCCTTGTGTACCTAAAAAGGGCGATATGAATAAAATGGTCTTATATTTGAGGAATGCTTGTCCTTATTTAACTGTGCTCCTCTGATGTCCGTGCTTTCTCACCCAAAAGGAACTCTGTCCAGGGTTCTTCTTCGGCAACGTCAGTCTTTGCTGTGATGTTCAGCAGCTTCGGACACTGAAAGACAACCTGCAGCTGCCTCTGCAGTTTCTGTCCAGGTGGGTTGACCGCCAGGCATGCAGGAAAAATAGGTTTAAAAGTTAGCTCTTGTTTTAGGAATGCTATCTTATGACTTCTCAGAAATAAACAGTAACTTCTGATAAAGTAATAATTATCAGACTCAGTTCTCTCTTTACATTCAGAGTTGCTACTTGGTTTTCCTCTGAGATGTCTTCATCCCAAAGGGGACCTGCACTGGGGTCTGGGTCCCTTCAGACTTGAGCCTCTTCGTGCTCTGGGGAAGAGAGGTGTTCCTGCCCATTTCTCTGACCTGAGACCCTCCTCCGTGCAGTCCTCTGCATTGCCTCCCTCCCCTGCTTTGTGCGTGGTTCTCTCTTCCTATGGTGACCCAGGCCTCATAGAGCCGGCCTTTGGTAACTGCTCAAACCTTGTTTTGGCAGAGTCGGCTGGTTTTGTCAAAATTAGTTTGCCATCCAGTGTGTTCTGTGTGACCGGGGCAGTGAAAAGGGCTTCGTAATACATGTTCTCTAAGCTTACCCAGCAGTTCTCGAATGTGCAGAAGAACCAACTGGTGGTGGTCTTTAGATCAGCATGCTGAGCACCCTGATAAAGGCGGATGGGAAGGACATGTGCTTCTCTATGTAGGTGTCACTGCAGGTGACAGGGCACAAGTCGGTGTCCACTCGGAAACTTAGCTTCTTCTCAGATTTTCAATCGGCAATATAGAGTGAAAAACCATCTGTAAATTGTTCCCTAGGACAACAAACAATATAATAGATCAGAAAGTTGAGACTCTAATCAGACCAGCTTATCTTGTGGAAGGAAGCCTAGTCGATGTTGCTGTAGCCAGATTGGAGCTGTCAGTTAGCCAAAATATATTTATCTAGCACCTGCTCTACGTGAGGTATTATGGGCGTAAACATCAAAAGATAACCAAGTTTTCCCCGTGTTGTCAGAGGTAGCAAAGCTTTATTTATAATAGCAAACAGTGAGTTGCTAATATGGAATACTATGCAGCTGTCCAAACTGATGATTGTACAGATTAAATGGAGTAACATAGAAAGAGGTTTGTAATTTATGGAAAGTAGTAGAAAACTGTGCACCGCAAGAGCGAATTCTGTTTGAATGGTGTAATTGTCGTTCCTGTTTGTCACAGTAAAGCACGGAACTCCTGAAAGCAAGTCAGTGTGGGTGTCTGCTCCTTCACTAGACCAGAGGCTTTGAAGGCTGGGACCACAGCTTCCTTGTTCTGTGTCACATGTGGTCGTCTGGATGGGTTCAGAATAGAGAACAATCCTGACTGGTTTTGTTGCAAGAATGCAAGTCTGATGAAGCAATAGCTTTTACAGATAACGGCGAACCAAAGAGGAGAGAGAGGTCTTCTGCCACATAACTGGTCAACATTAGAAGCTTAAACTTTGAACCTGGAAGACAGCAGACAGTTGTGGTTCTTAAGAAAACCCAGGTGCTTCTGAAATGCATGCAGCCAGAGGACACCACTGCTGTTCTCTTTATCTTCTCATGTCACAGGGAAATCCTCTTGTGTTTAGAGAGAGCCTAGGATTATCTGGGGATCGGAAGAGAGCCCTTCAGTAGGTTTTAAGATGAAAACTAATGTGTAAATCTCATTTTTTCCCTTTTTCTTCTCAATCAGAATTGTCACCATGATGCTTCTAAGTCCTTCTAACTTCAAGACAGAGAAAACATGTCTGAATTATAAAGTGCAGAATCAGAGAGCATTTGTCTCTTTTTGAAATTACATCTGGGCAGCACAAATGTAGTAATTAGGGCAGTTTCTAAAGAGGTGTCTTTATTTTAACATGAGGTTTTAGGTTTGGAATTGCTGGGTTTAATATGTCCTCATGGTAATCCATTTGCCATTTTACAATAAATTTTAAACATTCTTTGTCTATTTTAAATCATCTTTTTGCTGGCCCTATTATCCGTGAAATCATAGAGCAGTTTATTTTTCCTTTTAGATGTCCATCCTGTTTTTATAACCTAATGAACCTGTTTTGTGAGCTGACATGTAGCCCTCGACAAAGTCAGTTTCTGAACGTTACAGCAGTGGAAGATTATGTTGATCCTGTTACAAACCAGACAAAAACAAACGTAAAAGAATTACAATACTATGTTGGAGAGAGTTTTGCCAATGGTAAGTAAACTTTTAAATTATTCCTCTTTTATATTTGGTATCAGGACAGTGGATCAAATTGTCCCTTTTTGTTGTCCTGTCAACTCTGTGAAAATGACAGTTTTTAGTTCCATTGGCCTTGAAATGTGAGTTGTTGCTTTGCTTGTATCCTGGGACTTGAGCTACAACCTTTTATACAATCTCCTTAAAGTATTTGCTTTAACTCCTTCCTAAGTATAAGTTCCCACATGGAAATTTTTAGTATGTGCAAGCTTATTTCTGTACATTTTAGAAACCATTGGAACTTTGGTTCTAGTGGACATGAAAAGCATAACTTCATGAATTATTGCAAGACTGAGGAGATGGGGTGGAAGGTAGAACTAGTTGGCAGAGGAGAGATTTTTGACCTTGAAGAAACAGATCACGAGAAGAGAAAGTAAGCAGGTGTAACAAATAGGAGAAAGGGTACCCCAGCAACTAGAAATCATAGAACAATCTGAAAAAGACCATGTCATGTTTGTTGAAAATGACTGAAATGAAAGAATTCTATAAGAATAGGACACTAAAAAAAAAGAATGAACAGATTAGGAATAGAACTATAGGGCTTCCCTGGTGGCACAGTGGTTAAGATATATAACAGGCAGGCAGTGGTTAAGAATCTGCCTGCCAATGCAGGGGACACAGGTTCGAGCCCTGGTCTGGGAAGATCCCACATGCCGCGGAGCAACTAAGCCCATGCACCACAACTACTGAGCCTGCCCTCTAGAGCCTGAGAGCCACAACTACTGAGCCCACGTGCCACAACTACTGAAGCCTGCATGCCTAGAGTCCACGCTCCACAACAAGAGAAGTCACCACAATGAGAAGCCCGCACACCGCAACAAAGAGTAGTCCCCGCTCACCACAACTAGAGAAAAGCCCGTATGCTGCAACGATGACCCAATGCAGCCAAAAATTAAAAAAAAAAAAGGAATCGTCATTTAAGTAGATTAAAAGATTAGATGCAGCTGAATAAAGAATGTGCCCAAAAACAATAAATAAAATAAGAAAATAATTCATCAAAGTTGTTGACTATAAGAGCAACATATAAATTTAATTATAATGATCAGTTAAAAACGTAACTAAAAAACTTACTAGAGAAAAGATCCCATTCACAAAAGCAACAAAAAGTAGGGTACCTAGGAATAAATCTACCAAAAGATGTGACGTAAAAGACAGCCTGACAGGATGAAGAGAGATCATTCTGTGTAGAAACAGAACCATCCATGTGGACAGTTGATACCGGTGTGTTGTTACAAATCATTAAGGGAAAGAGTGGGCTAGTTGATAAATGGAGTGAGAAATTAATTATTCATCTAATTTTTATTTTTGATTAACAAAGTAAAAATCCTAATCTTGGAAATTTTTAGAAGTAAATATAGAATGTCTTTATAACTTTAAGGTAAGAAAGGATTCTAGACAAGAGAGGAAAAGCAGACACCAGAAGTGAAAGGATTTATAAATACAGATAATTAGCATCTGTAGCAGTCAGTGAAATGCAGATTAAAACAGTGAGCTACCATTTCATGTATCAGATTGGCACAGATTTAAAAATTGGTCAACTCGAAATATTGGTGAGGAGGTAGAGGCAGAGGAATGCTAATATACTACTCCACTGGTAACTGTAACTTGGTGTGAGTGTTTGAAAACCATTTGAAAAATAGTTTTGCAATACCTGGTAAACTTGAAGATAAATAAACCCTCACCGCAGAAATTCCACTTAGAGGTGCCTACCTTAGAGAAACTCTTAATGCATGTAAGGAGGGAGAACCATATAAAAACGTTCATTGTAGCATTTCTGTGATCATGAAAAATTGGAGACATCAAGAGAATGAAAGACAAGCACAGACAGGGAGAAAATATTTACAAAAGACATAATCTCCTAAAGGACTGTTACCCAAAATATATGAAGAATTCTTAAAACTCAACAATAAGGAAGTGAACGACCTGATTGAAAAGTGGGCAAGAGACCTGAACAGACACCTTACCAAAGAAGATACATGAATAGCAGACACTAAGGGCTAATTAAGAGGAGAACAGATCAGTATACTGGAGCACAGTCATAGTCTGTTATGTTAAAATGGATGAATTGGGATTGTGTCAGTCACGTGAATGACACTTAAAAATACTGAAAGTAACAGAACATATGTAGTATGTTTATACTAAACAGTACTACATATTTATGGATACAATATATCGTAAAAGTACACAAACGTGCATGGGAAAAATAAACATCAAACTCAGGATTGTGATTACCTTGGGGAAGGGTGGATGCCCATAGGAAGGGATAGTGAGGGAGCTTCAGCTATATGTATAATGTGTTTTTGTTAATGTTGAGGCAAATGTTGTAAAATAGTAAGATCGGTAGAGGTGGGTGGCAAGTACATGAGAATCATATTCTGCATATTTTCCGTATCCTTGAAATATTTGATAAATTAAAACCTGAAAACCAAATGGTTAGCTGGAAGATATGAGGGAATTACTCAGAAAACAGCATAGAGATATAAAGTTCTGGAAATCATTAAAAGTGACATATGGGGGTAAGAGAGCTGGGGAGAGACAGTAAGTAAAAGGATAATGGCTGGGGATTTTCCAAAATGGATGAGAGATGAATCTTCAGGCTTATGAAAAGAAAATGAATCCTCAAACCAGATAAATTAAGAAGAAATAGAATAGGGGCTTACCTGGCAGTCCAGTGGTTAAGAGTCCTTGTTTATACTGCAAGGGGTGTGGGTTTCATCCCTGGTCGCAGAACTAAGATCCCACATACTACATGGCGTGGCCAAAAAAAGAAAAGAGAGAATATATATATAAATCAGTTGTATTTCTATTCACTTGGAATGGACAATCTGAAAGTGAAATTTAAAAAAAAATTCCATTTACAGTAGTATCAAAAAGAATAAAATGGACTTCCCTGGTGGCGCAGTGGTTGAGAGTCCGCCTGCCGATGCAGGGGACATGGGTTCGTACCCCGGTCCGGGAGGATCTCACGTGCCGCGGAGCGGCTGGGCCCGTGAGCCATGGCCGCTGAGCCTGTGCGTCTGGAGCCTGTGCTCCGCAACGGGAGAGGCCACAACAGTGAGAGGCCTGCGTACCGCAAAAAAAAAAAAGAATAAAATACTTAGGAATAAATGTAACAAAAAAAGTGTGAAACATATTCTAAAAGCTAAAGAACATTATTAAAAGAAATTAAAGAGGATCTTTATAAATGGAAAGGCATCTTGTGTTCATGGATCAAAGACTTAATATTGTTATAAGATGGCAGTACTCCCCAAATTGATCTACAGAGCGAGTGCAATCCCTATCAGAATCCCAACTGACTTCTTTGTAGAAATGGACAGGCTGATTTTTAAATTCACGTGAAATTACAGGGGACCCAGAATAGCCAAAACAATCCTAAAAAAGAAGAACAAAATAGGAGGAATCACACTTCCCAGTTTCAAAATTTACTAAGCAACCAGTGGAAATCAAGATGGTATGGTACTGGTATAAGGGTAGGCATACAAAGAAATGAGACAGAATTGACAATAATCCCATACATCTATGGTCATCTGATTTTTGACAAGGGTGTCAAGACCATTCAATGGGGGAAAGAATAGTCTGCAACAAGTGGTCTTTGACAACTGGATAGCCACATGCAAAAGAACAAAGTTGTACCCTTACCTCACACCATATACAAAAATTAACTTAAAATGTTTGCAGCAACATGGATGGACGCATTATGCTAAGTGAAATAAGTCAGACAGACAAAATTAAATACTGTATGATCTCACTTATATACGTGGGATCTAAAAAATACAACAAACTAGTGAATATAACAAAAAAGAAGGAGACTCAGATATAGAGCACAAATGTGGTTACCAGTGGCGAGGGGGGGCAGCATATAAACCTGGGGGAGTGGGAGGTACAAAATATTGGGAATAAGATAGACTCAAAGATGTACTGTACAACATGAGGAATATAGCCAGTATTTTGCAGTAACTTTAAATGGAGTGTGACCTTTAAAAATTGCATTTAAAAACTTAAAATGGATCAAAGACCTAAATGTAAGAGCTAAAACTAGAAAGCTCTTAGAAGAAAACATCAGGATTAAAAATTAAAAAAAAAACAAAACATCAAGATAAATCTTCATGACCTCAGATTTGGCAATGAATTCTTAGATATGACAGCAAAAACATGAGCAAACAAAAGGAAGAAATAGATATCTTGGACTTCATCAAAATAAAAAACTTGGGCTTCCCTGGTGGCGCAGTGGTTGAGAGTCCGCCTGCCAATGCAGGGGACACGGGTTCGTGCCCCAGTCCGGGAGGATCCCACATACCGCGGAGCGGCTGGGCCCGTGAGCCATGGCTGCTGAGCCTGCGCATCCGGAGCCTGTGCTCCGCAACGGGAGAGGCCACAACAGTGAGGGGCCCGCGTACCGCAAAAAAAATAAATAAATAAACAAAAAACTTGTGCTTCGAAGAACACCATCAAAAAGAGGCGAAAACAATATTTGCAAATCATGTATTTAATAAAGGATTTGTATCTAGAATATACAAAGACTTCTGAGAACTCAATAAGTAGATAACCCAATTTAAAAATGGGCAAACGATCTGAGTAAACATTTCTCCAATATGTTATACAAATGGTCGATAAGCTCATGAAAAGATGCTTGAGATCATTAGTCATCAAGGACATGCCAATCAAAACCACAATGAGGTACCGCTTCACACCCACTAGGGTGGCTAGAATCAAAAAGATAACAAATGTTGGCGGGGATGTAGAGAAATTAGAACCTTCATACACTCTGGTGGGGATGTAAAATGGTGCAGTCACTTTGGAAAACAGTCTGGCAGTTCCTGAAACAAACATAGAGTTACCATATGACCCAGCAGTTCCACTCACAAGAGAAATGAAAACATATGTTCGTAATAGGTGGAAACAACGAAGATATCCATCAACTGACACATAGATAAACAAAATGTGGTACATCCATACGATGCAATATTATTTGACCATAAAAAGGAATGAAATATGGATCCATGCTGCAACATGGATGGACCTTGAAAACATCATGCTAAGTGGTAGAAGCCAGTCAAAAGACTATATATTATATGATTACATTTATATGCAATGTCCAAAATAGGCAAATCTATAGAGACAAAAGTAGATGAATTGTTGCTTAGGGCTTGAGGGGATGGGGAGATAGGGAGCATTAGTTAAAGATACCAGGTTTCTTTTTTTAAGGTGATGAAAGTGTTTTAAAATTGGCTGTGGTGGTGATTGCACATATCTATGAATATGCTGAAAGCCATTAGATTTTAACTTTAGATTGGTGAATTGTATGGTATGTGAATTATCTCAATAAAGCTATTTAAAAAAGGAATCCATACCTAAATATAGCTCATGAAAACTATAAAATTCCAAAGACAAATATCAGGTAGAGAAAAGATAGAAATCACTTCAAAGCAAGTAGAGAAAAGATAGAAATCACTTCAAAAGAATGACAATTGGAGATTTTCTAACCAGCAATGATAGAGGCCTGAGGGCAATGGAATTATCATAGTTCTAAAGAAGCTACTATCGCTCTAGCTAAATTGTCTTTCAAGAGTGAGGATAAAACACAATGAATTTATAAGTATCTCCTTAAAGTTTGGGGGAAGAAGGTCCTGGGAAGTTTCTAACAAGCAGGGACTGGTAATTGAATATTAAGATAGGACCCATTACCACTGCTTCCTTATTGGCAACATGTCATTGACATTCTTATTTCGTGTGTTGTCTTTATGCATACTAAAATAAAACCCAAAAAGAGAGTGGTATTGGGGTCATTCACATGTGAAGTCTGTCCTGAAACCAATTTTTACCCTGGAAGTGCCGTCGTTCTCCAGCTGTAGAGTTTCCTGGAACCAGCTTTGCTGGCTGAAGAGACACTGAGGTCCTTAGCTTCTCCTTGCTCGGCCTTCAGTATGCTGTTGCATGCACTGGGGGTGATACTGGGATGACGTAAGCCTTTCCTGTCTTTGACTTTTAAGTTGCTTGGAATCTGGCCTGATGTTACTTGTAGGGTGACAAGCTGGTTTCAGAGGTGACCTCTGTTCCCGCCCTTAGTGTTTACTGTCCCGAGTCCCAGCCCGAGGCTCCTGCTTGCAGTGTGTCTGGATTTCCAAGGTCACACGTGAGAGGCCTCCGGTAAGATCTCATCTGGTGAATTAAAGCAGCTCGGCTTCAGCCTTTTCCCTTCCTCCCCTGCCAGCCATGTACAATGCCTGCAGGGACGTGGAGGCCCCCTCGAGTAACGAGAAAGCCCTGGGGCTGCTGTGCGGGAAGGAGGCCGAAGCCTGCAACGCCACCAACTGGATTGAGTACATGTTCAACAAGGACAACGGCCAGGCGCCTTTCACCATCACGCCCATCTTTTCAGGTGGGGATGAAGACCTCCACGTTTGGTGTATTGTACTTAGGATTTTTTTAAAGCCCAGGAACCTTAACCTGCAGTAGGAAGATAAATTCAGATCACTAGGTCCTAGAGTTTCCTCCAGCGAGAGAGGTAACTAGAGCATTTATCCTGCCCCTGGCTGGTTAGGGGCTGGGCATGGGAGTGGAGATAGAAGAATTGCCTTCAGGTGTTGCTACAGAATTGAACGAATAAGCTGTTTATTAAAAAAAGTTTTTTCAAAAGCTCTGCCAGAGCATTAGACTAGCTCCTCCGTGGAGATAAAACTTGATTGGAGGTTTACCGTGGAATGTTGTGGACTTGGATCTCGGTGACAAACCCTATGCCCAGAGTTATTGAGGTTAACTTAAAATTTTACAGGACTAAGCAGCAAAACATAACTTGATCACCCAGAAACCTCCAGTCCTTTTTATTCTTCCATTTGTGTTACTCTCAGTGTGCTTATCATTGGGTTTAAATATAATTTAACACAAGCCTTGTAGTGTTTGCTTTTTTTGTAATGGAGATTCTCACTCAACACAATCCTTCCCACAGATCTTCCAGCCCATGAGATGGAACCCATGAACAATGCCACCAAGGGCTGTGACGAGTCCGTGGATGAGGTCACGGGGCCCTGCAGCTGCCAGGACTGCTCGATCGTCTGTGGGCCCAAGCCCCAGCCCCCCGCCCCTCCTGTTCCCTGGAGAATCCTGGGTCTGGACGCCATGTATGTCATCATGTGGAGCACCTACATGGCATTCCTGCTCGTGTTCTTTGGTGCATTCTTTGCCGTGTGGTGCTACAGGTAATCCGTTTTGTTTTTCCTCCAGGACAAGAAGAGCAAAATTACCCAAGTGGCACTTCTAGCTTTCGCTCGGTAGACTTTGGTTCATTAGAATAGGAAACGAATATCTGCATGAATAGCGTTCCATGAATTGCTTGTGCCCTGCAACTAGTCAATAATCAAAAGCCTATTTAGCCGTAGAAACATTGGAAGTCAGTTTCATTGATTTATTCAAAATGGCATGTGATTTAAAGCAGCCGTTCTTTAACACAGAGTCTCAGGAGCCAAATCTGATTCAAATCCTTTCAGATGTGATACTGTATCCTTTTAGACATCTGCGTCTTGACTTAGGACAGCACATTTTTTTTTAACTTTTTATTCTGAAATAATTTTAGACTCACCAAAAGGGTACAAAAATAGTAGAGTTTATTTATATCCTGTACCGGCTTCCTCTAGTGTTACAACGCACATCACCCATGGAATATAATTTAATCAAAACCATGAAAATAACATTGGTATACTGTTGTTGGCTAAACCACAGTCTTTTTTCAAGTTTCACCAGTTTTTTCTCTAACACCCTTTTTCTGTTTCAGGACCCCATGTCACGTTCACTTTTTGTTTTATTCATCTCCTCCAATCTGTGACAGTTTCTCATCTTTCCTTTTCTCTTATGGCCTTGACACTTTTGATGAGTGCTGGTCAGTTATTTTGTAAAATGTGCCCCCGTTTGGCTTTATCTGATATTTTCTTGTGATTAGGTTGAGGTTAGGTGTTTTTGACAATATCACAGAAGTGACGTGTCTTTCTCAGTGTATCATATCAAGGGCTTATGATGTCAGTATGTCTCATCACTGGTGAGGTTAGCCTCGATCGTTAAGAAGGTGTCTGCTGGGTTTTTCTACTACAGTAATGGTGAAGTTACTATTTCTCCCTTTGGAGTTGATAAATATCTTAGAGGAGGTATGTTGAGACTATGTTAATACCTTGTTTCTCCTCAAACTGTCGCCCACTGATTTTAGCATCCATCCGTGGATCTTGTCTTCGACACTTATTTCCTGTGGTGTTTGCTTGCTGGTGCCTTTGTATTTCCCTCGTTCCTTCTCCATTTACTAACTGGGCTTACTCTGTACAGAGTTATCCTTTCTCCTCTACTTATTTATTTATTCAGTTACGTTTACATCGTGGACTTTTAAAAAAAATTCTGTGGTCTCTGTTCAGTATCATCATTTATCTTATTGCTCAAATTTTCCCAGTTTCAACCACTGGGAGCATCTTCTGGTGGCTCCTATGCTTTTTTAAGCATGCCCCACCCCCACCCCCAATTCTCAAGCTTGTTCTTATTTTCTGGAATCACAAGATGTTCTCTTATTTTCCCTGCTCCAGCCCTAGAAGCATCCTCTTCTGCAAGGAGTCCTGGTTCCTTTCATTGGAGAGTGGTGTTTAGAAACCAAGATCTAGGCACTAGATGTGCTCATTGCTCCTGCAATATAGTGTTTACTGTGTTTTTAAAGAACCTAAAACTTTTAAATGTAAATGAGGGCTACAAGGTGAAATTATCCTTTATTAATTTTTTTTTAATACCCTCATAAATTCTCCCCTGAGACTGATGAGCAGAGAGACCCAGAGCAAGAGAACTTAAGGGAAGGCAGGCACCAATTAGGAAGGAAGCAAACAGGATGAGGAAGTGAGCTTTCAATGGGAAAGCTCGTGTGGGAATGTCAGAAGAACAGCCTCACTGTGCCGAGGTCCACGAACACGACTTGCATGCTTTTATTTTCCAGAAAACGGTATTTTGTCTCCGAGTACACCCCCATTGATGGCAATATTGCTTTCTCTGTAAATGCCAGTGACAAAGGTAGGCACGTTGGTACTTAACTAAAAGGGTTGGGACCATTTTGGCACGAGAGTGTTCATTTCCTCAACATTTATATGCCTGTTCCAGGAGAGACCCTGAGCTCGTGCCAAGGACATGGCTGTGATGGAGACAGGGTCCTTGCCTTTGTGGCACTAACAACCTGGTCAGGGTGGCAGATCAGAACCACACAGTTAATAATAGCAGTAGAATGATCCTGGCCTGGGATGAGAGCTGTGGAGGCGCCAGCGTGGCGGGCTGAGAGCCGGGGTAGCAGGAAAGGTTGGAGGGAACTGCTCTGGACAGAGTACTGAGAGCACTTTGCTTTTCCGAGGCTTGTGTGTGAGCACCGTTCCTCTAGGGGTGGGGATAGGTGTGGGCAGGTGAGCAGGGCCGCTTCCAGAGCAGACAAGTAGCTGGTGGGGGGCGGGCAGGGGATCGTCCTGTGCCTGTCCCGGTGTGTCCTTTGTGGGCGCTAGTCCCGTTATGTGCAGTGATAACTGATGCTCTCCCCGTTCCGACTTTCAGGAATGGCTTGGCTCTTAACCTCCACCCTCTCTTCCTATCCCGCTCTTCCAGGGGGGCCGTCCTGCTGTGACTCTCTGGGTGCCGCCTTCGAAGCCCGTCTACAGCGGCTCTTCACACGGTGGGGCTTGTTCTGCGTCCAACACCCCGGCTGCATCGTTTTCTTCTCCGTGGCCTTCATCGCCGCCTGTTCTTCGGGCCTGGTGTTTGTGCAGGTCACGACAGACCCGGTGGACCTCTGGTCTGCGCCCGGCAGCCAGGCGCGCCGGGAGAAGGAGTACTTCGACACACACTTCGGACCTTTCTTCCGCACCGAGCAGCTCATCATCCAAGCCCCCCTCACCCAGCCGCACATGTACCATCCCTACCCCTCTGGAGCCGACGTGCCCTTTGGGCCTCCACTTGCCATAGACATCTTGCACCAGGTAATCTGCTCTTTGCAGAAATCAATTCCGGGGGACGCGGCACTTTGTCAGCTTTTGACCAGTTTACTTGATGTGGGTTTGGGGCTGAGTGTGGTGGTTTATCTTGTGAACCTTAATGATAAAGGTAAAGGCGCTTTTCACTTACTTTTCAAAAAAGTGATAGCTGTTGAATTCAATGAAAAATTTACTGTAGACCGCTTTGGTATTTATTTCATACAGATGGTCTTGCTTGAAATTGAGATGAGCATTTCTCTTTTGAAACAGAATGTATTTATAATTCACCTAGGAACTTATGGATTTTTTTCCCGTGATAATTAAAAAGTAATACACCAGGACCCAAAGGGATAAAGCCTCTTACACTGTCCTGGGGACCTAGGAAGGAGCTGCTGGATCACTGCTGATCCGCCTGCAGGAATGAACTTAGTGTTGCCTGAATGTGGGCTCCCTGCCTGCATTTGGTGGGAGGTGCATTTGGAACGAGATCCATCCCGTGCTCTTACAAAGGCTTTTAAACCTGCCCGTTCTCCCTTATCACACTTATCTGTAACTAAACTGCATCCACTTATTTTTTAATGAACGGTTGCACAGTTTTTCCTTTAAACATCGCTGTTGCCCTACAGAAAGTCTTGATGGCTTGAAAAAACATCAAAATATTCTCAAGACTTTAGTAGGATCTTTCTTCCACCCAATGACTGTCTGTTGCTTTTTCCTAGCTTGTTGCAAAAGGTGCAAATGTTGTCATTTACCTCCTGGAATATATTCTCTATTAGAAAGTACGAGAATATACATAAATAACCATAGTATTTGTTGGTGAGGGGAGGGAGTGTCAGGAAGATCAGGCAGATGACCCCAGGCTGCCCTCTGTGGCCTCGTGGGTCCCTGTGGAGAAGGGTGGGAGGGCAGATGTTCGTGTGTCCTGCGCTGGGATCTGACCTGTCGTGGTGCCCCCTCCTCTCTCTGGGTGCCTGTAGGTGGGGTCTCCATCCCAGTTTGCTGTTCCTCAGCAAAAATATGTTTGTTTTCTTTTTAAGATTTTTTTTTTTGACGTGGACCATTTTTAAAGTCTTTATTGAATTTGTTACAGTATTGCTTCTGTTTTATGTTTTGGTTTTTTGACTGTGAGGCATGTGGGATCTTAGCTCCCCAACCAGGGATTGAACCCTCACCCCCTGCATTGGAAGGTGAAGTCTTATCCACTGGACCGCCAGGGAAGTCACCAAAAATATGTTTAAAAAAAAAAAAAAAAATTTTTTTTTTTTTTTTTAACCGTCATGTGTCTCAGCCTTTCCTGTCTCAGGAAGGATTTTCGCCAAACCCTCTTTACCTTCTGACTCCTCCAGGCGATAACGGTTAGTCAGCCTCTGAGGGAAAACTGATACATTTCTGGGTTTGTTTATTTTAAAAATCATCCTTCAGGTTCTTGACTTACAAACAGCCATCGAGAACATTACTGCATCTTACAACAATGAGACTGTGACACTCCAGGACATCTGCTTGGCCCCCCTCTCACCGTATAACAAGCACTGCACCATCATGAGCGTGTTAAATTACTTCCAGAACAGCCATTCCGTGCTGGACCACAAAGTAGGAGACTACTTCTTTGTGTACGCGGATTACCACACACACTTCCTGTACTGCGTTCGGTAAGTGGCGGGGACAGTCCTTCCTTCATTCCTCCAACATTGGAGCCCCTGCTGTGGCCACACGCCGTTGAAGGTACTGGAGCCCCAGCAGGGATAAACAGCGGGATCCTCCCGGCAAAGCCTTCCTTCTAATGAAGGGAGGCAGAGGGTGAACAGTAGCCGCTGGCCCTGACGCCGGGTTGAGACGGTGCCAGGTCGAGGCGATGCAATAGGGAAAGGAAGCTGGGCGAGGGCAGGGAGTGCAGAGGGCATGCCGCTCTCGGTGCAGCGGAGACCTGGTCAGCAGAAGGGAAGACGGAGGCCTGGGAGAGTTGGGGTGGGGGGCTGGGGGGAGTGTTCCGTGTAGACGGGCAGCAGGTGCAAAGGCCCTGGGGCGAGGCATTCGTGGTGTGTCATTGAGGAACGGCAGGTACCGCTCAGCCCCTGACTCCCGCCTGGATTGATAACACATAGTTGCACCGCCCCAGGCATTCCTGAGCTGGTTAAATAGTGCAAAAATAGAAGCCTGTCATGCTTTTTCTTGTCTTTCAAGCATAAATTTATTCCATGATACTGAGTTTCTAAAATGTGCAGCACCCCCTCGAGGAGGGGGGGCTGGAGTAGAGGCAGTTAGACCGGAGGGCACTGAAGCTGCTTCGCCTCGGAGGCTCGACTGGCTGGGCAGGGTGCGTGTATGGCTTGAATGAGACACAGGAGCCGTGCTTGGTGACCTGTGAGGTGATCCTTAGGCCTGTCCCGCGGCAGGAGGAGCGGCTTGTGGCTTGCGTCTGCCGTCTCTGGATGCCATCCATGTACCTTGGCCTGATCTGGCCCAGAGACAGTTGTTCAGCCAATCAGACCACCACTGTGGCTGTTTCTTTTTTATTTTTTTGCGGTATGCGGGCCTCTCACCGCTGTGGCCTCTCCCGTTGCGGAGCACAGGCTCCAGACGCGCAGGCTCAGAGGCCATGGCTCACGGGCCCAGCCGCTCCGCAGCATGTGGGATCCTCCCGGACCGGGGCATGAACCCGTGTCCCCTGCATCGGCAGGCGGACTCTCAACCACTGCGCCACCAGGGAAGCCCTGGCTGTTTCTTCATTATGGAAGCAGAGAAATTATTCCTTGTCACCTGTGAACGTGCTGCTCAGTTAACCATATCTTGACAGCCAACTGCTCTAGCTTCTGGCCTGGTTTGGTGACCTTAGGTTCCGTCTCTTTTTGTTACTGGAATATGACTGACTCTAGATGGTTGGGCTGTGTTTACTCTCTTCAGGATGTCACATCTATAAACACAAGCCCGTGAAACAATAAGTGTAGCCCGTGTACCCGAAGCAGTGTTCTCCGAAGGACAGGTGGTACAGGGTGGCCACTGGCAATTGGAAAGAAAGGTTCAGTATTATTTAACTTTAATGTTTAAAGAAAAAAGTTATTTTCTCTCTGTTTGTTTTACAAAATAAAATATCAACAGAATTTTGGCCACAGGGGAGACACATGAGATGGGTGTTTTGCCTGAGGGGAGCGTGGTTCACACAGGTGTGGAAACACCACCGTGAGCACCTCCTCTCCTGCGCGGCAGAGGTGTGTGTTGTCTGTGGTTCCACTTGTGCGTCCCCAGCTCTCAACTCCCTCCTCACCCTCCACCTTTCCCTGGGCTGTTCCGCCTGGGGGCACCCAGGCCCTGCAGGAGCCCGGCTAGCCCAGAACCAAGCACAGACCTCCTGCTTCCCCCGCATCACATGATGGCATCAACGCCTACCCTTACGGGCTGCCTGGACTCTTCCTCACGTAGCTTGTATGGGTTTTAACCTCAGCATGAGCCCTCAAGCCCGCAGTGTGGCAGCAGAGCCCCACATGTGTGGGTTGACAGGGCTCAGCTTCTATGCAGCCCTGCAGCCCTGCCGTTCGCCCCCAGCAGTGACCTGATCCCAGGACCTGAGCCCGTCCCTTGTCCCTCGGCGCTGAAGGGCGGTGGTTCACATTATATACGAGGACCTTCACGTGTGCCCAGCGTCCGCCTGACTTCTGTGCTGAAATGCTGGTTCCCTGTCACCGGTTGTCTGTCTCTCCTGCACTGCTGGCGTCCCTGGCCTGGTCTCCCTGCTTCTTTCTTTCCTACTTCCAGACCTCCTTCCGCTTTGCCACCCGAGTTATCTTTGTCAAACAGCTCATGACCTCCCTTTTCCCCAAATCTGATCGTTCCCTAGTGTCTACAGGATAAAAATCCAAACTGCTTAGCATGGCGCCTACCCCTTTTTTCCACTGCTTCCCCCTTCCTTCCTAGCCCCACCCCCTGCCTGGGAGGCCCCCCTTCATGGGTACCCCATGCTCTAGACCCAGGACTTCCTGTGGTCCCTCAGGCCGCCGTCCACTCTATCCTTTCCTGTACCTGTCCTCACGCTCTTTCTTCTCTTCCCCCCAGTGTGGTGTGTGGAAGCCCTCACTTCTTCCCTCCCAGGTGAATCCCCCCTCAGCCTTAGAGACCTGGCCTGTACAGCTCTTTTCTTCATGGTGGCGGTTTTCCCCACGTATTAGCAGCCCCCTCCTGTGCACCAGGTGACATCAACCACATTGCACTGTATGTGCCTGCCTCTCAGTGATGCTGAGCTCACAAGCAACTACTGAACTGTTATTATTCATCCAAGGAACCAACCTCAGGCCCACATTCCTAATCCGCCTCATGACTGCTGCGTAAACGTTTCGGTCTCTGTGGCATCTTAAGGTTGTTCTAATTGGATGGTGTTTTCTGCATTCTTGGCAGGGCTCCCGCCTCCCTGAATGACACCAGTTTGCTCCACGATCCTTGCCTGGGGACCTTTGGTGGACCAGTGTTCCCGTGGCTTGTGTTAGGAGGCTACGATGGTGAGAGAAGCTTCTACTCTTCCTGCTAGATAAAGGAGTCTTGGTTCTGTCATTAACAGTCAAGTGGTAATTACGAAGATTTCATCAATCGAGCACTCTTATCATTTACCCAGTATATTGGGTCCCAAATATAGTATCTCCTTCGGCTTTGGGTTTTATTGTGCATTTGAAGGAAGTGGTGTTAGCCATTTTTAGGTTACTCTTGGGAAAGCTGTCGACAGCTAAGGACGTTTTCCCAGAGTAATGCCATTGTGTACATCCACGTAATACGTTGCTCAGTTTCAGGGAGTTCATGGAACCCTTGAAACTCGTTGAGAGAGCCCCTGTGGAGTCTGTAGCCCTCTGGTTAAGAACATCTGTAATGGGGGAGAGATAATATGTGAGATGGGGGAAAAGAAACAAAGTGGATAGATTTTTTTCCTTCTAAACCAGTTGGCTAAGAACTCAAACACTTTTATAGTGGGAGAGGCGGTTGGTTTGCTCTTTGCTGGTTCCTGCAGCACCTTGGAGCAGATTCTATTAGGTGTGATGGGGTAGTGAATCATGTGACAGCTTTGGCATCTGAAGCCTCATTACAGGCAGCCTAACAGTTTTTCTCCAGCCTAAAGAAGAAGCCAGATGTTCTCCTCATCCAGTGGGAAGGGAGAAGTTGTGAGCTGTAAATTTTACTCTGCCTTATGTAACACCGTGTGGTTTGTAATCAGTGGGGAAAAGATGGTGTCACCAGCTGGGTAACCACAGCCGTCAAAATTAAATTTGTTCTCTACCTTATTCCCTCCACCAGAGTAAATTCCAGTGGAACCAAGACTACAATATAAGAAGTGAAACTACTAAAGTACTAGGAGAGAATGCAGGGTGAATTTTTTAAAATAATTTTTAAATGGAGAAGGCATTCCTAAGCAGGACACACAATGCAGAAGCCACAGAAGGAAACACTGATGAATTTGACTGCGTGAGAATTTAAAACTCCTGTGTAGAGAACAAACAAAGTTTAAAAAACAAACAGCAAACTGGAGAAAAAAAAAAGTTAGTGTACATAACAGACAGCATTTCCTTAATATGTGGAGAGCTCTTGGGGAAAAGAGAGAAGGTCAGCCACCCAAAAGAAAAGTGGGCAGAAGCCATATGAGTGTTAACAAAGGAAGAAATGCAGGTGGCTTTCAGTTATATGGGGAAAATGCTGAACCTCACTCCAAATTAGTGAAATGCCTCTCACTTCAATCTTTTACATAAGAGATTAGCAAAGATCTAAGTGTTTGATAAAATCTTTTGTGGATGAATGTGGGGAAACCACATTGTTGGTGGAGGTATAAATGGTTACTGGAATATAAGCTCCAGGAAGACCGAGATTTTTATCTCCTTTGCTCACTGATGTATCCATAGTCTCTAAGATAATGTCTGGCACAAAGTAGGTCTCAGTAAATATTTTGTTGAAGAAAGAAATGAAAAACAGGAGGCCTCTTTGGAGGGCAGTTGGGGGCATCTATCAAAATTAGAAATGCACATATTTTTTGATTCTGTGATTGTACTTATAAGAATTGATTCTACGAATTACATTGTACATATTGGAAATATCAGGTTATTCTTTGTAGTAATTCTGTATATAATACCAAAAAGATTTGCAAAGATAGCCATCAACTGGAGATTGGTTAAATTATACTAGGAAATATCATACAGCAGAAAAAAGAATAAGGACACTCTCTGTGTACTAAAACAGAGCATTCTCAGGATATGCCTTTAAAAGCAGCATTTGCAGAAGAGTGTGTCACTGCTTGTGTAAACAAGGAGGGAAGGGGAGACTGTGCTTATGCACGTGGACCGTGGCTGGAAGGAGTCACAGTGCCATGGTGTGGGGAGGAGAGCTGAGACACAGACGGGGACTGAGGGAGGAGAGAGGCTTTTCCCTGAACACCTTTCCGCTCTGTTTGAAATTGTCACCATGCACGTGCCGTGTAGTAATGATGATATGAATGACAACTGTGCCTACTTCCACACGAGGGTCCTTTTTCTTCACTAGCTGAACTACACAGGCACCAGATCTCCTGTTGTGTTCCTCGAGCTCAGGTGTGTGTAGGCTTCAGCCCCATGAGAAACCAGGCACCTAACTGGCTTGTGATTTTCCCCTCGTATTGATCTAGTTTTCTGCACGCTTGTAATCTGCTTTTGATGTCACCTTTTTCCTTTCTAGATGAAAACTACAATAACGCCACAGCCCTTGTGATTACCTTTCCTGTCAATAATTACTGTAACGATACAGAGAAACTCCAGAAGGCCCAGGCCTGGGAAAGAGAGTGAGTTGCTCACAGAGTCTAAACAAGCTGTTCTTTCTGTGGGAAGGTGGACCGTAGCAGAAAGCATTTACAGTTAGTTCAACTACATTAACCAACAGTAGATCTAAGTTATGCCATTTTTTTCACTTGGTACTGGTGGTGCTCTGAAAAAAGAAATCTATTAATAAATTTACCTATAAACATTCTTTTAATACATATCCCTGCAACAAGAATGCAAAAGTATCTATGCAGAAATGTTCCTTGCATTCTTTTCTAACAGCGAAACCTGAGCAAGCTGAGTGTATGTTAGTAGGGAGAAGTACAGTAGAATATTATTTCGTCATTAAAGATAGACAAATAAAGGGTTCAAGATAGTGACTAAAAACTGCAGTCAGGGCTTCCCTCGTGGCGCAGTGGTTGAGAGTCTGCCTGCCGATGCAGGGGACACGGGTTCGTGCCCCGGTCTGGGAAGATCCCACATGCCACGGAGTGGCTGGGCCCGTGAGCCATGGCCGCTGAGCCTGCGCGTCCGGAGCCTGTGCTCCGCAGCGGGAGAGGCCACAACAGTGAGAGGCCCCAGTACCGCAAAAAAAAAAAAAAAAAAAACTGCAGTCAGCATGTTTGGACAAATATATGCTATGCATGCCATCCATGCCTAGAAAAGATATCAAACAAATGACCTGGGAACCGGGTTAGCTGTGGTATAACCTCTAGAGAATGGGAATGTAAATTCCCATTTAAAACTGAGGAAGACAGGGACTCTGAACAGCTTTGTTGGGATATAATTCATATACCCATTTAAAGCGTACAGTTCAGTAGCTTTTAGTATATTCACAGATGTGTGCAAACATCACCATGGTCAATTTTAGAACATTTTCTTTACCACAGAAAGAAATCCCATCTCCTTTATTGGTCACCCTCCTAACACCCAGCCCTACCCAGCCACCAATCTACTCTCTGTCTCTAGATTTTCCTATTCCAGACTTTCATAGGAATGGAGTCATGTACATGGACTTTTGGGTCTGGCTTCTTTCAGTTAGAATAATGTTTTCAGGGTTCATCCAAGTTGTAGCCTGTGTCAGGACTTCGTTCCTTTTTATGGCTGAAGAATATCCCATCCTATGGATATACCACATTTTGTTTATCCATTCATCAGTTGATGAACATTTGAGCTGTTTCTACCTTTTGGCTATTAGGAATAATACTACAAACATTCATATACAAGTTTTTGTGTGAACATGTTTTCATTTCTCTTGGTTGGTATATATCTAGGAGTAGAATTGCTGGATCATACGGTAACTCTGAGGAACTGGCAGACTTTTTTCCAAAGTGACTGCACCGATGGGACTTCCCTGGTGGTCCAGTGGTTAAGGCTCTGCTTCCACAGGTTGGGGAACTAAGATCCCACGTGCTGTGCGGCGCAGCCAAAAAAAAAAAGTGACTGTACCATTTTACATTCCCACCAGTGTATGGAGGTTTCATATTCTCCACACCTCGCCAACACTTGTTATTATTTGACTTTTTGATTCTAGCTATCCTAGTGGGTGTGAAGTGGTATCTCCTTGCAGTTTTTTTGTTTTATTTTGTTTTTTCGGCCACACTGCACAGCTTGCGGGATCTTAGTTCCCCAACCAGGGCTTGAACCAGGCCACGGCAGTGAAAGCACCAAGTCCTAAGCACTGGACCACCAGGGAATTCCCTCATTGCAGTTTTGAGTGCATTTCCCTGATGACTAATGAATTTGAGCATCTTTTCATGCACCGATTTGTATAACTTTCTTTGGAAAAATGTTTATTCATATCCTTTGCCCATTTATTTCACTGGGTTATTTGTATTTTTATTATCGAATTATAAGAATTGCTATATATTCTACAAGTCCCTTATATATTCTACAAGTCCCTTATCAGATGTATGATTTGCAAATATTTTCTCCCATTCTCTAATCTGTGTTTTTGCCTTTCTTGATGGTATCCTCTGAAACACAGAAGTTTTTAATTTCAGTAAAGTCCAATTTATCTATCTTCTCTTTTGTTATTCATACTTTTGGTGTCATAGCCAAGAAACAATGCCTAACCCAAGGACCTGGAAATTTACACCTATGTGTTCTTCTGAGGGTTTTATAGTTTTAGCTCTTACATTTAAAAGGTCTTTTATCCATTGAGTTAAGAGTTAATCTTTATACATGGTGTGAGGTAAGGGTCCAACTGCATTTATTTGTATATGGCTCTCCAGTTGCCCCAGACCATTTGTTGAAAGGATATTCTTTCCCCCATTCATAGTCTTGCCACCTTTATTGAAAATTAGGTGAAGGCAGATACATGGCATATTTCTGGACTCTTAGTTCTGATCCTTTGATCTGTATGCCTGTCCTTGCCTTGTGCTTGTAACCACACTGTCTTGATTCCTGTTGGTTTGTAGTAAGTTTGAAATTGGGAAGTGTGAATCTTCCTACTTTGTTCTTGAAAAAGAAGATTTGGGCTATTCTGGGCCCCTCGCAATTCCATGTGAATTTTAGAACAGCTTGTCTTTCTACAAGGAAGTCAGCTGGGATTCTGATAGGGATTGCATTGAATCTGTAAATCAACTTTTAAAATTTTTGTTCCATGAGCATATGTCTGTAGTATAATATACTTCATTTAGAAATCATTTTTAGTAAAAAAAGAAGTGAGACCATGAAGCAGTTTTTAAACTTGTTCTAAACCTGTTTTAAATACTGGAAAACTCAGCATGTCTGGAACTTCGTAATCTGGAAGTGTCCTACCTTCTACTTGCCAGTGTAGAAGGTCCTAACGAGGTATAAGGGTTAAGTGTGGCTTTTGTGTCGTAGAAGTTACGAAGAAGTTCCTTACTTAGTTGTCACTAAGTTTTAACTAAAAATACAAAATTTTGCTTACCCTTTTAGGTTTATTAATTTTGTGAAAAGCTACAAGAATCCAAATCTGACCATTTCTTTTAAGGCTGAACGAAGTATTGAAGATGAAATAAACCGTGAAAGTAACAGCGATATCTTCACTGTTCTAATCAGCTATGGCATCATGTTTTTATATATTTCCATAGCCTTGGGGCATATCGAAAGCTGTAGCAGATTTCTGGTAAGTGGGGTGTGTAGGTGTGTGTGTGCATGTGTGTGTGTATGTGTGTTAGAGGGAAATGACAGTACACAGCGTGATGGCATGTTTTTGCCTCTGCTTAATCCTAATTCATTATGTTCAAAACTACCTTAAATTGTCCTGTGTTTTACTTGTTTGTCACATTTTCTGCTTCCTGCATCTGTTTTCTTCAGTTCCAATTTCTTATCTTCAACTTAAAGTTTATTTCACATAATCCAGTTTTTTTTCTAACTTGCCATCACCTAAGAATGTAAGCTGATAAAATATGTTGCTAGGGAAGACCTAGACAACTTTTCATATCTTCTTTCAAACCGGGAACCGTACTTTTAAATATAGATGGGCAATATCCAGGTAAAGAGGTGAAAATGAGGACCTTTTAGGAACAGGACAAAAGACACCCTAACTGAGGATCGATGTCTTTGTGGCATCTCCAGGTGGATTCGAAAATCTCCCTGGGCATCGCAGGCATCCTGATCGTGCTGAGCTCGGTGGCGTGCTCCTTGGGCATCTTCAGCTACATTGGGATCCCCTTCACCCTCATTGTGATAGAAGTCATCCCATTCCTGGTGCTGGCCGTGGGAGTGGACAACATCTTCATTCTGGTCCAGACCTACCAGGTGCGTTCCAGAGTCTCACAGCGTCTGACCAAGTACCAGGCTCCACATACGGCTGTTCAGCTCCATGCGGAGTATTTGAGTGTGACACGTGGAGACTTTGTTTCCGTTCCTCTGTGTTGCTTACTGGTGCCTGTAACTTGTTCTGGACATTTTGAGACCAAGAAGATTGAGACCAACATTCTCTTTGGTTGGTGGCATAGATATAAAGTGAGAATTTGGTTTTAAAATATGTGCAACATGTGGGCAAAAAGGAGGGCTAACACGCTTGTAGAAAATATTTTGGGCACAACAGCTATTAAAATGATTCTCAATATAGTGTAGAAGAATGAGGGATTTGTCAGAGGTGCCACTAAAAGGCAAAAGGTCAACACAGGACCCACTGATGTAAAAAATGACGTCAATCCGTTGGTTCTCCCAGGGTCCCTTGTCCTGTAGCGCTTACCTGGGCAGAGACCCAGTGGCATGTAGGAGTGTTATTTAAAGGTCCAGCCACCTGCAGCCTGCGTTGCTTGTATTTTCCTGATAACCTGATTCAATCCTTCCTTTAGATTCTCACCTGTTACCTGGCTCCGGGCTTCAGAAATATCCCAAATGAATCAACATGAGAAGTTTGGGGTCCTCACCGCTTTATTGTATAAAGTTCACAAACAACAAGTAGATGCTGCTAATCATTATTTTTTACCATCAGGTTAACACAAGGCACCAAAGAAGCAAAGAGGTGGCATTGTAATTGAGAAACTTTAATGTCGCGTGTTTAACTTTTTTTTTTATTTTTAAGAGAGATGAACGTCTTCAAGGGGAGACGCTGGACCAGCAGGTGGGCCGGGTCCTGGGAGAAGTGGCCCCAAGTATTTTCCTGTCGTCCTTTTCAGAGACAGTAGCATTTTTCTTAGGTAATTACTCTTTGAATCTGCCAACCCTGAGGTTTGCTGAGCCTGGGTGTATCAGTATATGACCCTTTGTGCTGTTTTTTAAGTTTTATTCTGTGATTGGAAAGTATCAGAGTGGACCACGAGAAAAATTGGTGGCAGTATCTCGGATGCCATTAGCAAGTGTCTTCTTTTTTTTAACTACATTATTTATTTATTTTTAATTTTTAATTTCTTAAAATTTTGGCCACACCACGCAGCATGCAGGATCCTAGTTCCCCCATCAGGGAATTCCCAGCAAGTGTCTTCCTTCTCACATTGTTTCTGGACGGTGTTGATGTTGGGGTTCAGATACCTAGGACTCCTGCCCCTGCCCGTTTAGGGCACCCATGGCAAGTGCTGGGGTTTGAAAATAGCACTCTTGAAGGACAGCCACAGGGTCCTTCCCGTCACAGCACTCTCGGCAGCAACTCCAAAATCACAGGCGTTAGCTCGCAAGGTGTTTGCCACTGTTCCGAAAGGCAGTCTCCCCGCCTCTGCACACACATTTCACTGGGAAGCAGCCTCGTCAATGAGCAGGAGTTCTTCAGTCCTCCCTCAATACAAGGAGCCAGAATAAACTGGCACAAAACCCAGCACTTCTGTATTCTTTCATGTGGAGAAATCGGTAGTCTTACTAGCAGGGCACTGCCCACCCCCATGTCTGGCATGTAGTAAGAGAAAACTGATCACATCCTCTGCAGAGGACGCTGATTAGAATCGCCCAGTAAGTCCAGGGAAGACACACGATCCGTGGGTCCCAGTGGAAATGCCTGCAGGGGCCACCAGGTCATCTTACAAGGGGCCATGGGAGGGACGTCGTAGGTGTGGTCTTTGGACACAGACACGCCGTTAGCATATATCATCCCCCGTCTCCACGAAGCAGTGCACTGTGAAACAAACCTGTGGCTCTTGTGGTTTCTCTTTATGGATACAGATGCAAAACGGTTACTTCCTCTTTTTCTATTATAAAAAAAAAAACAGTGCAAGTATGTTGGTGATAGCAGCTGACCCTGGGCCTCAAGGTTGGAGTGACTTTGGGGGGACAGGAGGAGCAGCAGGGACCGTGGCACCCAGAGTCTGGGGTCCCATCTGCAAGAGGCAGCTACGTGTTGCTGGCCCAGTGCTGCCAGGTCCAATTTTTTTCTCAAGCGACGCTGTGAATCTAGATTTTTTTTCTCTCAAGTGACACTGTGAATCTCATTGTTAAATATTGGCTATTTATTTTTTTAAAACTGTTTTTAAATTCTAAAATGGGTTTATATATATCTGGCCCATGGGCAGCCAGTTTTCAGCTTCTGAGTCTTAGCCTGGAGGACGCTTGGAGCATCCTCATTTGTAACTAAACCGAGAGACTGACTGGATATATAATAGCATATGGGAAATACCGTCCCTCTTGTGGACTGAAGTGTAGCAGGTACTATAAGAAATGGCCTGTGTTAATGGATCTCAGATGTGAAAGTGCATGCATTTGCTTGGAGAGCTTGTTAAAGTATAGAGTTGGGATCATAGAATTCTGAAAAGCAGAATTGGGGTTGAATTCCCATTGTCTTGATAAAGTAGGAGGGGGCCCGGTCCCTGGAACCCCAGGTGGTTCTGGTGTGACACCCGCAGATTGTGCAGAGTGCCTTTGGGTGGGAGGATTGGGGGGATTCTTCTTGTGGGATTGGCCTGCTCTGGTGCCGCGTGTTCATACGTGCACGTGCCTGTGAGGCCTGCTGAGCCCTCAGCTGGGAAGGACGTGGCTGCCCTCTTCTCCCCGCAGGAGGCCTGTCCGTGATGCCGGCTGTGCACACCTTCTCTCTCTTTGCGGGGATGGCAGTCCTCATTGACTTCCTCCTTCAGATTACCTGTTTTGTGAGTCTCTTGGGGTTAGACGTTAAGCGGCAAGAGGTAAGTTGTCATCAGGCGTGCAGCCTGTTTCATTTGAGTCTAGAATCTAGATGAGGCGGCTGGAGGGTGACCTCTGTTCCTCTTCATCCCCTCAGAGGAACCGACTGGACGTCCTCTGCTGTGTCGGGGGCGCGGCAGACAGAGCAGGCATCCAGGCCTCGGAGAGCTGCTTATTCCGCTTCTTCAGAGACGCCTATGCTCCATTTCTGCTTAAGGACTGGATGCGGCCCATTGTGGTAGGAGCCTGTCTGTGGTTTTTCTCCCCAAAGTTGTCACATGCCTCCTAAGAAATCAGAGTGCTTGGGAAGGATTCTGACAGCTGTTAAGTGTGTGTGTGTGTGTGTGTGTGTGTATATATATATATACAAGAATGCAGAAGCAAATATATACAAATATAAAATATTTTTAGCAGGCAATATAAGCAAGAGTTTCTGTCTTAAGTTGGTTGTTTTGTTTTTAAAGAATTACAGATTCATAGAAAGTAACAGAGGTAGTGCAGAGAAGGACCCGGCTGCCCTTTGCCAGTTTCCTCCCAAGGTCTTACGTAATTGTAGTTCAGTATCAAAACCAAGAGTTCGACATTGGCACAATGTATGTGTCCAGTTCTGTGTCAGCTTATCACATGTGCAGATTCGTGTAAGCACCAAGATACAGATCTGTTCCATCACCCTCGTCCTGCACCTTCAGTGTCACCCACCTCCCTCCCTGCATTGTCCCTCATCCCCAGTAACCATGCAAGAGCGTTTTGTAGTACAGTTTACACACTGGATATAGCCAACAGCTATAATCTATCACATCTCCACTAAAAGAATGTAAATTCATTCCAGTAAAAGTAATAGTGGGCTTCCCTGGTGGCGCAGTGGTTGAGAGTCCACCTGCCGATGTGGGGGACACAGGTTCGTGCCCTGGTCCGGGAGGATCCCACATGCCGCGGAGCGGCTGGGCCCGTGAGCCATGGCCACTGGGCCTGCGCGTCCCGAGCCTGTGCTCCGCAATGGGAGAGGCCACAATGGTGAGAGGCCCGCGTACTGCAAAAAAAAAAAAAAAAAAAAGTAATAGTAACACCTAACATTTATTGAACACTTAATATCTGGTATTGTGCTCAGAACCGGGTACTACGCTAAATTCTGGATTATCCCTAGAATTTTCTCATTTAATCCACAAAATTATCTGATGTTACAAGTCTTATTTTTCCTGTTTTATTGAGGAGGAAATAGAAGCTAAGAGAGGTTAAGTGACTTCCCCAGGGTCACTCAGCTTGTAAGTGGCAGAGCCAGGATTTGAACCCAGGTGGCTTTACTATTGAGACCGTGACCTCGGCTACTGTCCCAGACTCCTTGTTTTCTTAGCGTGTCATTTAAACTTGCTTTTCGTTTAGAAAAGTCCTGTTTTGTGTGTTTAAGATTTGATTTAGGGAGTTCCCTGGTGGTCCAGTGGGTGGGACTCAGCGCTCCCGGTGCAGGGGGCCCGGGTTCAATCCCTGGTCGGGGAACTAAATCCTGCATGCAGCCATAAATAAATAAAATAAATAAATAGATAAATAAATGATTTATGTTTTTAATCATGATAACTCTAACTCTGTAACTCACTTCACATTCCAGGTAGCGGTATTTGTGGGTGTTCTGTCATTCAGTATCGCAGTCCTGAACAAAGTAGAAATCGGCTTGGATCAGTCTCTGTCAATGCCAGATGTAAGACGCTTTCTTTTTTATTCTAACTCATTTAGCCCATGGTGAATGCATTTTTCAAAATACTCACGCAGGTGTTTCAGCTGATGTCCGCTTCTAAACGTGGGTGCTGGCAGGCTCTCCCGCATTGCAGGAACCTCGCCAGAGCTCTGCCCATGAGGCCCGGGCCTTCTGAGCTCACAGGCCTTGGGCATGGCTGCAGAACACCAGCAGCCGGTCTTGACCTCGTGAGGTGCCCTGCTGACGGTGGGACCAACTGGAAAAGCCCCTGGGCCCAGGGTGGGGAGGGGGCGCTGGCTGTGGAGGGAGTCAGGAACCTGGGCTCGAGGCGTCTCGGCCGGGAGCCCCCCTCTCGCTTGCACAGGACGTTCACACTGTGTCCTGTTGTCCTCTCTCTCTCTCTCAGGACTCCTACGTGACGGATTATTTCCAGTCCCTCAGTCGCTACCTGCACGCGGGCCCGCCCGTGTACTTTGTCATGGAGGGAGGGCACGACTACGCTTCTCTGAAAGGGCAGAACATGGTGTGCGGGGGCCTGGGCTGCAATAACGACTCGCTGGTGCAGCAGATCTTCACCGCCGCCCAGCTGGACAACTAGTCAGTACCCCAGCTGCGGACGGGCTCCTGGCCCAGGACCTCGGCCTGAAACCTCTCTCTTAAGATAGCTTTTCCTGGAAAATCTATCTTGCCAAATGTGGGTTGAATCTAGCTTTACCTGAGCAAAACCTTTTAAAGGGCAAATTTACCACCTCACGTTCTGAAGCTTTTCCCATTAAGCACTAACGTGGTTTGTCTTCTGACTGGGTGGCATTAAAAGGTCTAGAAAAGGAAGTTTTGGATTTCAAGAAAAGGGACTGAAACTGAAGACTTCCCCCTTGTGGGGGCATCAGTAACCCTTTCTCTCCTTTCTCTAGTACCCGGATAGGCTTTGCTCCCTCGTCCTGGATTGACGATTATTTTGACTGGGTCAAGCCACAGTCGTCTTGCTGTAGAGTCTACAACAGCACGGATCGGTTCTGCAACGCATCGGGTACTTGATCCTTTTCCAGATCTTTCCCTCTTTTCTGAAGAACTTTAACATTATAATTTAAAAGTCATTTGCATTTTGCCTCCACGTCCACCTGTTTGTCTGCCATTGCTGCATCTCATTCCCCTTGGCATCATCCCCTTCCTCCATTGTGCACTCTGGAGATACCTTGTTGTCCCCTTTCCAGCCCCCAATGGGGCTGCAGGCTGAACAAGGCCCAGGTCAGGGGACCCTGGTTTTCAGGTTTGTCATCTTTTCCCGACAATGCTGTTGGTCTCTCTTGATTGGTATCTGGCCGTAGCTTCTCATGGGAGTGCTTTTCTTTGTTTATCACTATTGCCATATGGTTTTGTAAAAGTGTTGAGTCTGTCCTAGGATTTTCTTGATAAAAACATGGACGTCCTGGGCTCTGATAATAACATACTGAGGTTGTCCTTAAAGCAGGAAACCTGCTTCAGGGAAGAAAATTTGTACAGCCTGTGTTAGATGAAGATGGGACCTCAAGTTTGACTGTGAAAACCATGTGTTTGAAGCTTTGGGATAAACAGAAGGATTCAGGAAAAGAATTCCCGTCACTTCTTTATCATTATTTTTAAATGTTTTAATATGGAGACCCATCCTTCTCACCGTGGCTCCCCCAACCTGTTTGCACAGTGGTTGACCCTGCCTGCGTCCACTGCCGGCCTCTGACTCCAGAGGGCAAGCAGAGGCCTCAGGGTGCAGACTTCATGAGGTTCCTGCCCATGTTCCTCTCCGATAACCCGAACCCCAAGTGTGGCAAAGGGTAAGTGACACGGAACCCATTCAGCTGTGTGGCCGCTTCCCCTTTAATTTGCACTGGGAAGCTGGGGAGGGCTGGGGTGGGAATGGTGGGTGGGAAGGTCCTCTTCTCTGCCACTCCCCACCCTGTCCCGCAGAGAAACCAAAACGCCTTTAAAGAAAACTCCTCATCTTAAAAGAAGATGGTTCTGGAGAACTTAGGGGCAGGATAGGAATAAAGACACAGATGTAGAGAATGGACTTGAGGACCCGGGGAGAGGGAAGGGTAAGCTGGGATGAAGTGAGAGAGTGGCATGGACATATATACACTACCAAACGTAAAATAGATAGCTAGTGGGAAGCAGCCACATAGCACAGGGAGATCAGCTCAGTGCTTTGTGTCCCACTAGAGGGGTGGGATAGGGAGGGTGGGAGGGAGATGCAAGAGATATGGGGATATATGTATACGTATAGCTGATTCACTTTGTTATACAGCAGAAACTAACACAACATTGTAAAGCAATTATACTCCAGTAAAGATGTTAAAAAAAAAAAAAAAGAAAGAAAACTCCTCCTCATTCTGACCCGATTCCATCCTGGCTTGAGCATTCTGTCTCACACTCCCCTCCTGGCGGCATGAAGGACACAGTCCTGTGCAGACCACCGGCAGGGCAGATTGTGGGGAGGGATGCAGGCGATTCAGGATGTGAAAGGGTTTGTCCAGTTGTGTCTGGAGCATATGGGCACTGCAGCTCTGCTCTGGTGACATCACCCGGGATGAAGGTTTAGATTCTTTTTTTTTTAATTTTATTTATTTATTTTTGGCTGCAGTGGGTCTTTGTTGCTGGGCGCGGGCTTTCTCTAGTTGTGGCGAGCGGGGGCTGCTCTTCGCTGTGCTGCTTGGGCCTCTCATTGCGGTGGCTTCTCTTGTTGCGGTGCATGGGCTGCAGGCATGCGGGCTTCAGTAGTTGTGACCCACGGGCTTAGTTGCTCTGCGGTATGTGGGATCTTCCCAGACCAGGGCTCGAACCCGTGTCCCCCACATTGGCAGGTGGATTCTTAACCACTGCGCCACCAGGGAAGCTCCGAAGGTTTAGATTCTTTTAGCCCCACTGTGCTTCTTACCAGCCTGTCTGTACATGAGGTTATGGGCTGTCTGACTCCCCCATCTAGCCAGGCAGCCAGCTACTGTGGGAACAGGATCTCTGGCCCAGAAATAGCAAAGATGACTGAAGTCTGGAGTTGGGCAGATTTGGATGTTTTGGTAGGAAGGTGAGTGTCCAGGTGTACATTAGGTAAACGCTGGACATCCCTGTTCTTCGTAAGAATACATAATGTGACCAGAGTCCCGTCAGTCATACATCTCACGTCTGTGTTTTGAGACCTAGACTAGGTACCATGGGAGGCCTGTCCCTAAAAATAAAGAAGAAATGAACCCCGTAGCTTGGTCTCCTGGCAGACTGAATGCTCGGCTACATAAAAGAAGTCAGAATGAATTCAACTCGTAGGAGGGCAACAGACAGGGAGCCTCCTGTGTGCCAGGATCGTGCCGGGCACCTCACTGACACTATTTCACTGACTCACCACACAGCCCCATGAGTAGGTGGTGGTACACCCTTTGCAGATGATACTGCAGCCCAAATTTAGTAATTCTGCTCAGGGTTCCAGGGCCGAGGTCGACCTCATGGCGGTCTGACTTCAGGGCCCTTGTCCGTTTGCGCCTCCTGTTACACAGCACTGCTGAGCAAACCCTGTAGAAGAACACACTGGGCTGTGAGCAGAACCAGCTACAGAAACAGTAGCGGCTACGCATCAAAGAAACCAAAGCAGCAAAGAAAAGCCAGTGTGGGAAGGAATGAGCTAAACCTTCATGAGCCCCTTTTCAGGGGCTTCCCTGTCCCTGAAATTGACAGCTGGTCTGATCCCTGAGTCCAGGGTCAGGTGACACCACTCAGCCTTGATGCTCAGATTCTGCAGGTACGGCATGAGGTGTTGCCTTTGATACCACTGTCTTCTCCCAGGGGACACGCCGCTTACAGCGCGGCAGTTAACATCCTCGGCAACGGCACGGGCGTCGGAGCCACGTACTTCATGACCTACCACACGGTGCTCAAGACCTCCGCTGACTTCATCGACGCCATGGAAAAGGCCCGCCTCATCGCCAGCAACATCACCAGAACCATGGGCCTGGAAGGAGGTGATCACCGTGTGTTCCCATACAGGTAACGTGTGGATTTTGTAAATGAGGGTGTCCTGGGGAAGTGCCCACACCCTGGGGTTCCCTTGCTGGGGGGGCCAACACTCGGTTTTCCTTCTGAACCTGGCTCCATCCTGAGCACAGGTGAAGCCTGTCTCAGGAAACGGCACCTGGGCCAGAATCTGAAGCACCTACTGAGGTCTCGGGGCTGGAGCTCACACCCTGCAAAACAGGCGGGGGGCACGGGTCGCGGCACCTGGGGATCAGCTTCACAGAGCGGGCCCGGCAACTGATCGCTGGGGACAGTGACTTTATGGAGGTTTCTCTTTTTTCAGTTATTGTTTTCCTTTTTTTTCCTCATAAAGAAAATATTTTATGAAATACTGAATTTAGAAAATATAGAAAAGTAGGAGAAACAAGTGATTTTCCCCCCAACCCCTGTAATCTCACTGAAGGGAGTCTGGACCTGTTCCTGGCAGGAGGACAGCCTGTTTTCCTGTGGAAGGAGTTCTTGGAGTGGGTGTCCTGACTCCTTAGAGGAGCTGGTTAACTTTGCTGAAAAAGCATTTTCTTCTCAGGCCCTGCATAGACCCCGTTTGGCTGGGGTTAGCCCTCAGGATAGACCAGGGCTTGTTTTCCCAAAATACCACGGAATATTCTTTGTCAATAAATGCCTATAAAGTTGGGCACATGAACAAAAACCTTATATAAAATACATATCTCGGAGGCCCTTCTTTGGGTGTCAGTGGCCAGAGGTCCAGCTTAACTGCTGGAGGTGAGTCTTGCACAAACAGGGAGGTTTTGTGTGAGGATGTCTCTCAAGGTAGTTTCTGTTTTGCAGTTGTGGCAGGATGAGGAGTAAAGATTCCGGAAGCAAAAACAAGCTGTAACAGAACCTTCTCCCCCTCTCCAGCGTGTTCTACGTCTTCTACGAACAGTACCTGACCATGATTGACGACACTCTCTTTAACCTCGGTGTGTCCCTGGGTGCCATCTTCGTGGTGACCGTGGTTCTCCTGGGCTGTGAGCTGTGGTCGGCAGTGATCATGTGCGTCACCATTGCTATGATCTTGGTCAACATGTTCGGCGTCATGTGGCTCTGGGGCATCAGTTTGAATGCGGTTTCTTTGGTCAACTTGGTTATGGTGAGTCCTGGTCCACTCAGTTTGTCCCTCACTCCTTATGTCACTGCTGTACATTGTTTCTTGGGGTGAGAGATCAAGGCCAGCTCCTGCTCTTGGCGCACATGGTCAGGTGGGGTCAGTGGCAGGTGGAGTTGGACGTGGGTGGTACGTATAGCAATGGAAATGTGAGGTCATGGTCTGGCTTAGGCATTCTGCCTTTAAATTATTATTCTGGGGCTTCCCTGGTGGTTGAGACTCTGCCTGCCGATGCAGGGGACACGGGTTTGTGCCCCGGTCCGGGAAGATCCCACATGCCGCGGAGCGGCTGGGCCCGTGAGCCATGGCCGCTGAGCCTGCGCGTCCGGAGCCTGTGCTCCGCAACGGGAGAGGCCACAACAGTGAGAGGCCCGCGTACCGCAAAAAAAAAAAATTTATTATTCTGAAGGGTGCTTTGCCAAAGTATGTAGCCTGATGACAGCATGATGTTCAGTTTTCAGTTAGAAAAACTGCCCCTTCTCAGTGGAATTTTCTGACCAAGGCCTTTTGCCTTCCATGTGGTTGCCAGGTGCTTTTTAATAGTCTTGAATATGTGCACATTTGAGAAAGTATTAACAGAAAACAGACACAGTACATCTGCTCTTCAGATACGAACTGAACGTGGCTTCAGGGGGAGTGGTAGTGAGGCCCAGCTAAAGAAATGACAGTGTGCTGGCTGGCTGGGGGTTGGGGGGAACTTGAGAGGTTTCAGCTGTTTCTCCGTAATAGAGGCAGATCTGCTGGAGGAAACTGTGCCTGGAGGGTTCCACACGCTTCCTGGGACAGTTTTAAGTTGGTGTGATGGGAGCTTTGTCTTTTAAGTTAGAGGCGGTGCTCCGGGCTCCTTTACCTCCCAGGTGCCCTGATAACCACAGATCCCAGGAAAAGGGGTGGTTGCTTTTACTGTTTTTAACTGGAGAAGGGCAGTTGTAAAGGAAGCACTTTATTTCAGAGCTGTGGCATCTCCGTGGAGTTCTGCAGCCATATCACGAGAGCGTTCACGGTGAGCACGAAGGGAAGCCGCGTGGAACGGGCAGAAGAGGCGCTCTCCCGCATGGGCAGCTCTGTAAGTACAGCCCGAGCAGATGACTCGGGCAGATACCTCACCGCGAAGTACCCAGCTTGGTGACTGAGTGTTTCTCAGGAGAAGGAACTTTAAGATTCAGTAGGGAAAGCAGAATTGTATCTTTTACTTAGCAGCAGCTCCTAAGGATTATAGGTTTTCAGGCAATTCATGAAATAGCTGTATCTTGCATAGAGCTCCACCCTGAAATTCTTTAGAACTGTTACTGCTGGAGACTCCTTTGCAGACGACAGTATGGCTGAAGCAGTAAAACAGAGAAGTTTGATTTGAGAGCCGTTTAAAACCCAAGCCAGCCATGTGTGCTGAAAAGCAGGGGAGCTGCCATGCTTGGAGCCCAGTGTGCAGTTTGTGGTTCACATTTGGAGAATCTTCTCAGGCTAAACCAGGATACAGGACTGAACTATGAGCCAGTTACTTTACCACCAGACAACACTGTTACAGAGTAACAACAAAAAGTGTGTAATAAGTAGCACTGCCTAAAAAAATAGTACATACCTTAATTGAAAAATAATGCTGTTGGAAAAATGGCACTGATAGACTTCAGGGCTGCCATGGGGTCTGTGCAGAATACACAGCTTTTACCCTTATTACACCTTTTTTTCCCCTCAGATTCATAAGTAGCAAATAAAACAATTTAGGCAGAGCCTAATGCTACTTAACAGTAAATCTGAAAGCTGGGGTTCGGTCCCCCATTACTTTGGACCTTGGCTTTTAAGAAATCCCTCTATGAGGAAGTGTTCAGTTACGGTAGGTGATAAAAGTTGCTTCTAACCGCATCTCTCTTCTCTTAGGTATTCAGCGGAATCACACTAACGAAATTTGGAGGCATTACGGTTTTGGCCTTCGCCAAATCTCAAATTTTCAAGAGATTTTACTTCAGGATGTATTTCGCTATGGTCTTACTGGGAGCCACTCATGGATTAATATTCCTCCCTGTCTTGCTCAGTTACATAGGTAAGAGTTTTTATTTTTAACCTAGTGGGATGGAGGAAGCATGATACTAAAGGAAAAGGATACCTTGAAACATTCTTTTGAAGTATTTGAATGTACTTGTACTGATGGTCATTTGATAAATAACACTGAGTAAAAAAACTTCTAAGAGAAGAACTCCAATCCTGGGGCTTCCTGTTCGTCCATACTACTTCATTAGAAAACTGGAGGCCTCGCGTCGTCAGATTGGAAGTGAGTTTGTGCGTCAGCAGCCCAGGGCTCCTCCCTGCTGAGGTGAAGGACACGCATCCAGCCACAGCCCAGCGGTGCCCTGGAACAGCTCTCATTACCATTCGCTGTTCTAGCGGAACACTGCCTCTGCTGGTCACCTCTAATTTGGAGTTCTCCTTAGGATCTTTTTGCCTCTGTGGTCACTTCAGCTTCTGTAAATGACCTGTGGCTGAAAGAACAGTACTAATTTGCTTGATATATAGCTTTGTGATTAAGAAAATGAGGGGTTTTTTTCCCCCTTAATCTCTGGGGGATAGGAAGTTGTGTTAGAGTAGAAACTATCTCCTTTTCTCCTAAAGAAATGATCCCAAAGTTCATTCTTTTTATCCCTCACAGGACCACCGATAAATAAAGCCAAAAGTTTGGCCGCTCAAGAGCGACACAGAGGTACAGAGCGAGAGCGGCTCCTCAATTTCTAGCCCGCTCACGGGCTTCGGAGACTCTGCAGGTCAGGTAGTCGGTTTACCACTGGACAGCAGCTGCGTTGTCAAGGCTCGGTTGAACCCTGAGTGCGAGCAGGTGTCAGGCTATTAACAGGAGCAGATGTCAGGCTATTAACAGCAGCAGCTTCGGCCATAGCGCTTGTAAACTCAGGAATGCAGACTCTGCCTTGAAGCAGTATTACTGAGCCTGGAGGTAGCCCCAAGGCGCTGGAGCGCCTTCCGGTTCTCCAGGAACAAAGCCTTGTTCTCGGGCAGGCAGAAGGGACCGCTAGGAAGGCTGCTCTCTGCTCACTGACACTTTCTAAAGGCCAATCAATGCAATGTTTCTCCTTTTGTAGGAGTAAGCCATCACACAAGTTCTATACCGTATTTTTAGTAACATTGGAGGATGTCGTAGATATACTTTATTACAACATCTTGTAGTTTAAAGAGCTTTATTAACGCAATAAATTAACTTTGTACACATTTTATATATATATAAAAAGAAAAACTAGCAAGTGACCTCAGAATGTCGTAGGCCTCATTAGAGCTTGGTCTCCAAAAACCTGTTTGAAAAAAGCAACGTGTTCTTCACAGTGTTCTCCTGTGAAGGAAAATACAGATTTAATCTGTTAGACAAGGCACGAAAGGAGGAAAACGAGAATGAACACTTTGCAGCTCCTAGATGTGGATACTGGGTTTTGACTTATTTTTCTTTCATAAAATACTTTGTTTTCCTAAGCTCTTGAGTTGTCCTTTCTGTTTACCCAGCTTGTGCCATTACAGAACCTTTACAGCCCCAAGCAAACTGCCCTCTGCCCTGAGAGATGGGGGAGAAGCAGGGTGATCAGTGAATGCTGGGAGCCCTGGAAGAGTTACAGGTTCCTCCCCATCCTAAGGAAGAGGGTGCTTTAGATGTCATAACTTTGGAGATAAGAGTGATTAACCAATGCTTTCTGCCTAAAACTAAAACATCAACAAGCCCCAGGCCATTACAACCCTCCGCAGCCATTTCCTGTCTTGTTCCTAATTCTTCAGAAAGGGCCATTCCAGGCCCAGATGTCAGACAGAGCTGGGCCCAGGCCACCCTACCTTCCACCCCGACACCCCACTGCAGTTCCAGAGCAGAACTCCAGTTCCGTCAGCACCTTGAATCCACTCTCACTACAACAGGCTAAGGATTATGCGGGCTGGTACAAAATTTTGTTTTTTAAAAACTAACCCGAGAGTTCTCCAAACCAAAAGGCTTCTCGCCCCCCCAGCTGCCAGTGCTCTCCTGCTACTGTCCGAGTCTCTGGTCGCCCCAGGTCTTTTCCCTGCAGCTATATTCTCACCTGGTGTGAAACTAGGGTTCCCTCGCAAACGCTGGTTTCGCTGTTCAAAAAACCGGAATATAGTGTAGAAAAGCATGTGGTCTTCAGTCTGCTTTGCAGCATCTAAAAATTTTCGTGCAGAGATGTTGTCATGGCCACCAATGCCCCGAATAAACCTTAAGGCAGCTAACACTTGGTGTTTGGAAAGGAGAACTTCTACTATTTCATCATTTGCTGTGGAAAGTCGCTAGAAGTAAGGGAGAAAGAGAAATCCGGGTCAGTGCAAGTAATAGGAACATGCTTCTATGGGGTTTAAAACTCTGCTGTATCAGAGTTACCTTCAACATATCCAGAGACAGCTGATGAGCAGGAGGGTAAAAACTTTCCAGGGAGAGCAGCAGACAAGCCTGGAAGACCCATTTTCAGATTAGATTTGCCGTATGTTGAAAGGTCAAATTTTAAGTCACAAAAGTAAAAATTGGGTGGTACTTACCAAAGGCTTCGAGTCGCTGAGGACATGGTACTGCAGGAACTGGTGCAGCGTGTAGAATAGGTTGTGCTGGACGAGCGTCTTGATGACAAGCTCGTGCAAATAATGCTGAGACAGAGACATAAGGAGAGATGGTGTCCACGTCGCCCAACTACGACAGACTAGAGGCTCAGTATGCCGAGGACCATGGCTGCTCTAAGTGACGGGTGAGAGAACCCAACCTGGCCTGAAACTGCTCATTCCACCTGAGAACGTGGGGTCACGTGAGGAGGGTCACTGAGTCTGAGGCAGGTGTGCAGACTCTTGTGGCGTACAGAGAGTCATCTCAGTTAGGCACTGACAGTGCTTTTACTTGAACAATCCCCTGCCCCTCTAACGTGGGACCACAGATGCTGGCTTGAAGGTACCTGTACTGTGATCTGAAACTGGTTCAGAGAGCGGATATATTCCATGAGCACGGCTATCATGAATTTCTGAGGCATCTCCTACAGAGGGGAAAAGTGTTTAGAACCAGAGTGGCAGAGGAGGCTCCGTGTAACAGCTCCTTGTTTATCCGCCCCCCTGCTTCCAGGGTTCTACTTGGCTGCTTTTGCACAAACCCCTCCAGAACCTCCCGAGTCGGGGATCATCTTTAGGCCTGTGTATTAGAAGCCAAACCATAAGCATTCAGTCCTCACCCAAGATAACCCAGTTACTCTAATCACATTCTGAGTTCTACTCGTTTTCCTCAGTCCCCTTCAAATGAGATCTTTGTTTTGGGAACCTTCAGTCCGGAAGGGGCGGCGAGCCTCCCCTACCTTCTTCTCCGCAAACGCCGACAGCACGTGGGTGTACATGTCAGACTGGTCGACCACAGCCTGGGTGCGCGCCGGCCTCCTGAGGAATGGGCCGCTCCGGCTCTGCCCCGCTTCCAGTGCCTGCACAATACATCACAGACGGGACCTCAGTCGTCTTCCGGGACATGGCGTGTTCGCAGTTAATCCAGAAAGACTGAACCCCTAGATGCTGGGAGCCTAAGACGTGAGCAGAGGATGACACTTACTTCATTACTTGGACAAAACTCTTTCCTGTGCTGGCCGGGGAGGAGTTTAGGAGGTCAGGAAATACACCAGTGTTCACGGATGGAACTAAGAAGCCTAAGTCATAGTTTTACCGAGACACTTATTTTTTTAATTTTTGGCTGCACCGCGCCACATGCAGGGATCCTAGTTCCCATACCAGGGATCGAACCTGTGCCCCCTGCAGTGGAAGCACAGAGTCTGAACCACTGGACTGCCAGGGAGACTTTTTTTTTAACCTCTTAAAATAACTCCCTAATTTTGTTAATCACAGACCACCTAGCATTTGGGTTATCCCTGAGTAGCTGAAGGGGATGGGCGTTCTGGGGTTTTTGTTATTGTTTAAAACCACTTCCATTTTTAGCCTTTGGACTAATCAGATTCTTGAAGTGGAATCATTCATTCCACTTCTCCTGAACTTATTTCTAGCTTCAGAAGATACAATAACAGTACAGCAGACCCCGAGAAGCCATGCTAATTTTTTCCAGCCCTTCACAACACGCACTTGAGCCCACTAGAGGAAAAGCACAGTGCTGACGCTGAGTCACCACAGTCCTGAGGGGATGCTGACTGGGTGCCAGGACACGTCTTATTCTTTATAGCTAGTACATCCTCAAAGGAAAGGAAGAACAAGCAGCAAAATGATTATATTTCTGATTTACTGAGTCTAGGCTCTGGATTGGCAGAAAGACATATAAAATAACCAAACTGAGACTGCTTTTTTTTTATCCATAAAATAAAGGCAGACCAAGGAGCTATCTACGTGTAAGATCAAACATAGATTAAAAACAACAAAAGCAGGCTTCCCTAGTGGTGCAGTGGTTAAGAATCTGCCTGCCAAAGGGGACACAGGTTCGATCCCTGGCCCGGGAAGATCCCACATGCCGCGGAGCAGCTAAGCCCATGCTCTGGGCCGCAGCTACTGAGCCTGCGCTCTAGAGCCCGTGCTCCGCAACGAGAAGCCACCGCAATGAGAAGCCCGCGCACCGCAATGAAGAGTAGCCCCTGCTTGCTGCAACTAGAGAAAGCCCGCGTGCAGCAACAAAGACCCAACACAGCCAAAAGAAAAAATAATAATTTTTAAAAAACACAAAAGAAGGTGAAGACATTAAGTGATGTTCAGCCTCTAGCTCATGGGACACAGGGACTCTGATTTACGTTCCCCCTACGGCCGGCCACCTTGCCCTTTGGCACACAGCAAACCTCAGTGGTGTCATTCTGTCAGAATCTTGTGTCATAATTACACAGACAATATACCCGGGGTGGAGCAGGGAGGAGGCCCTCGTCAACTTACCAGTGTGTAACTCTGCTCGGCGTCCAGGTACTTCTTATACTCCTGGTTGAGTTTATCAAAAACGGTGGCTATCACAGGCAGCGTTGCTCTGTCTGACTCTGTCAACACTGGAAGGAGTCAGGGTTCACACAGGTCGGCCAACCTTGCGTGAACTTTAGAACTTAAACACACTGTGAGAGAAATGACTCATTTCCGGGGGCCACCAGGGCATTCGGAGAAACGGTGTAGAGACTGGGGCACAAGGGCTCTCGCCAGCCCTTGCCGGTTACTAACGTAGCTACGGAGGGCGTCAGAAGATTCTCAAAGTAGGTATAAATGTCGTGAGTGACTTGGATTCTGAAACAGGTTTGTTTTCAAGCTGGGGAGGGCAGCCTCTACCCTCACGTGTGCCCATGTTTAGTTTAGTCTTTGCCCAGGAAATGTCTTGTAGAGACAAGTCATTTTTATACTGAGCAGCCTTTCCAGGGGGTTAAATAATCCACTTGTCACTAAGCCAACCAGCTGCAGACAAGATAAAAATGTGGCCCGTCTCCCAGTGGGCGGCGCAGGCAGTGTCAGGAATCAGACCGCAGGGTGAGGACCCCACTTACTCTGCGAGCACACCGACAGGACGACGGTCTTGCATTCCCTTCTCTGGAGGAGGAAGTCCATGAGCCTGCCTTTATCTGGCAAGAGGTTTACTATGGGCTGAAGTTTCACCTGGAGGTTCCAGAGGTAACCTGGATTGAGAGGCAGCAAATTTAATAGTGGGACGCAAACCAAAACAAAAGCCCCAAAGCTGGTTCCCCTCAACATTCATGGGGGGACGTGCTGCAAAGCACAGCCAGTGGCTGCTTCTCACGCCAAAGCACAGGCTGCGATGTTCAGGACACGTCTGACGACAGTGGGACTGGCAGCCAAAGCACCCCTGCGTGTCGGCAGACTCCTCAGAGTGACCCTCCACGCGCCCCCGTGGAGTGTCTACTGCATACAGACAGGCGACCCCTCCCCGCACCTGACCAACCCCCTTGACCCTGAAGGGAGAACGGGTGTCTGCAGGGCACGAACTTTGGTCCTGGGCTCCGGTTTCTCCTGCTCTGGCTCATTGGTCACAAGGCAATTCCTGAGGCTCCCGAAGGAGCTCCGTAACTCAGCCATCCACCAGCCCTGAACCTCCTGACGCCCACACTGCCGGGCAGGCGGGCAGAGCCCTTCTCAACCGGGGCTCCAGGAGAGGAGAACCAAAGGCTTCACTGGAAATGATCTGAGTCACCCCTTTCTCAAGCCTCCCAGGGCTGGCACCCCTCAGGACGGACGGGAGACTGCCAGCAAGCCCAGCTTCCTAACAGCGTGACCCCCACCACGACCCACCTTGGCTCGCACTGATGATGATGTCGGGTTGAAAGACAATCCAGGATGAAGAATCTACATGTTATAGGAAATTCTAGACCAGGAAGAGATGAAGACAAAAGGCAAACCCAGCTCCCGTTAGCATCCTCCCACCCTGTTTGCTGAGGCCGCCCTAGGTGCCCGGCCCTTGATGGGAAGGAAACCCCACAGGCGCTTCCCACGACATTATTCACGCCTGACCGGGGGCTCGGACCACCCTCAGACCCCAGTGTAAGGAGAGGTGACAGCTCCCCTGTTGTTCCCAGCCAAGGCCTTCGGAAAGGATACAGAGTTTACACGGGATGGGGGACTGGCTGGTCACGGGAGCAGGACCTACAAAGAGAGGAGACACGTGTGTGTGAGGGCTGGCGACGCGGCCAGAAAGTGCTGCCAATCCTGGGACGTAAAGGTAACGCTTAATGCTTCCTTCAGTAAATGTTCATTCAACTGTAGTTAAATAACGAAGAAGTGAACTGTTGTGTCCACTGATAACACCTGTAAGGAGGAAGCGGGAAGTCGAGAACCATCCATGAAGATGTCTCGCCAAGGAGAAAGCAGGTCAAGGTTCAATTCACAGCGTTTTCTTTTTTACACACATGCACATTAAAGAACTGAGAAATTCACCTGAGTGATTCAGAATCAAATACTCAGATAATTCACTGAGACTATTTCAAACAAAGTGTTTTGTGGCTTAATTATCTAAATAATGAGCTCAATTCTCCACTGCACAGTGTAGGTCCAGGCAGAGATCTCACCTGGGAAGCAGACCCCCCCATAAAACCCTCACGTGACAGGGACTCACAACTACCAGTGACATTGCTCGAGTGTGTATGTCTGGGGGGGAAGCCCGCAGTAACCTTGATAAATACGGCCTGCAAACTGAACATGACTATTCCTAGTTCTGTTCCAGCTACCCAGGTACAATCGGAAAATAGGTTTCAGTCGGCAGGTTGGAAAAGGTGGTAATTTTGCACAGACCCCCCAGTAGAGGACAGGGCCAGACCAGACAAGCTGAGGCAAAGAACACTTGCACTTGGAACCTACGAGTGAGGGTCCTACACGTGGGCCTTGACTGGCTACCCATCACGTTGACTGAATGCTTTGGTTTTGAAAGCCCCCAGGTGATCCTAACGTGTAGCCTACTCGAGAGCCACTGGTTGGACAGACCAAAACCAGAAGGGGAAACGAGGGAGGCTGGCTCTTCCCCAAGTTGCTGGTCTCGTCTTTCAAAATAGTCCAACAAGCTCTTCCTGACCTGCGACAGTGCACCTGTGACAGCACACCTGCAACAGCTCAGATGGGCAAGATACAAAGATGCTACAAACCTGTGAGGGGCTTGGAGTCTAGCAGGAAAAACAAAAAGTCATTAACCACAAAAAACGCTTTGCCAACCCACTCTAGAAGCCCAGAGATTCACAGACTCTTGAATTCTTATTAATCTCTGGGCTCTTGTTTTAGCCACACCTGGCCTTTGCTTTATATCAACAGCCAATCAGAACCTGACTACCTTCTTACTGGTCCTAAACAACTGGAACAGAGCTGAAGGACTGAAACGTTTATAGTTGTTTCTGCCCCAATTCACCAGCAGTTACCTTCATGCTGAGTGAGCAGCAGATACAAGCCAACCATTTGACACAATCTACTCTTCTAAACATCACTACCTGGGAAAAGGAAGAAGCTGGAAAGAACAGAGGGCCAAGAGACCTAATCAAATGTGCGAACTACAGCTGGCCCTCGAACAAGGCGGGTTAGAACCGCATGTATTCACTTATACAGGGATATTTTTTTTCTTTTTTTAAAAATTTATTTATTTTTGGCTGTGTTGGGTCTTCGTTGCAGTGCACAGGCTTCTCATTGCAGTGGTTTCTCTTGTTTTGGAGCACGGGCTCTAGGCGCACGGGCTTCAGCAGTTATGGCATGTGGGCTCCAGTAGTTGTGGTTCGCGGGCTCTAGAGCACAGGCTCAGTAGTTGTGGCGCATGGGCTTAGTTGCTCCGCGGTATGTGGGATCTTCCCGGACCAGGGCTCGAACCCGTGTGCCCTGCATTGGCAGGTGGATCCTCAACCACTGCGCCACCTGGGAAGCCCAGGAATATTTTTCAACAGTAAAACCCACTGTGGTTGGTTGAATCCTTGTATGCAGAACCTCGGCTATGGAGGGCTGACATAAATTACATGTGGATGAACCCCACTGTTCAAGGTCCCACTGTAGCTTATTCTCACACCCTGCTCAGCTTCTGGCTCAGCTGGCAAGTGCTCCTGCTAAACCATCAGCCAGGGCCTGATCTGATTCTTCCCTGTGACAGGTACCAGGATATCCTGCCAGCAGGCGAGGCTGACACACCAAAGCTATCTGACGGGGATTCCTTTTAACAAAACGCTCCTCCCAGAGTTCCAAATGTGTGCCATCTGACTATGGTTTACACACTGAAACTTCAACTAGCTTACTCTAGACTCCGGTCTCCTTGAAGAGAATATGATTTGAGTTCGATTACATTGGGAAAAAGCAAAAGGAACCAAATGGTTTCTTTCCCTTTTTCTGAAATCCTGACCCTCTCTCTTCTCTGACTTCCTACTGCCACCTCTTCAGGTTGGAGGAGTGGTTCAGAATAACCTCAGAACCGCAGCCTAAGTACTTACTGTGACCATCAGTCAAGGGAAAACGCAGTATTTATTATAATTATGACGCAGAATGTGAGAAAGATGAGGAAAAGCGATCCCAGGTTAAAATAACAGCCATGAGCAACCAAATTTAACCTCAGGGCCACAGAGCACAGACCAACAGAAACGTCAAGGTCTTATTCAACATTAAAAAAACCTCTGGGCTTCAATGGGTAATCACAACTCTCCATTTTAAAGCTCAGAGAAGAGAATCGTTCTATTTTCTTCAAAGGAAGAGTCTTCTCTCTTACAAAACACTTTTCACGAGACTTCCCTGGCGGTCCAGCGGTTAAGACTCTGCACCTCCACTGCAGGGGACACAGGTTTGATCCCTGGTCAGGGAACTAAGATCCCACAGGACCAAAAAATAAAAAAACACTTTCACAAGAACACAATTTTAGCTTAAAGAATCAGCAGGAGTATCATTTAAAAAACAAAACAAAAAACAGAATCACCCCTTGCAAAAGCAAACAGATCTGGGAAGCCCTTTATCTGCTCCCCCATCCATGCACACACGGAGATTCCCTTTTACCTGCCACAGGGATCTGATAGGGCTGAATGGATCGAGCTGGAAGCACCGGGTGATGGAGGGTAACGGTGCCATCGAACTCCCCCCTCAGCTTGATATCAAATATCACTGATGTCTGAGGGGGAGAAAGACAAGACGGTGATATCAGACAAACCACGGTTCCACCCGTCCCTCTCGTGACCTCACACCTGCCGTTTGGGGTCAGCTGAAGGAGCCCCGTGTCTGCGTTCCACCCCTGCACGCTGGTTCTTATTTGAGGAGGGACCTGCTGGAACATCCCAGCTCTCTTGTACATGTCTATCAGCTCTCAGAAGTATTCCTGGAATCTATGACATGCTGCCTCTGAAGAGCTCCATCTTTATTAGTTATCGACACGGGTGTCACCAGCCTCCAGGAGGCAAGGAGGGAAGTGGCTTGTCTCCCACCAGACACCCAGCTGATGGGGTAGAAGCAGCAGGATCATTCTAGTTCTTTCTCTGTGGCCACAGAGCCTCAAAACCATCATCATCTACACTCACAGAGGAAGTACAGGGCTCATGTGCTCACACAACACACTGGCTCGGCAGGGAATCCCCAGCTTAGATGATTCGACCAAATAATTGTTCCAAAGTCCAATCTCCTCACATGTGTTACTTTGTGAAACAGTTTTTAATTATGTTAGTCAACTGGTAGGGTTTTCCTAAACCATCTAGAAATCCAAACCCATTCCACCTGGAAGATCAAAACTTTGAGCATAAAAAGCACTTTCTAGTCTCTTTCAGAATATTTTGTCCATTTTCACAGCTCTTTCAAGCAGGACACCCCCCAACACTCGTACCTCCGTGTCCTGATGATGAACGACCACCAGGTTGTCCACCACGTTCAGGGCGAACTTCCCTGTCCGGTTTAACTTCAGTATGTGCATCTTTTTACAGGCGCCTTCTCTGTAGGACAACAGAAAGGTCAAAAAATAGATCGACAAGCTTTAGTTCATATTTTACAATCGGAGAAGGGGAAGAAAGCATTAAATATACCGTGGTAGGTGATATAGGACTACCTCCGCTCCAGTACTATTGGAGGTCCGAGAATGATGCCTCAGGAAGAGAACATATAGCTGTCCGTATCTAATCACAGAACAAAGAGACGTAAGTCATGCTGGCTGTTTGACGTCCCTCCATTCTAACTGCAGAGTTATAAGGCCATAGTTAAGTAAATTAAGAGATATTTACTTAATGGGGTATTTCGCAGCCAACAGAAATATTTACAAAAACAGTGCAGTTAGCTTAAAAATAAAAAAGCCTATTATAAAGTTAAGTGAAAAGGGGGGATGCAAAGCTAAATATAGCTTGGGCTTCCCTGGTGGTGCAGTGGTTAAGAATCTGCCTGCCAGTTCAGGGGACACGGGTTTGAGCCCTGGTCCGGGAAGATCCCACATGCTGTGGAGCAACTAAGCCTGTGTGCCACAACTACTGAGCCTGTGCTCTACAGCCCACGAGCCACAACTACTGAAGCCTGTGCACCTAGAGCCTGTGCTCTGCCACAAGAGAAGCCACCGCAGTGAGAAGCCTGCACACCGCAACTAGAGAAAGCCCACGCGCAGCAACAAAGACCCAACGCAGCCAAAAATAAAATTAAAAAAAAACTAAACTAAATATAGCTTGATCACAATATTTCAAAAGAAAAACACAAACTTCTGCAGAATGACTTATGCAGAATGTCCAAAACTACTGGAACGAAATACATGTTGTCAAATAGCTGCCCTTGAGTAATATGCTAAGTCCATTTTCTTTTTAACTTTCTGTAATTTCCCAGTTTTATATAATGAGTACATTCCTTAATCACAGGAAAATATTATCACTCTTGACTTTTAAGCCTCATCTGATACATGTTGCCATGACCAGTTCCTGCATGTACACTTTTATTCCAGGAGTTCACACTTTGCTGGGGCTGCCTCAGGGACAAGGAGGAGACTGGGGGAAGGGTCTCCCCCTTTGCAAGGACTGTTCTCATTTTATCTTTTTCTAAACCAGGATGCCGCAGATTTCTTTAAAAAAAAAAAGCATTCTAAATGCTAAAAAATTTTACTGTTTGGAAACCACTGTTTTAGGCCATAGAAGAATCAGAATTAATTTAGGAGCAAACTGTTTATATTTGTTGAATATGGGTATATAGGAGATTCTTTGTATCAGTTTCTATTCTTGTGTGTTTGAAACTTTCATAATAAAGTTTTAAAATTTGAGATATCTGCATTTCCAAATGAAAATATACCTTCCTACATAAGTAATTCAGGTCTACATTTGTTAGATCAAAAATGTAAACTATGTTTTTCTTTAGAACAAGTATGACATATTTTAGCTAAAAAATAATGTGTGATAAGTTTTGACTCACTGACTGAAAAGAAATTTCTAAAACTAAGAAACCTAAGAAATAAATTGGTTCAATGTTCTCATTTTATCAGACTAGAATGGTGAAAAATTCCCTAAGATCACAAAGTTAATAAAATCAAAAAAGAATGTCAAGAAGATGACGGGCTTTCTACATTCCTAAGATCTGGGTACAAAGCAGGGAAGGTGGAGTCCTTATCCTGTGTTCCAAGGCTACTGGAGCACGGGCAGCCCTGGAGTTCTTACAACATGCTTCTTCTATCATGATATCCCTGAAAGCAATTATGAGAAGGAATTCTCTCAAAGAACAGACATACATCGTCGCCATGGCAATGTCTCTCTCTGAGAGGCTCAGTTTAGTTGACTTAGGTGCAGCTGGTAATTCGATCTCAAACTTGGGCAGCTTTGACATAGTGCCAGCCTGTTTGGGGAAGAAAAAAGTTTTAAGAAAAGCTTATTAAACCTCCTCTGATGTTTTAGCACTCCCCACATCAAATCATTGAGGATATACACGCACTATGTCTTTCCATCCTTTCCAGGGTCCCAGGGGCCTGTCCCAAGAAGGACTCATTCTTGGCGGTGATGGGATGGTACGGGGTGCCCTCTAGTGGTCGGAAGTGGCAAGGCTCTTGTTGGAGGAACGTGCCCCTTTGAAGTTACTGGATCAGTTAGGAGGTTAGAGGAACGAGGTAGGAGGGGAAATTTTTTTAAAGGGAAGCTGACTCTTACCCGGAAATAGAAGGGCTGCAGCACATTTCCAAGCACCGTGGTGGACAGCAGAATCACAGCACTCTCGGGACAGTACATGTACCAGTTCACATTGATGTTCTGGCTCTTCAGGAGTTTCAGATTCCGTTTCTCTGGTAATACCTGATGCAAAGTTCAAGAAACAGAGCCTTCATTTAAAAACAGCAAATGGGGCTTCCCTGGTGGTGCAGTGGTTGAGAGTCCGCCTGCCGATGCAGGGGACACGGGTTTGTGCCCTGGTCCGGGAAGATCCCACGTGCCGCGGAGTGGCTGGGCCCGTAAGCCATGGCTGCTGAGCCTGCGCGTCCGGAGCCTGTGCTCCGCAACGGGAGAGGCCACAACAGTGAGAGGCCCGCGTACCGCAAAAAAAAATAAATAAAAACAGCAAATGGGGAATTCCCTGGTCGTTCAGAGGTTAGAATTCCACGCCTCCACTACAGGGGACACGGGTTCAATCCCTGGTTGGGGAACTAAGATCCTGCATGCCACGCGGCTTGGCCAAAAACAAACACAACAGCAAAGTGTCTGAAGACTGGGACTTCCCTGGTGGCACAGTGGTTGGGAGTCTGCCTGCCAATGCAGGGGACATTGCATTGTCCCTTCCCAGGTTCGAGCCCTGGTTGGGAAAATCCCACATGCCATGGAGCAGCTAAGCCCATGCACTGCAACTACCGAGCCTGCGCTCTACAGCCCACGAGCCACAACTACTGAGCCCGCATGCCATAACTACTGAAGCCCGTGTGCCTAGAGCCAGTGCTCTGCAGCAGGAGAGGCCACTGCAATGAGAAACCAGCGCACAGCAATGCAGAGTGGCCCTCGCTCACCGCAAATAGAGAAAGCCCATGCGCAGCAATGAAGACCCAACGCAGCCATAAATTAAAAAAAAAAAAAAAGTCTGAAGACTGACACAGTAAATGAAGAAAATAATAAAAAGAAGAAAAAACCCAGTAGGTTAAACAGAAAAAAATAATCATTTTTATTTATCACAGCTACCATTTATCCAGCCCTGTGCTTAGCGCTTCCAAATCTTAGCTCGTTTACTCTCTCCACAACGCTGAGAGCTGGGCATCATTAGGCCAATTTGAGGGGAGAAAATAAGGCTCGGAGAGGCGAGGGGACCTGCCTCCCCAGTGACAGCCTAGGCAGCCCACTTCACTGCAGGGCAGGGCTGAGCCTCCTCATTCCCAGGCACCGTCCACCGAAGGGCAGGGAGGAGCAGCATCCTCACTGTCACGGAAACGGTCAAAACAAACCCGTGCCCCTGGAGCCACGCGCACCGAACCAGGCACCACCCAGCCTGCAGTCTCAATTTGAGGCTGGGAGGGGCTCCCTTCCTCTAACAGACGTGTTCATGAGACTCAGCATGCAAACCTAGTATTTTATAATCAAGGCACATTTCAAATATACTCTCAATCTTCTGATACATTAAGGAATGCTGAATACAGCCCCAAGATGTTAATGCTCCCAGAACACTGCCCTGCAGAACAAACCTGGAAGTCAGGGTTGGGGGTGTGGGTTTCTCGATAATCCAGGTACAATAAAATAAAGATGTGATAGAGTCCTCTTTCTTTCTAACTTATTTCTTGAAGATCTGAAAACCATCTAGATGACCTGAATGGACACTTTTCTACTACTGAGAACAGAAAGCTATACTTTTAAATGATTGCCCGAGGGAACCCTTCTGTAAAGCAAGCAGTCATTTCCTTGCTATCATAGGTACAAAATTCTATTTCTGTACGTATGGGATTCGTGTAGTTTTTCTTTCCTTCTGCTGGTCAGCTAAGGTTCTGATTACAGCCCTACAGCAAAGCACCACAACATTCACTTTGCACACTGTTACACAGGTATATCTCCTCCATTAGTACATTCTAAATTACACTGCTTTCGTTAGGGCAACAAAGATAACACCTGTAAGAATACTAACACTCTCCACATTGGCTCCACTTAGCAAGATCTCAGAAGCTTTCCCAATAGGTCAGGCAGCTAGAACATACTAGAAGATAAAGAGGAAGGTGCAAAGTAAAATCAGTAGAGTGAAAAGGCAACCTACGGAACGGGAGAAAACATTTGCAAATCATCTATCTGATAAAGGGTTAATATCCAGAATATATGAAGAACTCCTACAACTCAACAACAAAAAGAAATAACCCAAATAACAAAGCACTTGAATAGACATTGTCCAGAGCACATGCAAATGGCCAACAAGTCATGAAAAGTTGTTCAACATCACTAACCAGAGAAATGCAAACCAAAACCACAATGAGACACCGTCTCACAACCAGCAGGATGACCGCTATCAATAAAACAGAAAACAACTAGTGTTGGTGGTGATGTGTAGAAACTGGAACCCTGTGCTCTGTTGGTGGGGATGTAAAATGGCATAACTGCCATTGGAAACAGTATGGAAACAGTATGGTAACCCCTCAAAAATTAACAACAGAATTACCACAGGATCCAACAATCCCATTTTAGGGGTATATACTCAAAAGAATTGAAAGCAGGGTCTCAAAGAGAGACTTACACACTCGTGTTTCTAGCAGCGTTATTCACAATAGCCAAAAAAATGGAAGGAATCCAAGTGTCCATCAGTGGAAGAATGGATAAACAAAATGTGGTGTATGTATAACAATGGAATATTATTCAGCCTTAAAAAGGAAGAAAATTCTGACACATGCTATAACATGGACAAACCTTGAGGGCATTATGCTAAGTGAGATAAGACAGCCAGAAAAAAACAAACATTGTATGATTCCACTTATATGAGGCAGAGGTCCTTAAAGCAGACAAATTCATAGAAACGGGAAAAACAGTGGTTACCACGGGCTGGGAAAGGGGAAATGGGGGAGTTGTTGTTTAATAGGTACAGAGTTTCAGTTTTACAAGATGAAAGTTCTAGAGATCTGTTTCACTACAATATGAATATATTTAACACTAATGAATTGTACACTTAAAAAATGGTTACGACGGTAAATTTCACGTTATGTGCTTCTTATCACAAAAAAAATTCTTTTTAAGAGGAAGAGGCAGTTCAAGAGGAAACACAAATGTACAATACACAAAAGGTGCTTACCTCCCTCGTAATGAAACATACAAATTAAAATGGCTTTCCACCTCTCAGACTGGCAAATGCCTACAGACTTATAACATCCAATTCTGCTAAAGGTTTGGAAAATGGAGATTCCTACATTGCTAGTGAGAATGCAACTTCTAGAAGAAATTCAGTGATATCTTTTCAGCTTTCTAGATGTTTGTACCTAGGCTGTAATTTCCCTTCCAACAATTGCCTCACCTAAGAATATAAAACAATGGTTACAAACCCGTTCACTGCTTGAAATCACTGTAGCATTGTTTGTAATCACTAAAAAGTGAAAACAAGCATGAAGTTCAACAGGAACTGGTTAAACGGTAGCAGGTCCACACGACAGAACAAATATGGAAAGACGTCTAACGACAGCTATGCCAAAAATAATAAATAAATAAAGCCACAAGTTTATATACAACATAACCATTTCTGTAAAATAAACAAATGTTGCTCCCTGAGTAGGAATGAAATGGAGGAACATGCATCTAATGGTTACTTCTAGGGACTACGGGGGACTTTTACCTTCCATATATCTTGGTAACGTTTGAATGTTTTACAAAAAACATGTATTACTTGTAATTAGAAAAAAAGAACAAAAACCCAAACGGAAGACTAAAGCTCTGGAATCTCAAAATATCTATCTAGTGCTGAACTCAAAAGGCGGCCCAAACACGATCACAGACCTTTCTCTAGCGCATGTAATAATACAGTACCTGGTAAAACTCGATTCCTTGATCTGTGATGAAGACAATTTCAGTAGAACTGGTCCAGCAGAATCCTAGTATGTTGGCATTCTTGGTCTGAAAAGAATTGTAAAAGATTCTTTTTAATTAAAAGAAACAAAAGATGTATGTATAATTCTCTTCAAAAGCTTAAAATACCTTGTTGTTTGTATTGCTCTTTAATAAAAGTTACCGAGATTTGATTACTTATGAACAAATCAAACTTTCTTTTAAATACACCACTCCCAGATTTTCACCTGTAACGCCTCACTGAGGCACTTGAATCTGAAGTCCTTCTCGTCAACAGGACAGAGAGAAAGGCAACTGCCCAGCACTCACTGATACCAACCTCTACTTTAGGAATCAAAGGACAGCTGACACTCTGAGTCAAACACATCATAAAAGCTGGCGTTATAAAAGTATAAAGGCCTAAAGGTTCTCTGTGGCTCTTGCCCCAAATGGGGTTGGAGGCCTTGAGCCCCGTCCCAAGTCACGTGGTGAGCAGCAGCAGTGGGAGCCGAAGGGCAGCTGGGCCAGGGCCAGGGCTCTGCTGCACACAGAGCACCCGGAGCTCTGCCAGGGGCTCAGGCGTTTGCAGATGGGCCCCTCCTTGCTGAGGGACCCACCTGGATCCCCAATCAGCAACACCGTCACAAAAATGAAAAAGCCATACCCTATCCACCTGCAGCTTCTGTGGGTTTCCCGGGTGCCGCGATGCCCGCTGAGCTGAGCCCCCACTAGCCTAGCTCATCATAGCCGGCAAATCTAATTAAAATGGATTAGAATCTCCACCGAGGGAAAGAAGGGAGGGAGGAGGGAAGGGGAAGGACACGAAGAGCACAAGTCGAGAAAAGAAAACATGGTCAGGAAAAAGGGAAAAAGAACTCCTTTTCCAAAAACCTCCAAAGAGGCTGCTATCGCCGCCCAGCAGAAAAGGGCAGGGGCAACAGGAAGACGACAGCCACCAAGTGCTGACGTGGCTCGGTGTTCAGCATCCTGCATCCATTTAATTCTTCCAGCTCCATCTTACAGACGAAGAAACAGGCTTTAAAAACTTTAAGAAGTGTCCAAAGTCAGAGCCAACGTGAGGCAGATCCCAGCATTCAAGCACAACCTGCTTCCAAGTTCGTGCTCTGAATGACCACGCTACCCTGCGCCTCTACCCCCGGAGCTAACGCTCACCAGCTGGGAAAGGATCAGGCCCATACCTTGCACTCCTGCGTGTACTCCAGCTGAGAACTATCCGGGGTAAAATTAGAAAAATCCTGGAAAACAAAAACACGCACGAGGAGAAATGTGGACTGGGCAGCATACTGCCGACCTACTTTGGTATACAATGAGACAAGAGAAAAAGACAAATCAATTTAAAAAGTGATCAGAAAAAAAACCTGACAAAACCCAAAGACAGGAAAAATAAAAAGACTGATTTGGACAATCTGCCCCCTTAATAGCAGCAGGCCGACAGTTCAGTTTTTTTAAACGAGTTAATCCAAATACTGTTAGGGTTTAGAAACTGATTGAGAATTCATTCCTCAAATGGTTGATTTCAGAGAAATGGGTTGCTGTATTTTACTAGGGGCTTTCCAAAAATTTTAGTAATTAATACTTGACAGAAGGAAACAGGATTCTGCCTCCTTCCCTACAGCTTTTCCTCTACTTCACAAATGGCGATGGTGAAGATTTATGAAGACTAAAATGCTGACAGGCTGCTCCAGCTTTGAATATCTGCTCCTACTAGGTTGAGCATTCAAAGATGAGAGAAGTGAATAAATGGAGTTACTCTGGTAAGCTTAACTCACAAAGTCTCCAAAGATATGCTTCGCATAACCTATGGTGCTGGCTGTCAATCAATACGAAAGATACCTGAGGTTCCAACTTACTTTAAAAAAAAATTAAGTAAAAAATTAAGTAAAAAAAAACTAAGGCCATAAGTATTTACCCATTTAAATGTCTTTCTCACCTTCAAGAATCCAAAGGCTCAAATACAATGCAGCATAACTATAGCTTCCATGACATTAAAATAATAAATGGTTCCTTTAACACTGGAATTTTGCAATTCATTCTCTTCCAAATGTACTTCTAATGTCCTTTTCTTCATACTGTATTTAAAGATATGTCTTACCACGGTCTTTGAGGTCCTCTGAACAGCCAATATCTTATTTTCTAAGGAAAACTTAATGCACTTCACTTCTCCTTTGTCCTCCATTCTTTAAAAGAAGAAAGAGCAGGTTATGAGTTACACTTCAAAACTGCATTCTAGCATCTAACATTTTGTGAGAAGAAAACAGGCAAGTTAAATATTCAGGAAGGGACTTCCCTGGTGGTGCAGTGGTTGAGAATCTGCCTGCCAATGCAGGGGACATGGGTTCGAGCCCTGGTCCAGGAAGATCCCACATGCCGTGGAGCAACCAAGCCCATGCGCCACAGCTACCGAGCCAGTGCTCTAGAGCCCACAAGCCACAACTACTGAAGCCCATGCGCCTAGAGCCCGTGCTCCACAACAAGAGAAGCCACCGCAATGAGAAGCTCACGCACCACAACGAAGAGTAGCCCCCGCTCGCCGCAAATAGAGAAAGCCCACGTGCAGTAAGGAAGACCCAGTGCAGACACACACACACACACAAAATTCAGGAAGCAGCAAATCTTAGTGTAAAATTAAAACTATGTTTCTGAAGCTATCAGTAGGACTGCTTTTCAAAGAACAAAGTCCGACTGGCAACGGGTGGCGTGAGAAATCGACAGAACTGCAGGTAACAGCGACGGAGGGGTTGAGAACATTGCACTTTCACCTGAGCCTCCCTTTAGGCGTAACTAAGTCCAGACCCATGCAGTAACTTTCTCCACACACTGCTGCCTTCCCTCTCCATCGCCCTCACAGCAGCACTTTCTTTTTTCTTTGAGATGCTGGCAGCTGTGAAATATTTATTTACTTATTTTTTTTTTTTTTTTTTTTTTTTGTGGTACGCGGGCCTCTCACTGCTGTGGCGTCTCCCGTTGCGGAGCACAGGCTCCGGACGCGCAGGCTCAGCGGCCATGGCTCACGGGCCCAGCCGCTCCGCGGCATGTGGGATCTTCCTGGACCGGGGCACGAACCCGTGTCCCCTGCATCGGCAGGCGGACTCTCAACCACTGCGCCACCAGGGAAGCCCTACTTACTTATTTTTGATTGACGTACAGCAGTGCTTTTGAAAGGAGTCTACTCTTTGCCACCCAGTACCCAATGGGCTGCACCGCCAGGTGGGCTCCACCTCGGGTCTCACAACTGCCTCAATCGGACGTTACATGGGAAGTCAAGAAATGGACCACAGAGGAAACTCTCAGAGGAAAGGGGATGTTCACTGTCCTGACTGGTGATGGTTTCATGGATACACGTGTCGAAACTCATCAATTGCATATGTCAAATATATGCAATTAATGATAATTAGACCGCAATAAAGCTATTAAAAGTAAATAAGATGTTTTTTTAAAAGAGGGTTAAGTTCAGTATCTCCCCCCCCAAGCCTTCCTGAGCCCCTTAATCTGGATCATCATGGCCTCACCCTCACTTTCCACACCCAAGAGACCACCAAGTCTTACCCCAGACCTTCTTAAGCAACCCTCCAGTGCCTATTGTTTGCTGGTCTACAGTGCCTTCAGGTTGGTCTTCCCTGCCTGCTCAGATTATAGCAATTGTCTCTTAATGGGATCCCTGACTGACAGGCTCCCAGTAATCAAGCTTCAATGCTGCAACAGTGCGCTCTTTCCAAACACTGATCTCATCATGCCACGCCCCACCTTTACCTTCAGGAACGAGATAAAGCCCGAAATCCACAGCAGAATATAGCCGACTGCTGCCAGAGGTCACACCACCACCCACCCCTTCCCTGCATGAAACCTCATTTTCAGTCACACAGACTCGGAGTCCCCCCAGCACGGTGCCTGCATGTCTTTTTGTTCCCTCCATCTGGAAGCCTCTTCTCTTCTCTACCTAGAATCTTGTCTTTCAAGCCTCGCTCCACTCTGAGGCCTTCCCCCGCCTGGGCAGTGGTCTTCCCCAGCCCGTCCCAAGACAAATGTCCATCTCTTCTCTGTGGCCACATTCTGAACAGAGCACTACTACAGCACCTACCACAGTAAACTGTATGAGTCCACTCACCTGCCTCCCACTCTAAATGTATGACTTTTCTAGAAGGGAGCCAAGCTAACTGAAAGTCTTCCCACACCTGATGCCCAGCACTGGGGCTGCAATCAGTGTTTTCCAAACAAATGATGATCAAAGAAAAAGAGGCTGCTTCATTTTCTGCTTCAAAAACTGTTTCCTATTTACACAAGCCAATTGTAAAATGTAAAATGAGGGCCTACACTGTACTTTCCCCTTCTGTAATCAAAAGAGTTAAGGTGACCAGATAGTTTATCATCCAAACTGAGATATCTCTGAAAGTAAAAGAGGCTGCTATTCATTTCCCTTAAGCATAGTGGAAGCTGAGATTTTAATGCACTTTATTAGACGGGAAACACTGACCTAGGAATCTTCTCCACCTCCCAAACGCTCTGCAAAGACCCTTGGCCCAGAGAGGAAATGAAGGCCCTCCCCTCAAGAAACCGGAAATAGGCACATCAACGCACCCAACCGGCTAATTTCAAGTGTCAGGAAGTAGGTGCCCTGCGCTGGAGTATCTGGATCCCAAAACAACAGGGAAGGCCTCCACACGTTCACTCTGCAGGAGGTACTGAGATGTACCACCAAGGCTGCACAGCTCCCTTTTCCTACAGACTGGGATATGCCCCCCACTTCAGCCCTCTTAGCGGAGACAAGGACAAAATTTAAAACAATCTTCTGAACGACAACAGAAAAACACCATTTTGTTTACATGCTGAAATATTCTGAAAACGTCAATACAATCATTACCTAAATGAGATGGGATTCCTGTCATCTGGGCCTTTAACTACCACTCCAGTAGCTCCACCGGATCGAACAGCAAAAACCTGAGAGGGAAAAGCAGCAACGTTTTAACGGCCTGAACTTTTAAAGGCTTTAGACACATATACCAACTTGCAACGATGATTTCTGCTACACCCTACCCTTGGTTCAACGTAACTAACGTGGCGCATAGCAAACTGCAGAGGCTTGGTGTCCACACGAATCTTCAGAAAAAAGAGAGTAGAGACCAAAAAAGTCTCCCATTCCGAGAGAAGCCCGCCGAGCAAGGCTCCAAGTTTTAATCCGTTTCGGCAAAGGCGACGCCGCGGCACTTGCGCACACCCTGCTCCTCCTCCCCGCTGCCCCCCGCGCCCCGCCCCTTTACAAAATTCCGAGAATAATGAAAATCTCAACGTCTAAATCTTTGAATGCAAGGGAAACTAATGACAAATACAGACAACAAAAGGAGCCGAGGAAACACCGGAGTGCTACCAGCTGATCACACCGGCCGAGGGGCGCAGGGTCGGCGCGGGGGCTGGGGTCCGCCCCGCTGTCACTTCGTGGGGGGGAAAGCCCCGGCCGCGGCGGAGCCTGGTCCCACAGGAAGGGCGCGGATCCCGCGCCCGCATGGCAGGAGAGGCCCCAGGCCTGGTCCCCGGGCTCCCGGCCCTAGCGCGCGGGACACCTGGGGGCACCGGGGGCGGCGGGCAGGGCGCGCCGGGCCGCGCGGGGGAGTAGGGCGCGGGCCTGCCCGCACCTGCTTGTTGGCCTCATCGAAGAAGACGCAGTTGACCGGGTTCGCCTTCTCGAAGTGCACCGGCCGCTCGCACAGCTCCAGGTAGTAGTCCTCCTCGCCCATGGCGGGCGCCGCAGCGGCGGCGGTGGGCCCGGGGGCGGCCGCCAGCGTGGAGCTGAGCTAGCGGCACCCGGCGCTGGGAGTCCGGCAGTGCGGCGGCGGCGGCGGCGGCGGCGGCGGCGATCTCGCGGGCTCTGAGGCCGCTTCCTGGTGCCACGCCCCCAGCACTCCGGCACGTGACTCGCGGCGCCGGCCCCCTGGCCACGGGAGGGGGGCTTCCCCCACCGGCCGAGACCAAGGCCCGCTCTCCGTTAGAGGTTCCTCCCTTTTCCGGGAGGGCGGGGTCCCAGTGCGGCCCACCCGGCCGAGAGCGGAGGGCCGAGGGCGGAGGGCCGAGGGTGGAGGGCGGAGGGCCGAGGAGTGACCCGGAAGCCTGTCGGGTGCCGAGGGAGGGCGTCGACGCCCTGGATCCCAGCCGCACCTTCGCTGACACGTTCCGGGCCTGGCTCCCACTCCGTTCCGGGAGGCTTGCTCAGGGCCACGTACTCGCGTGGGGCAAGGCTGCCCCCGGGTCTAGGGAAAGCGCATCCTTTCTCTTGGGAGGGCTTCTTGAGCCTGCCTCTGAGGGAGCTTAGTAAGGGAGAACAGTACTGTGGTCGGCACCTGGTTGCTGTGAACTTGCAACAGGGAAACCTAGTTTAGCTTGCAGGTCTGAAAGCCTCTTTTGATGGCTTTGATAGTTGAGGGGGAGGGCGGGGATAGGTGGGGGTAGCTCCTCATTCAAGAGATAGAAGAGAGAGATGGGAGGGAAGAAGGGAGGATCACGGATGACGCCCTAGGTGTCCATTCTCGACAACCAGATGGATTTTGGCACCATTCTCCAGGATACAGAGGCTTGAGAAGTTTGGCAGGGAAGTGGGAAAGATCAAGAGTTGGGTTTTCAACATGTGAATCCAGAGAAATGACAGCTAGACAGATGGATATATAGGTCTGAAGCTCATCAGAAGAGTGACAAAACTGGAGATAGAAATTGGGAGTTATTGGAATATTTGAAGCAGTGGAATTGGGTGGGATCACCTGAGACAGGGACATAAAGGAAAACACACACACAACCAGCCTTTAGAGGCCAGGACCAGGAATCAGCAAAGGAGGACAAGCAGAGCCTGCCAAGAGAAGTAGACAGAAAACCAGGGAGAGGGTTGTTTCTGGAGATGCGTGTGGAGACTGTTTCAGGAAGCGGGTGCTGTCCGCTTTGACAAAGGCGCTGGGAAGTCGGCTAGAGAGAGCACTGAAAATGTTCCAGAGCAGGACCCTACTGAGCCTTCCTGGGATAGACCCCCTCCCCCATATCCCTTACTGAAGCTCCTCTCTGAAGTACCCAGAGAATAGTATCTCATGCATATTTCCTGAGTTTTTCAGATGCTGCCCCATCAATTTGAACAAAACACCGCTCCTCAGGGTCCCCAGAGACCTCCATGTCACTATGTTTGCGAAGATTTTTCGGTCATTGTATGTTATTTCCCAGAAGCATTCAGTGCCTCTTAATCACTCCCTCACTCTCTTGAAACTTTGTTGATATTTATTTTTGTAATTATTTGATTATAATCTGTTCCTGTTGTACTGTGAGATCCGTGAGAGTAGGGCCTGTGTCATTTGTATCACAGTCTCTGAGCCCTTACATCAGTAGCCTACTTCCTTATCTCCCCTTGGATGTCTCAAAGCACCTGGAAATCAACATCTCTAAAATAAAACTCCTGATCAACCCCCACCAGGGTGTTCTCCAAGGGTCCCCTATCCCAGTTAACAGCACTGTTACCGAATTGGTTGACTGGACCCACTCCGGGGTCCTAGCCCGGGTGAGACCGCTTGTCTTGACCACAGAGGAGGCTCTTTTTCCAATCAGATTCGCGTAGCCAACAGTGAAACCGATGCTGAGACTGGAGCAGCACAAGCTTTATTCAATGGCCAGAGAATGGAGAAGCAAGAACCTAGTTTGCAAATCAACTTCTCAACCCAATTTGGGCAGAGACACCAAAAATATAGAAGGGTTGAGGTAAAACGGAGGGAACTGGAAAGAGTGGGAGGAATATTCATGAGTTATTCAAGAACAGGGGTCTTATTTGGACCCAGAACTGATGCAACTCTCCTTCTCAGTCCTTCTGTGGGCTCTTCCGGTTGTTGTCATGGCAGTTGTCAGCTGTATTGCTGCTGGTGGGCGTGGCATTTAGCTAACATATTATCATGAGCATGTAATGAGGCTTAAGGTCCACAGGAAGTCAAATCTGCCGCCATCTTGGGCCTAGTTGGTTCTAACCAGTTCTTGTTTGTTTTCTCTTTGCAGCTTTCTCCTGAAACTCAGATACGAGTAATTGGTTTCTAGTCGAGGGAGGGGCAGGGGTGTAATTCTGGGGTAACAGCACCTGCATCCATCCAGTTGCACAAGGCAAGAAGCTGGAGTCCTCCTGGTCACTGCCCCCCTCTCACCATCCCCATGCCCCAACACCAACAGGCCATCAACTGGGAATGAGAAAAGTTTGGAGATTGAAGGGGCTCCCAAGGGAACCCAGGCTTCTCCACAGAAGAGCATATTTTGAACACAACTCCTACAGGAATGTTGGCCAAACACAAGCAAGGGAGGCAGTAGTGCACTGTGTTGGCAGGGGGTGGGGGGCTGGGGGATGAGGGCTGCTCTGAAAAGACTGTCGTGTCTCTTTGACTCTGGGTATCTTATCCCTTTTCCCTGAGAGGTAGCTTCAGTCGATGATGGCAGATTTTTGCTCCTGACAGACAACGAGGCTTAATTCTTCTGCAGCTTACCTTGGATCTGCAAGCAGCATTGAGATCTGCCCGGCTGTGGGCAAGAGGCCCAGGAACACAGTGATCTCGACAGTGGCTGTGGCCCGGGAAATGCTGAGCACGTGGGCAGCCACTGCAGGCCACACAGAAACCAGACGATCCAGAAATGCCCTGGGCAAACCAAGTCTTTGCCTCTCCATCTCTTTCAGTCACAAACTTATTTTTTTCTGTAGAGTTCAGCATTAAAGACAATTTGAATATTTGTCCCATACTCATATAGGATTCCCTATTCTTCCCAGATTTAAAAAAGTTATCTTTTCATTGGGAAACAACAAGACTCTTTAAAAATGGACCAGCAGACATTTCTAGAGTTTTGAGGTTCCACGTTACCAGGACTTAAATCTGTTGGTGCCCAGCATCAGCTTGGAAATCACCATGAATGACGGGCCAGCATTAGAATCGGGAGTCTTCTCTGTCTTGCGTCCCCTCACCCCCACACCTGATAATTACCAGAAAGTTCTTTCCGTGAATTTCCTTTGTTACTTAGGTAAATGTTTCCTTCCTCATTTCAGTTATTTGTGTAACAGTTTGTTTCCATTGTTTCTTTTAAAGATTAAATTGAAGAAGGGATACAAAGCTCTACCTCCGTGTTGGTGTCTTTTCATTGCTGCCACACTTTTTCTCTGCTCAATTTGATTTTCAGAGAAAAATAAAACTTCATTATACAAATCAGAATAATTTTAATATCTAAAATACACTTTTGGGCTTCCCTGGTGGCGCAGTGGTTAAGAATCCGCCTGCCAGTACAGGGGACATGGGTTGGAGCCCTAGTCCGGGAAGATCCCACATGCCGCGGAGCAACTAAGCCTGTGCGCCACAACTACTGAGCCCGTGCACCACAACTACTGAGCCCGTGCTCTAGAGCCCACGTGCCACAACTACTGAAGCCTGCGCGCTCTAGGGCCTGTGCTCTGCAACAAGAGAAGCCACCGTAATGAGAAGCCCATGCACCACAACGAAGAGTAGCCCCTGCTCGCTGCAACTAGAGAAAGCCTGCGTGCAGCAACAAAGACCCAACGCAGCAAAAAATAAAATTAAAAAAAAAGAAAAAGAAAATCCTGGTTTCCTTTAAAAAAATAAAATAAAGTTCACTTTTATTGGGAATTAAAAGTTGTATTTTTAAAAAATTCATTAAACAATTTCAAAGTATTGTTCTTTTAACTGTATTGCATTGTTTTAGAAGATAATTTGAGCCAAAATTTTCTAAAAACTTGCTTTTACGTTGAAACCCATGGAAGGACAGTAGGCCTCTTGCCCACCCTGCTTGCGACTCTCCTGGAGTAGAAGCTCACAGGAGGGCTTCCCTGGTGGCGCAGTGGTTGAGAGTCCGCCTGCTGATGCAGGGGACACGGGTTCGTGCCCCGGTCCGGGAAGATCCCACTCCGAGGCTGGGCCCGTGACCCATGGCCGCTGAGCCTGCGCGTCCGAAGCCTGTGCTCCGCAACGGGAGAGACCACAGCAGTGACAGGCCTGCGTACCGCAAAAAAAAAAAAAAAAAAAAAGCTCACAGGAGAGTCTGAGCTCAAAGACTTCTCCCAAGACTGTCTGGTTCAATGGCTCCATGAACCAAGCAGTTGGTTGTCAGAATCAAGAGTTAAAATAATCAACAAAAACATGCTGTCATTCGAAAGGAGTGCATTATGGGGGTTAAAATAATTCCAATAGAACAGAAGATATCGAGTGAAAAAAAATCTCCTCTTATTCCTCCCCCACAGCAATTCTCAAGGCCACAGTCCAGAGGAAGCCACTGTTACCAATTTCTCTTTCTAGCTCTGATGATAACACCGTTAACTCTCAGATACTTACCTTGTTTTATCAGCTTCACGCAGTATATGTTACTTTCTGCTCTGAAAAAGATGAGGAATTTAGCACGTTGGTCTGCCTCTCACCTCCCTTTCCCCCATACTTCTCAATTTTTGTTACCTGCATTATTTTTAGTTCTAGAATTTACTTGTGTAACTTTATATACCAAAAAAGGTTACCTAAATAAGAAAGGTGTTTTGCTACTTCAAATATCTAGAAGAGGAGTGACTCTTTAAGCACTGTGAAAAAAAACACTAACATGGTATCACAAAAAGAAAATGACCGTTCTCCAGAAACCAAACTTAAAGTCATAGAAGTTTGTGAATTATTATTATTTATATTTAGCAAAAAGATTAGGATCTTTGTTTTCATTATTTTGGGAAAGCAGATCTTGTATCTTCCCTGAAGGCGCTGGAGAACTACCAAGGCAGCTGGAGCCCAAGAAGTCATGATCCAGGGGAGCAGGGAGGCCCAGAGAAGAGAGTCCAGCGTTGCTGCCACTTCGTTCTACAAGGAAACTGCTGCTTTGAAAGCGATGGCTGAGAGGCTGAGGCACTGAGCGGAAGGGGAAAGATAAGACGCTGAGAAGCTGAGCAAAATGTATTTTTAGATACCTTCGGGGCTGCAGTGGAGGAGCGGTGCTGGTACCCACTAGGCTTTCAGTGATGCCCTAAAGGGCATGCCTACCCAGGAGGAGGTAAACTACAAAATCGGCAGAAGGGAAAACAGGGGCAGCCTCCAATCAGCTCAACCCCTAATGGAGTTAGGGTCACCTGCCCAGCCCTGACTGCCCCAGTGTTAGTGAATCAGCTGTAAGTTCATAATTGGTTTATTTTTTTCTTCTTTCTTATCTTACTGTGGGCTTGTGTTTTCCAGAGCCACGGAGAGCTCAGTGTAACTCCTGGTGTTTAAGATAAGCAGCTTTACAAGCTTGTGTTCCTCCCATAGTAGCTTAAAAGGTGCTTCTGACAGCTTCTAAAACCTAAACACAAAACACACAGGCTCTTCTGTTCTGAGTTTTGGTTTTGTTTTGTCTTGTTTTTTAATTCTTTTTCAGGCTTTATGACACATCTGGAAGGATATGTATCAACATTTTTGTATCAGTTCTCACAGCCTGTGACTTTCACTTTTGTCTTTGACCTTTTCAAATTCCCTTTGGTTTTTACAATGAGTGTAATTTTTATAAAAGGAACTATCTTTAAAAGTTTGTGTGCCTATATTTACTGGCAAATCTTGACTATCACTGTTTCACAACCTGCTTTTCATTTTGTATTTCGTGTGTGAATTCATGTTTCCTTACATATATGTATTTGCACGTATATGTGTATACAAGAAGTGTCAGAAATAGTATTGATGGTGGCTGTCTTGTACTGTGGGTAATTTCTGTATTTTTTCTACCTTTGGCATTATTTGCATTAAAAAATAAATGTGCATCATCTTCATAAACAGAAAAGTTTCTTTTTAAGTTTAGGGTAATAGAAGATATAGAAAAGTCGCTAACAATTAACTAATCTAACCAACCATCTCATGCCCCTCTATACCCCACCATGAGGTCATCCAGCCCCTGTATCTACAACTCAGGTGGTAAGAAGCTCATGTCCTGCCAAAGAACTTGTTCCCTTCTTGAACAGCTAGTAAAGACTTGTTTTAAACTGAACCCGATTGCATGTAATTTAAACAAAAAAGTGACCTGATGTAACTTCTGTTTAAAAAAGATCACTCTGGCTGTTGTGTTGAGACTTGTTCGAAACAGGAAGAGAGACTGGCAAGAACAGAAGCAGGGAGACCAGTTAAAAGACTAACTTGAACTAGGGAAGTAGCCATGGATGCAATGAAAAGTGGTCAGATTCTAGATATATTTTAATTAGATGTGGAGCACAAAAGAAAGTTTGAGATGCCCACCAGATGTCCAAGTAAAGATGTTAACATGTTGGGTATAAAAACTGGAAAATGTTGTACAGCGTAAGTTCCTTTCCCCCACTCATTATTTAGTTAGGCATTCATTCATTCACTCATTCATTCAAAAATTAATTGAGCACCTATTGTATGCAAGACAATTCAGGGTGCTGGAATTCCAGTGAAAAACCATAAAAATCCCTCCCTCCATAAAGCTTACATTTTAGTGGAGCCTCACCTATATTATGACATATAAGACTCATAAAACAGTATATACTAGAGTTATCTTTATTTTTTTAAATGCAAACAAGGAGACCTAAAATGTCTAAATGGGCACTTCTACATTAAGAAAAACTAAAGAGATATAACAGTCATATTCAATGAGTGAAACATGATTGAATCCTACATACAAATAAAAAACCCTATAAAACATTTTTGGGGACAAATGGGGAAATTTGAATGTAAACTGCATATTTATTAGACAATATATATTGGGTTGGCCAAAAAGTTCATTGGGGTTTTTCCATAAGATGTTACCGAAAAACCCCAATGAACTTTTTGGCCAACCCAATAGAAGTATGTTAATTTGTAGACTATCCTTCTTAAGTGATCCACACTTGAAGGACAGTTCTTGGGCACAAAGAAGCATGATGTCTGCAATGTCCTTTAAATGATTCAGGAAAATAACAACGAAGAATATAGAGATAGGCAAATGTGGTTAAATGTTAACAGGTGAATCTAGGAGACTGGCATACAACTTTTCTGTAAGTTTGAGTTTTTTCAAAATTAAGTTGGAAAACTTAAATTTCAAACAATCATGGATTCACACCCATGTGGATGGCTATTTAAAATATATATGGCAAGTGTTGGTGAGGATGAGAAAAAATTGGAACCCTTGTGCATTGCTGGTGGGAATGTAAAATGGTTCAGTGGCTATGGAAAATGGTATGGAGATTCCTCAAAAACTTAAACAGGATTACTAAATGATTCAGCAATTCCACTTTTTGGTATATACACACAAAAAAAGCAGGGACACAAACAGATATCTGTGCACCCACGTTCACAGCAGCATTATTTAGGATAGCCAAGAGGTGGATACAACCCAAGTGTCTATTGACAGATGAATGGATAAAGGAAATGCGGTATGTCCATACAATGGACTATTATCCAGCCTTAAAAACAATGAAATTCTGACACATGCTACAACCTGGATGAACCTTGAAGACATTACACTAAGTGAAATAAGCCAGGCACAAACTGACTAATATTTATGTGAGTTGCCTAGAGTACCCAAATTCAGAGAAACAGTAAAATTGTGGTTGCCAGAGATTGGAGGAATGGGGAGTTTAGTGTTTGATGGATACAGAGTTTCAGTTTGGGGAGATGAAAAAATCTTGGAGATGGATGGTGGTGATGGTTGCATAAAAAATGTGAACGCACTTGGGCTTCCCTGGTGGCACAGTGGTTAAGAATCCACTTGCCAATGCAGGGGACATGGGTTCAAGCCCTGGTCCGGGAAGATCCCATATGCCACAGAGCAACTAAGCCTGCGCGTCACAACTACTGAGCCTGCGCTCTAGAGCCTGCGAGCAACAACTACTGAGCCCGCATGCCTAGAGCCTGCGCTCCGCAACAAGAGAAGCCACCGCAATGAGAAGCCCACACACCACCACGAAGAGTAGCCCCTGCTCGCCTCAAGTAGAGAAAGCCCGCGCGCAGCAACAAAGACCCAACGCAGCCAAAAATAAATAAATTAAAAAATAAATGTGGAGCTTCCCTAGTGGTGCAGTGGTTAAGAGTCCATCTGCCGAAGCAGGGGACACAGGTTCATGCCCCGGTCCAGGAAGATCCCACATGCTGTGGAGCGGCTGGGCCCGTGAGCCATGGCCGCTGAGCCTGCGCGTCTGGAGCCTGTGCTCCGCAACGGGGAGAGGCCACAACAGTAGAGGCCACAACAGTGAGAGGCCCGTGTACCACAAAAATAAATAAGTAAATAAATAAACGTGAATGCAGTTAATGCCACTGAACCGTATGGCTTTTTTTGGCTGCATCGGGTCTTAGTTGAGGCAGGCAGGATCTTTCACTGTGGTGCTCGGGCTTCTCTCTATCTGCGGTGCACAGGCTTCTCTCTAGTTGTGGCCTGCAGGGTTTTCTCTATCTAGTTGTGGCACGCAGGGGCTCCAGAGTGCGTGGGCTCTGTAGTTTGCAGCATGCAGGCTCTCTCTTTAAGGCGCGCGAGCTCAGTAGTTGTGGTGTGCAGGCTTAGCTGCCCCACAGCATGTGGGTCTTAGTTCCCCGACCAGGGATCAAACCCACATCCCCTGCATTGGAAGGTGGATTCTTTACCACTGGACCACCGGGGAAGTCCCTGAACTGTATGTTTTAAAATGGTTAAAATGGTAAATTTTATGATATGTATATTTAATCACAATTTTAAAAATCAAATTAAAAAAAAAAAGGAAGGAAAAACATGATTTAATTGCTCAAACCACAGAGCTCTTAATACCATAAGTGGGTCTCAAACACAGGTCTGTTTGATTACCAAATTCCTGCTGTTAACTCCCATTCTACACTGCCTTTATAAAAAATCAATGCTCCTTTCCTTTTAGAAGATAGACATTAGGTCCTAAATCTTTTCCAGACTAACCACCTTCAAATTCTTTGGCTAATCCACATACAACATGATATGATTTCCAGCCCAATTCTAGCTGCTTTCCTGTAAGTACATTCTCATGCTTGTATCCGTTAGAGCAGCAGTTCTCAAACTTTTGGCCTCAGGACACCTTTTTACTTTCAAAAATTACTGAAGACCTCAATGAGCTTTTGTTTATGTGAGTTAAATATATTGATATTCAAAATTAAAACTGAGAAATTTAAAAAAACTCTTAAAAATAACAAAACATGTTAATATAAAGAATATTTGCAAGTAAAAAATAACTGTATTTTCCAAAACTTCAGTAAGAAAAATGGCATTTTTATATTTTTCCAAATCTCTTTAATGTCTGACTTATTAGAAGACAGCTGAATTCTTGTATCTACTTCTGTATTCAATCTGTTGAGGTATTTTGTTTTAGTTGAAGTATATGAGGATAATCGGGCCTCCTACAGATAGGTAGTTGGAAAAAGGAGTAAATAAATGGCCTTTTCAGATCATTGTAGATATTCTTTAATACACCAATACTCAGCAAGTCATAATTTCTTAAAGGCTAGTTGCAATTTGGAATCCAAAACTGTATCAATGAATTTTTTGTACTCTGTTACATTAAAATCTATTGGTCTTTCTTGAACTTTGAATCAACCTCTTATCCACTGTATTAGTTGTCTATTGCTCCAATACAAATTACCCACAAAACTTAATGGCTTAAGACCACAAACATTTATTATTATTTTTAAAAATATTTATTTATTTATTTATTTAGGCTGTGCTGGGTCTTAGCTGTGGCATGTGGAATCTAGTTCCCTGGCCAGGGATCGAACCCGGGCTCCCTACATTGGGAGTACAGTCTTAGCCACTGGACCACCAGGGAAGTTCTCACAAACATTTATTTTTTTTAACAGTTTCTGTGAATCAGAATTTGCACATGCTTCCCTGGGTAGCTCTGACTCAGGGACCCACCTGAGTTGCAGTTATGATGCTGGCCTGGGCTGCTGTCACGTGAAGGTCTGACTGAAGACACAAAGGGTCTGGAGTTGCTCTGCAACTAATCTAAAGTTACCATCATGTTGTCTATATTCTTCTAGCTTATGGGGGTTGGTAGCAGAGACACCTGAAGTCCAAAATCCTACCTGTTGTATTTCCCTATTTTAATAACCCTGCTTAATAGTTGTTTTAGAAATTCATGCAAGCTCAAATGGTAACAACATAATTTTAATAATTCTATATGTGTAATATACTGTCTTACCATATACCATCTTCTCTCTTTAAAAATTTTCCCAAATATCTTGGATATTTTTCACCTTAGCAAAATTCTTAAATTAGCTGAAGGAGTAGGATGCCCTCCCCATATTCCACCCACCAAAAACACTATATCTACCTTGGGTTTTGTATTAGTCTGCTTGGGCTACCGTAACAAAATACGACAGACTGCATGGCTTAAAAAACAGAAATTAATTTTCTCACAGTTCTGGAGGATAGAAGTCCAAGATCAAAGTGCAGGGCTGATGTCTGGTGAGGCCTCTCTTTGGGGTGCAGACAGCTGCCTTCTCGTGTGTCCTCACATGGCCTTTCCTCTGTGCTTGCGTGAAGTGAGGTCTCTGGTGTTGCTTCCTCTTCTTATAAGGACATCAGTCCTGTTGGATTAGGGCCCCTATGACTTCACTTAACATTTATACCTTTTTTTTTTTAATACCTTCTTAAAGGCTCCATTTCTAAATACAGTTGTCATAATAGGGGTTAAGGCTTCATATGGATTTAGGGGAGAAAACATTTGGGGACAAAGCCTTCAATTACTCTGTCCAATATTTGTTTTATCCTTTTCCAAATATAACTCAACTTCAAAATGATGAAATAGGAAATGAGTAGTACTGTTTTTGTTACTTAATAATAATATATTAAAACTTCAAGCAATGGACTCATGTGTTTCTTCTTAAGATTTAATTTTTCAAACCCTTTTTGATATTTCCCACATTTTTCATAAATTTTGGCTCATCATTTGGCACTTTACCCAGATGCCGTTCTTATGGTTTAGCATCAAGCATTCTATTTGATTATGTGTTCTTTCCCTGCCAGAAGGCATTAGAGAGAGAAAAACAGTTTAGAGCTGTAAGTTGTAGCTCACTCATTTATTCTGAAATGAATACCCCACCTTCCCCCTCCATCTGCTTTGTTCTTATCTTTCTACTATATTTGGTCTTAACTCCTCAAAAAGCTAGCTATGTTTGGGGAAAAGCTGGAAAGCCCAGGACAGCAAAAGTAAGGCTGCTCCCAAATGTAACCGTTTTATGAATTGGGAAACAAATATGAAATCGAAGAATAAAAACAAAAGGCTTTGAAACGAATAAACTGATATGCCTCCAACTATAAACTCTGAGAACTTAGGGACTTCCCCGGTGGCGCAGTGGTTAAGAATCCGCCTGCCAATGCAGGGGATGCGGGTTTGAGCCCTGGTCCGGGAAGATCCCACATGCTGCAGAGCAACTAAGCCCGTGTGCCACAACTACTGAGCCTGTGAGCCACAACTACTGAGACCGCGTGACACAACTATTGAAGCCCATGCACCTAGAGACCATGCCCCACAACAAGAGAAGCCACAGCAATGAGAAGCCTGTGCACAGCAACGAATTGTAGCCCCTGCTCGCCACAACTAGAGAAAGCCCATGTGCAGCAATGAAGACCCAACGCAGCCAAAAATAAAAAAATAAATTTAAAAATAAACAAACTTTGAGAACTTATAATCATGCTTAAAATATATATCTTCAAAAATAGAAGTACTGAGGTTTGAAAATACAATCAGATGAGCTTTTCCCTAGCAATTTCTAAAGTGTTGGAAACTGCTCAGAAGTTTTTCAAAAGGTGCAGACAACAATTTCTTCTGATGCCCAGGGCCTAAATGAGCAACAACAGAAAATGTACTGCTTCTACCATATCTCGGGGCCTCCATCTCCTTCATCTTCCTTAGGGGTTTACCATGATCATCACTTCACCATCAGCTACCTCGCTTCATCTCACTTTCTGTTCAAAGATTTTTTTTTTTTAAAGAGAATATAACATTTGCTGAGGGAAAAAAATTGGCAGGGGTGTATGCCCCACTACATGCAATGATTTTTGGAATGCAAGGAACCTTTACTTTAGCATTTCTGAATTTCTATAATATTTAAATTTAAATGAGCATGCATGGGCTTTCCTGGTGGCACAGTGAATAAGAATATGCCTGCCAATGCAGCGGACACAGGTTCGACCCCTGGTCCGGGAAGATCCCACGTCTCGGAGCAACTAAGCCTGTGTGCCACAACTACTGAGCCTGCGCTCTAGAGCCCGCGAGCCACAACTACTGAAGCCCGCACGCCTAGAGCCCGTGCTCCGCAACCAGAGAAGCCACCGCAATGAGAAGCCCATGCACTGCCATGAAGAGTAACCCCCGCTCACTGCAACTATAGAAAAGTCCACGTGCAGTAACAAAGACCCAACACAGCCAAAAATAAATAAATAAAATAAAAATCAAATAAACGAGAATGCACGTCTTACTTTTGTAAGCAGAAAAGATTTTTTTAAAGAAACTGGCAAAAAATTATCTTGTTGAAATAAAAATTCTCTACATATAATCTTTATTTTGATAATTTATCTTATAGATATTCATATATCCACTTCCATTAAAATGAAACAAAATATGCTTATTTCCATTTTTTCCCCCATCTGTATTTGACTATTTAGCAAATCAATATTTTCCACTTTCTTTTTCCACTGTGTGAAAAATTTACTCACTGATCTATATGAGGAAAAACCTGTTTGTAATGTGAAGTAGGTCATTTAAAAGTGAAATCTAAAGATGGGAAGTTGAGAGGAAAAAAAACTGCTGAAAATAGCACTGTTTAACTTAAACAGAAGGGGTAACCTGGTGCCAGGACATAAGTTAATACTTCCAAGGAACAGGAAGAATCCACACAGAGAACCAAATCTAAAATGATCTCTTCGTTTTTAATTTCTTAAGAAGCATGTTCACAGCACACTCCAAGAACGCCACACAGCAACAGTTTGCTGCTACCGTCAGAGTATGTCAGAAAACAAAACAAAACAAAATTTAATGGTTAACTGTTTTTAAAATTAGTTCTTTGAAACTTCTGTAAAGCCAATAATCACCAGTCATCTAAATATTTCTTTCATAGTGGTAAACATTTCAGAAACGTAATGAGTACCCCAAATCACACTTCTCTGAAATGCAATTAGAAGTTATACAACAGAAACAAAACTATTTTTCTAGAAAGAATATATTTGGCATTTTTAAATAATTTTAATGTAGAAGCTTTCAAGGGCAAAGTTCAGATTTTTACTTTCTATTACCAGACAGAAAGGTTAGGTCTTTAGTGATTCCAATCTGATTCCAACAATAGGAGGAATGATTCTGTTGCAGTGAATGAGCTTCAATCCTAACAAAGCCAATGTACTTTGGCTGCATTAAGAAGTGGAGTCCAGCCAGTACTAAACATTATTAAAAGTTAGGCCAGATAGTTCAAATTAGTTGTTTAATTTGGTACTCAACTTGTTTTATACATACTTTTCATCATTTGATGATATAATGTTTCTAATTAGCTTGCTATATTTCTCTCAAAATCAATTAGTAAGTATATAGTTTGAGTGAAACGTAAACTGAACTTTGTTTCACTGACTTCATTAAATATGTCAAACATGGTTAAAGATTCCATTCTGTCCTTCTAGATAATTTACATTTTCATTATAAATGCAGAGCAGCTGCACCGTGAGTTACATCCTAACTATTTCACCTAAATGTAGAAAAGCTGAAAGTTAAATTTAAAAAATTTGGATAGTTGAAAAGTACTTATATATTTATCTCTTTCAGAAACCGATGATGCCTTTCCTTGCATGTGAGTGTGGAAAAGAAGAATTCAGTTCATAATTCAAGATATACCAAAAAAAGTACTTTGCTTATGTCTATTTCTGTCAGCCATTCTGAAACCAAATTTCCATTTATATCAGCTACTAAAGAGAAGAAATTTTCCTTTAGAATCATGGTCACAGTCTGGAAAAAGAATTGAGAAGGGCTAATTTTAGGTAAATAAAATATATGAGGAAAGACGCAACACAAAACAGGGAGGTGAAAAAAGCAAGTAAGTTGTAATAAAAGCCTCCCTTGTAAACACATCTGTCCCTTCCTCCCGTATTTGGAAATGTTAAAAATTCTCATCAAACATTTTATGCCACAAATCCTTAAAATCAGGTTGATTTCAGCTAGATAACCTGTAGCTGTTAAGAATTATATTATCCTATTCATATCATGAGAGGTAGTTGACATTTCAGTCTCTCAATGCTGAGCTAAAAATTCCACATACCTGGCATATGGGTTACAAGGGAAAAAAAGCACAGAAGCACCATTGTACATTCCTCATGTTTTGGTATTTCAAGTCACCCATAACTTCATTTGCTAATGGCAGCTGACAATCACCACTGTGTTAACACTGAAAGCAGTGGATATTAGTGCTATTCGTTGTATAACACTGGCGGACCTCCATCATCTTTCAAAAATGAAGCAGCTTTCCTTCCATTCTTCTGAACGTGATCTTCATTCATTTTCTCCAAAGCTTCTATCTATAAAATTAATATATTAAATCCATTTGTCAAAATCCTACTTCACAGCAATTATGCTTGAGATTGAACCAGTATTTTTACTCTCTTAAAACTAGGTCATTCCTAACGACATTGGCCTTGAATTAGAATTACAGTGTGTGACACATATTACAGTGGGTCACATACATGTATGTTTTTACTTGATGCCATTACCAGGGTTGATGTTTAGTGTCTTTATCAAGCTAGCAATTGGCATCAGATATGTTTTACTATATAACCTATACAGCTTTCAGGGAACAAGAAAAGGGAAATTCCAAAGTTGATTCAACAGCAGTAACACCCAGTAACTGTACAGAGCAACTGTACTGAACTAAAGGCTGGATTTACCATCTTCCTGTTACTTCACTTCTGGCCTTAGACTCCAGCACAGCTTGGCCAAATTCAAGTCAATATGGGGATTTCTGGAACAGATTCTATAATCATTCTCTGCTTTGGCAGGTTGCTGGGAATAATTAGCTGCTGTTTCACTTTTCAGTTTTTGTTCAATTTTCAGAGAACTTCCCCGGAGGTATTTTTTTTTATTATTATTGTATTGTTCTGTAGGTCCATATTGTAATGACTGGGTATTTCCAAGGATGGCCACTGCTGAATCTCTGTATTCAGTTAAAGGCAGGCAGGGACCAAGTGTTACTGCTTTTTGTGTCACCCAGAGTGTTCACCGGTCAGGGAAAAAGGCATATACTGGAAATGTGTTATTTGTCCATCTCAACCAAACTATGAACTTCTTGAAGAAGTGTTCTGCTGTTATGTTTATCCTAGGGTTTAAGCCTGGAAAAGAAGGATCAAAAACAGTATCTCAAGAAAGGAAAAATCTCTAATTAATTTTGTTTTTGAGGGGATGAGAGGATAAACTTAGCTCTGGTTTTCATTATCTACTCTATCCAGGTCCCCACTAACAGCAAGGTGAAAAACAGCCTTGTAACACTTACCTCAGCTAAGAACTCAGCTTCATTATCTGCTGAGATGTTTAAACCTGAAACGGCATTGAAGAGTTCTCGTTCACTAAGGGCTTCCTTTATGCCTCCTTTCTGGAAAAACTAGTAAAGAAATATAAGAAAGTCAGTAGACTTATTAGCAAGGTTCTCCTAGAAACAACAACAACAACAAAAAACAGGGAATAGTGTACTTGTAAAACGCCAGTGAATTCCTTCCATAATTTTTAAGCTACAGATGTTTCCAATTCAAGTATAACGACACTCAGGTTTTACTTGCTTACTGTCCTCTCACACATCTGGGCTGTCGTCTAGACTTAGTAAGTTTGTCATATTGCACCTTCCATAGCTATGTATGAGTGGTATATGTAAAATTGCTTGGTGTTGCTTTGAATGAGCAGACACAAAATAATCACTAAATCCCATGAATTAACATTTTCCAGTAGGCTCAGAAAGTATTTCCAAAATAAAGTTGTTCTGTCATATTTAGGAAGATCATCTCTATCTGAATCTGTTGCTGACAATTCATTTCCTTTAGAAACAGCAAACAAATGCTTCCCAACTCTGTGATTACTGAGTTTTACCTTCCCTAATCTGTTCACTCTGCCTCAGAGAATGTGGTCAGACTATACCACTAGGAAAACTATTCTTTTAGTATAATAACAATGGCAGTAAGCATGCAGGCTTGCTTCAGGCCAGCTTCCCTTAAAGCACTGTGCATATATTAAATGTCTACTTGACTGCTTAAATATTTAGAACCAAAATAAAAACTTACTCTCTTGGAAATTTAATTCAGTGGCCCAAATGTGGGGCATGCAATCAAATTCTTGCAAAAAATGAAATCTGACAAATCAATCTTTGTCTCTTTACCTTGAAAGCAACCAGTTAACTAAACTCTTCCTTTAATTTCTAAGAATACAATCATCTTACTTGCCTTAGGAGTGAGAAAAATGTTTGAATATGTTATAGCCCATAAAAAAGACAGTTAGTTTACATGCCTACCTGTGAGACATTCCTACAGTCACGGAACAAGAACTCCAGGCCATGAGGATGGGTTGGTTCTACAGACTGACTGACGTCTATCAACCAGACCTATTTAAATATAGAGCACAGTGATTTCTGTACCTTCAGTAATTTACATCAAGTCACTTAACCTGAACGTTAACAAAATGCTCCTCACCTTCCCAGCGTGCCACAGCATGTTGTACTCACTGAGGTCGGCATGTACGAGCTTACACTCATTATATAACTGCTGCATCAACTGTAAGGAGGCAAGGCAGACATTTAGAAAATGAAGGAACAATTCTAATTTACCTACACAACTAAAATGTCTATGTCACCCAATATTTTCCATAAAGAGCAAAACCAGGGTAAAGAACTTACTTCTTCTTTGTACAGTCTAGGACTGGTTTTTTGTGTTTTTTTTCTACCCTGAAGGAGGGTGTGAGCACAGTGAGACAATGGAAGGGAAGAGCACATGACACTCTACTTCCCTATCCATGTGACAGCAATGAGATCAGGAGACCAAAGGGTAGTCCTGGAATCCCACATACGTAAGACAGCTATGGTCACTAACCAGGGGACCTAGGCTTATCCTTCATAACAGGGCAAACATCCCTCTGAGAGCTCTATGGAGTGTATACAACTCCAAGGTAAAAAGTACTTCCTGCCAGACAGAGTGGGAAAGAAGTATTCTTCTTAATTAAGCGGCATTATATATTCATGACTGATGGTGACCCCTAGCCTCATAGTAGAAATCAGCATTAATGCTTTGTTTCCCAGCTTTAATAGAATCAAATAGGAAGGGCACATCACTACTTAATCTCTGCCCCAGCCACCCCACAGCCAAAAGAAGCCAGAAAAGTAGGCTTAATTTTCTTTGAATGTTTTCCAACTGAAGGCAGAGAAAGTTGGATTATCTAACTATATCTTAAAAAATTAATTTGGATAATACGTTCATATTCACATCAACTGCCGCATGATATAAGAGTTCCACGCAGAGACTGTTTTAAAAACATATGTTTTGGACTTCCCTGATGGCGCAGCGGTTAAGAATCTGCCTGCCAATGCAGAGGACATGTGTTCGAGCCCTGGTCCCGGAAGATCCCACATGCCGCGGAGCAACTAAGCCTGTGCGCCACAACTACTGAGCCTGCGCTCTAGAGCCCACGAGCCACAACTACTGAAGCCCACGTGCCTACAGCCTGTGCTCTGCAACAAGAGAAGCCACCGCAATGAGAAGCCCACGCACCGCAATGAAGAGTGGCCCCCACTCACTGCAACTACAGAAAGCCCGTGCTCAGCAACGAAGACCCAACGCAGCCATAGATAAATAAATAAACAAAAAAACATGTTTCTCCACTATTCAATTAAGACCAAAAAAAAAAGACAATACAGAGGAACAACAACAATATGAGGAGCATTTCTTAAGCTTGAAGGACCCCAGACTGAATTTGGTTGCTGTCCCAAAGCATAAATAGCTTCCTCAAGACTCCTGACAAGTGCCTCCCAACTCTAATGCCTGCACAGATGGAGAAACCACCCCTTACTACCTTCTTTTCATCATCACTTACTTTCATTGACCAAATCTGCTTCCCTCTAATTCCCCAACAGGAAAGGTATTTCCCTTCACTGTTTCAAAAAGGCACACAAACTACTGAGGCACTATATCTGCTAAATATAGTAACATCAAGTTTTAGTTAATGAAGTTTTGTCAATAATAGCTTCTGGCTTCTATGTCATTAATGCTAACAACTGAGCCCTCACTTTCTCCACTAAGATTTTCCTAAAACAACTCAAGACATACGCATATTGATATAAAGACAATTCTTCAATATTAACATTCTTTCACAAACTTCAGTTTTTCCTCGTTATATCACCTTAAAATAGTACTATTTTAGGCATTTATTTTTTAGTTTAGAGGAAATATTGTTTAAAGCTGGTGTGTGAATGGTCTGAAAGGCACAACTTACATGAAGAGTTTGATAGTAGGCTTCTTTCATTTCTTCACTGCTGAGCTTTACTTCTTTCAATTTAGGGGCTGGAACTTGATCATAGCCAATAAAAGACATAACCAAAATGTGTTTCTTTAGTAGCACAACTGTTGGACAAGGAATTCCAGCTCTCTGCATTCTATACAGAAAGAAATGATTAAGAATGTGAAGATCAGAAGGAGAGGAAATTTCATTTATTCAACAAATATCTAACAAGGTCCTGCAATGAGGGGGGACTATGTTGTAATCTGGGGAATGTTGGAAGGCAAAGGCAGTAAGAACAGCCTCTGCCCTCATGGAGCCTGCGGCCTGGTGAAAACAACAGACAAGTGAGGAGATGATTACAGCGCAATGTGGTACATGTACTGGCAGAGGTGGGGGTAGGAGGCATCAAGGAAGAAGCAGGCAAATAGGAATTAGCCAGGTTCCAACTGTGGGGAGATGCTGTGGAGATGCACAGAGGAGTCCAGGAGCACAGTCCATGCGGGGAGTGTGTATAAATCAACGCAGCTGGATCATGAGTAGGAGGAAGGGCAATGTGGGTTTAGGCTACAGAGACAGGCAGGCTCCACATCGCAAGATGACTTTGAACTTTACACTAAAGACTATGGGAGCCGCTGAAAAATTTTAAGAAAGGCAGTGATGAGATCTTAGTAATCCAGAAAAGAGATCGGAGGACAGCAAGACCTCTTAGGAAATTATTCTAATTAGAAGTCCTACTAAGTAGAAGACTTTTGCAGCTAATAAATATAGATAATTACTTTTGAAAGCAAACATCTTCAGGAAAAACAAACTAAAATTAAAAGCTTTCACGGTTCAGATGTGGGCAGGTTTGTATGTAAAAAAGATTATTAATTTCTTGGTTGACAAAGCAAATTCCTTGATAAATTCTGCGTAGAGAATTGAGAAACAAGTCTAATAAATTAAAGCAAAATGCAATTTGACTGGTAAAACCCTGCCCTCACCAAATGAACAAACATTAGATGGAATAAACATGTTCTGAAACAAAAAAGGAAATCATTATTTGTAATATGCCTAACGGGAAACTGGAAAAGATAGCGTTTAGATATATGACAAAATATCTGCAGTTGAAAATGACTTAATTTCCCTCAAACTTTACTGAGGAAAGAAAAACAAAATGGATTTTTCATCCTACAAGTATGAATTCAGGTTATATACATGGAAATGTTTTCTTACAGAAACTCTCCTTAAGCACTAGAATTTCAAGGCCTTTCATACTTTCTATAAATGAATTTGAAAGAAAGTGTGGGTTTTTTGCCTGGCTGGTAGGCCTAATACAAACAGGTGATCACCCAAGATGACTTCTAGCACGATGATTTTCTTTACCTTGTGAGATTGTGCATTTCTTTTTCTGCCCACATGCGGATGATCTTACGTGGATTTAGTTTACTGAAGCGATCTTTAAACCTGAAATCATCTTTAATATATTTGTCACGATTCTTAAACTCATTAAGGGTTGTTTTAAATACCTTGATGGCACATTCTGTAGGTATAACTTTACTATCTTCCTTTTCATCCTCCATGCTAAGTGGAAGAAACAAACATTAAGTCAGTTCAAGTCGCCAGATAACAAAACAATTTCAAAATAAAGATTTTATGACATGAAAGTGGATCTGCCTTCTCTGAGAATGTCAAGTCTTGGGTTGGTTTTTTTTTAAGCCTTCAAGTTTGAGGTCTTAAGAAAACCCTAGGTTTTAGCTTTTTTAATAAAACACACTTTCAAATAAATTCTCAACAGTTTTCAACAACCCATAATATAATCTTCATTTAATGACTATGGAATTAAACTTGAGGAACAATGAAGACCTATACACTTTAAAATAGGCTATGGTCTGCCCGGGATGGTTCAGAGGCAAAACTCAATGGAAGGGAGCAAAAGAGTCTAGACGATGCTTAGGATGCTAATTCAACAGTCCCACAACAGCGAGCCACTGAGAGGGTCTGAACCATGGTGGTGGCAGTGCGAACCAAAGGGGGAAGGTGGAAGGAGAGACAAGATTTACCTTTGAACCTCTGAAGGGATGTTAGTCTGGAAAAGAAAGGAACTATATCTAGAGCACAGAATCTGACTCAAACTCCCAATCCCCTCCTTCTGGGACCATATTTTCCCAGCAGACTCCTCCTCCTCCAGGTAGCCTCAGAAGGCTACAGTACAAACTCTAACTGGTTCTAAGTAACGCCCTCTCTTCCTAACTGCCTTCTCTACCTAAGAAGTGTGACAGCTCCATGGCTTTAGATATCATCTAAATACAGATAACTGCTACATTTCTATCCTTAGTCTTGACTTTCTCCAGAAGTTCAGGCCCATTTATCTCATCCCTACTTGACTTCAGTTGGATGTCGAGAAGGCATCTCAAACATATCATGCCCAAAACAGAATTCCTGATAACTGTACCCTAAACCTGCCTATCCCCAGTCTCTCACCTCAGTAAATGGTACCACCCAGCTGCTCTAGCCAAGAATCTATCCTCTCACACCACACATCCAATCCAACAGCACAGACTGTCCACTCTCACCTTCGACACACACCTCACCTTGGAAACCTTCATCAGAGGTTCCCCTGTCCTACAGATAAAAAGCAGTCAACCAGTCACTATGACATCACCCTATTTTATCTATTTGCGTAGCACATATCTGATAGTCCTGGAAGGGGACTGAAGGGAGGGGTGGGGAGGAAGCACATTCTGTGAGAGCAGAGCAGGGACCGTCCTTGTACCATACATTGTTGTAGCCCCAGCACCTAGAAGAGCCTGGAACACGGAAGTTGCACAAATACTTGGTGAATGAATGAACCAATTTTCAGGGAGACAGCCTAGAGATCCTTTACAAGGAAAAAATTCCCAATAATTTAAAGATGTTATAATAAACGTCTTTGGATTTTGAGATGGTAAGTTTCCTGTCACTGAAATAATTTAACCGTAGGTAGATGAGGCCCTATCAAAAACACCACTGGGGCTTCCCTGGTGGCGCAGTGGTTGAGAGTCCACCTGCCGATGCAGGGGACACGGGTTCATGCCCCAGTCCAGGAAGATCCCACATGCCGCGGAGCGGCTGGGCCCGTGAGCCATGGCCGCTGGGCCTGTGTGTCTGGAGCCTGTGCTCCGCAACGGGAGAGGCCACAACAGTGAGAGGCCCGCGCACCACAAAAAAAAAAAAAAAAAAAACACCACTTAGGAGATCCCTAACTTGGAAGGTCTCTAGGATAAAATCTAATTTGTAAGATTAATCTCGTCATTCTCTTACTAAAAAAACTTCTGTGTTTCTCACTAAATTACACATCCCTCTGCCTAGCTTTTAAGGTCCTCCTTACCAATTTTTGGTTTGCTTACACAATTTTACATCTTATTACCTCTACATATATACCTTCTAATTTCCTCATTGACAAGTCTCATCGCCTAAATTTCAATCCTCCCATTTTCAGCACCCCTCCCCCACCCCACTTTTTTTTTTTTTTTAAAAAGAATTAAACTTTACAGATAAAGCTGAAGTTCCTTTTGATTATTTACCATCCCTGGTAGTTTCCGTCCCCATTCCAACTCTTTAGAGACAATCACAATCATGAATAGTACCCTTCTAGTCTTTTTAAAAAGATACACACACATACGTAAGTATCCACAAACATACATTTTAAAAAAACCATGTATGTTACATTCTGTATAACTAAAAATTTAAATAGATGGTATACTGTATATATTCTGCAACTAGCTTTTTGCACTCAGTACTGGGGGGTGGGGAGGGTTGTCTTTTTTTTTTTTTTTAAATCTATTTTTAAAATCCAGGTTGAGATCCAACTTCATCATGACCTCTTCCTTGAATGTGACCGGCAATGATCTTCTTCTGTTCTCTATTCCTATCCTGAGGTCTCACTTGTCTAACTGTGTACTCTATTATGTATTATCTTTAATGGACCATAACGGTTCTTACTGTAACGTTCTCCTCTTGGCTATACCATAAGCTCTTTGACAACAGAAAACATGTTATACACTTATTCCCTGAAAAATCTAGAACATATTACTATTCAAATAACTGTTGGCCAACTGTTACTTGGCCAACCTGAGACTGACAGAACCCAGAAGAGCTTTATGGCAGGCAGAACTTAAAATGCCCCCCAAGATCCCAGCCCCTGGTGTACAACCCTGTATAAGCCCCTCCCTTTGAGTGTGGGAGGGATAGCCACTCCCTTGAATAGCTTACATTATATGGCAAAGGTGATGGTATAGTCGTGCCCAGCATTACATTCCATTGTCTAAGACTCAGTCTCAGTAGACTGAAGGGAGAGAGTCTCCCGCTGGTTTTGAAGAAGTAACCTGCTGTATGAAAGGGCTACATGACCAGGACCTGCAGGGGCCTCTAGGAGCTGAGAGCAGCCCCTGGCTGACAGCCAACCAAAAAGTAGAGACCTCTGTCGTACAGCTGCAGGGAACTGAACTGTGCCAAGGGAATAGGAACCCATGTCCAGAAAGGAATGCAGCTCAGCTGACACGTGGATTGCAGCCCTGGGAGAGCCTGAGCAGAGAACCCAGCTAAGCCGTGCCTGCCCGAACTTCTGATCAACAGGAACCATGAGATAATAAATAGGTGTTGTTTTAAGTTGCTAAATCTGTGGTAATTTGTTATGTAGCAGAGAAAACTAACATACACTTTAAAAAATATTTACTCTCAGTTGCTGAAAACCGAATGCTCTCTAGCTTTGCTAATTTACAAATGCCAAAGTACAGATTGCAATACCAATTCCACCAGAAGGAAAGGGAGCTCATTCATTATATCAAAGCATCATTAAGTAAAACAGAAAATGGAAAAGGCTAAACAAGGCAATTGACAAGAAAAAGAAACTTAAGAGGCCAATACACTCAAAAAAAAAAAAACTTAACCATAATTAAATGCACACCAAAATATTAAAAAGGTACTTTTCATCTTTCACACTGACAAAAAAAGTATTGTTTGATAAGACTAGGCACTGATGAGGATGAGGGAAACAGGCTCATACTGCTGGTGGTAGCATAAACTGGTTAACTTTCTCATAGGGCAATTTGGTAATACCTACTGACATTCAGAATGTATGCAACCTGAGGATGTGACTAGCTCGTAGAGAAAACTGCAACTGCCCTACCATTAAAATGTAAACACAAATTTGAGATTTCTGGTCTTTGGTGTGACATACAAGAAAAAAATTTTTCTTTAATTTTTAATAAATAAAAGAAATCAAGAAACATTGCTTGCTACAATAGCCAGCTCAGAGGCCCAAACAGTGAGCAAAATCTGATACTCTCCATTCAATAAGACCTTATACTATTTAACAGAAAGGGGAAAAAAATGCATGTAGTCTCTGCCCCAGAAATTTCAAATGTTAGGAATTTAGCTTAAGGATTTATTTGCAAAAGCACACCAAAGTATATGTACAAAGATATTCCTATATATTCACAAAGTAGAATGTTCTACTATAAAACTGGTATGATATAAACCAGCAATATAAAAGGATATAAGATATATTAACTGAAAAATGAAGATGCTGAATGCAGAATATAATTTCTTTTGTACAAACAAAATAAGAAATACATGCATAAAAATTTCTGGAAGGCTAGACTAAAAACTATTAATAGTGGTTGCCCTTAGAGGAAAAACCTGTGGGGCGACAGCTGGTAAGATGAAGGCTACCTTCATTTTAATCCTTTCTGTACAGTTTAATTTCTACCATGAGTAATCTTTCATTTTAAAATAATTTGTGCAATTAAGTTATGTTTGCCTGGTCTCAGGGAACGCTCAACTGAAATTTGGAAAGCGGGCAACAGAGCTTAAAGCCAGAAAAAAATAAATGTTTACTAAAATTAATATATACCAGTTATTATAAAACATGATTTCACTTACCCTCAACAAAATCCTACGAGGTAAGGGTCAGTTTTTAAATGACATTTAGTAAATTGCTCCATATCACGTTGCTTGAAAAATGTTGAGCCATTTTATCCTAAAATTCATTTTATCCCTTTCATTTCGGAACTTAGTATAATTCAATACATGATTATATGTATATGTCTCATTTAGAAAGGGAGACTAGTTAAATAATTAAGAAAAACAAAGACAAGGACTTGACCAATAATTGTTTGAATCCCCTTAAGTATAAAATAAATACCTTCTAAACCTAAAAAAAACTAGAATAATCTGTAATCTATTTTAACATTTTTGTTTATAAATAATGTTCAGGTAAAGGAATAGCTGAGATAGTAAGCCTTACTGAACTAGTAAGACTTCAAAGCTAAGTAACCAGATGACTTCATATTCCTGGCTTAAGCACGTTCTCTCAACAGCATCCACGTTTAAAATTTTTTCTCTTCCTCATACCATCCTTTACTCAACTAAACCCTCATAACAAAAGTAAAATGGGTAAGCTCTAAAATGGCATATGATCTTTAAAGACATTTCTTTAAATAATGAAAGCATTATTAAAAGGGTAGGAATTGGTAACTGATCTAAGTATGGCCCTCCCAACCTGGTACCAAAGGGTCCCACAGTGGAAAGACGTGGGTTTTGAGTCAAACTCAGATTCAGATTTTGCTATGCCACTTACAGCTGCCTGTATGTTATGGTATAATTACAATAATGTGAAAAATAATATATTCATAGAAAAAAGACTGGAGGAGTCTACAACAAAATTATTAATGGTTATCTCTGGATGGCAGAATTGGGATGATTGTGGTTTTGTGTTTTTTTTGGCTGCACTGCACAGCTTGCAGGATCTCAGATCCCTGACCAAGGATTGAACCTGGGCCACAGCAGTGAAAGAGCTGAATACTAACCACTAGACCACCAGGGAACTCCCCTGGTTGTGTTTTTCTTTACACATCCCTATATTGCTGAGACCTCCTACAATAACACTTTAAAAATAACTGTTTGCCATGCAGAATGAACTTTGATTTTGTATAAATCCATTAATATCAGGGAGAAGGGGCTAAGCTTTTGTTGATATGATGGTATTGTAATTTGCTCATTTACCTCCCTCCGTATGCATGAAAGACAACAGATTCCTTTCCTGTACTAATACAGCCAGTGATTGTCTCCAACATTCCACAGTTGACCATTTTATACAGAAGTAAACGTGTCTTCGGATCAACTGCTTTTTCCTACAAAAGATAAAGCACTGTAAGTGAAAATAACTGGTAATCACAAAACATTTTCTGAGCCATTTCTAGTATCTAACATTCAAAATATATACTTTTTTTAACCTTTATTATTAATTTACCTAGGTGTATATACAACAGGCTCTTAAAAGAGTGCTGTCGAGATACAATTCATTTCTGTAACTCTAATGTCTTTGAAAGTGAATATCTAAAAGAACCATTAAAAATCAGACTCTAGTTTAGTCAAAATTTTATCTCCAAAGTTTAAATAGCTCTCCTAATGTACTTACCATTAGTTTGTTTTTCTAAAGTTTTAAAAATTATTCTCAGATATTATATACTATCTTTGTTAAGGTAAAACATTGTAGACTATTAAGTTATTATAAATATATCATGATAGGAAACAACTTTTCATATGCAATGTAAACTACACAGTCCAAATTAATTATGACCACTGAAATGTTAGTTTTGAATAAGTGATTAATAACCACTACATGAAATCTGAAAAGTCAAATGGCAAAGCTACTTGGGTTTTATTTACATCTTTGATTTGAAAAGTCAATCTCATGAAAAAAACATCAAACATGAAGTTTTATCTTGTTTTTTCTCTGAACATGAAGTTTTCTAATATGAATCTTTCCACTAAAAAAACAGAAACAAAAACGTTAAGCATACTTACTGCAGTAGAATGCTCCTTCTTCTCATGGAGGCGGGCACTTCGACGTTCTTCTGAGTAGGCATGTTGTTTTAAAGCATTGAAAACATGGTTTGATAGTTTTAAATCCATTCCAATTCCATCTCCTACCTGAAACCCAGGTGCAAACTGCCAAAAAGAAGAAGAAAAATTAGCATCTGAGTACTTTAAAATGGGGAAGTGAAAACAAAAAAACAATGAGAAAATCAGTTTTACATGGATTGGGTTTTCTACTCAATAGATGATAATGCTATGAAAGCAGAACCCACAGGTATTACAGAGGAAAAAGCAAAATAACTCACTGGTAAGCCCAACAGAAAGGGAAACAAGGCTTTTTAAGAAACTGTATCCCAAAGGAAGGGAAGGTTTATTTTTATTTTTTATGTTTTTTTTTTTTTGCAGTACGCGGGCCTCTCACTGTTGTGGCCTCTCCCATTGCGGAGCACAGGCTCCGGACGCGCAGGCTCAGCGGCCATGGCTCACGGGCCCAGTGGCTCCGCGGTATGTGGGATCTTCCCGGACCGGGGCACGAACCTGTGTCCCCTGCATCGGCAGGCGGACTCTCAACCACTGCGCTACCAGGGAAGCCCCGGGAAGGTTTATTATATGCATAGAAAACATCCAAACACATCTAAAAACTAAGGTATTTTAGCATATGCTTTGAACATATGTTAAAATACCTTATGCTTTTATATCAGACAAAGATACATTATATTTCGAAATCATACCAAATCTTACCAAAAAAAAAATTGTTTTTCATAGTCAATTATTTTTGAAGAGTGGGTTAAAATCACAAGCTATGCCCACACCGTGACAATTATGTCCAATACGGAAGCCACTAGCTATATGTGGATATTTAAATTTAAATTGATTAAAATAAAATTAAAAATTCAGTTCCTCAGTTGTACCACCCAAATTTCAAGTGCTCAATTGTCGAATATGGCTGCCATATTAGACAGCACTGACACAGAACATTTCTATTATCACAGAAGGTTCTACTGGACAGGGTTGTTCTAGAGTCAGATCTGGATTATTTCTAGAATATGTTTACTTAACAAGTATTTGTATTCTAGAGCCTAAATGTTTTATATTAACCACGATAATTACGAGGGAGGAAAAAAATGCCATTTTTCTTTTTCTCCTTTTTTTTTTTTTTTGCGGTACGCGGGCCTCTCACTGTCGTGGCCTCTCCCGTTGCGGAGCACAGGCTCTGGACGCGCAGGCTCAGCGGCGATGGCTCACGGGCCCAGCCGCTCCGCGGCATGTGGGATCTTCCCGGACCCGGGCACGAACCTGTGTCCGCTGCATCGGCAGGCAGACTCTCAACCACTGTGCCACCAGGGAAGCCCTCTCCTATTTTTTAAAAATTACATTGTGTTTCTGATTTTGCAGGGGTAGTTCAGGCACAAGATAAAAAATTCAAAAATTATAACAGGGTGTACAGTAGAAAGTATATTTATCTCCCATTCTTAACCGCCAATCACCATTGTTATCTGTTTCTCAGGTATTTTATGGAAAATAAGATGCTGAAAAATAAATGTTAGTTTCAGAAGAACCATTTCTTAATTTTAGAATCAATGTAAATCAAACTAGTTTTCTTAATATTGATGTAGGATTTTATTCTGAGGTACATTATATTCTCATTAGTGGCTCAGTTCCCACGGTGTTGCTATACTGTCATCTAAAATATCCTTAGAAAGGAGGAAGGATATTTTTAGAAATTTAAAGATACTGTATTTAGAATGCTATGTTTTTAACTTATTCTAATAAAACTTTTGATTCAGAGTAATACTTCTGTAACTTACATTTTCCATTCTGGCTGTATTCTTTCTCCCACATACTACTTCATCATGTTTGGTGGTAATGTCTTTTCCTTTTCCAATAAAACCCTTTTTGGGAGTAGGAACTGGTTTTGCTAAAGGCGATTAAGACAAGCCAAGTATGTAAAAATAGCAAAGACTAAATTGCTGCATTCACTATTATCTGAAAAAGATATTTGAATCTAATAGTAAATTACCAAATGAGATTCAAAGACAAATATAAAATACTTAGTCTTCCTACATCCCCATTCTATGCCCCCAGAAAATAAAAGCACTGATACCTGGTCTGTAGGGATCATCACGAGTATCCTGCCAGTCAACCTCATCTTCAGAGCTATCACTGTCTTCATAAGGATGTACTTTTCGATAATTTTCAAAGGAAATGGAAACTTAAAAGGCAAAAATGGTTGAAGATTTATTTAGGGGCACATTACAAGCATTTTCTACCACCCGATGGAGTTGACACAATAAGGTCATAGTACCTTTGCTATCTCCATTGAATTTTTTTTCTTCACGCCTAAGCTGTGCATCATATTCTCTGTCAAATTCCATCTGTAGCATCTGAGCCAGCATTAGGTCACTGGAAGTGTCAATGTTTTCTCCAGTAATAAATGGTCCTTCAGCAACGCTATTCAAAATAAGGCAGTATAGACTAATATAATGTGCTTGTGTAAAGAGACGCTACCAGTTATGGGTGAGATGTGCCTTTTCAGTGTTAACTGTATTGAAAAAACAATGGAAAAGAACTTTACCAAACCCTTCACCCTCTTCTGCCCAGCTGCCCTCTGACCAATAGCAGGCACCTGTGAAAGCACCAACTAGGATTAGGAGAGCTTCAAGAGAAAGCTAAAGGGCCTATAATAAAAACCAAACAGACCCAAAATTCATTCGTTCTGTGTTCTGATCAAAGGAGAGCTAACATATATATGAAAAGATAAACAACAAACATTTGATCAAAACTGTACCCTACTTCATTATTTTTTAATCTATTTGATAATAGAGTTCAACTGTTGCAATGACTAAAACCCAGAGAAACAGAGTGGTTTGCCCAAGATAATACTGAACACTAGTAACAAAATTAGGACCAAAACCCATGTATCAGTGAACTCCCAAAACAGTGCTCTTTCTATTGCACTGCTTTTCTAAATGTATTTCTGAATCATTTGTCATGACAATCACTAATCAGATCCTAAGACTGTTATAACAAGCTGCTAGATAAAGTAGAGTCTCTATGAATTTTACTCACACAACTTCAGGAAAAGCGGCAGCTTCTTCTTCCAGCTGCAATTCTTTAGCCAACTGTTCACTCATTACATCAGACAAAGAACAAGATATTGTATTTTGAGGGGTAGCCCATGGACACTATAAAAAAAAAGGCAATTCTATTCATAATAATGAACTTAAAGTACTTTCCAAACTTGGAAATAAGGTTATCTTTTGAGAATTAGACTATCTAAATCAACTCAAAAGGAATGCTTACCTTTTTTGCAGAAATCATCTTAAAAGGAAAAATATATCCCAGCTCAAATCTAATCAAAGATAAACCTAAACTACGACAGCCAAAAGCACTCTCCAGCCTGCTTGGTGGGTATGTCCTTACAGTTGAGGGGAAGCACAGGCTACTCTAGCATCACCAACTAGCCAATGAGTTCATGTAATGCCCCTTGTTCTGATTCCATGCTCACCAAGCAACCTTCTGCTTATAGTTTGGCTTCTGGGTAGATCCTCTTACAGGAACAGGCTATATACCAACTACCACAATTCAAAGCCCACTTAGAAGTTACACTTCCTTCTAATTTAAGCAGTAAGTCTTCTACATGTAAAAAGTGTGTGGCAGACCCTTTCAAGACACCTTGGAATATGCGAAAATAAAAACAGCAATAACAAACAATGAATCCTATATTTCTGAACTTTGGAAGCTGAGAAACAGATTCTTGAAACAATACTACTAGAGCAAAGTAATACTCTGTGAGACTCTTCTAGAGCAGCCAGCCACTCAGCCCTCCTCGATGGCATCACTATCTCAGCCCTCTTGAAATACGTACAAACCGTAGGTTTACTTCACAATTCCTAATTTTTGAGGGGGGCAGGCTTTACTTAGCAGCAGCAAATGATTCCATTTGATAGTCTAGTGATTAAGACCGTTAATACTGAATAAGATGTCTAAGTATCTCTTGAAGCTGCCCAGCTCTCTATCCCCTTTCCGGTATCATCCTCCCATCACTGGGCTACTGTAAGAGCCTCCTAACTCATCTTTCTGCTTGCTTCCATTCTCCACACCACAGCGTAATGGTTTTTCTAAAACGCAGATCTGATTGGTTCAGTTCCTTACTTAAAGCTCTTTATTGTTTTAATGTCTCCCACTGCCTTTAGGATAAAATCTAAACTCATTGCTTAACTATTACTGAGAGTCTAATTTAGAATATAGCATATAACGGTAAGTGTTTTGGCCACAAATTTGTTTAATCAAGTCTAGCCAGTACAGGCCCTCTAGTTGGTCTAAGGGCCTGCTGGAGTGACTCCCAGGGATAACTGGGCAACTTACCCTTGCTCAAGTTCCATAACGTTGAGGTTTAGGGATTTATTTGGTTCAAACTGTTAGGGTGAAGCACATAAGGGTGATAAATGATCATTATATTTATGCCTAAGTGAATCAGAATCAAGTTTTATCTAGTCTCACCCTGAGACTGGTGAGATGCCCCCAGCCCCCACCTATACTAGCCTATTGCAGAACTGTTCTGGCCTTGTATAAGGCCAGGCCTGGAAACAACAGGAAGGTTTCCTCATGGTGTGGTATGACTTCCACTGACTCAGATCTTGTCAGCAACTGAGCACTCTCCTGGTGAGGATTTTGAGGTCTGTAATCTTGAGAATATAGCTAATCTTTTGGCCACATGACTCTCCTGACTTGCTTCTGCATCTTCTAGGTAGAAGATAAAATGCTGCCTCTTACCTAGAAATGCTTGGTGTGATCAAAGTCCAGGTTCCAAAAGGCAAATAACTGTATTCTCTAGCTCAGAACTGTCAATCACATTTTGCAATGACTAACAGTAGCATAACAGGCACCACGGGGATACTCTCTATATTGGCTAAATACACCTAACTTACATAGATTAAGTGACACACTGGAGTAGTTGCAATATCATCCCCATTTCATAGATTCAGAAACTGAGACACAGAAAAGTTTTTTAACCCAAGATAACACTGTTGATGGAAGTGCTGAGATTTGAACCAAGGCAGTAGGGCTTAAGAGTGTTTTGCTATACTGCTTCCCTAAACACCTTGTCCTGGGATGGGAGAAGCAAACTGCTGTACTGCCTGCAGTCTAAAATCCAAATTTCTCAGTAAGGAATGCCCTTCACAGCTTGACCTAATTTATCCTTCCAGGCTTGACTCTCACCTATCCTAGACTCTGGCAACACTAATTAAATGCTAAATATGGCATAGTTTCACCCTTCCACGCCTTTCACCCCTCACACATCCCCTTCTCTCTCAAAGGTTTTTCTTCCTTCTCTATTTCACCCAATTAAGTGTCAGCTCTTCCATAGGGTTATCTCAGTTTTATCAGACAAAATTAGATCCTTTCCTTTATCTTCCCATAACAGTATTAGATAGTTAAATGCATCAGCCACAACACAGCAAGAGCCCCTTGAAGGGCAAGGTCTTCTCATTCTCAGAGTCCAGTGTACAGCTTCAGACATAACGAGGCATTCAAGTATTTACTGAACAAGATGTGCCAAAAGGAAACCTGGAGATATCTCATGGAACTGCCAGGCTGTGCCTAAGCGGTAGAGGTCTGGTGCCTTTCTACACCCCTCCTATTGTAAAGTCCTTCTCTCCACCTTGCAGTCAGCTGCTTTGCTCACCCATTTCTTTTGTTTTGTTTTTGGCCGTGCCACCTGGCATATGGGATCTTAGTTCCCTGATCTGGGATGGAATCCGTGCCCCCTGCAGTGGAAGCTCAGAGTGTTAACCACTGGACCACCAGGGAAGTCCCTGCCCACCCACTTCTGATGCTTCTACTCTCTTGCCAGCAGTCAATCAATTCTAAGGTGTTAAAACACCAGCAGCAAATCTCTCGGAGAGGCAAAAATGAGAGGCAGTAACCGTGTTATTTTGTGGCAGAGATTTACCTACCCCCAAGATAGACTGAATCAGAAAGGGAAACATGCAGAGACCAAGAGGGTACCAAGAAACCCTAACTGCCCACTCCTACTGACCTTGCTCCTCGGAGCCTCAGACTCTAGAGCTGTACTTCCCTGCACCTCTGCTGACCGGCTCAGCTGGGCAACCTCACACTGAGACAATTTCCTTGGGTGGGATAAATAAGTAAAGACTTCCGAAAGTGTGCCAACTTCTATACTTTGAAATCAAATCCAAACTCTTCAAACCAGTAGCCAAAATCCCTCCATAAAATGTTCTGGGCTGGAGGGAGAGCTGCTGGGCAGGGACAGTCCTCCACAGGCACAAGCGGTTCACCACCCTGAGGGGGGCTTAGAAAAGGCACTGGGGGCTCCTCCCACAAATGGGCACCAGTGGGTGTATGGAGGGGAATCCTGTGTCGTCATCTTGCAACTCTTCAGTAAGTCAAACACTCCTTGTGAACAGAGAAACTCTGTCAAATGTTCAAATAATAATAAATCTAAGGAGATAAGAGTAAAAGGCCCTTCATCATCTTGCTCTATCCCAGCGATCCAACGTCCTTTCCCACTACTCCCTTGACCAGCATAAACTTCCCACTGCATCAAGATCTGATGGGAAACTCCACACAATCCTTTCCAGTTAGTTATTCTCCTTTAAATGACATCTATCAAGCCCATCACTAGCTCCCTGATTCCGGTTTGCTGAAGACCCCTCACCAACCTTGTTTTCCTCTCCTCTGGGAAACTGCCACCACTAAACTCAGCAACTTGGGGTCATCACAACCACCATTCTCCCACATCTGGCTGGCTGCAGACTAGTGGGAAATCATTCCCCCTTCCTTCTACTCCTAAAGATGCATCCCCAGCTGCCCATCCCACTTTTTTTTTAAGGTTTTACTGCACACAACTATGGGGAAACGATCAAGTAAACTGAAAAAAAAAAAAAGCAAACATGAAGGAGGCACATAATAAAAAAAATTCAGTCCTCAACTTGAAGCAAGTCAACAGAACCATAACCCCACAGAAAGGTCCCTTTTCTGCTCATGCATGCAGGTAGAAGACATAATCTAGGCAAAATATTTAAGTGGGTAATTCTACTTCTCAAAACAAGGATCTCTGCAAAACGTGATCTGGGTCTGTACAACAACACTAATCTTTTTTTTTTTTTTAAACTTTCAATTTTAGAGTATTTTTAGATTTACAGAAAAATCACAAAGATTGTATCGAGAGTCCCCAGATACCCCATACCCAGCTTCCCCGTATAAATACTGTACATTTGTCACAATTAATGAACCAAATCATTATTATTAACTAAAGTGCATACTTCATTCAGATTTCCTTAGTTTTCCCCTAACGTCCCTCTTCTATTCCAGGATACCTTCCAGGATACCATATAACATTTAGCTATCATGTCTCTCCTTAGGCTCCTCTTGGCTCTGAGTTTCTCAGACTTTGTTTTTGGCGACCTTGACAGTTTTTTTTTTGTTTTGCTTTTTGTTTTTGGGTTTTGTTTTGTTTTGTTTTGCGGTACGCGGGCCTCTCACCGCTGCGGAGCACAGGCTCCGGACGCGCAGGCCCAGCGGCCATGGCCCACGGACCCAGCCGCTCCGCGGCACGTGGGATCCTCCCGGACCGGGGCACGAACCCGTGTTCCCTGCATCGGCAGGCGGACTCCCAACCACTGCACCACCAGGGAAGCCCGCGACCTTGACAGTTTTGAGGAGTACCACTAATCCATTTGTTACAGCTCTTTCCAACACAGCTACATACTTCCTGACTTTTGCCTACAGTTTGTCAATTCTCCCTGCTTGGAATACTCCCTAAAATTCTTTGTTCATAACAGCAGTTTGGGATTTTGTAACTGGGGACCCCAAGTCCCTTTCAGGGTGTCTAAGAGGTCAAAATTATTCTCATAATAGTTCTAAGATAGTTTTTGTCTTTCCCATTCTCATTCTCTCAAGAGTGTGGAGTGAGGTTTTCCAGAGTCTGTATCAGATATGATGGCAGCACTCTGGTGGCTACTAGAATGTGTGCATGTGTATTCTTATGTTTTCTAAAATTTTCAAAGGTAGTAAGTAGGCTGAGGATATAAATGTGCATTTTAAACTATTATATGTAGGATGGATAAACAACAAGGTCCTACTGTGTATAGCACAGGGAATTATATTCAATAGCCTGTGATAAACCATAAAGGAAAAGAATATAAAAAAGAATGTATGCTGGGCTTCCCTGGTGGCGCAGTGGTTAAGAATCCACCTGCCAATGCAGGGAACATGGGTTCGAGCCCTGGTCCAGGAAGATCCCACATGCCGCGGAGCAACTAAGCCCGTGCACCACAACTACTGAGCCTGCGCTCTAGAGTCTATGAGCCACAACTACTGAGCCCGTGCACCACAACTACTGAAGCCCGCACGCCTAGAGCCCGTGCTCTGCAACAAGAGAAGCCACCGCAATGAGAAGCCCACGCACCGCAACGAAGAGTGGCCCCCGCTCACCACAACTAGAGAAAGCCCGCACGCAGCAACGAAGACCCAACACAGCCAAAAATAATAAAATAAATAAAATTTTTTAAAAAAGTATGTATATGTGTAACTAAGTCACTTTGCTGTACAGCTGAAATTAAACACAACAATTGTAAATCAACTACACTTCAATATTTTTTTAAATGTGCATTTTTAGAGATTAACTCAGTTTGTTCTTAGTGCGTCTACCGTGCTCTTATTACCCATCTTCAATTATGCCTGCTATAATCTACATATTTGTTAGGACAGACTTTCATCATATACTTCAACTAACACATATTGCAACAGATTGAAGAAAAAAGGAGCTATGAGAATCCAGCTGTTTTCTATTAAGTCAGACATTAAAGAGATTTACAAAAATACGAAACAATACTACTCTTCACTAATTTTTTGTTTTGGAAAATAGTTTTTTTAAAATATAAAAATGTTATTTATATTAACATAATCACTTAAACATTTTTTTCAATATCTCAGTTTTAATTTCTGATATGACAAATATCAATAGATATAACCAATATAAACAAAAATTCTTGGAGTCCTCAATGTTTTTTAAGAGTGTAAAGAAGTCCTGATGGAAAAGTTTTGAGAACTGCCAGCCTTTAATATTCTTTCCATTTTCCAAGACTTTCCTCAAACCTCTACCTCCTCCACAAAGGCTTCTATAATCACTTCAGTCTTTCAAGAGGTTAGAGAAGGAAATGATTAATACTTGTAGCATCTTTCTATTTGTTTTGCCTATGAAAATGCTGTCTTCTCAACAGAACACCAATAAACCCCAAGATGATTTTTTGTTGAACAGTGAAAATAAAATTTTATAGTTCTGATGATGTACACCTAAATGAAAATATGACTGATATCAAATATTTTATTACTGAATTCGTTTTGTAAGTTTGTTCTGAGGTTAGGTATTCTAAGCAACGTTTGTTTTATCTGACATTTTTACAAGCTTTACAGATGCTTACCTGGAGGAATTTAACACGTAAAGTATATATTTACTAGTATCTCTCTACTGATTTCATCCTTTTATGTCTACTGATCTTGGCCTTGTAAACAAAGCCTTGATAGAAAAAAATACGCAAAGTAACACATAGATGTAACCACATTTGCCAATGGAATATTTGATTCTCTCTACGGTTGTATGAGAACTTTTATAAAAATTTACCTAAAAGCTTTACCTAAAAGCTACTTATTTCCCCCACTTTCTGTTAAGACCTAGTCTGAAGATCTAGTAAGAGTCATGAGTGACCCTTTATATGGAACAAATGTTCTGTGTCAGCATGTAAAGAAGTGCATGAAATGGGTAAAGGTGGTCAAAAGGTAGAAACTTCCAGCTGCAAAATAAATAAGGCATGAGATGTCATGCACAGTATGGTGACTATAGTTAATAATCCTGTACTATATATTTGAAAGTTGCTAAGACAGTAAACCTTAAAAGTTCTCATCACAAGAAAAAAAATTGTAATCCTGTATGTTAACTAGACTTATTGTGGTGAGCATTTTGCAATAAATACACATATCGAATCATTATGCTGTACACCTTAAATATGTTGTTATATGTCCATTAAATCAAAAAAGAACCATTATGAAGTTAAAAAACCTTCACAACCTTAATTTGAGGAACACAAAATCGCAATTGACCCACTTTTGCTTTCAAGTAAACCCTCCATAAAGTAGCAAAAGAATCTTTTCAACCTTCTAATGAAAGTATCATGAAAAGCAGCAGCCTGAAACCAGAAACCAAATGTGAAATAAACATTTTAGGTGGCCATTACAGGGAAAAGCTTAAACGTTAAAACCCAGGTAAATGAGAACTTCATAACCGTCTCAACAGTATGTAAACACTTGAGAATCAGCCTGGAGCCGAGGGAGGGTGCGCCTGGATTTATCTTTTACTACTTCAAAAACAAGAAACTGCCCAAGTAGGATAACCACGCTTGCCAAGTTAAGGAAACAGCTTCCTAAACCACCTTTCTGTCGGGCTTTCTGTGTATAACTGGACTGATTCATGTGGCCGGTGAAAAACAAGTTCGTGCTTGTTTTCCGTCAAATGTCAGCACCTTTAAGTGAGTCCTGCCCAAATATTTGTTACAGAGGTTGAGAAACCAAGGTGTAAAACTAGACAGAGACTCCAAACCGCCCAGGGTGGACTTTGGTAGCCTGTGCCCCTTCCCTGCCTCTCCCACCCCGAGCCCCGCAGCCTCGCCGCCCGTCCCCCGTTCCGAGGTGGTCAGGGTCCCGCCCAGAACTTCCCGAATCGCCTGTGGAGCCGCTTCGGCGCCTGCCACCCTCTCCGGGCCCTCCGAGAGGACCAGCCCAGGCGACTGTGGCAGGTACGTCAGTCCCGACCGCCACTCACCTTGCTGGGTGCCCAGGCCGCTGCCGGCCCGGGCTCAGGGGATGCCACTCCGACCAGATCCATGTGGGGGAAGAAGTCAGCGACGAGAACAGAGCAGAAAGGTGGCAGGACCGGGAAGCAGCCTCCGCCGAGGAGACAGGCAGCGGGGTAGGGGCGACGGGGTGCTGGTGCCGGAGCTGAGATGACAGATGGCGGGTACAGCGGCGGCGGCGGCAGCCGCGTCCGGAACTAGACCTCTTCTCTTCCGCCCTTCACGCTGGAATGCTAGCTTCCGATTGGCCGCCGCCCCGGGCTCCGCGTTGGGTCACCGTTCCCCGCCCCCGGCGGACCGCACTTCCGGTCGCTGCCCAGGGCTCGGGACTGGTGGTGGCGACCGCCCTTGCCCGGGAGAGCAGCGGATGGGTGTGGCTTCCGCTGGCCAGGCTCTACCCTGTCCCTGAACCGCCTAACCGGTTGCCCGAGAGGGCGGCTGGATCTCGTTGAACGGAATTCGACTGCGTGAACTACAAATAAACAAGCAAATCAGGCTCTCTGTTCATGCATTATTTCCCGGGTGAATTCTAAACTGGGATGGTATGGGAGACAGAAAATGTCAGGTTTAGAGAGACTGAAGAAGACGGTCGGATTTTGTTTTTATTGCAGTTGTCGGAAGGAGGCGGGGCGTGGAATGTGAAATTTTTTAAATGTGTTATGTAACTTTGAGCAAAAAGAGAACTGCATAATAAAAGGTTTTGTTTGTTTTTGGTTTTGCTTTTGGCCCCGCCCCGCAGCGTGTGGGATCTTGGTTCCCCAACCAGGAATCCAACCCACGCCCCCTGCATTGGAAGCACAGTTTTGATTCAGTATTTTGTAGGGAGATTTTCATAAAGTGACCAGAAAAATCCCGAATAGGTAAATCAATGAAGACAGAAATCAGACTGGTGGTTGCCAGGGAATGGGGTGGGGAGGAGGGAAACGGGGAGTGACTGCTTAACGGGTAAAGGGTTTTCTTTTGGGGTGATAAACTGTTTTGGAACTTGATATCAGTTGATACTTGCACAACATCGTGAATCTGTTCAATGCCACTGAATTTTACACTTTGAAATGGTTAATTTTATGTTAAGTGAACTTCACCTCAGAGAGAGAATGTGAGTGAACTCCTTAAGTGTTTTAAGGGTAGAGCAGATGCAGGTTATTCCCAGATCAGAGGAAACCACAGTGAAACAATGGTGAGGATGAGGTCGGGAAGCTTAAGGGAGCAGGGTAAAATGCCAGCGTGTTAGATGGGTGATGCACATGGGCCTTGAAATTACCCAGCAAGATGGCAGGGCTTGGGGTGGAATTGGAAGAGTGTGAGCAGGTGCTGGTCTTCAGAAGATGTGAAGATTGTAATCCAGAGGGGTTGGTAGATGCTGCTGCTAGGGAATCTTAGAGACAGTGACAGCGGGATGGGCAGAGATGCCAGAGGAGAGCCGTATTCCTGAGGCAGCAGGAATCATGTTTTGGGAGCTGCACTGGAGAGAGCAAAGAGTACAGACCCTCTCCCCTGCCTTGCACACTAGACAAAAATGAATAGTCTCAGAGGACACTAAGGTTTTACTCAAGACAGGGAAGAGAGAGGGCGGGCTGTGGGGACAAGGGAAGTTTATTCATCCTGAGTTGGAGTTCCAGGTTAGAACAGAGTTTGTGGGTTAACAGTTTTAATGGTTGTGTGTCAACAGTTAAGGTATATACCTGATGCCACCAACTATGTGCTCCTTAAAAAGGACAATAGAATTTTACAATACTTACAGTTTACATTTACAAATATTATTAATAGGAAAAATGGTGTTTACCAACGACAGCATGTTATTGTATGTTATCTGTTTGTTTAGTCCTATGCTATTTAACAGTGAGCTCTTGAATGGTGTAACGGCCATTTTGCTGTGAAGTGGAATAAGCACAATGTTTAAAAGATTTAGTTCCAGTTTTTACTCCTATCATCTCTGTTGGTAAACTCGCTGGTGATCAACAGAGATGAAGCTATTCTAGAATTTGCACTGCCTCAGCACATGGAATCAGCAGATTCTTCAGTCTCTAAAGGGAACTGAAATAAAGCTCTTTAGTCTTTATTATTGAAATGAGTTAAGTCTATTTTGCAAGTACCTGTTTCAGGCAATCAACAAATATTTACTAACTGCTTAGGATATTCCTAAAGTCCTGTGGGAGAAAAAAAGAACTGTGAGATATGGTTGGAGAGAGAACATATTCACATAGCAACATTGAATGATAATACAAAACTTCTGTCTCGAAAGTGTGCATGATTAATTGCCACATGACAGCTATAGACAACAAATGTTTCAGGATTCATTGTGGGTTGATGAGATGTGGAAAGGCTTCATGGAGGAGGTGTTATCAAATTAGACCACGAAGTTTGGAGAGAAGCTATAAAGCTAATTTAGCTGGAAGGAACAGTATAAGACTAGTGTAAGGATAGGAAAGTCCATTATATGTTTAGTGATGACTCAGTATTTTCATAAGGTTTCTAGAGTGGGATTTTATGGATATAGGTCAGTTAGGTTCAGTTGGGACACAGTGGTTTTTGAACGTTATGCAACCCAGTGCCATTTTCTTTCTTTCTTTTTTTTTTTGGCCAAGCTCTGGGGCTTGTGGGAGCTTAGTTCCCCAACCAGGGATTGAACCCAAGCCCTTGGCAGTGAAAGCCAAGACTGCTAACCACTGGACTGCTAGGGAATTCCCCATTGCCATTTTCTAATAACAAATATTTTGTTTGTTCTCTTTACTGCACATTATTTTCTTTAAATTGATGTAATGTTCTGACTATAAAGGATAAACAAAAGGTGAATAATTTTTAATAAAATACATGTACTTGATTCCACTTAGATAAGGTATCCAAAGTAGTAGAAAGAAAGTAGAATGGTGGTTCCCAGGAGCTGGGAGAGCAGGAAAAGAGGAGTTGTTCAGTGGGTATAGAATTTCAGTTTAGCAGGATGCAAAAGTTCTAGAAATCTGTTGCACAACAATGCGCATGTAATTAACACTACTATACACTTAAAAATGGTTAAAATGGTTATATAACAAATTATATGTTGTATATTTTTAATACAATAAAAATGTGAACTTGAATATGTAAGTATGTCTAAGAGTGGATTTCTTTTCATTTGGTTTGCTCAGGATTCACTGTATCTGAAGATTCATGCCTTACATTAGTTCTGGGAAAAAATGCCTCTCACGTTCTATGTATTCTCTTTTTACTGAATTCTTTTTTTTTTTTTTTTTTTGCCTGAGTCAGGTCTTAGTTATGGCATGCGGTCTCTCTCGTTGAGGCATTCACACTCAGTAGTTGTGGTGCATGGGCTTAGTTGCTCCGTGGCATGTGGGATCTTAGTTCCCCGACTAGGGATCAAATCCTCGTCCCCTGCATTGGAAGGCAGGTTCTTTACCACTGGACCACCAGGGAAGTCCCTGAATTCATATTAAATAGAATTAGACCTGCTCATTCTGTCCACCATGACTCTTAACCACATTTTGATATTTTCCATATCTTTGTCTCTTTGTACTGTGTGCTTTTTATTGAAGTAAAATACACATACAAAGTAATACATACACAACTATATGAATATTGCAAAGTGAGCACATCATGGAACCATCAGGAAACAGAATAGTACCAGCACTCCAGAGCTACCCCTCATGGCCACTTCCAATCCTAGCACTCTCAAGGATTGTCATTATCCTCGTTCCCTTAGTTTTGAAGTTGATGGTCTCCATGGGATGTGGTTTTGCTAGGGGGGGTCTGTTTTTTCTTATAACACTTTTATTGAGGTATAATTCACATACCATATAATTCACCAATTTGCAGTGTACAATACAATGATTTTTTTAGTATGTTCACTAAGTTGTGCAACCATCAACACAATCAATTTTAGAACATTTTCATCACCCCATAAAGAAACCCCACATCATTAGCAGTCACTCTGCATTTCCCCTAGCCCCAGACAACCACTATTCTATTTTCTGTTTCTATAGATTTGCCCACTCTGGCTATTTCTATAAATGGAATCACACAACATGTGGTCTTTTGTGACTGGCTTCTTTCACTTAGCATTTGAGATAATTTTTGTATGTTGTATGAGGTAGGGGTCCACCTTCATTCTTTTGCATGTGGATATCCAGTTGTCCTGGAACTACTGGTTAAATTTGCTCCTTGGATTCTCCTGGTGCCCTTGTCAAAATTCAATTGGTCATAAGTGTGAGGAGTTACTTCTGGATCTCACTTCTATTCCATTGATCTATATATATATATTCTTATGCCAGTATCACACTGTCTTGACTACTGAGGTTTTGTAGTAATCTTTGAAATCAAGAACTGTGAGTCCTTTAACTTTGTTTTTTTCAAGATTGTTTTATCTATAATGGGTCGCTTGAATTTCCATATGAATTTTAAGATCAGCTTATTAATTTCTACAGGTAAACCAACTGGAATTTTGATGGGGTTTTGTGTTGAATTTGTAGATCAAATTGGGGAATATTGCCATTTTAACAATATTAAGTCTTCTGATCCATGAGCATGGGGTATCTCTCCATTTATTTTGGTCTTCTTCAGTGTCCTTCAATAATGTTATGTAGTGTTCAGAGTATAAATTTTCACTTATTTTGCTAAATTTATTCCTAAAATTTTGTTCTTTTTGGTGCTATTTTTATTTAATTAATTAATTAATTAATTTGGCCACAGCTGTGGGGCTTGCAGACTCTCAGTTCCCTGACCTGGGATTGAACCCGGGCCAGAGTAGTGAAAGTGCTGAATCCTAACCACTAGACCACCAGGGAACTCCCCTTTTTGGTGCTATTTTCAATGAAATTGTTTCATTAATTTCTTCTTCACATTGTTCATTGCAAGTGTATTGAAATACAGTTGACTTTTTGATCTTGTGTCTTGCAAACTTTCTGAACTCATCTATTAGTTCTCATAGTATTTCTTTAGTGGATTCATTAAGATTTTCTGTATTCAAAATCCTGTCATCTGTAACAGAGATAGTTTTACTTTTTTTGCAGTCTGGATGCCTTTAAAGTTTTTTTCTTGCCTTATTTTCCTGGATAGAGCCTCCAATACAATGTTGAATAGAAGTGGCAAGAATGGCCATCCTTGTCTTGTTCCTGATCTTAGGGAGAAAAGCATTGTCTCTCATCATTAAGCATAATGTTAACTGCAGGTGACTTTTATTATGTTGAGTAAGTTCCCTTCTTTTTTTCTAATTTCTTTTATGTTTTTTTAAAATTTATTTATTCATTTATTTTTGGCTGCGTTGGGTCTTCGTTGCTGCGCGCGGGCTTTCTCTAGTTGCGGCAAGCGGGTGCTGCTCTTCATCGTGGTGCGCGGGCTTCTCATTGCGGTGGCTTCTCTTGTTGCGGAGCACAGGCTCTAGGCGTGAGGGCTTCAGTAGTTGTGGCACTCAGGCTCCGTAGTTGTGGCTCGTGGGCTCTAGAGCGCAGGCTCAGTAGTTGTGGTGCACGGGCTTAGTTGCTCCGCGGCATGTGGGATCTTCCCGGACCAGGGCTTTAACCCACGTCCCCTGCATTGGCAGGCGGATTCTTAACCACTGCGCCACCAGGGAAGTCCCTGTTTTTTTGGCTGTGCCTTGCAACACGTAGGTGGGATCTTAGTTCCCTGATGAGGGATTGAACCCCGTGCCCCCTGCAGTGATAGCGCAGAGTCTTAACCACTGGACCGCCAGGGAAGTTCCTCTTTTTATGTTTTTGTTATGGAAGGGTGTTTAACTTTGTCAAATGCCTTATCTGTTTCTACTTGAGATGGTGATGTGATTTTTGTCCTTTACTCTATTGATATGGTGTATTGCATTAATTGATTTTTGGATGTTAAACTAACCTTATTTCTTGGGATAAATCACTTGTGGTCAGGGTGTATACTCCTTTTTTATGTTGCTGGATTCCATTTGCTAGTGTTTTGTTGAGGATTTTTGCATCTATATCCATAAGAGATATTGATATTCTTTTTTCCTAAGGGAAATTTAGGAAGTTTCAAAAAGTGTGCAGCCACTTCTGCCGTCTTTTGAGAATTGTCCATGTGTGCTGTCAAAAAAATTCATTATTAAAAAAGATTTTTGAGGAGAAAAAACCCACAAGTTATTGTTTAATCCAAGCTCCCTTCTTTGTTTATTCAAGAAACATTTTTTTGAGCACTTAACAGTCAATTTTCAAAAAGCAAATTAATGACTATGACCCTTTGGCCTCAAAGATCTCAATTAACAATACAACTAGTTAAATCTTTTTGTGTGAATAGAAGGTCTAACACAGTCTCATATATAGCAGCTTGTTGTTTATCAATGTAAGACCTGGTAATTTCATTTTTATTCAGTATTAGTTTAGTTTGTTTTGTGGAACAGAATAATGCAGCTTTGGAAAAATCAACACTTCTGGTAAGATCTACAGCACTTTTGCTACGAATGTCAACTTCTATTTGCATGGTTCTTTACTGTGCTGGTTGTTCCTGCTTGTTAAGCAAATTTTGTCAAAGAAAATAAGTTAAGCAATAACTAGGAAGTAATAAGGCCTGAATTGAATTTGTTCACCTCTTAAAAGAGTCCAGGGAAATCTCAGGTATATAACAACCATTTATTTCAAGCAAATTCTATTGGGCAAAAAGTTTCTTTGTAAGGACTGTTTAGCTCTGAAATAGGTTTTCTAAATATTGTCAAGGAAAAATAAATTTTTAGTTTATTTGTGTTTTATGTGGAGACAATATATCCAGTATTTTCTTGGATAATACAGTTTGATAAGCAATTTTACATTGGGCATACAGATAAAAAAGAGTGAAGGCTTCCTGGTGCATGGGGTATTTCTAAAAATCTGTATGTTTCTATATGTGCGGACACTTGTACCTCTAGTTCCTGACAAAGTCCCTCAGTATGTTTTTGTGCATGTCTACTACTGTCTGCCCGAAGCCTAACTAGGTCATTTTTCCTCCCTAGAGACTAGGAATAGGGGCTGTGCTTGAAGCTCTACTTCTGGAAGGATTTATTTTATGGAAATTTCAAAGCAATTGGATTGACTTCTCCTAAAGAAAAAACTACACTGATTATAGTGCCTGCCCCCTCAGCCTTCCTTCTTTTAAAATAACATTTCTTGTTGTTAGCTTTTTTGTGTCGTTTGCAAAAGTAGTACAGACTCGATGAAGAAAATTGGGAAAATTCAGTAAAGCACAAACAACATTTTGCTCCCACCGCTTAGAGCTAGCTATGGACATTTTTTCTTTAAATGCTAATGGACTGTTGTGAATTGTTCTGTCAGCTGCTTTTTTCCCCACTTCTACCATTTTCTACTTTTTTTACAACAACTACTGTCCGCTCTTGCTCTGCGGGCGGTAGCAGCCCTGGGGGACTTATTCCTCCCTCCGCTGTCCTGGGCAGCTGAGTGCCGCCCCGCCCACCGCGAGGCTACGGGGCCTGCGAAGGCGCGGCCCCTTTAAGAGGCAGGCACCGGGGGGCGGTCCCTGCGCGGATTGGCTGAGCTCGCAGTCACGTGGTGGTCGTAGCAGCCGCGGTGGAGGTGGACCGGCTCGCGCCGCGGCCGTGGGGCTTCTGCGGGGTCCCCGGGAAGGGGCGCAAATTAACAGATGTGCATGAGGAGGTGCCTGGTCGGCCTCACGTTTTGTACCTGCTACCTGGCTTCTTACCTCACGAACAAGGTGAGGAGGGCGGGCTTCTTACCTAACGAAAAGGTGAGGAAGGCGGGCGCGGGGTGCTGATGATTGCCCGTGGGCGATCTTAGTCCCAAATCGTGTGTAGAACAAATGCTGCCTCCAGCTTTTTATCTGATTTGTTCCTGATGACGATGGAGAAGAAAACGACTCTATGTACCATGCTCTTTTAGAAATAAGATTTGTTGGACGGTACCGTCCCCATTTCTCGTCCTGTAATGCATTCTTTACATATCCTGGGAAACTGGATTTTTTTGACTGGTGAATTCCCAGGAACTTAATTTTTGGATATGTGGACCACTTTTTAGGGAAAGAAAAAGCAATTGGCTCCTGTTCCCTCGAGGAGGAAGAGTAGGTGAAGAAATCATGCACATCCTGCTTTCTCTTCTAAACATGCCCCTGCCCCAGAACCCCACAAGGTTCCAGAAACCTTTAAATAGAAGATATCAATCCATCTCCATCTCTGCCTCACACCACTGATTCTCAAACCTGTTTTTTCTATGTCTCCATCCCAGGCACTTCCAGTATATTCTAGATTTTTTCATGGAATTATTTTAAAAAATAAGATGTAAACTTAATTTTGTTTAATGTCGTAGAACTCTTTTGATGAGGAGGCAGAAAAGCAGTGGTACCATGTTTTTGTTTTGTTAGGAGGGAGAAGCTGGCCTTGGATTTGGTACCATGCAGGGAAATGTTGGATCCCTGTGGGCTAGGGTGGGACATCACCCCCTGTCCTGGACTCCAGGGTGGACACCAAGCCAAAGTGGCAATAGGGAGCTCAGGACCTCCTTCCCCCACTGTAGGGTCTTGACTGCTCTCTCCCCACTCCCTCTTGAGAATAAAACCCTCTTGCTCTCTGGAAAAGAACTATTAGCAAATAGCGATAAATGAGCATTTGTTATTGTCATGAACATTGTTGAGGATGATGTAGGTCATGGCCCACATACTCAATCCTTTCTCTGTCTCAGTTTTACAAAGAAAATATCATGGAAAAGTGGAGGGGAACAAACTGAATTGTGTGAGTAAATAGACTTTAGAGAAGAATGAAGGTCCATTTCTAACACAGACCAGAGCACAGGTAGTTAACTATAATTGTGGCATTTAGGAGCTCATACAAGGGGAATTACATGTTGATTAATCCATGGGGAAAAAAAGTATAAATGTAAACTTGCCCAACACCAGTCTATTGCACTTTTCAGATCATGTGAAGTATCAGTAGAACCCTTGCTTAAAGCCATTTAATGGTTTTTAGGCTTTTAAAAAATTCTTAAAGTGTTCAGTCATAGAAAACAATAGACGAAGATACCCAGAAAGATAAAATACAGTTCTCCCATACATAATGTGCTGTAAATTTGGTTAAAAGACATAATAGAAATACAAGTTGACCTTAGCTGAGTTAGCTTTAAACAAATCCTTAAAAAACACACCTAAAAATGTAATATACCTAAGAAGAATTAGTTAGGAAAAAAATCCTAAGAATGTAAAAACCAAACAAAACCCTAAAAATGGAAGGAAAACAAAGGAAAGAATGAACAGGATGCAGTTCTTACTTGAAGAGAAACACAGAAGGCGGTGGATTTTTAGGTAAACTGGGCAGTAGTTAAAGTGGATACCCCGAGAAAACAAACAGTGTCCAGGGGTTTGTCTGGTTTTCTCTGGTGTTACCGCAGTTATAACCGCAGTTATAACAGTTATAACACTTCCGGGGTCTGGGACGATGCTGAGGGGTCAGATGTCCACAATATCTGGCCCAGCTGCTGTGTGTTCCACTTTGTTGCGTCCCCAACTGAGAGATTGTCAGGTTTCTGGTGACCCTGGGGAAAGCAAGTCCCCCCTCTCTTTTTTTTTTTTTAATTGTATTGGAGTATAGTTAATTTACAATGTTGTGTTAGTTCAAGTGTACAGCAAAGTGACTCAGTTATACATATACATATATTCATTCTTTTTCAGATTTTTTTCTTGTATAGGTTATCACAGAATATTGAGTAGAGTTCCCTGTGCTATACAGTAGGTCCTTGCTGGTTATCTATCTTATGTATAGTAGGGTATGTATGTTAATACGAAGCCCCTGATTTATCCCTCCCCCCAACATTCCCTTTTGGTAACCGTAAGTTTGTTTTCGATATCTGTAAGTCTGTTTCTGTTTTGTAAGTAAGTTCATTTGTATCACTTAAAAAAAAAATTAGATTCCACATGTGAGTGAGAGCATATGATATTTGTCTTTCTCTGTCTGACTTACTTCACTTAGTCCCTCTCTTCAGTATGAATTGGAAGGTCATTTTTTTTCCCAGTGTGTGATTTTTTTGGGGAGGAATAAAAAAAGCCTTTTTGAAACTTGAATATACTTATGTTTCTTTAGTAGGGATTTCTTTGATTATATGATCTATCAATTCTCTATAATTTGAAAATGTCCATTAATTTGGTATTTGTTTTTCAGTATGTCCTGTCTGTCTTGAAATTTACCTACCCTACATTATTCCAAGGGTGAGTATCTTTTATGCGCTTTATATACATTTGTAGGAAATGTCCAACCAGCATCATTAAATGTTGTTCAAAATATATTTAATGACTGCATAGATTTTTTCATTAGATAGACATCCTGTAATTTATTTAGTCATTCTATTAATGGCATTTGAATGGTGTCCCATTTTGGGAGTATAAACACAACAATGTTCTCAGACATTTTTTGCATTCAAATCTGCTAAATTTCTAACTATTTCTTTGGAATAGATTCCTATATAAGAAATTTAGATTAAAGAACATGAACTTCTTTAGTAGTCTGCTTGAATATTAAAAAATTCTTTTCCAGTATCTTTTTACCAATTTACATTGTAACCCAGCCTGTGTATGAAAGTTTCTATGTATTATACTCAAACCATGACTGTTACTTTTTCCCTCTCTGCTGATTTCATGGGCAAAAAATGGTATCATATTATTTTGTCTTATCATTTCTTAGATTATTCATGAAATTGGACAGTTTTCTTATGTTATCCACTTGTATCTCTTTTTTTAGTGTCTATTTGTGCCTTTTACCCTTTTATTTTATTTTTTCTTTTTTTAACGCTTTTATTTTTACTAGGGTTTTAGTATTTTTTTATTATTTAATGAATTCTTCATATTTAAAGGATGCCAACCACTTTTCTATCATATTTATTGGAATTTCTTTTTTTTTCAATTTTTTCTTTGCCATTTCATTTTGTTTATAATTACCTTGATTATTTAGTTTTTTTAAGTGACATCATAGAGAATTCATCGTTTGAATGTAGGAATGAAGCAGCAGAGAGAAACATAGATGAATCGGGTGGGTGATCTTGTGACTGAGAGATGCTATTATTAGGAAGAAGATAGAAAATGGTGTAGAGTCGGGTCAACAGTCTAGAGAAATGGTAGAGGCAGCATGGAGTGCTCTGGGGTTCACATTTCCCCTTCTCACCTCAAACTTCCACCCCTGCCCCCATCTTTTAAAAAAATATATTTTAGTTTCAAATTGATCGTTTCTTTTGTGATAGCTACCATTGCTTTTATGTTTATTCTTCTCTATCACAAGATCATATAGATAGTCACCTATAAGTCATTAAAGCTTTTTTCAATTCTTAATTATGATCCGTTTATTTTAGTGTATGGTGCAATGTGAAGAAATCATTCCTCCCCTAATGGTTTTTTATTTATACTAGCCCCATTTATTATATTTTATTGTATAATCCTTCCTTTTGCCTTTGGGTCATCAGTATCATATGTAAAGTCATTTTTCTAGGGTCTGTTTTTGAGCACTTATTTGTCAGTTTTTATGGAAAGGGGCTAGTGGTAAATTGTTTTCATTATTATAGCATTTAAATATGTGGCACAGCACGCCATCCCTCTTCTCTTTTTCCTTTTTTTTTTTTTTAAGTGTCACACAATTGCACACAGAAAAGCAGGGATAGAGATCTTAATATCAATCAAGGTTGAATTCAGGACAAAAACATTAAGCAAATGAAGAACGCTGTGTTAACAATGTTAAAGCAATGCAGTTCAAAATGAAAAGACACATTATAATGCCGGAGCATGCAGTTCAAAGTGAAAATAAAATAGTGATGAATATCTATCAACCAAACAACAGGGCATGGTCATTTGTCAAATAAAAACAGCAGGAATACCAGGGCTAAATAGGAACATACTAGTGATAGGAGACAAATTTACTACTATTTTTCCATAACAGATCAATTGGACCAACAAAACACTAGAACATATGTATATATTTGATAAATAATACAATTAATAGATAAATATCAAACTCTGTATCTTGAAAACAGAGATTATGCCCCCCTTTCGAATGCCCATGGAATATTCACCATGAATAAAACATCAATTATTTTTTAAAAATATAAAGCAATTATACAATCCCAGTGCACTAAAACCAGATCTTTATATCAAAAACAAAAATCCCTACCTACAAAGGGCTCTTGAACATAGAAAAAGATATTCTTCATTCATAAGAAAATATAATTTTAAACTGTATTGAGGTATATTTTTACCAACAAGATTTGCAAAATGAAACTTCAAAATTTGATAGCGTAGCATTGATGAGAATGAAAGAAAGCAGGTGCTCTCATATATTGATCATGGGTGGCAAACTGGTATAATATCTATGATTGGCACTTTGGCAGAATATAGCAATGGTTTGAATCCTTCAATCCAGCAATTCCACTTCCAGTAATTTACTTGAGAGGTTTACTTGCATTTATGTAAATGAAATATGTACAAAGATATACATGTGAAACATTGCAGCTGTTTGTGACAGCATTTTTATTTTTTGAATTTTATTTTATTTATTTTTTATACAGCAGGTTCTTATTAGTTATCCATTTTATACATATCAGTGTATACATGTCAATCCCAATCTCCCAATTCATCCCCCCCTCCCCTGCCGCTTTCCCCCCTTGGTGGCCATACGTTTGTTCTCTACATCTGTGTCTCTATTTCTGCCTTACAAACCGGTTCATCTGTACCATTTTTCTAGATCCCACATATATGCGTTAATATATGATATTTGTTTATCTCTTTCTGACTTACTTCATTCTGTATGACAGTCTTTAGGTCCATCCACGAGACAGCATTTTTTTTAATAATGACTTTTTTTTTTAATATTTATTTATTTGGCTGTGTCAGGTCTTAGCTGCGGGTCTTAGTTCCCCCTCGGCATGTGGGATCTTAGTTCCCCAACCAGGGATTGAGCCCTTGTCCCCTGCATTGGAAGGCGGATTCTTAACCACTGACCACCAGGGACGTCCCAGAGAGCATTTTTAAACAACCTAATTTTCATCTATACAGAACCAATTAAATAAATTATATTGTATTCCTAATGGAATACTATTCAAATGTTAAAAAATAAGGAAACTCTTGTGTATTGACAAGGAAAGGTCTTCAAGATTCATTTAATGGAGAACAAAAGCAAGTCCATAACAGTATAGTACATTACCATCAAGTAGAAATGTGTGTATGTTTTCCTTATTTAAAAAAAAGATGAAGACACTAGTAAGAGTGGTTACATTAGGGAACTACTAAGGTGGTGGACAGGGAAGTGCAGATAGTGGACAGGGAAGAGAAGACTTTTCACCACTTTTTTATGCTTTTGAATTTTTGTTCTGTATATTATCACCGATATGTTATTTCAGATGAACTTTAGAATTACTTCGTCGTTTCTCCATAATATTTCACAGCAAAACTTAAAAAAAATATATCATCTATGATCGTGTATATTTCAGTCAATAAAGCTGGGATATTGTTTTCTCATCTTCTTTTCTTTTAATTTAATTTTATTATTTTTGACTGCACTGGGTCTTCGTTGCTGCACGCGGGCTTTCTCTAGTTGCCGTGAGCGGGGGGCTACTCTTCGTTGTGGTGCGCGGGCTTCTCATGGCAATGACTTCTCTTGTTGCGGAGCTTGGACTCTAGGCACGCGGGCTTCAGTAGTTGTGGTATGTGGGCTTCAGTAGTTGTGGCTCGCAGGCTCAAGAGTGCAGGCTCAGTAGTTGTAGCGCATGGGCTTAGTTGCTTCGCGGCATGTGGGATCTTCCCGGACCAGGGCTCGAACCTGTATCCCCTGCATTAGCAGGCGGATTCTTAACCACTGCGCCACCAGGGAAGCCCCTGTTTTCCCATTTTCTGATCCTGATTGTCCTTTCACTTCTCTCCAGGTAGAGGGACTTAGGGAAGTTAGTGGGAAAAGGTGATGTTTTCACCTGAATTGCCTTTTCCCCTCCTTCTCTGTAGATGTCAGACTGAATGCACCTCCCCCGATAGAATGTAAGGTCTACAAATGCAAGAATTAAGCAACAAAAACAATCATTTTGTCACTGGCGTATCCCTGATGCCTAGAACTGTGCCAGGTACACAGGAGGCACGTAGTAGGGCAGAATAACTCATTCTAAGAAAATTGATCGCATGCATATGCCAGTCACTGTTTTAGACACTTGGACTACTTCAGTGAAGGAAAGAAAAATCCCTGCCCTCCTAGAGCCTGCTCATTTCTTCTTCAGTTTACCTGTGGTGAATGGTACCTTGTATCCAGTCGCCCTACTCAGAAACCTGTGTTATTCTTGATTTCTTTGTCTCCTTCACCCCAACGTCTAATCAACAGCTAGGACCTCTAAACATCTTTAGAACCCGTCCACCGTCTTCATCGCCTCTTCCTGGGCCACTATCATCTCTCAAATCACCCTAACAACTCCTAACTTGCTTCCTGGCCCCTGGTCTTGCTTTTCTCAGCAAACATTCTCTCCCTTGTAAAGAGACAGAGCTTTCCCCAAGGTAAATGTGGCAGTGTCGCTCCCGTGCTGCAGACCCTTCAGTGGGTCCCCAGTTTAAAGCCCCAGCTCGTTGACGATTGATATGGCCCTTCGTGACCAGCCCCCGCCTCGAGTACTCACATGCTAAGGTCAGGCCAATTGAACCTCTGTAAGAAGCTTTGCTGGAGCCATTGTCTCTCTTACCTGTGGGCCCTGGTCCATTCTGGGTCTCCCGCTTTGAACAGGCTTCAGGCTTTTGCTTGAATTTACTTCCTCTAGGAAGAGTCACCCAACCCCCTAGACTGGATTAACTGCCTCTGCTAGGGTGTTTTGTGCTACCTGGTACTCTTCCCATTAGGACTGTATCACACTTCATTGTAATTATTGGTTAATTAGCTTACTTCCCTCTAGACCAGAGTTTCTCGGCCTCAGCACCATTGGTATTTTGCACTAGATAACTCTGTTGTGGAGGGCTGTCCGGCACGTTGTAAGGTGTGGGGCAGCATCCTGGCTTCTACTCATGAGGTGCCAGTAGCAACCCTTCCCCCATCCCCAATTGTGACAACCAAAAATGTCTCCAAATGTCCCCGGGGGGGGAAGATCCACATGATTGAGATCCACTGCTCTAGACCAAGCTGTTGGAAGACACGGTCCATATCTGTCCACTCCGCCTGGCAGTGTCATTGAAGTCTTCACAAGGGAGACGTAACACCTGGATCTTACAGGATGAGCAGGTGTCCACCAACACGGAGGAGAAGGGAAGACGTTATGGGTCACGAGGGCCGCACGTGCAAGCTCTAAAAAGTATGAAATGGCCTGGCACATTACCGAAGCTATGGCCTGTTCGGTGTGGCTGGAATGTGGCTGCCACTGACAGGTGGACAGGAACTGACCCTGGAGAGGGGCAGCTGCAAGTCCTGGAAGGCTTCTATGTCACATGCCAAGTGACTTTGTTCTGTAGACCAGGGGTTCTCCGGTGTCGTGTCCCAACACACGGGTGTGCTGTAATAACCTCCGAGGTAGGTGTCTCAAGTCATAACTAAAAATAAGGTTTTGAAATTTATGAATGACTCACCAAAAATAGAGTAAAAGCAATTAGTGTGGAATAGGATACAGTTATGCCTGTAGTACTGGTCACTCATTTGGCATTTTGCTGTGCTTTCTGCAGTGGGAGAGGGAGAGGTGTTTATCTTGTCACCTGTGCTCCCCCTAAACTCTGCACTTGAGGAAATGTGCCTCACGTGAGCTTCATGACCCCAAGTGTGTTGCAGCAGAAAATAGGCCAAGGGCTGCTGCCTACAGCACCAGGAAGAATCAGCCATTTTTAAAACAAGTGAGGGGCACAATTAGGTTTGCATTTTAGAACAAACCCTCTGGCTGCAGGATGGAGAATGGATGGTGCAGGGCAGCCCTGGAGAGAAGGGGACCGGTTAGGGAACTGATGCTATGGTCCAGGTGTGGGATGATGAGAGTCTGAATTAAGCAGATGGATGGAGGGGAAGGCTTCGGGTTTCAGAGAGGTTATGGGGATAAAGTCAATAGGAATTTGTAAGTTGTTGAGGGAGGTGACGACAGAGGAGGGCTGGGATGACATCTAGGTTTCTGGTTTGGCTGATGAGGGATAGTAGGAGAATGACCAGGATGGGGAGAGGGAAGTTCAAGGTAATGTTTTAGGCATGTTATCATCGGGAGCTTGTGGGGTATCAGGGTGGCCATATCCTCGTGAGAAGGGGGATATGGGAACCATTAGTGCAGAGGTCATAGAGAAGTGGTGACTGTGGGTGAGATTGTTCGGGAAAAGTCTAGAATAAGAAGAGGAGAACATCAGTGTCAGCACTGAATGGTACAGCTGGATTCGGAATAGTGGAGATTGAGAAGGATGGGTCTGAGAATTGGGATGATAATTTGGAGAAAGTGGGAGAAAGGAGTTGTAAGAAGGATCACGTGTATATTTGTGTCACTCGACAGATCTGCTGGGGGTGGATGGCATTTGAGACCATGGCACTCTGTTAAATTCACATTGGCCCTTATCCTTTTCAGGTGGCAGACATTAATTGGTGGACTTTTGCTTCATGTGTCATGGAAACTGGGCTGGGCGGAGATCAACAGCAATTCAAGGTAGGACCACCTCTTCTGTGATTGATTCATGACTCATACCAGCTTCCTTGTGTATTATTTAACTTCTTGTGGTGTTACATTGGGAAACACGGGTGTTTATTTGAGCTGTATGATCTCTTAATTCCCTTCTAATCTTAAGATTAAATGATGTTGTAATCAAATAGAGCTCAAGTAGTGTTTTCCTGGTTAATAATGCCACTCTTATAATATTAAAATAAATTGAGATATACAATTTATAACACCATATTAATTTGGCTTTGTTGTAGATCACAGGACTGCTATGAATAAGTTATTAAATCAGCTTTAAATTTTTGGGGTAAATTTTTAATTTTGAAATTATTTCCTGCTTACAGAAAAGTTAGAAATAGTACAAAGAAGTCCCATATCCTTTACTCAGATTCCCCAATTATTATTTCACCTTGCTTCTCTTATCCGTTTCACTTGATATATACATACATATTTGTATACATGTAATTTTTTTCTGAATTATTTGAAGGTAAGTTGCAGATTTTTTTTTACTTCTGAATTGTGGAGCATGTATCTCCTAAGAGCAAGGATGTTCTCTTGCAGGACTACAGCAGTTATCAAAGTGAGGAAGTTAACATTGATGCAATACTATTATCTCATGTATAGACTGATTCACGTTTTGCCGGTTTTCTCAGTAACATTCTTTCTAGCCCTCTCCACAAAAATTTGATCCAGGGTCTGATTCAGATCACACATTGTTGTTATGATCCTATTAAGACCGCTTTTCAAATAGATTTGAAAGAAATGTCAAAGACAATGACATTTTTCAACCAAAATTGTAATCCGAATTGGCTGTTCAGTCCTGCCTCACCCAAATAAATCCTCATGATTCTTTGAGAACATCATGCCTTGCCTGAAATGATGCACAAAATGAAAAGAAAATGAAGTCAAGGTTTACATGAATAAGGTAAACAACCCAACTGAATGATCAGGCCAAACCATTTGCCTCGTGGTCCAAGTTATCTGCCCAACTTCTCCATGAATTAGATTAACTGCTTCGTTGCTAAGTCATCCCTTGGCCTGGCGCTCTGGAGAAGCTTTGAGAATAAGTCCAGTATAAATATTAATAATTTTGGCTTCTTCTGAAAATATTTAACTGGAGAGCAAAACACCGGTATGAAGAAGTTTGACAAGGGAGAGGCCCTGGGAACTGAGGTGTGGATTAATTTCCCTGACCCTATTACATCACAGTCCATATTCTGAAAGACTGTCACACACAAGACGCTTAACTAATCCAAAGGAGTAGTTCATGAAGTCATAATTTTACATTTCCATGGTAGAGCGTCCTCCACTTGATACAACCCCAAAATATAAAATTTGGGGATTCTATATGTGTTACTAAGCACAGGTCTTACTTTATACTCCATTGTTATGGTGGATAGTTCAAAGAGAATGGGTCTTCATTTAAACGAATAGGAGCCCTGAATTCACAAGGACTGTGGTAGTTCTAAGATTTAGTTCTAAGATTTAGTTAAATGATGAAGCATTTTGACTCCAAATAGTTGAATGTATTCCTCCACAGAAGCAAGAGATTGGACTAGAATCAGGGAATTGGCCGTCAGATTTTGCGCTGGGGTCCACCGGTGCTGATCAACATGGATCTTCCTCTTTTTTTTTTTTTTTTTTTTGCAGTACGCGGGCCTCTCACTGTTGTGGCCTCTCCCGTTGCGGAGCACAAGCTCCGGACGCCCAGGCTCAGCGGCCATGGCTCACGGGCCCAGCCGCTCCGTGGCATGTGGGATCTTCCCGGACCGGGGCATGAACCTGTGTCCCCTGCATCGGCAGGCGGACTCTCAACCACTGCGCCACCAGGGAAGCCCCGGATCTTCCTCTTTTACAGTGTTCCTGACTATGATTATCTTATAATTTCTGATGTGAATTATTTACTTGTTCATAATGGTCATTTAAACATCACCTTAGGGAATTCCCTGGTGGTGCAGTGGTTGGGACTCCGTGCTTTCCCTGCCCAGGGCTTGGGTTCGATCCTGCTCGGGGAACTAGGATCCCACAGGCTGTGCGGTGCGGCCAAAAAAAAAAATTAAAATTAAATAAACATTACCTTAGTCATATTTCCTTAAAAGTGATGCCATTGTTCATACTCAAACATTTTTTTGTATGTAAAATATACATAACATAAATTTTACCATTTTTTAAGTGTACGATTCAGTGGCATTAAGTACATTCACAATGTTATGCAACCATTACCACCATCCATTTCCAGACCTTTTCACCATTCTAAACAGAAACTCTGTACCCATTAAACAATAGCTCCCCCTTTCTCCTTCCACCCCCACCCCAGGCCCCTGGTAAAGCTCTGTTCTACGTTGTCTCTATGAATTTACCTATTCTAGGTACCTCCTTTAAATGGAATCATACAGTATTTGTCCTTTTGTGACTGGTTTATTTCACTTGGCATAATGTCTGCAAGCTTCATCTATGTTGAAGCATGTGTGAGGATTTCCTTCCTTTTTAAGGCTGAATAATATTCCATTGTGTGTATAGAGCACATTTTGTTTATATACCGCATTTTGTTTATCCATTCATCCCTTGATGGAATTCTTCATATTTTTATTGCTTTTTTTGGAGGTGGGTAGAGGGGATGACTAGTAGGACTGGGTGAAGTCAAAGATTCTCAAGATGCTTTTCCTGGAAGAAGTGGTCCTTGACAGAGAAGGATCCGCTAGACACTGTTGTCCCTTTAACTTGCATGACGCTAGGCGCCACCATCTCAGAAGAGCCATAATCATATCCCTTTTTGGTCCCCTTGCTAAATCTCCCGGAGACTTTTTCACCTCTATCCCCTGGACTTCCTTAGGTGGTTTCACAGCCACGCACACATGGTGTCAGCTCAGTTAAGCTTCTCGTCAGAGATTCTAGTGTCTTAGTTTGTAGTGGGTCTTGTGGTTAATAACTGCTGTCACAGCTCAGGATTTCCAGTTACGATGGGCCCTGGGCAAAGAGGTGTTAGCAGGTAGCAAGCAGCAAGGACCCAGCTCCAGTGCTCCTGTGTGTGCCCGGGCTGGGTTTGTGTTCGCTGTGGCTGCTGTTTCCTACTGGGCTTGGTTTTCCAGTGATGTCATCAGAGAACCAAAGCCCAGCTTTGCTGTGTGACTGTGTACTTGTGCAGAGATAGCAGAGGTTGGGCTCTACTAAAAATGGAAACAACAGCTGAAGGACCGTTTGGAGTCCCTGATGGCATGATAGAATGTCATCATGGAGTTATAGTGATGGGGCTGGAGGGTGGGCTCCAAATTGGTCCTTAATAGCATATGCCATAGAGAGCTCATTTAGACTGTCCTTGCAGCCTGGAGCACAGCAGCAGAATCCCAGATTCCCTTGCAAACAAGTCGCAGACCCTGGCACCGTGCTTCTTACATTGCTGTGTTTGTCAGCCTCTGGCCACATCATGTATTGACTCCACCCAGTGATCTGATGGAATCATTCTTCTCCCAGGACGTTTGCCTGGCAGCCAGTTGTTATCAGCGGGTGTTGGACGATGCCCTGGAAGCCTCTGTCTTGGGAAGGATAGCACTGGTTTTCAGTCACAAGCTTGTCATTATGTGGTGGCAACTGTTGTAGCCAAGACTTTGCAGAGCGTTGAAATGATTTTTCTAGCAGATGTTGGAAGTCCTGTGCTGAAAGCTTTTTGTATTTCTAAAACATGATCCTAAACGAACACTGTGACCTGTTTCAGCTGACTGGAAGCCTGGTAGCACAGTGAGACCGTGTCACTCTGTTAGATTCTAGAACCATCGCTGAGGACCGACTCGGGCATGATTTCATTGGAGACTTTAGATGCCATTTCCTGGCTCCTATATTACCAGGCTGCATGTTTAAATAAAAACATTTTGAAAGTAATCTTTAACCTACATGCCACTTTTTGTCCACTCTGCATATGAGAGTAAAATTTTGATTCTCAAGGTTTTCAAGTATGAGAAATTCTAAGTTAAAAAAACCTATGCTGGGCTTCCCTGGTGGCGCAGTGGTTGAGAGTCCGCCTGCCGATGCAGGGGACACGGGTTCGTGCCCCGGTCCGGGAAGATCCCACATGCCGCGGAGCGGCTGGGCCCGTGAGCCATGGCTGCTGAGCCTGCGCGTCCGGAGCCTGTGCTCCGCAACGGGAGAGGCCACAACAGTGAAAGGCCCGCGTACCACAAAAAACCAAACAAAAAACAAAAAAAAAAACCTATGCCATAATACCTTTGTGACCAGAGATTTCTAATAGATGAAGACGCCCTCACACCATAATTTTACATTAAGAGTCTTTGCTGGGGAAGCATAACGAATATCTTTGTTAAAACCTCCAAATTAACTCAGCCTTCTCCCTAAAGAAATGAATAGTGAGACAATCAGGTCGAGATTGTACTTCTTTTTAATTATTGATTATTTATTGTTTTTTAAGTGAGCTAGCCCACCTTTATGAAAGCTACTGGTGGTTGGAATTTCCCAAATCATGTTGTAATGTATTGATATTTCATTTTGAGTGACTCTTATACCTTTCTAAAAAGTCATCTCTGCTCACAGAGGAAAGTTAGCACTTAAATTCATGTATTTTTGATATTCTTCCCAGTTGTTTTCTCTCCAGAGGAATGCTTTACATATATACATATGTTGAAATTCCTTTTTGGGGATAATACAGTGAACTTTCAAAACTTCCTCAGGAAACAAGTTTAGAGCCACGAAAAGGATAAAATATCAAATAAAAGCTGATTGGTGTTGGTGTGGTGATTGGGCTGGTACCTGGAGGGAGTCCAGGAGGCCAGTGATGGCAAAAGGACAGGAGTTTCTGAAGTATCAGCTTTATTGAAGTGTCATTTGCAAATAAAATTTTAAGATGTTTAAAGTGTACAATGTGGTGATAGACTATACGTATACATTGTGAAAGATTCTCACCATCTAGTTAATGAACACATCCAGCACCTCACATATTTATCTTTTTTTTTTTTTTTGCGGTACGTGGGCCTGTCACTGTTGTGGTCTCTCCCATTGTGGAGCACAGGCTCCAGATGCGCAGGCTTAGCAGCCATGACTCATGGGCCCAGCAGCTCCGCGGCATGTGGGATCTTCCCGGACCGGGGCACAAACCCGTGTCCCCTGCATCGGCAGGCGGACTCTCAACCACTGCACCACCAGGGAAGCCCTTTTTTTTTTTCTTTTCTTTTTTTTGGTGAGAACATTTAAGTTCTAGTCTCTTAGCAAATTTCAGTTATACAGTACAATGTGATCAACTGTAGTCAACGTGTTATACATTAGATCCTCATAGGATATGTTATTCATCATTCATGAGTAATCAATATACATTATTCATCTTGCAGCCGCAAGTTTGTGCACTTTTACCAAACTCTCCCTGTTCCCCTCACCCCCCAGTCCCTGACAATCACTTTTCTACTCTCTATTTCTCTAAGTTTGACTTTTTTAAAAAAGATTCCATGTAATAAGTGATGCCATGCAGTGTTTGTCTTTCTCGGGATGGGATATTTTGACCTTTGACACCTGCAGGTCATGCCCACGCCACTCAGTGCATAGGAATCTGCTGAACTCACGATTTGTCATAGATACACCACGTGTGGAAGTCACTCTGAGTCCATATAACCCTTTCTGGCCTCTTAAGTCCATGGTGTGAAATGTAAACCTCCCCAGACTGAGATCAAAGGAGTTACGTCTTGCACATTAGCTTGGATTTGCAGTCCCTCATGGACTGTGCACCGGCAAGGTGCTTGTACCGGGTTTTCGTTCTTCCTCACATCTATTAGAGATGAGATATGTGCCTCTTCTATCCTGCCTCACTTATTATTCGGGGACCTGGGTGGCCTATATTTCTTTTTCTTTTTTGGACTATATTTCTTAGTACTGACTTCTCTGTTCTGTGCCATGCCTGCCATCTGTCTCCTAAGGCTCACTTAACTGCACATCCAGCCTTGGTCCTCCCAGGGGAGGGGTGAGGCGCCCAAGGGTACCACCACTCGAAAGTTCCAGACGTTGGGACCCAAGCTGCCTTATTCTAAATCAGGGGTCAGCAAACAAGAGCCAGAAAGTAAATGTTTTAGGCTTTGTGGGCCATGCAGTCTCTGTCACAACTACTCAAATCTGCTGTTGTAGCGGGAAAGCAGCCACGACAACGTAAACGGATGGGTGTGTCTTTGTGCCAATAAAATGCTATTTTCAGCAACAGGCAGCAGGCGGGATTTGGCCCGCGGGCCCTTGTTTGCTGCCTCCCGGCTCTAAGCTATCCTCTTTGAGAAACAGTGTCATCACTGGGGGTTCTTGGGTCCAAGTAATATTAGGGCTGGACAAGGGAGTGTGGCCCTCTGTGAGTCAGGGAGAGAGTAAGGAATGAAGGAGAAAGGTCTGAGAATAGGAGGAAGCAGCGAGAAAAGGGAGTAAGACACTTTGAGGACCATATTTACCAGGAATGGACCAAAAAGATGAAATTAGTTGTCTTCTATAAGTAGGAAGTTAATGTATGCAGAAGTCCTTTTGAATTGTAAAGCAAATACTGATTTTACAGTTATAAGGTGTGTTACTGTTTTAGGCAGTGTCAATCAATAGTCAACACATCAACTCTGGTATCTTGGTCAGGTGTTATTTTCATGTTTGGAAACTGCTTTGAGGTCACTAGGTGTCAGTATAATGCAGAGAACTTTTAAGACTCAAGGATCGCTCCAGGCTCCCATGAACAGATAAACTAAGTGTTTTCAGGGAGCAGATGTTCCCTCAATAATGCATGCTCTATTTGAAAAACAAATGATTTAATTTAATTAGCCTTCATCTCAATAACAACAGTTTTATGATTCATGCCAACAGACTATTGTTAGCTTCTTGTAAAATGCTTTATTCATCAGGGTTCTTAGGGACAGTAGAGCGTGCACAAGCAGAAAAGAAAAAGTACACGATGCAAACAAGATGCAGCATATGTGCTTATAACTCACGTAGGAATAATTGCGTATCACCACTATTTTCAAAGCAGACCCTGTCGCGCACACACACACACACACACACACACACCCCTACCCCTGGCTCAGCCCTCACACCATGGAGACTCGAGATTCTGTCAGGACCTCCTCAGGATTTAATCCCATCTTGCCTCCTTTGATGGCACGTAGAACAATGTAAGAATAAACCAGCACAGAAGGCCCAGATGGTGCCACCTTATGAATTAAAGGTGGAGAGGAGGTGCCTTAATAGATGTGCCTCGTTTGTTCCTAATGCGCAGGCTGTTGGGTGTCTCAGAATCATGCAGTGTTAGAGCTGCCAAAGAGCGTCTCAGTCAGCTCAGGCTGCTGTCACAAAAGACCACGGACTGGGTAGCTTAAACAGCAGACGTTTATTTCTCACAGTTCTGGAGGCTGGGAAGTCCAAGATCAGGGTGCCAGTGTGGTTGGTTTCTGTTGAGGGTTTCTTGTGGGTTTACAGATGTCTGCTTTGTTCCTGTATCTTTACATGGTGGTAGTGTGTGTGTGTGGGAGAGAGAGAGGGGGAGAGAGAGAGAGAGAGATGGAGAAAGGAGGCATGCTCTCTTGTGTCTCTTCTTACAAGGGCACTAATCCCATCATGAGGGCTCCATCCTCATGACCTGATTACCTCCCAAGGGCCCCACCTCCAAATACTGTCATACTAGGGGTTAGGGTTTCAACATATGAATCTTGGGAGTACATAAACATGCAGATCATAGAAGAGAATGAGTCAGTATAACGTCTCTGGAAGGCAATTTTGTAACCAGTTACAAACTTTAACGTGTGTATCTTTGAACAGCAATTCCACTTCAGGAAATGTGTTCTGAATATTGTGAAAACATCATAAATATGAGCAGAGAATATATTCAAGGATAATCATTAATGTGTTAGAATAGTAAAAACCTAGGATAAGCTTAAATGTCAAGCAGTAGCCTGGTATTCAAGTATTAATAAATTGGGGATGACTTTTTTGACATGGAAAGATGTTAAGCAGGTTATAAAACAACCTGTGCAATTGGATCCCATTTTTGTTGAAATGTTCATATACGTGCATATGGATGCTGTTTGGAAGGAGATGTAACAAGGTATTAACAGTGGTTATCTTTGGGTAGTAGGATTGTAATTATAATGTTTTTCTTGATAATCTGTGTTTTCAAAATTTTCTAACATGGAAGGTACCACTTTTTAATAAGAAAAAGAGATAAATTATTATAGGAAACAAAATAACTGCCTCCATTTCAAGTTTCTAAATTCACGTCTGTTGAAGAAAAACATGTTTGTTTTTTAATGCAGTTGGTTTTTTGTTGTCACAGTTATAGGCTACAACATGATCGTTACAAATGTTTATTGAATTTGAAATTCTTAGGATTCTCGCATTGGGGCCATTTCAAACAGGCAGACGGCAGGATGTGGAACCTTTTGCTTGCATCCCTACCTTTGACAACTGAGTAGCTGGAAGCGCCAGCAATTCTGTTCAGGGCAAAGTCTCTGAAGCACTTGAGAAAAGCAGAGGAAGAAATGTGAATTAGAGTCATGACTGCAGTTTCCTGTTGTATCTTGCTGCTTTGTACCAAACTAGCAAGAGAAGGGAAAACTCTTTTTTTTAAGTTACAAAAATAATACATGGTGATTCATTCAGCAAGTATTTGAGTGCCTACTGTCTATGCCAGGTATTGTGTTAGGTGTAAGGGGTGCATAATGAACAAAACAGACAAAAATCCTTGCCCTCATAGAGCTACATTCTAATTGATGCAGACAGACAAGAAACAACTAAAAATGAAAGTGGATGATGTAATAGGTGTAGAGAAAAATAGAGCTGGGTAAGTGGATAATGTGTATGTGTGTGTGCCTGAGTATGGGCCAGTGGATGGGGGGGGTTGTTATTTTATATAGGGTGGATAAGAAGGACTCATGGATAAGAAGCTGTGACAAAGCGAGAGAGAGGCATGGACATATATACACTACCAAACGTAAGGTAGATAGCTAGTGGGAAGCAGCCGCATAGCACAGGGAGATCAGCTTGGTGCTTTGTGACTGCCTGGAGGGGTGGGATAGGGAGGGTGGGAGGGAGCCGCAAGAGGGAGGAGATATGGGAACCTATGTATAAGTATAACTGATTCACTTTGTTATAAAGCAGGAACTAACACACCATTGTAAAGCAATTATACTCCAATAAAGATGTAAAAAAAAAAAAAGATGACTTTTGAGCAGAGATTTGAATACGTGAAGGAGTGAACCATGCAGGTATCCGGAGGGGGAGGGCTCCAGGCTGAAGAATGTTTGATGATCAACAATGAGGTCAAAAGCAGTTTTATTCCACTTGTAAATGGAAACATCACTGTAGATATCTTTAAATACCTCAACAACGATAATAATAAATAATAAAGTATAGTCAAGTAGTACATATGTAGCCTCCGAAAGATACCAATTTATATCCCACAGCAGTATATGAAGGCATTAATTTTATGACCCCCTGTATAAGATACCATCTTTTAAAAACTGCTAGTTTCTTGGGCAAAACTTGATATACCATTGTTTTATTTTAAAGTTCTTTTTAGTATTAGGGCGGTTGAATAACTTTTCACATGTTTATTGGCCATTTGTGTTTCTTGTGTGTGTGTGTATGTGTATGAGAGAGAGACGCACACGTACACATACACAGACAGACAGGAAAAGGAGAGAGAAAATTACCTATTTCTGTCCTTTGAATGTTTTTCTTTTGGGGAGTTGTTTTTTTTCTTATTGATTTGTAAACACTCATTATACATCAAGGATATTAAACTCCAACCTGTTTTATATGTTGCCAGTGTTTTTCCTGGTTTGCTAATCATCTTTTCATTTTCTTTATGGTGTTTTGGCCATCTTATGGCCATCTTAGGTGGATCTGTCAGTCTTTCCTAGTGGCATCTGAACTTGGAGTTATGTGTGGAAAAGCCAGAAGGAGAACATTTATTGAGTGTTGTTTTCAATGTGCCACGTGCTACCTCAATGCTGCGTATTCATTCTTTTAGCTAATTGTCTCAATAGCCTTCTGAGCATTATTATCGCCATTTTATAAATGTAAAACGGAGCTCTCACTGCAAACTAGCTTTAGAGTTGGGATATAAATCAACTAGCTTTAGAGTTGGATACAAATCTTCTATATAGGAAGGTTTGCCTGACCACATTCTTTCTACTACACAGAGCCTCCTGCTCTATACTTGTGCATCCTTCCTACTCCCACCTCTAGATAACCTAGATGACCCCTAGATGATCCCAGCCCTAGATGCCCTGACCTAGAAGAAAGGGCACAGCCCAGGGACATGTGTGAAGTGTGTCCATCCCTTAGAGCTGTTGGTTAAAGTTTTCAGCTAACTGCTGGAACATTCCTTGGGAGTGAAGAGAGCTAATTATAATTTCCAAAGATTTGAGCAACCATGTGAATAAGATTATACTCTCCAGTGCCCAGAACCAGGTACAGTTTCCATCACTTATTGCTGTATCTCCTGAGGAAAGAATCCTCAGTTTTAGCAGACCTACCTAGGATGTAAAAGTTAGTTGCCTTTCTTTCTGAAGAAAGGATTTTAAAGAAATGCTTCAAGAGATGGCAAAAACACAAAGAAGCACCGCCTTTGTAGCTGGTACTCACCTTGTTTCCACACTGCCTGGAAGAGTATGGAAAATTCAGTCATCATGAATTTTATCTGCCCCGGTAGCTGTTGAAAGGTCTGACCCCTCCATGTTGTAAGATCACACTTACAGTCGTGGAAACCTCTGGAAGCCAGAGGTCCAAATTCTAATTCCTGGAGCAGCCTGTGTATATTTTTTCTGGTTGAAGTTCTTCCTTTCTTTTTTTTTTAACAACAAAAAGAAACTTATGCTTTATTGAGAGAAAAATTCTACTCTAGTAGTAAGATATAGAGGAAAATTTAGTCAGACCTTGTGCTATGCTCTGTACTTACAGTACTTACAGAGATGGAAATTTTTTTTTTTTTTTTGGCTTAAAATAACACAGGTTTGTTATCTTACAGTTCTGGAATTCAGAAGTCCAAAATGGTTTCACTGGGATAAAAAGTCTTTGGCTGTAAAGAATTTGTTACAATTAGGAAATTTTTCCTGCATTTTTTATGTTACAAAACTTTGCAGTACATCTTAAGTTTTCAAAGGTCCCAATTCCTTTTCAGAAATTTTTCCCCAGAAAATTTATATTTATACATATCTTCTAATTTTGCCTAAACTTTCGTTTTGAAGTTATTTCTTTGTATTTTAGGGTGGAGGGGTTAAAATACAAGAGGTTCCCTAGCGCTGTTTTATTTCCCTCACGTCCAGATACCCTGACGTCTCCTGAAGTATGTATGAGAGTAGGCGGGAGTTTTCTTTGTTTAGGAGTGGGTGGGGCACACATGTCTGGGGCCTCACTGGCCTTCCATTCTGAAGTGTCGGGCTTGCCACAGCTGGGCCAGCCGCTATTCGCCCCGCACACGCCTTCCTTCCTTCGTCATCATGCTCCCCACAGTACATGCTCTGGGCTTCCTTCTAGGGCACAGCATGTCATGGGACTTGGCCCTTAATGTCTAATGGGAAAGCCTTTTCCTAGAAGAGTAGCAATTGGTCGGTATTAGCTTGGCCCTTTAGGATGGAGGCTGGCATTTCCATTCTTTGTTCACCTTTTGGTTGGAAGTACAGATGTCTGTGATGGCAGCAGGACTAGTAATAGCAGAATATTTCTCAGATAACCAGCTGCTTGAGCTGCTACCAGGGCAAAATCATGTTGTGTTTGCAACTTATTTATTTATATATCATTGTCTCACATTAGATTATTATGAGATCCTTGAGGGTAAAGTATGAGAGGCGGTTAAAAGCAAGGTTTTAAGTCAGACAGGCCTGAATTCAAATTGTGGCTTTGCCATTACCAGCTTTTCTGACCATAGACAAATTACTTAAACTCTTTGTGCCTCGGTTTCCTCATCTGCACAGTGGGGGTAATAATGATAATAATAATGATACTTTCCTCGTGAGATTGTTGTGCAGATTTTATTTTTTTATTTATCTATTTTTAGATAAATATTTTTTGGCCACGCTGCACAGCTTGCAGGATCTCAGTTCCCCCACCAGGGATTGAACCCAGGCCACAGCAGTGAAAGCCTGGAATCCTAACCACTAGGCAACCGGGGAACTCCCACAGATTTTAAAAAGATTACAGTGTAGAAAACATTTAGCACAGTGCCTGGTTTGCAGCAAGGGCTCAAAAAATGTCATTGGTGATGCTGCTTTTTTTTTTGTGGTTTGTTTGTTTTTTAAATTTATTTTTGGCTGCTTTGGGTCTTTGTTGCTGCGAGCGGGCTTTCTCTAGTTGTGGAGAGCGGGGGCTACTCTTCGTTGTGGTGCGAGGGCTTCTCGTTGTGATGCATGGGCTTCTCATTGTGGTGGCTTCTCTTGTTGTGGAGCACCGGCTCTAGGTGTGCGGGCTTCAGTAGTTGTGGCACGTGGGCTTCAGTAGTTGTGGCTCGTGGGCTCTAGCGCGCAGGCTCAGTAGTTGTGGTGCACAGGTTTAGTTGCTCCGTGGCATGTGGGATCTTCCCGGACCAGGGCTTGAACTCATGTCCCCTGCATTGGCAGGTGGATTCTTAACCACTGTGCCACCAGGGAAGTCCCTGATGCTGCTGTTAATATTAACTCTGGCGCTCTGAGCACCTTGCAAGTTGCTGTGAGTTTGGCTGAATGACTATATACAGGAAGTAGGGTTCGAAGACCTTATCTGAGACTAGAAACGTTTTCATGCCCTGTTCCCTGGGAAGTTGTACAAAAGCAGGTCTGATGATAGAGTGCCTGCCCATGTTAATAAAATTAACAAAGAACACTTCTTGAACAGGCTCCATCCCAGGACAGCAGTTCATTGAGTTACTTGGGATTATTATGTTGTATCCTGCTGGAATGTCTCCATTAATTTATATTTATTTTAGAATAACTCTGGGAACTTGAATTAGTGAACCAAATGCATTTGTAACTGATGAGGGAAGCAAATTGCACCCTCAGTGATGTGTACTCTATGGAAAAACTGGGATTTTGCTTTGTAAAACTTTATTTCAACATAACTATACTTACAGAAATACACTCATATTCGTTATTAGAATGCAATTTAACTTATCCTACACAATTTGGACCAAAAAACTTGGTACATGGTTTGCTTTAAAAAAGAAAGAAAAAGTATTTGCAATCTGGTTTATTTTTCATCTATTACAAATGTGTATAAAAGATCCACCATCAAATGCTGCTAAAGCAAACAGCATGAACCTTGAGAAATTAAACTTTGGTTTGTCTCTGAGAAATAACATGTATTGCACTGTAAAAGTTTATAAAATTGGTGCAACAAAACATTGTTGTAATGTTTCAATGCCAGTTCACAAAGTTCAATAACTAATGGATGTTGATGATGAGGGTGGGGAGAGCCTATGTGTACGTATGAAAATATAAAAGCTCTCCGATCTAGTTAATATTGCATGCAGATCACAAGTTTACTCAAACCAAGATTCAGATAATTTCTTAAATCTGAGTTAACACTACCGGTCCAGTTCATCTGCTGTCAACAAGGAAACTGCACAGTAGCTGTTTTTCTGATTCGTGCAAAAAAGAAAATGAAGTTTTTTCCCCCAGGTTTTCAGTGTAGAACTGAAACTACAGGAATGGTATTCTGAGGAGAGCAAGATTCTAAACTGTGTTGAAAAAGCAGTTCTTGGGACTGGCTGTCCAGTGGTTAGGACTCCATGCTTTCACTGCCAGGGGCCCGAGTTTGGTCCCCCTGGTCAGGGAACTAAGATCCTGCAAGCCACGCAGTGTGGCCAAAAAAAAAGAAAAAAACCGAAGAAAAAGAAAAAGCAGTTCTTGGTGTGGCCACAAGGGAATCAGAGAAATGTGCCCTTGAGAAGTCCTTGGCGATTCCCTGAACTGGCATCCCAGGTAAACGCTTGAGGCTCAGCAATTGGCCACCCAGCTCAAGTTCAGGCGCTCTTTTCAATTCCATCCTTTCACACTGTGGTTCCTTTTGTTGTGGTTCCCTGGAGCTGTTTGGTACCTTGCCTAGGTAAATAGCCTTTAAAAATTTTTTAAAATAATTTGGCATGTATTCAAAGCCTCTGGCTACTTAAATTCCAAAGAATAACATTCACTGCTCCTTTTAAAAAAAATCAGATCTGTTCTTTCTCCCAACCTGCAGGAAACCTTTTCCATCTCCAGCTCGTCTGTGCCCGACTGTGGGATCAGTAACGCCACATCGTTGGCTGAGTGATGGACTGTAGGCAGGATGGCTTGGTCAGCTTCCGTCCCTCTCGATGATACAGAGCAAATCATGCTTCACAAGTCACCTGGGGATGTTTAGACAACCATGAGTGCTGTATTTGGTGTATGGGAGTGTCAGACCTTCCAGCGAGGTCTTTTGGACATAAAGTGACAGAAATCTATGGCCTCTTTCCCTTTTACAGATCTGATGTTTTGACATGGCTTCCTGCTTCAGTGCTGTTTGTGGGTATCATCTATGCTGGTTCCAGAGCACTGTCTAGACTGGTAAGTGTTAGAGGCTTTGGGGGGGACAGTCCCTTTCCCTTCTTCCCCTTTGCCTTTAACTTGTTGCGCCTTGGATCAATCGGGGGCAAAGCAACAGCTTTAATGATGGCACAGTAGATTGAAGAACAAGTCTTGGGGCTGAGGCCAACGTGGAGTGGCCCCACTCCCTGAATTGAAGGTAACCAGATAACAGGGAAGGACTGACTTGTTTTACAAGATGGAGAGCTGCAGATGGAGACGCAGGAAGCCGGAGTAGTGATATCTGTGGAGCCTGCTCTGCGTGGATACACCCCGTCCTTGGGAGCAGGGAGGGTGGGCTTGGTCTGCTCCTTGCTTCCGGGGACCGTGACCCTGCCCATCAATAACACGGCCTGGGCGGGCTGGGCTTAGTCGTGGGTTCGCATGCTTGGCACGGAATTGATGCCCAGTACACAGGGACACTAGTGACACAAGTGTTCATTCTGTCCTCCCACCCAGACCCCAGGACTGAGCTCCTCAAAGGAGGGTACTGTGAGGAACAGACTTCTTCCAGCTATGTTATATATGATATGGAACTCCAAAAATTTAGTTATTTTGCCACCAAAGGAGAATCCATAAATATCAGCATTGACCAGAGTCTCAGAACGTGGCTTAAAACTCAGGAACTTTTTGTTTTCATATAGTTAAGGTTTTGTTTTGTTTTTTTAATTGGGGTATAGTTGCTTTACAATGTTGTATTACTTTCTACTGTACAACGAAGTGAATCAGCTATATGTATACATATATCCTCTCCCTCTTAGACCTCCCTCTCACCCCACCCCCCATCTCACCCACCTAGGTCACCACAGAGCACCAAACTGATCTCCCTGTGCTCTACAGCAGATTCCCACTAGCTATCTATTTTACACACGGTAGTGTTTATATGTCAATCCCAATCTCCCTATTCATCCCACTTCCCCCTCCCCCACCGAGTCCACATGTCCATTCTCTACATCTGCATCTCTATTCCTGCCCTGCAGATAGGTTCATCTGTACCATTTTTCTAGATTCCACATATACGCGTTAATACACGATGTTTGTTTTTCCCTTTCTGATTTACTTCAATCCGTATGACAGACTCTAGGTCCAGCCAAGTCTCTGCAAATGACCCAATTTCGTTCCTTTTTATGGCTGAGTAATATTCCATTGTATATATGTACCACATCTTCTTTATCCATTTGTCTGTCGATGGACATTTAGGTTGTTTCCATGTCCTGGCTATTGTAAATAGAGCTGCAATGAACATTGGGGTGCATGTATCTTTTTGAATTATGGTTTTCTCAGGGTATATGCCCAGTAGTGGGATTGCTGGGTCATATGGTAGTTCTATTTTTAGTTTTTTAAGGAACCTCCATACTGTTCTCCATAGTGGCTGTATCAATTTACATTCCCATCAGTAGTGCAAGAGGGTTCCCTTTTCTCCACACCCTCTCCAGCATTTATGGTTTGTAGATTTTTTGATGATGGCCATTCCGACTGGTATGAGGTGATACCTCATTGTAGTTTTGATTTGCATTTCTCTAATGATTAGTGATGTTGAGCATCTTTTCATGTGTTTGTTGGCCATCTGTGTGTCTTTTTTGGAGAAACGTCTATTTAGGTCTTCAGGAATGGTTTTGTACTCTAATTGCTGTTTTTAATCTATCAGAAAATGATTGTATTCTAATGTTTGAAAACATGAGAAATTTTCAAACGATTCAGTCTTTTAATGTAAAGTTTGTTGTTATGTTGGCCCCTTAGGCCTCAGATATGAAAACAGTAAAAACAAAATGTGCCTCTCTGGATAATAATAGTATTGTTAGGACAACTCCAAAGCTGCAAAGTAGTGGCTGAGAATTAACTGCGATAATTTCTAAATTAAATCGATAATTTCTAAATTAAATCATCATTTTCCTTTCATGATTCATAAGCTTGAGTAGATGGGATGATGTGTGTGATGGGGGAGAAAATAGCCTGGGTGACCTAAGAAGTGAGACACAGAGCACGTTGGTGCTGAGCCCAGAACAGGGGGCCAGGCTGGCTCTCAGCTGCCGCTCCTGATGCTGTCAGGCTCCTCCAAGTCCATGACCTCTCTTTACGGCCTCTGGCCTGCAGGGGGAGCTTCCTCTTCTATAGCAGAGTATAGGATTTGACTGGAAAACAAAAAACAATCTTTCGTTGTACAAAAGTTTTTGAAATTTTTTGTAGGCTCTGGATAGTTATGGATGCCAGAGTTTTGAAGTTTGAATAACTAAGGTGTTGTGCTAATAATGATAATAATTTTTTGTTTGTATAGTGCTTTTTTTTGTTTGTTTGTTTTTTTGTTTTTTGCGGTACGCGGGCCTCTCCCGTTGCGAAGCACAGGCTCCGGATGCGCAGGCTTAGCGGCCATGGCTCACGGGCCCAGCCGCTCCGCAGCATGTGGGATCTTCCCGGACCGGGGCACGAACCCGTGTCCCCTGCATCAGCAGGTGGACTCTCAACCACTGAGCCACCAGGGAAGCCCTGTTTAGTGCTTTTTCATGTGTTCTCCAGAGTGATTTCCTTTGTATCTTTTCATGTGAGTCTCACAGTCACCTGATATGTGAGGCAGAGGTTAATAACCTGGCAGAGGAAAACACGTAGGTGTGGGAAGTCTCGGTAAGCTGACTCTAGTCCCAGGTAGTGGCAGCTCTTCTGACTCCCCACCTTTTGCCTTTTCAGATTTGTCTCTTTAGGATCAAGGTATATGGATTTTAGAATGAGCCCAGGGTATAGTAGACATGCATAAACTTGAGACTCTTGGTTGCAAGTGTTAGAAAGCTCACCAACTGGTCTAAGTAAAGGGAAATCTCCTGGTTCACATTAATGAAAAGTCATAGTGTAGAAACTGCTTCAGGCATGGCTTGACCCAGAGGTTCCAATGACCTACTCAGAATCCAGCTTCTGTCTCTCTTTCAGTTCTGCTCTCTGTCTTTGCTTCATTTCACAGCCAGGCTCTCGCCTCATGGATGTTGTTGACTTCAGGCTGACATCCTCACAATTTTAAGTCTAATGGAAAGACTGTCTTCCTTGTAGCTTTGTATGAGTCTCGCAATTCACTCTGATTGCATCAGTCAGGACCACTGCCCATCCCAGGTCTAAAAGCTGGATGGACTTACATTGATTGACCAGTCCTGGATCATGACTTTTCTAAACCATTCACTGTGACTGGAGAGACTCAGAGCACTGGTCATACAGGATCCCCAGCTGGACCCACAGACTGAGAAAGGGTGAGGCAGATGCTTTATATTGGAGTGCTTTACCAAGGAAGGGATAAGGAGGCTAGGTGGCAAAAAAACCCTCAAAAGTCCATTGTAAATGTCAATCTAGTACGTCTCAGGCAGATGGAGATTTCTGTAACCTGGAACAATGCTTCTCAGAGTGTGGTCCACAGAAGGTGATAGCCTGTGAGCTCTTTGTTACCTGTCCGTAAGGAGATTGTGCCAGAATGAGCATCACGCTTGGCACTAAACACACTGATTAGTTTGAGCTGACATTTTTTTTTCATAGCAGGACTTTTTGAGGAAGGAAGCAGTGCACTGACTTATATTCTGTGCGAGGTCCTTATCTTTTGGAGGGACCGCATTGGAGAGCCCCTGGCCTAGAGCACAGACTTCTCTCATTGGCAGAAGGAAGCTGCTGCGATTCAAACTCTGAGCAAAGGGAAACAACCCCAAACCAAATATATCCAGTTAGAGTGGGAGGAGGACAGAAAGGAGACACTTATTATTGTTTTTTTTAGTGAAATAACTCAACCCAGCATCTGTTCTTTGTTTTCTGAGTTTTTTGTTTTTACGTAGTTGCTTAAAAATTTAGAGTGGATGAAACACGAGGCACTCGTACAGCTTGTGTTAGATGGAAAACCCGTGTCAGTGTACTGGTGCCAGGCTGGCAGTTTCATGAATCCACGAGGACCTGGGGGAAACATGCTCAGTTAAAATCCGTGGGTGTGTTGTTATGCAAAACACTTAGGAAGTTGCTGTGCTCCATAAAGGCCTCCTTCATCTGACAAGACTTTGGAGCTATCCTTCTGATGTGCAACTCCTGAGAGTAAGCTGATGTAACTCTTCAAAGGCGAGGTGGGGACAGTTCTTTATTGATTTTTCTACCTGGAACTCACAACCGAATGATAGAATTACGGGAAGGAGATTATTCTTGTGGCTCTCCATTCAGCAAATATTTATTGGGGAATCTACTTCTGGGGGCTTAATGAGGAAGAAGACCTGCTTCCTGACCTTGAAGAACTTCCAGGGGAATCCGTGAGAGACACACAACTCACCGTGGGAACAGGCATCATGAATAGTCAGTGTTATATATGTGTGCCGGGCACTTCGTACTGTTAACCCTCATGACATATGAAGTTGGACTTAATTACTCCCATTTACAGTTCAGGAAACTGAGATGCAAATTATTTGACCAAGGTCACCAACTAGTAAATGTTAAAGCGGAGATGCAAACTCAAGCCTGTCCGACGATAGTGGTTCATCTGCAACGCTTACCCTCTTTCCTCCCTAAATCACAATAAGCAAAGGAGATGAGCCCATCAGGATGGAGCTGGGAGGAGGGGAGAGGAGCCATGTGGCTGTCCTCCCTTCTACAGGGGCTAATTTAGCTCTGCTTCGCCAGCGTTCCTGCCCTGAATAAGGTCACAGTGATGAGGGCTGATGGCATGAATGTCAGTCTTTGGAGGGACAGGACAACGTCAACCAGTCGTTATTACTCTTATTGTAATTTCCCTGCCGCAGCCCTTCTCAGCTGGACAGGATTGCCTCAAAGCCTGTGCTGGTGAGTGTTTAGAACAGATGTGCAGATTCTCACACTCAGGAGCTTCAGGGAGAAGCCATCCCAGTGCTGGTGATCTGGGTGCTCAAACCATGCTCTTTTCTTGCTTAGGGTCAGCAGTTGGAAGACTCTGCAAATCTAAACTGAGGCATCTCGACAGGACTGGCCTTGGTTTCCTACCCAGCACTTTGATCTTGAGCCTTCCCTAACTGCTTGTCAGGGTTTCTGTCTTCACTCAACACAATGGAATAGAGATTGGCCGGGGGTGTCGGTGAGGAAACACACGTGGATAATCAGACTCGCGTGGAGTGAAATCACTCAGTTAAGCAAACTGGAGCCTGTGGGTTCCCTCCCGCTTGGTTTGGCTCCAGTATCACGTAAGGGATCTTGGATCCACAGGGAAAAGGATGTAAATGTTGATCTATCAGTAGAATGGAGACCCTTCCCCTAAGGTTCCCTGTCACTGTGGTTAGAGGCAGTTCTCTTTCACATGGTTTTCTCATCAGAGGTGATCAGAGTCCGATTGCAAGGATTACTTAAGATGTGGGTGCAGTGGCAAAATAATAACCCCCTCCTCTGCATTTTAGTTATGTTCCTGCCCCATGTAAAGATGTTTTCCATAACCCTTATAAAATGACTTATTAAAACTGGGCTCCAAGCGGAAAACTTCATGACACTGGACTTAGCAGTGATTTATTGGCTGTAACAGCAAGACACGTGCAACAAAAGAAAAAAATAGGCAAATTGGACTTCATCAAAATGAACAACTTCGGTGTATCAAAGCACGCTGTCAACAGAGTAAAATGGCAATTCACAGAATGGGAGAAAATATTTGAAAATCATCTATCTGATAAGGGATTAATATCCAGAACACATAGAAAACTCCTAAAATTCAACAACGAAAACCAAACAACCTGATTGAAAACTGGGCAAAGGACTTGAATAGACATTTCTCCAAAGAAGATATGCAAATGGCCACTGAGCCCATGATGAGGTACTCAACATCATTACGCATTAGGGAAATACAAATCAAAACCATGAGATACCACTTCGTGCCCATTAGAATGACTGTTACCAAAAAAACAGAAAATAACAAGTGTTGGTGAGGGTGTGGAGAAATTGGAACTCTTGTGTGCTGCTTTTGGGAATGCAAAAATGGTACAGCTGCAATGAAAAACAGTATGGTGATTCCTCAAAAAATTGAAAATAGAGTTACCCTATGAGCCAACAAAAAAATTGAAAGCAGGGACTTGAGCAGGTATTTTGTATACCTGTGTTCACAGCAGCATTATTCACAGTAGCCAAAAGTTGGAAACAATCCAAGTGTCTGTTGACAGATGAATGGATAAACAAAATAGTATATCAGTACAATGGAATATTATTCAGGCTTAAAAAGGAAGAAAATTCTGACACATGCTACAACATGGATGAACCTTGAAGACATTATGTTAAATGAAATAAGTCAGTCACAAAAGGACAAGTCCTGTATGATTCTACTAATATGAGTTACTTAGAAGAGTCAAATTTATAGAGACAGAAAGTATTGGTGCTTACCAGGAGCTGTGGGCTGGGGAGAATGGGGAATTATTGTTTAATGGGGACAGAATTTCAGATGAAAAGAGTTCTGTGAAAGGATGGTGGTGATGGTCGCACAACAATGTGAATGTACTTAATGCCACTGAACTATACACGTAAAAACGGTTAAAATGGTAAAGTTTATATGTCTATTTTACCACAATTAAAAAGATATGTTTATAACTCCCCTCCCCAGGCTACAACAGAGATTTTCTTGAGGATTATATGGGGGAGGGGGATATGTTCTCACTCACCTCACTCAGAGCCCTTTCCGGTGCTGTAGGAGGTGCATATTTAATTGAACTGAATTCATTCCTACGCACTCGCGTAAAAAAAGGGTGAGAAAAATAGCAGTTCACTGAGAGCAGGCCAACCTGCCCTCTGTAGTAGCATGTGCATTTATGGCCCCAAGTGAGGTTCTTATTCCCATGCATCTTACAAGCTGGCATTCTAAGCTGCCTATTTTTCAAACAAAAAGGCCCCTAAACACAGGTCAGCTACTTTATGTGATGAACAGATGAAGGAGGGAGGTGGCCTCCAAGCTGGTGCTGGAGATACTCTGGCAAAGAGGGAGTCTGGCCCTCTGCCCTCAAGGAGTTGACCCGGGAGTTCCCTGGAGGTCCAGTGGTTAGGACTCCACGCTTTCATTGCCAAGGGCCCGGGTTCGATCCCTGGTCGGGGAACTAAGATCCCAAAAGCCGCTTGGTGTGGCCAAAAAAAAAAAAAAAGGTGTTGGCCAGTTAATGACAGAATGATAAAACTAACGTAAATAAACACTCAAATTTATCTCATGCCAATCAGTTTGTGAATATATTCGTTTATATGTACACATAAACATATTCAAACACCTCAGCTGTCTTCCCAAAATGATGTGTTGTGGCTTAAAAGAATAATGATGATGAAAATAAGATAAGCATTTCTTACGAATAGAATTTAAAAGAAATCTAGGTCAAGGGTAATTGAAGAAGAACTAGATGAGACCACAGAGAGACTTAGCACACATCTTACGAAATAAATACAGTTGGGCCTTGGAAAGATGAGAAAGCTCTCATCTTTCTGCAGCCGAATGAAGAAGTTACGAGACTCTCAGTACTTGTAAGAGAAAAGCGGGTTGTTGCCGCAGACATGCGTCTTCCTTGCTGTCAGGTCCTGAGTCCTCATAAAGGGTAAACTGAGCTACTTAGGGTCTTCAATCGCATCCTTATAACAAACACAACGGTAACCTGATTTCTGGGATTCTTAGTGCATTTTGGAGGCCTAATGACAGCACAGTTCAGTAGGAGCGATTCTCTGGGGCTAAAATCTCTGCTCTCCAATTATCCGGCTCCCTTCCTGTAGGAACAGTTATTTCTGGCATGCATGATTTTGATGAAAACTAGGCAGCCAACAGTTCAAAGGTACATTCTTTGGCAAGGGCCTGGCGAGCAATTATTGTATATTGCAGATTAAGGCCACGTCCACATATTTAAAAATCACCCAAATTGAAGTTAGGATTGATGTTTTTCTATAAAAACTTAGAAGTCGACCCAGGACTTGGCTAAGGGAGTCATCCCCACTCCTACAGCATGACCCGAGGCCATGCCTGTGGGCAGGGCCAGGATTTTCCATAGAAAACTGTTTTAAGTCAGTTCCAACACCTGAACAAATAACAATCAAGGCTTGAAAATTCCACTCTGGGAAGCATGGGAATAATGAAAAATCTTAAGTAATAGTTACCAATTTCTCTTTACATCCAGAGAAAAATTTCCAATGGTACATGGATGCAATGTAAAATTATAAGTGAATGTTAAAATTTTAAGAATAAATTAGTTGCAAACTGTGCCCCTAAGTAATGAAATGAATTGGACTGTAGGGTGGTTGAATTCGGTCAATTACATTTTGTGTCAAAATTGATAACTTGGGCTTCATGGTAGTTGATCTTGAGCCATTTTCCCTGATGAAATATGGTGGGGACCTTTTGTTATTGAGCCCGTTCCTAGAGTCTATGTGAAAGAACAGACTTGTTTTTCTGTTCTCTTTAGCAGCAAGCTAGTGTCTAGATCGTCTAAAGTGATTTCAAATTATTAAGAGGCAGGTTAAAAAGGAGAACCAAAATACATCCTTTCTTTTTTCTCATCCATATAACTGGAATGTTAATAGTATCTCCCTCATAGATTTATTATGATGATTCAATATGTAAAAGCAATTAAAACAGAGTCTGGGGGCTTCCCTGGTGGCACAGTGGTTAAGAATCTGCCTGCCAGTGCAGGAGACATGGGTTTGAGCCCTGCTCTGGGAAGATCCCACATGCCGCAGAGCAACTAAGCCCGTGTGCCATAACTACTGAGCCTATGCTCTAGAGCCTGCAAGCCACAACTACTGAGCCCGTGCGCTACAACAACTGAAGCCCGTGCACCCTAGAGCCCATGCTCCACAACAAGAGAAGCCACCACAATAAGAAACCCATGCACTGCAATGAAGAGTAGCCCCGGCTCCCCGCAACTAGAGAAAGCCCACGTGCAGCAACGAAGACCCAACACAGCCAAAAATAAATAAATAAATAAATTTATTAAAAAAAAAAAAAACGTACAGTGACAGCAGTAACATTTTAAAAAAAACAACAGAGTCTGGTACATAGTAAGTATTCAATATATCTTAGCTATTATTGTTATCATATCTCAGAACTTTTTATTTTGTTTTTTTGCCCGCACCGTGTGGCTTGTGGGATCTTATTTCCCCAACCAGGGATCGAACCTGTGCCCCCTGCAGTGGAAGCGCAGAGTCTTAACCACTGGAGTGCCAGGGAAGTCCTCATTTCTCAGAATTTCTGTCTGATTTCACAAAAATAAGTCCTGCTGAACCTCACTCCATAAAGATAAAAGGCAGGTTTTCTAAAATAATCAGTCACTGGAGACTCTTGAACTAATAACGTAGCTCAGACTGGGGCTTCATGCACAGAGGTAGAGGCCAAGGGAAAATCAGTAATCATAAACTGTAGACTGCCTTAATACTGTTTTTGATAGATCTCTATGGAGGCTGATAAAATCAGTCGTAGAATTACTGCTTCTAAAGCCTGTTAGCTCCTCAGTCGAAAAAATGGCTTGAGAAATTCAGATTAAAAAATTTTTAAGTGGAAATGGAAGATATCCCTTTAAAAAATGGCATAGAGTTTACTCCGAGGTCATCTGTTTTAGATCATACCAGTTATATTGCTGGAGGAAGCAGACTGGCAGGATTTGGAACACAATGGTATTGGACATTGCACAGTTGTAGGTCCAGGAAGTTTATACTGGGGGCTTGCTGTAACTTGGCTCCATAACATCGAGACTGGGAGCGTGGGCGTTGCCGTTACTGGGTTGGAGTCATGGAGTCATACCCAGAACTAGTTGTGAGCTCGCCAGCAAGCTGCCCCATCACTCTAAGCTTCAGTTTCCTTGTCTGTAAATCAGGGCAACAGGCATCCGTGGATACAGTTGTTGAGATATGGTTTAAATAAGAGAATGCAATTAAAATAATTAGCACTGTGCTGAACACATTGTTGGTATCTATTATTAGAGAACTTTAATATCAGTTCTGGGGACTTCCCTGGTGGTCCAGTGGTTAAGACTCCGCGCTCCCAATGCAGGGAGCCTGGGTTCCATCCGTGGTTGGGGAAATAGATCCTGCATGCATGACTCAACTAAGAGTTCGCATGCCACAACTAAGGAACCCACATGCTGCAACTAAAGATCTTGTATGCTGCAACTAAGACCCGGTGCAGCCAAAAATAAATAATTAATAAATAAATATTAAAAAAATTTTTTTAATTTAAAGAATTAAAAGGCAACTTTCTTTTAAAAAATTAAAAATAAAATAGAATAAAAAATAAAGTAAAATCAGTTCTGTATGTGTAGATAGATCCTTTTCCAGAATCTGATCAGAATCTCCTAGGCAGATGGAGAAACCTGTCCACAGTTTATAAAATTGAGAAAATTAAGCCTCCTTGAAGTCTAGAGTTAGCGTCTAGAGTCACCCTAAATCTCGTTTCCTTACTGATTTTATAGTCAAGGAGGCAAAAGCATTTTAAATCAGGGCTTAATTTTAAATAAATAAGATCCAGGTTGCCCTTTCGTTTTCATGTCATGTACCACAGGGTTAACCTCTCTAAGATTTTCTGTGCTATCTTCTTAGGCTCAGACCTAGAAGGCCAGGGCCCACGTTTTCCAAACATGAGCCCAATGGATAAAGCCAATTAAAAAAAAATCTCTTTAATAATCTTAAAATACATAAAGAATAATTGAAAATATAAAAGTTTAAGAGGGATAAAAAGAAACACAAAAGATGAAAAACATAGAAAATAATTAAAATAAAGGATGATTTTAAAAGGAAAAAAGTTTCAGCTGCACTTTTAAAGGAGTAGAGAACGTTAAAAAGGCAAGAAAAATGTAAGGTGAGAGCTCAGAATGAAATGAAACAGTGCGAGTTAGAACAAAATACCAAAATAGGGCAGAGCTATACAGTTATAAAAGTCTTAAAGACAAGGTAAAAATAAAAATATATACTCCCAGGGACTTCCCTGGTGCCACAGTGGTTAAGAATCCACCTGCCAATGCAGGGGACCCGGGTTCAAGCCCTGGTCCGGGAAGATCCCACATGCCGCGGAGCAACTAAGCCCGTCCGCCACAACTACTGAGCCTGCGCTCTAGAGCCCGCGAGCCACAACTACTGAGCCCACGTGCCACAACTACTGAAGCCCGCGCCTAGAGCCTGTGGTCCACAACAAGAGAAGCCACCACAATGAGAAGCCCGTGCACCGCAACGAAGAGTAGCCCCTGCTCATCGCAACTAGAGAAAAGCCTGCGTGCAGTAATAAAGACCCAACGCATCCAAAAGATAAAGAATAAATCCATCTGGCAGTGGTTGGGCAGCAACATCTGCTTAAAGACCCACTTAAGAGTCCTCGAAGCTGGAATAATTTCCCAGCTCTGGGTCCTCCATCGAGGCCACTAAGCGTGGGCTTGGTACCTCTTAATACTGACAGCCTTCATGCAGTGCTCCTGCATTACTTCCATCATTCCTCCCTATAGCTCCAGGTCGTAGATATTGTTATCCACATACTACAGAGGAGCAAACTGTTTGGATACATGCCCTGCTCCACTAGCAGATGGTGGAGCTGGAGCCTGAAGCCCAGCTGATGCCAAAACCCATGCATTATTCTTGATCTTTTTCTGCTTTCCAGGAGACATTATCATCAGCAGCAGCAACAAAGACAATAGCACAGTCCCTCACCCCTTAATCCCTCCCCTTTACCTTGTCAAGATTATCTATCAAATTAGGAAAGACTGCTGTTCTTAGCAAACAGCCCAGCGATAGTCAATGTGCAGTGGGTACTCTGTGTATCTTGATAACCCACTGGAGTGTTACCTTTTTTTATATCTTCTTCCTCCCCCCACCTTTTTTGGGGTACAAAGTTGATCCCAGTTATCCCATCATTTACTGCAGTTCAGTCTCCTAAATATTTCCCTCATGTGGCCACTTTTCTCCATCTTTGCTGCCACTACCAAGTTCAGGCCACCGTCTTGTCATTCCTTGTATTAGTTTCCTGTAGCTGCTGTAACAAATTACCACCTACCTAGGTGGCTTAAAACAACAGAAATTTATTCTCTCCCAGTTCTGGAGGCCAGGGGTCTGAAGTGAGTACCAAGGTGTGTCAGCAGAGCTGCGCTCCCTCCAGAGGCTCTAGGGGAGAATCTGCTCCTTGCGTCTCTCTTCCAGCTTCTGGTGGCTGCTGGCACTCCTTGGCTCGTGGCTGCATCATTCCAGTCTCTGCTTCCTTCCTCTCCCCCACTTTTCCCTTCCACACTATATTCCACCCCACTCAACTCCCCCTGGTTTCCCGAGGAGGTGGGCTTCCTCGCTCCTCTGGGCCCTTGTGTGTGCCTCCAGCCCTCTCCCGCCTTGTCTCTTTTTGCTGGGCTCATTCTTTTTTTTTTTCTTTTTTCCCTTTGGCCGTGCCATGCATCATGCAGGATCTCAGTTCCCCAACGAGATATCGAACCCATGTCCCCTGCGTTGGGAGTGTGGAGTATTAACCAGTGGACCACCAGGGAAGTCCCTGGGCTCATTCTAGTTCATCATTCTGTTCCCGTTTAGACTTTGGACTTCACTTCCTCCGAGAAGGCGTGCTCTGCCCACACTGGGTTGGTCATGCCTTTCTGTGCATTCGGTCAGAGCTCTTACCTCAATAGGGACAGCCTCTCTAACATGTGTCCACCTGTTCACAGGATGTGTCCCCTGCACCTGGCATGGCACCTGACACACAGTAGGTGCTTAATAACTGATGAGAATACCCGTAAGAGGGGAGTGTGTACATCCACCCTACTGAGCACAGTGCTGTAAGCAAGAACACTGATCCACGCGGAAGAGTTTTTGCTGGAGAGCAGTATCGATGTGAATGCCAACAGTGCCCACAGATCTTTATTTTTAAGCGTAAATCAAGAATTATGTAATTATGAGATCCAAGAAAATATTTTCATGCTTATTCCTTTGTTTTCTTTCAGGCCATTCCTGTGTTTCTCACTTTGCATAATGTAGCCGAAGTTATAATCTGTGGGCACCAGAAGTGTTTTCAGAAAGAGGTAAATGATTACGCAAAAGGCTAGTTTCACTTCCCTTGCTTGAAATTTCAAAGACGTGCTTTTTATGTATGGTCCAGATTAGTGTCTGCCTTTTCCTGCCATCTGTTTCCAGTCAAGCCTGCCTGACGGTGGTCACTAATTTCAAGGATCACGGTTTTGACATCCCTTCAGTTCACCAAACATACGTGGGGATGCTTGTGGGTCTGAATGGACCTCAACCCCAGGCCAGCGCTGAGCCAGGGCCTGGGGGGCCGAGGTAGAGATGACTGTGGGCCTGGATGGTGGTGGGGGGGCATTCCCCCCCTCCCCCTACCGCATCCCATCACCATGAGGAAATATTTGGCGAGCTTCCCACAGGGTGCTGGGAGCTTTAGCCCACCCTGTGGACATCCTCTTTTCCTCCCGACCCCAGCTCTGCCTTCCACCAGTTGGAACACGTTTCCTCACCTTCCGGGCCTCCATCCATGAAAAGGGGAGAGAAATGTCACCCACTCAAAGAGTCGTTGGGAGGACACCATGCAGCACAGGTGCTAGTAGGTGCTCCCAACACTTTCCGGCACATAGTAGGTGCTTTGTACCTACTATGTAGTTTAGCTATGATTTTTAACGTGATTGGTGGTTTTAGTTTGGTACCTGTTTTGAGAGTTCCTTTTTTCTAACATCTGCCTGTTTCAAATGACTTCACATCAAAATTTTGGAACTTTTAAGCTCGAGAGAGGCTAGTGGGCCATGCAGGCAGCACACTTCTTACAGGTGTGCCAGGGACAGAGAGACACCTTTCCTGTGGCCAAGGCCACTCCACACACCAACACTCCCGAGGGACCTTTCTGATACATGGATCTGATCATGTGCCCCTACCTACAGCCCTTCAGCACCACCCAGAAGCTACCTGGAGGCCTGCAAAGCCCTTCACCACCTGGGCCCCATCCACCTCTCTGGCTTCAGAAATTCCAGCCACAACCAAACTTCTCATTTTCCCTAGACCATGTCGTAGTGTTTCTCTCCTCTGATCTGTCAGCAAACCTCTTCGTGCACCCCTGTCCCATTCACTCTATGAATATTCCTACATCCCTGTGTACGTGGCCACCCTGCCAGGCCTGGGTCTACAGTCGTAAGCAAGAGGCATGATCGCTGCTCTTTACAGAGCATCAGCCCAGAAGGGGAGACAGACATTAAACTAAGAATTAGAGCAGGCCACTCTGGGGAAGTGACATTAAACACAGACAAAGGATGAACAGGAGTTGGACATGGTGGGGAGGGGAGGGCTCCCTGGAAGAGGAAGCAGCAGATGCAAAGGAACAGACGTAGGAAGGGACTTGGTAGAAGTCATTCCGGGCTGTGTGGCTGGGACTTGATGGGGAAGAGAGGGGGCGCTTAGGACGAGGCTGGAGACGGGCCTGTGGGGCTGAGCTAGGAATTGGGGATTTATGCTGAGTGCACTGGGAGGAACCGGTTGGGTTATAAGGCCCACAGACACTGTGCAGCTTCCCAGTGTTAAAAGCTCCCCCAGTTTCTGTGGAGGAGAATGGATTACGGGAGGCGAGGGAAGCCTGTAGTGACTCCAGCGAGGCTCCGTACTTTAGGCTAATCTGCCTGCCGTGGGAACCTTCCCTGACACCTCAGGCAGCTTGGGCACCTTCAGCTGACATTTTACTTATCACACCAGCTTGCAATTTCCATATTTCATCAATTCTAACGTGTGCTTCTTTTTCTCACATCTAACATTTTCACTATCGGGACTTCCCTGGTGGTCCAGTGGTTAAGTGCTTCCACTGCAGGGGGCACAGGTTCGATCCCTGGTCAGGGAACTAAGATCCCACATGCTGCGTAGTGTGGTCAAAAAAATAAATAAGTAAAAATAAAATAATTCTTTAAAAAATAAGTTTTCACGATCTAAAATCAGGGTGGTTTTATAGTCAATGGTATGTCCTGGTCTAATGTTTGTTGGTTTTTTTTTTCTTAGTAGTATAAAAAATACTAATTTTACAATCAGTGGCATCTTAAATTCAGTGAAATACAGTATGATTTTCCCTGTGTCTCTGCCTGCTTCCAGCCCTCTCATTGCAGTGACCCTGTGGTTGGGTGTTTTTTGGAGCCCCAGGTCTCAGCCCAAGGACTGGAGCTGAGCTGAAATATTCACTAACTGGTCACTTAGGTTCCAGGAGCTGCTCAGGTTCTGGGAGACTAGTCAGACCCTGACTCAATTCCACTCAAATTCCAAAGAAGACTTCTTATTCACAAAATGGATACCTTTTGTGTGAATTAAAAATGAAGATTTACCTGGTCTAGGGATGAGATCCAGCCATCTTCATGGGATACTGCTTCTTTCTTTTTTGGGGGGGCCACACCATGTGGCATGTGGGTTCTTAATGCCCTGACCAGGGATAGAACCTGCACCCCCTGCATTGGAAGTGCGCTGTCTTAACCACTGGACCGCCAGGGAAGTCCCTCCATGGGGTATTGCTTCTTGATGGACAAGTCAGATCAGGCAGGTGAAGGTGAGGGTGAGACATGGGGCTGGAGGGTCCTCAGTGTATTTCCACCAAGCAGAGCGCAAGGGTCAGACTCCCAGGCCAAGAGGACCTTTCCTCGGAAGCAATTGGGTGAATACCAAAATATTGTGACTCTTCAACTCCATTTCATTACTGACACAAAACAACATCATTTCTTGTCAGGGCAAATTAGGAAACAATTGAGTGGGTTACATATCTATTTAGTTACTTTTTTAAAAAACCCTTTCTTTCCTTTACGAATATCATAAGATGTAATAAGTCGTAGAAAATGCAGAGAAAAAAGATGTCAGAAATCAACTGTGATCTTACTTCCTAGAGGAAACGACTTCATTCATTCAGTTCAGACATATGTAGAATATTTACAGAAATGATAAAATACGTCCTGTTTTTCCATTGATCGATTTGTCGGAATCCCTAAATGCCTCATTTCTCTCCACATGGAATGCAGTGTGTTGGCCGGTCCCTGTTTGTAGATTTGTAGGTGGTTTCTAGTAGTTTGGCGTTAAAATCTGCTCTGTGGTGAAGATGACCGTGATATGTTCTTCATATGATTTACATTCCTGATCATTCAGCCTGGAGCCATGACCAAGCGACCGGGTGTCATGAGGAACATGGTTGGACGCCACCTCTCAGACTTGACCTGTGACTCCGGACGTAGGCTCTTTGGTCCATTACGTGTCAGGTTTCCCTAGAATGGCCTTGGGAGAGTAGAGTTGACCTCTTCATGACCTCGCTCCCAGATGAGAAGAATAAGCTCTATCTGGGCTGTGGTTCACTGTCACCAGCCATAACTAGTTCTTTGTGTATGTGCACACACACGCACACAGTTTGACTCTAAGTTAGCGTGTGGCTGGTGGAATTAGTCTCAGTAACTTGGCAGATATATTTGCCACGGTTTAACCTTAGAATACTGCTATTCATTCATTGGTTCGCTCAACATTTATGAAGTATATGCTACATGTCAAACATCTGGCTAGCTCTACAGCTACAGATGTGGAGAGACACATATATCACCCTCACAGAACTCAGGCTGAATGGGGAGCTGACATGTAAACAGGTGCTGGGATGCCCAATAGAATGTCCTATGGGCTGAAACAGGCGTGTGGGTGCACTGGGGGGCGACCGCGGGTAAGTCTGCTTGCCAGGGCCAGATATGAGCCCAGTCACACAAATGGGTAGGAATTTTCTGGGCACTCCAGGCAGAGAGGAAGCAGCCAATGAAGGCCAGTGGCCTGAAAGGGCCGGTGGGTGTCACTGCAGGACTGGCTGTGACAGAATGGAGTCCGAAAGGGTCAGACTCTGGAGCTCGATCGCCTGGGCGCACACCCTGTGATCCCAAGCAACTTACCTGATTTCTCTGTGCCTCAGAATCCTCATCTGTAGCACGTAACCCAGGACCGTACATTAACCCGTAGTGACACGAGTCAACATGTGTCAAGCACCTAGGACAGCACCAGCAGTCCTCAGAGCGCGTTAGCTTACCCAGAGCGGCGTCAGCTACTTCCTGTGACTTTGGCAACGTGACTCTTGAGGAGTTGTAGTGACCCACGCAGAGCTGAGATGTCGTTGGGACTCATCACTGGGTGATTTGGGGACCGAGGGGCTTGCGGAGGGGAATCCCGGACACAGACTCCTCGGTTGCTCTCGGAGCCTCGGGGGCTGGAGCTCCGTAATGAATTTCTTGCTGGTGTTCACTCTCCATGTCTCAGGTTCTGGGCTCCTGTAGTCAGAGGAGGTCAAAATAAAAAGGACTCTCCTCTGTGGGATGGGCAAACTCCTTCAGGCACTAGAGTTGATTTGCTGCCCTGTAACGGAAGCCCCCGAGCACCTGCTGGTGAACATGTCACTCATGGAAGAGTTGAGCATCCTTTTTGTCTCCATCCTCTCCATTCCTTCTCTTCCTCCGAACTCTGGAGATGTCAGCTTTATTTAGCTCAGAATCTTTTAGTGACACGTTTTCCCATGTTGGGGGCAATTATCCAGGTGGGAGCCAGGTCGCCTCTGCGTGTGTCATCCTTTCTGTACTGAAGGGATAAGTGTCCCCACTGGGGGGCAGTGGAGTCAAGGTTGGCTTTGCCTTTGGTCTCTGCTGAGGCCGGTTCCACAGAGATGAAAGATAACGTATAAGAGATAACAAAGGATCTAAAGATGGGAGCCACTGCTTTGTACACACACATTGTGTGTTTATTAAAACAATGCATTGTGGATTATTTAGTCACACATGAAAGCTTAAGATAGCCTTCATAGCAAACCGCATGTTTCTCTTGCCAGTGCTTTACTTTTTTAAAAAATTGAGATATAATTGACAAATAAAATTATATTTGTTTCAGGTGTTCAATATAATGATTCAATGTTTGTATATATTTCGAAATGATCGCCACAATAAGTCTAGTTAACATCCATCACCATGCATTTGTTTTTCTTGTGATGAGAAGTTTTAAGATCTACTCTCTTAGCAACTTTCGAATATATTCGATACAATACGCTGCTGTTAACTATAGTCACCGCGCTGTATGTTACGTCCCCAGGCTTTGCTTATTTTATAATAACTGAAATTTTGTACCTTTTGAGTGCTTCATTTTTAAACAATATGTTCATAGTTCACACTTCATCTGAGCTGGAGTAAAAGAAAATTGCAGTTTGTCCTCAACTAGCAAAATAATCCTTCTGAAATGTCCAGAATTAATCTATTATCTTGCCTGACCATTTCCCCTGTCAAATATGAAAAAAATCTATGCTTCTTCCTGCTAGAGCTTTCTTCCCAAGTGCCAAGGACTAATTCCCTTAAACTGACCAATAAAAAGGAGGTAACAAAGGTAGAGTATGCATTAGAATTTCTTCATTTCAGGGAGCTCTAAACGGCAACTGTAGATTTCCCCAATCTGCCCTTTTTTCCTTCTCTCTAGGGATGGAGTCAAATGTCCCTTCTCCTTTTTTCTGTTTCCTAATTTACACATCATACCAGAGAATTTATAGCACTGCTCAGGGTCACAGCTGGATTAATGAAAGGAAAATTTAAAGAGACAGACCGGAAGAGAAGTTGAACAAGAGCTTAATTTCTTTTCCTACACAGGGTACATTGATTTCTCTCTCCTTTTCATGGTGTGTAAGATATTCGAAGGCTTGGGCGTGGCGTCATTTTGCTTTTTTGTGGGTAAACATAGTTCTAATGGTGAGAGCGGTAAAACTACTCATCCAGAGTGCTTTGCCGAAGTGACTCAACTCTGGACCTCTGAGTCATCCTTCGTTTGGTCCAAGCAGAAAAAGCCTCAATAAATACTGAAGTGCAGCAGGTTGTTAAGCCCCCAATAAACTTATTCATAATTTATGTGCCTCTTGATCTAAATATTTACCTTTAAGGGGAACAAAAAAGAGTTTTCAAAGGCTAATTGTACGTCTCTTTATTTTCATACAGAAAACATCTCCTGCGAAGATCTGTAGGTAAGTTTAAAAAAAACAAAAAACAACTTCACAAACATCTAAAATAGAAGATTTAACCTGATATTAACTTCGATGAGAAACCGTCTGTTGACAATTCATACTTGAGAGTTGACAGAGGAGTTTATTACAGACACTCACATATCCCTCTTTTGTGTCTTATTCTCAAATTTGCTCTTTTTTTTTCTGAAATATTTTATCCCTAAGGGGAAAACAACTCATGCTAGATTTCAGCCATTGATGCCCAGAATTTCACTAAGAGTTGTGCAATGCTGATGAAGAATGAAAATGGAAAAATGGAAGCGACTTAAAGTTTTAAAAATAATGTTTGATCCTCATTGGGTTTTTAAGAATTCCCGTGGTGGAAAAGTACTGGCCTGCGAATCCACGGATCTGAGTCGTGGTCTTGGGCCACACAGCGCCGTGACCGTGGGCAGGTTTCATACCTCTCTGTGCCTCAGTTTTCCCAGCTGAAACGTGAGTTGGGCTGGACCTTCTGGCAGGACCCTGTGCTCCTGTTGTGCTAATTCTGACCTGGATGCCTTGTCCTCTGGTGACTTCCTGCTTCCTCGGCAGTAGCTGCGAAGCTCGGTCCTGAAGATAGAAAACCAGCAGAATGTTTTAATACGTGGATTTAGGACTTTTTGTTTCATATATTTCTGGGCTTTCATCCAATCTCCTTTTTTTGCCTTTATTACAGGCTGCTACTTGAAGAAAAAAAATCCCACTGTCAGGAAGCATCCTCTTGTTTAAAAGATTAGCAGGTGTTAAAGAGAGGCATTAAAACCCATTTATGCCTGATGTAATCAGGTGTTGCTCAAGGCCAAGTTCGGTGGGAAACTAGGGGCTGCCTCACACCTGGCACTTCTCCCCTCAGCCCTGAGGGCTTGTCTGCTTGAGGGGATCTAACGCTCATTGCCTGTGGATGGGGAAGCATCCTGCATCCTCTAAAGCCTCTGTCCACTGCAGGCAGACACCAAAGCCATGAGGGTTCTCCTCTCCCCACAACCTACAGCCTGCCTATTCCTGTGCAGTCCCAGAAACCCTCCTGGACAACCTCCCTCCTCTCACCCCACCCTGACCTCCGAATCCCTCAGCAGTCGGGTGCCAGGGAATTGTCTCAAGGCTGTTTGAGTGTGTGCCTTTAAAGTTGGCGAGGCTATAGGAGTGGGTGGACTGGAGTGGTTAGAACCTGTCCCGTGTTGTCCTGCCCTTCCTGAGGCCCTGAGGCCCCAGCTCTGAGGATTCCTCTGTACCCATCCTCCTGCCTCAGGCCCAGCAGCCATGCTAGTCTTTTAAGGGTTACACACTGTGTGTGATGACAACAGTGAGGACTGTGTGGGGGGGGTGGGGGGGGTGTGGACAGAATTGATTAGCATCACTATTGCCAGTGTACTTAGGTTATGAGTATCAGGCTGTTGTGTATTCTGTATATATATGTAAGTAATACAGAATTTGATATGTATGTAGAACATATACTGGTGTGAGATGTCATATGATAAAGTTCCCTAACAGTGAAAATGCTGTATTCACTGCCCCCATTCATGTCTTTGATCCTTTGCTGTTCGCCGCGTAATGCAATGGTCAGAAGGGACCCAACCCTGAATATGTTGTTGCATTACAAAATGGAAAGAGGGGGAAAGAGCATGTGGTCCTTTGGGTTTTGTGTTTTCTGGTGCCTTTCTTTAGGAGGAGAGAATGATTGGCAAAAGCTATAGGCCAAGATATTTTGGTATATGAAGCCCATATACCGTCTAAAAACCACTGATTTCTAAGCCAAAAAGGATCTCCAAATCGACTTTCTAATGAATGAGAAAATGTGAAAATATCGTGATCGGCAATGTTACTTTTTTGTGCAAGAATTATAAAAAGAACCTTTTATTATGGAAATTTCTAAACAGATATAAAAGTAGACAGAACAGTATAATGAAGCTCTGTAGACTCATCCCCCAGATTCAACAGTTTTCAACTTAAGCCTCTACCCAGCACCTCATTTCAGCAAATCCCAGGCATTGTAGCGTTTCAGCCATAAATATTTTGGTATGTATAAGAGATTTTTTTCTAATGAAACTTTTTTTTGTTTGTTTTATTTTATTATTATTTTTTTTGGCCACGCTTCGTGGCTTGCAGGATCTTCGTTCCCCAACCAGGGACTGAACCCCTGCCCTTGGCAGTGAAAGCGCCAAGTCCTAACTACTGGACCGCCAGGGAATTCCCTTATTTGGGAAAAAGTTAAAACCGATAGAAAAGCTCCAAGAATATTACAATGAACTCCCATATACCTTTTATCTAGATGCACCCACTGATAACGTTTTTTGTATTTGCTTTCTCTCTCCATATATACATATGTACATATATATCACATAAAATATGTAAGAATATATACATAATTATTCTTACTCTTATTTTTTTCTGAACCATTTGAGAATAAGTTGCAGGGGTTATGACCCTACCCCTAAATACTGCAAAGCGTATCTCCTAAAAATAAGAAGCTCTTTTATAACCACAGTGCAATGTTTAAGTTTAGAAAATTAACATCGGATACAATACTGTTAGGTAATATTGAGTCGATGTTCAAATTTGGCCAATGATCCGGATATTGTCTTTTATAGTAATTTCTTCCCCCAAAGATGTCATGTCTCTTTCATATCCTTTAATCTGGAACAGTTTCTCGACTTTTTATTGCCTTTCATTGGCTCCATAGTTTGAATAGTGTAAGCCCATTGTTTTGTGGACTATCCCTGAATTTGGGTTTGTCTCAGTGTTTCCTTGTGATTCAGTCCAGGTTATGCATATTTGGCAGGAATACCACATGAGTGACGTTGTGCCCTTCTCAGTACATCGTATCAGGAGGCACATGGTGTAGCTCTGTCCCACTATTGGAGATGTTAAGTTTGATCATTTGGGTGAGGCGATAAGTTTGTAATGTGCTTTCCGTGGTGTTTTCTTATTGGTAAGCGGAATAACTGTAGTCTGCTTGCCCAGTTTTCCACTAGTGTATTTTTGGGGATCGGTAGTTTAAAGAAGCCTCCTTTTATATATACTGTTTTTCTCAAGTGAGCCAGCTGTGGTTTTGCACATGTCCTGCAAATGCCTGTCTCTGGGAAGATGGCTAGCCGAGCCCCAGAGAAGAAACTGGTGTCAGCAAAGCACGTAATTGAAAACTACATGGGTAGTGAGGTTCTCAGAGGATGAACGGGGGAATTGGGTGTGGTCTCACGAGATCTTTGCCTCATCCGAGCTCCAGTCCGTGTATTTCAACCTCCACACTCTCCGGGACTCACCCTTGATGTTGACAAGTGAAGCTGCGTGTTTACCCCCTCTCCACAGTGCTCTCTTCCTCCTGGCTGCCGCAGGGTGCCTGCCCTTCAACGACTCCCAGGTGAGTTCAGGCAGACTCACTTTGCCTTCCAGGTATCTCTGAAGCCTGCGTGGATGAGCAGAATTTCCGAATCCTTCCTTTGAGAAGCAGGATAACCTTGGCCTATACAAAGGCATGTAAAAGCAAACTTTCGGGGCCCTAGGGCACTTTTTGGCCAGGCCGACACCTCTCCTCAGGTCTCTGCCTTCTCCCAGGCTGCAGCAGGGGAGCCCGCAGACCTCGGGCCTCTGGGTGCCACGATGGGGGCGGTCCACCCTCTGTACGTGCTGGGAGGACCTGCACATCCAAATGACTCCAGCCCCACACACTGAGGTGAAGTTGATTTTCTTTTCCTCTCATCCCAAGGGCCTCATCTGCACAGTGATTTTCACTTTGTCAGACTGAGTTTTTCTTTCTTAGGCACTGAGAACCCACCCCCACCTCCAGGAGTCATCTCATTTCGGGCTCTTTCTTTTCTTTCTTTTCTTCCCCAGCATTTATTCAGTTCCCATCAAGTGTTAGGCACCGAGCCAGGCTCTGGGGGCACAAGGAGGAATTGCCATCCTCCAGGCAGAAGTCGGAGTCTCGTCAGAGCAAAGGGGAAGGGGCAGACGATGAACCGATAATTATAACACAGGGAGGCCGGGGCTCTGTCCGGGGAGGTGTGGGATCCTTCGAGGCTCAGAGCAGGAATAGGGAGCAATTATAGGGAGCTTACTGTGTGCCAGGCTCTGTGCCAGTGCTTTAGTGCCTCACTCTATTTAATCTCACAGCAATTCCGCAAGGGTAGCAGCTATTATTATCTCCATTTCATAGCTGAAGAATAGCGAGGCCCAAAAGGTCACCAGCTAACACATAAGTGCGGATTTTAGAATTTAACCCAGATCTTTCTATTTTCTTCCTTTTTAAGTCACTCATCCTTTATTTTGTTCCAGTTAATATATCAAGTTTTCGTAACATGAAAGCCATCATATATTGAACACTTGTGTGCCAGGCACTGTGCTGAGATCTCTATACTCTGTTTCATTTAATTCTCACAACAAACCTTGAATGGTTAGGATTACTGTTTTACAGAAGAAGAAACAGACTTAGATTAAAATAATTTTTTCAGCTGCTTGGTATAGTGAGTGTATAGATGGTGGCACAACCAGTCTTCAAACCTAGACTTGTCTGCCTCCAAAAGACATGTTTTTTTTTTTTGCGGTACGTGGTCCTCTCACCGCTGTGGCCTCTCCCGTTGTGGAGCACAGGCTCCGGGCGCGCAGGCTCAGCGGCCATGGCTCACGGGCCCAGCCGCTCCGCGGCATGTGGGATCCTCCCGGACCGGGGCACAAACCCACGTCCCCTGCATCGGCAGGTGGACTCTCAACCACTGCGCCACCAGGGAAGCCCCAAAAGACATGTTTTTAATTACCATGCTAGTTTATAGCAGATGGGCAATAGTCTTTTGGATGTGGGGAAGGGAAGGGGGCAAGAGAATTAACCCGGATCTTTCTGATGCTGGAGCCGGGCTCTGCTTACTGTACCTAAATCTTGAAGGGGGAGGAGGAGCAACCCAGGAGAAGAAGGCAGGTACGGACAGAGCCCTAGAGGCGTCCTGGGTGGCCTGTGATTCAACTTTATTGAGCACTTACTATGTGTGGGTCCCTGGGCAAATTCCTGCCCCCTTGGAGTTAATCATCTAGTGCGGGGTGGAGACAGAGACAGGTCACAAGTAAAACAGAGTGTGTCAGGTGAGGTAAATGGAAAACGGAAGGGAAGAAGAGGCGGGAGTGCCCCTCAGCTGAGTTGGCCAGGGACGTGCAAGTTCTCTTTCTCTGGAGGGGGATGGGCAGTGGATGGGACTGGTTGGGTTGATAGGAGCTTGTCATAGGGATTCTTGGGTGTCCTGAGTTTGCATTTCATCCTGAAGTCACTGGGGGATGGCTGGATGATTTTAAGCAATAGGCGGCACCATCAGGTCTACTTTTTAGAGATGCAGTGCTGGGGAGTTGGGGGGATGGGGAAAGAGATGCTGGAGGCAGGGAGCCCTGCTAGGAAATGTTGTAGGCAACTGGGTGAGAAATAAGGAGGGACTGGCCCAAGGCCCCAGAGTCCTGTCTGGCACCATGCCTGGCACTGTGCATTGACATTTAGTGTTTCTGATCATCATGCCGGATCCCGTTTGTCTGTACTTACAGCTAATTTTTTTTTTTTTTAATCTTGTGTTACAGTTTGATCCAGATGGTTATTTCTGGGCTATAATTCACTTATTCTGCATAGGTAAGGCTTTTTAAATAAATTTATTTATTTATTTATTCATTTTTGGCTGTGTTGGGTCTTTGTTGCTGTGTGGGTTTTCCTCTAGTTCTGGCGAGTGGGGGCTGCTCTTCGTGCGGTGCATGGGCTTCTCACTGCGGTGGCTTCTCTTATTGCGGAGCATGGGCTCTAGGTGTGTGGGCTTCAGTAGCTGTGGCTCGTGGGCTCTAGAGCGCAGGCTCAGTAGTTGTGGCGCACGGACTCAGTTGCTCCGCGACATGTGGGATTGTCCCGGACCAGGGCTTGAACCCGTGTCCCCTGCATCGACAGGTGGATTCTCAACCACTGTGCCACCAGGGAAGCCCCGTCGGTAAGTTTTTAAAGAAGTCTTACTGAAACAATTGAGACTTATTATTCCTTATCATGTATCCACTTTTTAGTGATCCTGGACAATAGGAAGATGAAATCCAAGGTGTCAAGGTTAAAATTAAATGGGCATTTTTCTGGTTTGAATTTTCTGTTTTGGAGTTTTCCTGAAATGTTTGCAGTTTCCATAGAGTCTCGCCTTTCTCATGACAGACATTAATTAACTCGCCAGGGCCCAGGCTTTGCTTGCTCAAATCCACTTGTGCAGTGCTGGTTGGTCTTCTCTAAAAATGGTGAGAAGAGATCCAGATCCAGAGGTTTGTGTCAAAAACACTCTCTTTCAGCAGTATACAAAAAAAAAAAAAAAAAAAAAAAAAAAAATTAAGTGGGTGAAATAAAAGGACCATCTACTTTATTTCAAACCAGTGTTTCCTATCTGTAGTCTTAGAGGGAAAAACAGTGCCCTGACTTTGTGACACATGGGTCAGAAGTCCTGCGGTGTTTCTCATGTGCACCATCAAAGGAAATCCAGGCTTATCAATCCTGTTAATTGTGTCCTTCTGGGGACCACGAGCCTTTCCAGCCCAGCACTCTCTCTATGAACTGCATCATCTGGGGGATTATCGAATGTGCATCCTTGAAATTCTCCAACGTGCTCTTGGTCGCCCCCTATTGGCTGCGGGTGACCCTTGCAGGGAAGAGGGGCCCTTCTCCCTGCGGGTTTCATGCTTCCCAGGAAGCACCAGCCGGCCCCCTCCACAGAATGCCGCGTGCCAGTGACTTGTGTTGCTTCCTTTCCAGGGGCTTATAAGATACTACAGAAATCCCAGAAATCCAACGCGTTAAGGTAAACTTTTAAAGTTTGGTGAGTCGTCCTTTGGTTAAAGGAAAGGGGTGAGACCCATGGGGTCGTGAGCTTCTTCCGTCAGCCAGAGACTCCGTGAGTCCAGGATGGGGGGAGGACAGCAGGCCGGGTCCATCAGTACCTGAACCATTGCCAGCGATGTGCAAAGAGCCTGGAAGTCTCTCTCCTCTTCCTTCAGGGTGGCCCTTTAGATGACATTTTGACAAAAATTGCGTGACCGGCTGCCTTGGGCCCCAGTTCACTTCCTCCAGCTCAGAGGCACAAGTCTTTTTTCTTGTTTCTCCAACCCCTTCCTAACTTTAGACCCAGAAGCCTCCCCCGTCACCAGCTCTGTTCTGGGGTAAAATGAGGCCTTTGTTGAGGGCAGTCAGTGGAACAGAGTTGCTGAATGTAAATGAAAAAGATGAGAATTCAGGCCTCGGTTGGGCTGGAGCCGCCAGGTCAGAGCCCGCCACTGGCCAGCTGGCCACTGGGTTTCGGGGCCGTCTGAGGCCCACAAAGAAAGGTCTGAAGGGACTGACTCCTGGGAGAAGGTTATACATGCTGAGGGTATGTGATGGGTCCTTAGAGCACCATTTTTTCTTTGAATAAAGTGTTTTTTCAGCAAGAAGCCAGTAGAGTTGTTAGATAAAATACAGGATACCCAGGTAAATTTGAATTTCAGAGAAGCAAAGAATAATTTTTTTAGTTTAAGTATGTTTCATGCAACATTTGGATCATACTTATACTAAAACATTATTCTTTATGGGAATTTCAGATTTATTTGGGTGTCCTGTATTTTTATTTGTCAAGTATGGTAGCCCTAGAAGCCAGTCCAGTGACCTGAGAGAGCTGACACTCCTTTTAAAATGGCAAATAATCGGCCACAAGTGAAAATGCATGTGATAGTACTAAATTGAAAATGTTTTTAAAAAATGAGCCAGGAAATGGTTTTGAATATAAAGTACTTTTCTTAGTGTTTATTAATGATTTATAAATCTAGAAACTTATACATAGGTCTAATTTATGAATGGAAGAAAATGACTATTTTGTGTATGTTAAACACATATTATTTTACCTTTTATGTTTTTTTTTTTCTCATTTCTTAGTGACATTGACCAGCAGTACTTAAACTATCTATTCAGGTAAAATATAATTTAAATTTTCAAAGAATAACTCATATTCTTCTAGAGCTAATGGATTTTTATTTTCCAATAATGTATATATTTTCTATTAATTTTTTTATTGGAGTATAGCTTATTTACGACGTTGTGTTAGTTTCTGCTGTACAGCAAAGTGAGTCAGTTATATCCAGTAATATTTTGATAAGGGAGATCTGAGCCAGTGTGTCTGCCTACCAGGAAGGCAAGCTAAATAATTGGTGAGATGATCAGAACTGCAGAAACTAAATAGTGGTCCTGCCGTTAGGCCAGGCAAGAAGGGCTTCCATCCAGCCCCACACTTCAGAGAGCCATGCCTCTCCCCGAGGCATATGGAGTCTGTAAGGCTAAGAGCCCACACCCTTCCTTCTAGACTGGGCCTTGGAATTTCTGACCCAAGTGGATTCCAAGGCCTCCTTGGGTCTGTCTTCTTAACTCATTCCGAGACCCAATGGATGTCCAAAGAGAGGCTGTTAGTATGAGGGATGTGCATGGAGGGTGGACTTGCAGACTGAGGTGTCCACACACACATGTTTGAGGTCCTTGGGTGCAGGACGGAGTCTGGTGTCGGGAGAGAAGAGGGTGCACTGGGAGCTGGGAGCCAGAGGCAGGATGTCCCCACACTAACACCTTCTGACAAGAAGCTCCAAGGACTCCAAGAATTCTCAATTTTAATCTGGACTTTCAGGTTGCTTTGAAGGTGTATTTGTTAAGGTAGGATGAAGTTTGAGGCTTGGTTTATAATATGTAAGTGTAGTATATGGATTTCCATTTGTACCCTTGCCCCAAGCCAAGTAAAGAATAGGGGTTGGCTGCTGAGTAGAATAGCTGGGGAGTATTCTTGCATTCTGAGAGTCCTACATGGTGCACTGAGGGACCTAATTGAGAAAGTGAGGTTTTGCTGTCTAGAACTCAAGTTTGCCTAATGCAACAACATTCAGTCCAGAGGACCAAGGTCGGAGAGGTGCCTCTCAGCCTTTGGCCACATGGATTTCTGCAGGAAGTTGGCTTAAAACGTTCAAGATCTGTGTTCTCTACCTACAGGTAAAGTTCCTAAATATCTTAGTATTTATGAAAATGCCTTTTTGAAGACAGGATTCAACCCAAACATAGCTGGGGCCTCTTTTGTACTCAGTGGAACAGTCATTAGCTCCACTCTGCCCAGACCCACCAGCTGCCCCTTCAAGAGATGTTTCTGAAAATGCAGAAGTCTCTTGGTGTTTGAAATGTTTCCATGACATCGGACTACTTTAGACAGTTCTTTTTCCCCACAGAGCTTATAGCCCAGGCGAGCAGCAGAGGGTTTTGGGGGTGGAAAAAAACAGCCGCTGTGACCCCCAGCTAGTTCTCCTGCCCTCCCCCCTCTCCGCCCTCCCCCGTGTGAGGGTTTCACTACCTGGGAGCCAGGTGCTCAAGGCTTCCTGCCTCAGCCCACTGCACACCCCGCCAACGCCACACTGCTGTTTCCACGTCTTCTTTCAGTACAAGTGATGAAGATGAGCCAGGACTGAGATTCGATTTCCCACAGGCCCTGGGTATCAGCCTCCAGAGATCTGCATTCACTGAGCTCTGTAGGGTAGCTGCGCCTGTAGGTGCCAGCCCGGAGCTCTGCCTGCTGGTTTGATCTCTCTCTCTGCTGGTTTGAAAACATAGGGAGAACCTGCTATGTATCTGGCCCTGCTAAATACTTGAGCTCCAAAGATAAATAAAATATGGTTCTTGCTCCCCAGGTCATCACAGTGTAGGAATTAGAAGGGCGTAACTCTATATTTACAAAATTCAGACATGGACTAGAGAGCCAACTCTTTTATTTAATTATCTCTTATTTTTAACTCCCTAGTGTTTTATTTTAGAGTCACCCTTTGGGGCGATTCCGATGATGGCATTTGGGATACCGTGTCAGGCCCTGGGACATGTTTTGGGATGGAAAGGGGCCCCTCACATCCTGTCATAGGAGCAATAACTTCTGCTGCTGAAGTTGAAGCCGAGAGGGGATCCAGCGAGATAGAATAATGGAGAATGTCCAGGGTATGTGTTTTCCGGAGAGAGATAGAGTAATGGAGTATGTACAGGGTATGTGTTTTCCGGAGAAAGAAGAGACAGCAAGCAGACGCCCATGAGAAGGACAGGGAATCTCCAGTCTTGTCTGTAGTGTGTGTATTTTTTTACAGCTAGCTACCTGTAAACCCTTGTCTCACAAACCTACAACTTCCGAATGACCAGAATGTGACTATTCTTATGGCCGTTGTCACAACCCTCCTCTCCTCCTGCCTCTTTCTGTGATGCTGCTCCTCTGAAAACCATCAGAAAAACAGAAATGATGCTGGGAGATAACCCAAGAGCAGGGCTGAGGAGCTAACATTGGTTTCCCTGGCTGTCATGTCACCAACTGGAGATTCGTGGCAGTGGTTCCTGATCCTGGTTCTTTGTAGCTTCCGGGAGCCATAACAAATAAAAACAATGGATGCCCGGACCGTACCTTAGAGATTCTAGCCAGGATGTTACACTATTTGGATGTATATCCAGGGTTGAGAACCAGAGCAGGCCATCCAGCGCTTTAAGAAAACTTTCCTTCTTATATTTGAATTAAAAGTTTCATTCCTAACCTCCAACTAAATCAGCTGCCTGCGTGGCATGAGTTTTGATGGAAGAGGGTACGGAAGGTGGGCTTAGGACCGCACAGAGGCACTTGTAGACAGGCGCCGGGAGATGGGACAGGCTTCCAGAGATAAAGATGGGAGACAGCCAAGCACAGGTATGGCCTGCATCATCCCATACAGCATCAACTGCAAATTGGTCCGGGTAGTTTTCAGACACAGGGTGGATGGCATGGGTCATTTTGTGGGCTAGCTTCCTGGAAATTTACCTATTCTTCTGTGTAGTTAATTTTGTGATTAGCTCACATTCAACAGCTAACTTTTAGGCTGCGGCCTGTTTGTAATTTATTTATCTATTTCTTTTTTTTTTTTTTTGCGGCACGCGGGCCTCTCACTGTTGTGACCCCTCCCGCTGCGGAGCACAGGCTCCGGACGCGCAGGCTCAGCGGCCACGGCTCACTGGCCCAGCCGCTCCGCGGCATGTGGGATCTTCCCGGATTAGGGCACGAACCCGTATCCCCTGCATCGGCAGGCGGACTCTCAACCACTGCGCCACCAGGGAAGCCCCTGTTTGTAATTTAGACTCCGTTTAGCTGACAAATACTCTCTGTGGATTAGGTGAATATGATAATCATTAGTGGCAGGGCTGACCCTCCAAGAGGGGCACGGACCCTCAGAGTCCATCCCAGGGGAGATCCAGCCCTCTTGCCCAAACCTGAGGCATTTCAGGAGATTCTCACTCTCTCCCTGACAAGCTGGATTTAGGCAGAACGAGACCATTCAGTGCAGATAGTTTGCTTTTAGGCAAATCTCACTGTTTCCAAGTAGAATGGGTGAAAATGGATGTTGTTTTCTCAGTGCTGGGGAAGCTAGCTTCACGAGTCTGCTGTTTCTTTTTCAGCGTGGTGCTCCTGGCGTTTGCATCTCACCCCACAGGTAAACGTGATTTTGTTTGTTTGTTTGTGTATCTTACACTGCCCATTCAACCCAGTGCTCTGACTCCGGTTATATCTCTGAGGGAAATTTTGTAAGAGAATGTAGCTGCCTTCCAGGGTGTCCAACTTAAGGGTTAGGAATGGCCCACATACTTGAAACTGTTCTTAGTATCCCGTTGTGGATTTATGGCCCATGAATTGAACCTTTTTCCATGTTTTATTGTTGATGTTTTCATCTGGTGCAATCTCAGATGTACAGACGGGTTTATAATCTGCCAGATAAACTAGTGCTTGCTTTGTCCTTTTCTAAAATTCTCCCTTCAAGTACCCAGAATTGCTCTTCAATCCTAGGGCTAAAGATTTGCTGGAGAAGTTCAAATTGCACCTATTTCTCAGTGACATCCTTTTATACATTTTTATCATATATTGTCATCCAGTTTTCATAATTCCAGATTAAAGAAGTCATTTTAAAACTTACCTTCACCCATATATACACTGATATGTATAAAATAGATAACTAATAAGAACCTGCTGTATAAAAAATAAATAAATAGAATTAAATTAAAAAAAAAGAAAACTTACCTTTACCCTGTTGCTGCCTCAGTTACCCTAGAGTTGTTTTCCAAATTCAGGAATTTTCCGTAGTACTCTATTTCATTGTGTTTTTTTATTTTGAAAGGTTTTGAAGTTGATGCAAAGATAAAACAAAAATATCTGTGTGCATCATGGCTGGAAATACACATTTTTTTGGTCACACTCCTTAAACTAATGTTTATTGACCTCTGCTATGCATGAGGCATTACCCAAGCCCTCAGGGTCTCGGTCTTTTATCCGGAAATTAAGAAAGGTGGACTGGATTATTTCTGAAGCCCCTTCTAGCTCCCTGCTGTGCCCCAAACAGCAACCCCTTTCTGTTTGTGTTTTTAGCTGCTTCAGACTGTTTGAACTAATATCCTCAGGGAACTGCTGGTGGTGACTCGGGTCATGTTTCTAGATTGGACACGACCTATCCGAACTGCTGTCTCATTAGCATAATTTGAATTATTTTTTCTCCATGAGTGCTTCTACGCTTGCCCATACTGAAGCACATCCACTGTTTTCTGCCCACTCCCATAGCCTGGAAACCTACCCTTTGTAAAATTGCAAGTCATATGAAACCCTGGTGTTGACCCTAAACACCTACCTGTACCGCTGAGTGTCCGCCTCCAAATCCTGCCTCTCAGCATTCCTTCGTGCAGCCAGAGGGTTGCCACCCAACAGATATTTCAGAGCTACTAAGTGTCTTCTGCCTTTCAAATAGGTTTTTAATCAAAGACCTTTGGAGAGTTATGCTTGCTGGTTCTTCTTGGTTTACAATGTTCATTTTCCCCCTGAGTGATTTCTAGTGGATTTGGGTGAATGATACTCACTTAAAGAAGCCACTCTGCCTTTCACTAAGAGGTTATGCTAGTTCATTTGTTACACTCACGCTTATCAGAACTGGAAGGAACCTTAGTGATTATCCAAGGTGCCACCACATTTTACAAATGAGGAAATTGAAACCCAGAGGAGTTAAGTGATGTGACCAAGATGAGGAAGTGAGTAGCAGAGGGAGACTGGGGTTTAGCTAAAGCTTCCCTGCGAGGGGATGCCCCACAGCCGTAGGGGTCAGGAGTCCTGTGGGCCTCAGTAGCCATCGTAGCAGGGCTCAGGCAAAGGCCCCAGGGAAGGTAGGTGTGCGGCTACCTACGAACTGGCGGCAGCCTTCCAGAAGAAGCCGGAGATGTTCATCTATACCAACACCAAGTTGGGTATCTAATCCGTGAACATCGCAGGGAAACACTGTGGAACCACACCTACTTTTACATGAATGAAGTAACAAATACAGTTGTGGTCTTTATAAACAGTGCAGTTTGTTTATACTGAAGTTGTGTAATGCACAACCATGTGCAGCTCTAAGCAGTGGCCCATTGTTTCAAAAAGCACACAGGTTTGCTCAAGTAGGTAATTAAGGCAGATGGATACGAAGGTAGGGATTTGGTGTGTGAGATTATGGAAGCTGAGAATCTAGAAGACTCCTTGGGGATCCGTTTTTCCCAGCTTTATAAAGCCAGGTCAGTTGCCCTAAACCTTTGATGGGTCCTGGTGATGTCTTCTCATAGGAGCATAAGGTTGATTACAAAACTTAAGCAAATAAAACCGCTGAGGAGAATCTCTTTCCTCCGGAAGTATTTGAGGACTGCTCTGATTGGGCAGCTGCAATTCCTGCCAATTCGTTAGCTTCCTCATTGGACCCGTGGGTGGTCCAGCCCATTTTTAAGGTGGAACAGCACTTCGTTCTTTCCCACTTGCTCATTATACTTTCCATCTGGAGTGTCCACTTCAACGCCTGGGTGTGGGTCAGGGAGTGCAGCTTCCTGATTCTCCCACATCTGCACCAATTAAGACACAATAAGAGCCAGGACCCGCGGGTGCAGCCTTTTTTTTTTTTTTTTTTTAAGGCTCTGTTAATTTCTGATGTTTTAAAACAGGCCTTTATTCTTTTTGGTTTCTTCTTACCTCTTCTTTCTTGACTTGTATCTTCATTATTTAGTAGTACTCTCAAAACATTTTAAAATTGAGATATGATTTACACATAGGAGATGCACCTATCTTAAATGGGCAGCTTGATCAATTGTGACAAATGTATATGCCCATGTAAGTCACACCTCTGTCAAGATATAGAAAACTTCTGTCACTCCAGAGAGTTTCCTCACGTCCCTTCTCAGTCGCTCCCTCTCACCGACCACCAGAAGCCCCTGCTGATCTGATTTCTGTTACCATACATAAGTTCTGTCTATTCTAGAGCCTCATGTAAATGGAAACACACAGGAAGTATTCTTTTGTGTCTAGCTCTTTCATTCAGCATAGCATTGAGAGATTCATCCAGGTTTTGGGTGTCTCACTAGTCTATTCTCTTTTATTGCTGACTAGTGTGCCAGTGTGCGAACGCTTTGTTTATCCATTCACCTGTTGATGCTCACCTGGGATGTTTCCAGTTTGGGGCTGTTATGAATAAAGCTGCTATCAAGATTCTCATACAGTGCTTTTGGTGGACTTATGTTTTAATGTCTCTTGGATAGATATCTAGGAGTAGAATTTCTGGGTCTTACAGTAGATACATGTTTAACTTTTAAAGAAAGTGCCAGTTTTCTAAAGCATTTGTACCATTTTACCCTCCCACCCAACAATGCGTTAGAGTTCCGGTTTCTCCATGTCTTCACCAACATTTGGTGTTGTCTGTCTTACGTTAGCTATACTACTAGGTGGGTGATGGTCTCTCAGTAGTGCTTTTGACTGAGCCGCCCTTCTCACTCACTCCCGAGTGACTAGAAAGATAAGTTTTCTTGCAATGCAGATGATGTGGCTTTGGGTCACCGCCTTTGGGGTGCATTGGGATGTAGTGGTAGGTAGGGACCAGGTAGATAGTTCTCCATGTCCTAGGTGCAGACCCGGACACTTTTCCTATCTCAGGCACTGGGTTTGCTTCTTGATGGGTGGGATCTAGTTCTCCTAATCTTTCAAAGTCACAGTTCATGCAGAAGCTCCAAGAATCTTAGAAACTTGCACCCCCAGGACTGCTTTAAGTAATAGTAGAGAAAAGAAATTCTTCCTCTGTTTGAAAGTTTGCGTTTCATCTTTGTATGGGGTCCCTCTGCTGTGGCATTTTCAAGAGAGAAAATTTCAAGGAACCGGAAGGGCAGGAAGACTTTCGGGAATCTGACCAGAAATGACCTTGTTATGTGGTGTGTCTACTGCTCGTATTGAGATAAAGCAATCAGTACGAACTACATCCTGGAACTGACCTTCCACTTTTCCACTCATTCTGAGGACTAAAATGTGGTGAGAGGAAACTTTCTTGATGTCCAAGTCTCCATTATTCTTGGTGTGGTAAAATTGTGCCACACTTTTCACCGTGGCGATTTCATGCTCCATTATCTTCGGAGAGATGGGACTCACTCCCTCACTCAGAGAGTCAGCAGAATTTTAACTGTGGAGCACAGGCATGAGGGCTTAACTCCGACTTCTGTGCATAAGCTCCATGTTGATGCCACAAAGCATGTGTACAGAGCTTGAACCACTTTGTGCTTAAAGTGTGCGATCTGCACTAGGTGGTGCAGAAGTGTTGTCTTTTGAGCACCTTTACACAGTTTTTAGTTCCCGGGTCTAGTTCTCATGTGGTTGGGGCCAGCTAGCCACATACTGCAGCATGTTCGGGGCTATTTTTGTAGCACAGTCATTAACCTTTGCTGTTTAGAGGTTAGTGTGCACGCTCTCTGTTGAAGTAAAAGATGAGGCCGGCTGAAGGCATCAAGGGGGACGTACTGGGGGCCAATTTGAGATTGAGGACCAGCAGAGCCAAGTGGAAAGTGTTCGGAACATTCTCTCCAGGGAAAGCAAGAGGGGTTGAAGTCTTCCAGATACTCTTGGCGCAGGGGTGCTTGTTATTTGTCAGAGATGGTCCTCACACAGTGGATACAAGGGTTGAGTATAACAGAATCCTTGCTCACAAGGACTCGATGGCTCTAGAAGGAGAGACAGTCATGGAGGCAACTACGTGAAAAATGTGTGGAGGTTTTAGACATGGCTCAAAGACAAGAGCGAGCTCTTCTCTCTCTTGCTCTCAATAATCGACAGGATCAATTTTTAGGATTTGAGGGAGGATTATTATGCAGCTGGTCAGTTCCCTAGGATGGTGATTTTTTTTCTTTATCTTCCTTCCTCCCAGTCTACCTCTGCCCACTCCACTGCCCTTCAGACCCCTCTGTAGCCTGGGCCGCACCGGGAGTCCAGGTCACCTCCCCTGAATCCTGAGCTCCTGCGTTTAATTTATTCTTCTCTGTTCAGTCCTCCTGATCACACTGACTGCACTGCAGTTTCTCTCACGCTGAGAGGGCGGTTGGGAAACAGCCAAGAACGAAGAGCTGCCAGAGACAGAGCGAATCCTCCACGAACGTGCCTTCGCCCACCTTACAGGGGGTGGGGCCGCCTGCCAGCATCGGGGTGCTCAGGGTTTCCTCGGCTGTCACTTCTGTGCGAAAAGGGGCTACAGAAGCAGTGGAGCTCCTCGTGCACTGGATGTCTGGGCCTGATGTCAGTTACAAAGTCCCTCCACCAGTATAGGTCCCTGGTAAATGACAGGGGTGTCCAGCGGAGCCGTAGCAGAAAGAGAACAAAATCTCTTAGCCTTTTGTTGGGCTGCACGAAAACCAGATCCTAGGGGACCTCTCCTTTTAGTTCAATACACATACATATGTACAAACCAAATCAAACAAAATAACAATAGTTATGGTAGAAAAAAGCAACCGTCCAGAGAAGTGGAATTCAGACCTTTCCTTCCCAGTCGATGGTTGAATCATTTGAGATCATTTAGGTACAAGGAAGTGTAGCGATGCGTTGTGTCTTTTGTTCTGAAACTCTTGATTAGTAAGTGTAGTGATGAAGGATGTTCCACCGCCCCTAACGGGCTCCAGTCCATCCAGAACTGAGAGACGGACCGAGGCCCAGGGGTCTGGAAGGTCTGGCGCCTCCAGAATCTCAGAAATTCCAGATTTGGAAGGATTAGGCTTTCTGCTGTGGAAACGCTTAATTCCTTTTCTCTGGACATTTTTGGAAGGCTTTCTGCTTTTTTAATCTCCTGACTTCTTGTTTGTGACCAAGTTCAAATTCCAGAGAGGGAAGCGGCCAATATGTGTGATTATTTCCTCTTGCACCAAGTGGAACTAAAAGAATGAACTTACTTCACTAGAAATAAATGTACCCTTTGGACCTTGAACTAAAATGAGTATGCACGGGCGCTTGGCCCCTTCTCTGTTTGTGCGGTAATTAAACGCAAAGATGAGAGGAGATGTCAGAGGCATGCGTTCACGATCCTTTTTTAGATATAAGGCAGAAAAGAATAGAAGAATCTTAAAAAAAGATTCTTTTTGTCCTACGCTCTGGGCCAGGGTTGGCTGCCTGGCGAAGAGGAAAGATCTTAGGACTTGAAGTCACCGGGGTCCACATTCTGGCTCAACAGTTAGAGAGCTGTGCAAACGTAAGCAAATCACTTCTCTGAGCTGCAGTTAAAATGGGGATAACAGAGCTTCACAGAGTTGTTACAAGGATTGAAAGAGACGATGTTCGGGAAGCTTTTCACACAGGGCCCTGCACAGGGCAGGCTTTCACTAAATGGGTGTCATTATCATCATACTATTATTATAATAAGACAATGCCAATGACACAGAAACCCTCGAATGCCGGAGTGAACTCACTGCTGGGCAGCTCAACGCTCACAGGGCTGATGTAATTAAGATCCTTGCCTTGTGTTTCCGGGCAGCCGGGGGCTGGGGGCTTTCGGGCTGTGTGTCTCACCCTTGCTGTTTCCCTCAGGTGATCTCCTCAGCGTCCTGGACTTTCCGTTCCTGTATTTCTACAGATTCCATGGCAGCTGCTGTGCCAGGTAATCTTAACTCGGAAAACCCCTCGCACTGTGGATTTGTATGTTTCTGTACTACCAGCTGTGTCTTCGTGAAGCCCCGGGTCACTGTCTGTTATCTGAATGAGCGTCAGAAGAAAGTGGTGTCTGGTGCAGGTGAGGAAGTTGCCCCGTCGGCCATCAGAGGGTTGTTATGAACGTTCTCAGGTGCTCAGGGCTGGCCTGGGACCTGTGAGGACCCCTGTCCTGAAGAATTTTCTCGGCCAGGGCAGTGGTTTTCGGACTTGCAGAAGAGAGAGAATTCTCCCCCTTTTTTATTTTTTTCCCCCACAAGCAATTCTTAAACAGAACTTCAGCATATAAAAATGATGACACTGACTCAGTTCAAGGGAAGATTTGGGTACAGAATCACACCCTGTCAACATCTACCTTGATTTCTCTCTTGTTCCTAAAGGGCAGCCTCCAAAAAATTTTGACTGAACCCTAAGACTCTGAGAGACAGATTTTGAAACCAATGACTAAGAATTGTCTAGACCACAAGGTGATCGTTAATATTTGGCCTTGGGAAGTATCAGAGATGTGGACCAATTAGATGGATACATTTAGATACAAAGAGGTTCATCCCCATCCTACCCCCACCCCTCTCCTGCCATGACCCCCACTTCACTTGACTGTATTGTGCTGAGGAATGGAAAGGCTTCTGTGGACGGTCTCAAAGCATGGATTCTGATGTGGTCGAAAGACCACACTTGGGTTGAATTTCAGCCTTGCTGTTTGCTAATTTGTGTCTTTGGGCAAGTTATCCTACTTCTCCCAAACCTTAGTTTAGTTTTCGCATCTGGAAAATGGAAAGATAATACTAATACAGGGTGGTTGTGTGTATTAAATAAGGTCCACGAAGCTCGAAGCATCTTGCCCGGCTCAGCAAATGATGGGCATGATTATTATCTGTAGAAGAAATGTCAGCAGACCAGGAGCAATTGCTACATAAAAGCCAGACCACCTATTTCCACCCAAAAGAGAGTGTATCTTGTGAAGCAGTGGTTCTCCACAGAGAGTTAAAGAGCTGATATGCAGCTAGGTGCTGTTTCTGATGGGGGTGTGTTAGGGCAGAAAAAAATCAGTATCATGGAGTTTGCATCTGCATTGGAGCCTCAGAACGATTTTTTTTATTTTCTTATCATTCTCAGAAAAGTTTCAGGAAAACACTGACAGAATTTGTCTTCTCAGTTCCTGTCCATTTGGTCAGGACTTGTCACTTGCCCATTAGCTAGGATTGTGTGGCAGGAGTGTCAGTGCCACCCTGGTGCCTGCGGACTTGCTTCCCTTTGGGCCTGCTTCTTTGGCCGCGTGGGTGGCCAGGGTGCCAAGGGGGCCGCCAGGTTTGGTTATGTGGAGCAGAGCATCACGGTTCATAGCCCGTTGGTGATGGCTTTGTGGGGTGACCTTTTTTTTTTTTTTCTTGGCCACGCCGCGCGGCTCGCAGGATCTTAGTTCCCTGACCAGGGATCGAACTTGTGCCTCCTGCAGTGGAAGTGCAGAGTCTTAACCACTGGACCGGCAGGGAAGTCCCTGTAGGGTGACCTTCTGCCTCCATTTCTGCCCCTTTTAATCTGCAAGTTTTTCTAATCCAACATGAAAACTCAGGGTTTTTTTTTTAATTTGAAAGATTTGGAAATCTTTATCTGAATTGGTTTAACTCTCTATTACATTCTATCTCTGGCTTACCCTCTTTTAAGAACGTGGCGCTTTTCCCCACATCATCTCGTGACTCCCCCATAACTGTATCTCAGACTAAGAGCTGTCACCTTCAGAGGTCCTGGGGGAACTCAGGAGGGGTCGTGGAGGCCTGAGGGGTCAGTGGTAGCCGTGGCCTGGAGACCCCACGAATAGGGAGCCCCAGGCTCCTTCACTCCTGGGGTCTGCCCAGTGCTCTTAAGACCTGCCTCCACAGCAAGGGGTAGACAAGCTGGAAGTGGAAGACACAGATGAGGGAGTTGAGGGAGGGACCCATGAGTCATTTAGAAATGATTCACCGACATGCAAGTCAGGTGATGGGAAAGAGTCATGGACGCTTTCAGGAGCGTGTTGGTCACAAGCCAGGGTCGCTCAATCCTAGCAGAGTCTGTGCTGAGGGCAAGGGTCAGCGTGGAACTGTGCCCTCCTCTGGCCAGGGATGGAGAGGACAGGAGAAGCGCAAAGGGGACCGAGGTATGGGGGATGGGACAGGCACCTGTTGGGGATGCAGGGGGTGGACACCACCAAGAGGAGCCCCGGAGGGCCGGCTACCTCACTGTTCTCTACCAGCCTCGCGACCTTGGGCACCCAGAGCTTCTCACTCCATCTCTCTGGCCGAGAGCACATTTCCACGCTGAGGTCTGCAGGGCCATGGAGAGTTTCGGAAGAGCCAGGAAACCTGGGCTCTAATTACGCCTGTGACCCCGTTTGCTTGTTAATAAAGTGAGACTTGGGGCTGGGGAACCTTTCTGTTCTGAAAATCTCTGATTTCCATAAAATAGGATGAAGAGCGCTGTGCTTATTCCTGCTTTAAGGCCACAGAACCGAACCTGGGGCAAGAAAACAAGGGAAAAAAATGGGGATTTGGTCAAGGTTACGAGGGTCGGTGAGCACAGCCAGGAATAGAATCCCGGGCCACTTGATTTCCAGCTTCCTGGTTCCCCACAGGGGCTCCTTGTGAGGGTGACTCAACGCCTTAATCAGCGCGGCCAAGGCTCCCATGACTGCAAGTGCAGACCTGTGCAAACTTTGTGGGTAGTTAGGCCAAACAGGCTGAAATATAGAGAGAGGAAACCTAATCCCTGTCCCTGGTCCTGCCCCAAGAATGTGGCTGTGACCTAATCGAATCTAATGAAATGAAGGCGCACATTTCTGTGAAATTTGGCCTTAGGTGCGTTTAAGTCAATTCAACCTGCTTCCAAGTACACCTGCCAAACATTTATGTAATACATGCTATGGTCAGGGCACCTTATTTGGCTCTGTTGGAGAATATGGAGAAGCCCAAGATTGGGCCCCTCCCTCTCAGGGCTCATGATCTGGGTGGGAGCCATACCCCAGCACCTATAATAGAGGTCAGATGGCAGTCTGGCATCCGACACCCTGGAGCTACAAAGGAGGAGGTATGTAGAGCTCCAAACCTCCGGATAGCCCCCCGACGTGCTGTCCAGCCTCAGGCTCCCTTGGGAGGTGAGGGCTCTTTCAGACATCATTCCCAAAGTATAGCGTCTGTGTAGGTCACCCTGCTTTGGGGGACTTCTGTTATGCAGCCCTCCCCTTTAGGTTCTTACCTTGAACCAAGGGGCCAGTCCAGACCCTCTGACTTCATACGGCGAGTGTTTCTTTGGAAGTCTTTTCCTAACAGTTTGTTCTGCTTGAAAAAAAAGATGAAGCTCTACCTTGGCAAGCACCCAGCTCCAGAAGTGATATAGGAGGAAGCAGGCGATACTGTCCTCCAGATTTTTTTTCTTTCTTTCATGATTTAGCCAGAGATCTCCCAAATTTCTATACCCACTCCCTGCCTCCAGGGCAATGATCTCTTCATAGCTCCTTAGCATAGTAGAGCTTCATGGGTTTTTAAATTTGGGGTATTTTTATCCAGAGATCACTAGAAAACAGAGATGAGATAGGGGTGGTGTAATAACTAAATATCGACTAATTTTTGTAACAGGAAGTAGTTAGCTACTGGCTATAGGAAGGCAAGCCTCACTAACAAAAGTATATTTTCTCCTTCCAGTGGATTTTTAGGATTCTTTCTCATGGTCAGCACAGTGAAGCTAAAAAGCCTTATGACCCCAGGGCAGTGTGCAGCCTGGATTTTCTTTGCTAAGGTAAGAGACAGGGGAGGGGTGGGAAGAATCCATCTCAGGAGCCCTTGTGTCCAGTGTTCTCAGAGTCAGGTTGGTCTTCACGGAGTCATCTCTAGTCCCTGGCCCTGAGCCTGATCCTTCGCTTGTTCAGGTAACAATTTCTGAGGGTTTCTGCGTATTTTATCAGCATGACATACTGATCTCTATCACATTCCTGGAAGGTGACCTGAGTATGCCCCTTAATTTCCCAGAGCCTTAATTTTCCCATCTGAAAAAGAGGGGTTTTGCCAAAACAAAACAAAACACCTCTAAGCCTTCTCTTGCTCGAAGAGACTGGACCCCCGGATGCATGGGGCAGTTCTTATCTTCCTTCCTGGGAGCTGTGAGGGTGTCCAGAGCTCCAGTGACTTGCCCAGAAGGTCTCAGCCCGTCAGAGGCAATTGAAAAAGGAAAACAGACAGATGGCCTGATAGGGGGACTCTGATGGACCATTCAAAAAAGGGACTAATAAAAATGCCCAGCGCCTATTGACCATGGTTGAAGCATAAGATAGAGAGGTGGGAAAATAAGAAGGAGCAGAAAAATCAGCTCTGGGATGCAGGATCTTAATGCTTTGGGGCTAGCTCTTTCTAGTGGAGCATTTCATTTCCCTAAAGTCTGTGAAGGAGTCAAGTTACAGTGCCCTAGGTGTGCTTCCACTGAGTGAGATTTCTTAATTAATTTAATCTAATACAGTAATCATTTAAACTTGTGCCTTTAGCCATCTTTATGTTTGTTGGCTGAATTTTTTCCCCCAGAAAGCAAAAACAAACGTTTTTATTTGAAAGTAAGATTTCACAGCGATGTTTCCACCTGCATTGTCTACTTTCTAATAGCATTAATGATTCACATTCCAGAAAAATGTAAAGATTGGCTGTGATACTGACTTAGAGCATGACAGAATGACGAGGTTGATAAATCCTCTCCCCCAGAAGCAACTAGAAAGCTGGAAAAAGACTGTCAAAGATATCCATTTCAGCTCTCTAAAAATTGACCAAAAGCACACAACAAACTGAGAGGCATTTGTTCATGAAAACTCCTAAACTTCGGGTAGGAACAGCATGAGTTAGTGGTGCTCTTGCTTTAGGTTGCTCTCATTCCCTTCTCCCCATCTCTGTAAGTATTCTCTTTCAACCAGAGCAGGGCAGGCTGTGTAAACCAACAGGCTTGCTGCTGCTTCCAGAAGGGGCTCACCCTCTTTGGAGTATTGTCAGGTAAAGGGGCCGTCTAGGTGGTAAATGAACAGGAAGTTCCACTAGCTTGAGTTTACCTCTTTGGGGCAAGCAATGGACCAGTGGTCTAGCTGGGGACTTACCAGGTAGTTCTGGGAGGTGAGACAGCCATCAGGGGCTTGCTAGCTCTCCATAAATGCCAGATTTACCTTAGTCTATGTGCATGAGCAGCACAGAGATGGAGGATGCCCAAGACACGTACACGTCCCTGGTCAACAGAGCCTGTGTGCACACACAGAGGAGACGTGAGAGACCAGCAGTAAGAAAAGCCGGGGCAGACATGAAAACATCCTAAAGTTTGAATGTGCTCCCCAGCCCACATACAGAGTCAGAAGCAGAGAGAAAGCTTTCTGGCTTAAGGTGTTTGAGCAAAAGCTCTTGACTAGTCTTTGCCAGAACACTAAGCTATGCAGACTGGGGATGATCCCTAGGAAGACAGGCTTAAAAATAAAAGCAAGAAAAAAAATTGAGTGAAGACCGCAGCAATGATACCTTATATGGGAGACAGGCTTCACAGACTGAGTCCAGGCAAATTACTAAACAAGCAAAACAACAATGCCAATGAAAATGCTCTGGGAAAAAGTCAGAATCCAGAGTTGCTATACTATCTAAAATGTCCAGTACTCAGTGAAAATTAGGGCATTCAGAGAAACAAGAAAGCATAACCCATGCACAGGAAAAAGGCAGTCAATAGGAATTGTGTCTGAATGTCTATCCTCAGAGGTAGGACTTAGCAGAAAAAGACTGCAAAGCAGCTATTTAAATATGTTCAGACAGCTAAAGGAAACCATGTTTAAAGAATTAAAGGAAAGACTCAATGAATACAGAGTCTCAAAGAGGTAGAAATGATTTTTAAAAAACGAACCAAATGGAAATTCTGGAGTTGAAAAGTACAGTAACTGAGCCGAAATGAAAAATTCTCTAGAGGTACCCAGCAACATATTTGAGGGAGCAGAAGAAAGAATAAGTGAACTGGAAGGTGGAACAAAAGAAATTATTCAATCTAAAGAACAAAGACTTTTTAAAAATTGAAGAAATATGAACAGAGGCTCAGAGACCTGTGGGACGACATCAAGAATATCAACAAATGTATAATAAGAATTCCAGAAGAAGAAGAAAGAAGGTTAGAAGAAAAAAAAAAGTGACAATCAGCAGATGACTTCTCATCAAATACAACAGAGGCCAGAAGGCGGTAGAAAAGAAAAAAGGTCTCAAATCAATAACCTAAGCTTGCACCTTAAGAAACAAGAAAAATAGGAACAAAATAAACCCAAAATGAGCAGCAGGAAGGATATGATAAAGTTCAAGGTGGAAAGTAATGAAATAGAAAACAGAAAAGCAATAGAGAAAATCAATGTTTGTTCTTTGAAAAATCAACAAAATTGACAAACCTCTAGCTAGACTGATGAAGAAAATAAGAAGATACAAATAATCAAAATTAGAAATGAAAGAAGGGACATCACCACTTATCCTATAGAAACTAAAAGTATTGTATAGTTTTATGCCAGCAAATAGATGATTTAGATGAAATGGACAAATTCCCCAAAGGCACAAAATAGGAAAATTGACTCAAGAATAAATGGAAAATCTGAATATGCTCATAACAAGTAAATAAATGTAAGTAGTAATTTAAAAATCTTTCTACAAAGAAAAGCCCAGGCCCAGTTGGCATTACTGATGAGTTCTGTCACATATTTAGAGAAGAAATATTTTTTCTTTACAAATTATTTTAGAAAATAGAGGAAGAGGGAATAACTCCCAATTTATTCTGTAAGGTGAATTACCCTGATACTAAAGCCAGACAAAAAATTGTAAGAAAACTACAGACCAGCATCCCTCATGAACATAGATCTTTAACAAAACATTAGCAAACCAAATTTGACAACCTACAGGAAGGACTATACACAATGATCAAATGAGATTTATCACAGGAATGCAAAGTTGGTTTAACATGTGAAAATTAATATGTGATATTAATAAAATAAAGAACAGAAATACATGATCATGTCAATAGGTACAGAAAAATCATTTGACAAAATCCAACATCCATCCATGATAAAAACTCTCAACAAACTAGTAACAGAAGAGAACCTCCTCAGTTTAATAAAAGACATCTATGAAAAACCTATAGCTAGCATTATACTTAATGGTGAAACTGAATACTTTCCCCCTAAGATTGGGAGCAACACAACAATTTCACTCTCACCACTTCTATTCAACGTTATCCTGGAGGTTTCGGGCAGTGCAATAAAGAAAAAAAAATTGTTTGTACTCACAGATGACATTATCCTATACATAGAAAATCCTAAGGAATCTATAAAAACCCTAATTGAACTAATAAATGATTTCTCAAGGTCTCAGGGTGCAAGATCAGTTGTAGTTTTATGTATTAATAATGAACAGTCATGTGCAAAAAAATGAAATTGAGGAAACAATTCCATTCACAATAGCATCAAAAAGAAAAAAATACTTAGGAACTTAACAAAGAGGTGTAAGATTTATACACTGAAAACTATGAAACCTTTCTGAGAGAAATTAAAGAAGATCTCAATAAATGGAGAGACTCAATATTGTTAAGATGGAAATTCTTCCTAAATTGTACAAATTCACAAACTGATCCTAAAATTTATTTGGAAATGCAGTAGCCAAAACAAAAGAAAAACAAAGTTGGAGGACTTGAGCTACATAATTTGGAACTCACTATAAAGCTAGAATAATCAAGACATCTTGGTATTGGCATAAGGGTAGACGTTAAGGTCTATTGATTTTCTTTTTTTCTTTTTAAGGGTGTCAATGTATTTTTTTTAAGATTTTATTTTATTTTATTTATTTATTTGGTTGCACTGGGTCTTAGTTGCGGCTCACCGCCTCCTTAGCTGTGGCATGCAAACTCTTAGTTGCGGCCTGCAAACTCTTAGTTGCGACATGCGTGTGGGATCTAGTTCCCTGACCAGCGACCAAACCCAGGCCCCTGCATTGGGAGCACGGAGTCTTAACCACTGCGCCACCAAGGAAGTCCCAAGGTCTATTGATTTTCGATAAAGGTGCCTAGGCAGTTCAATGGAGAAGGGGTTTTCTCTTCAGCAAATGAGGCTGTAACAGTCCGTATGCTGGGGAAAAAAAGTAGTTAGACCCTTGCCTTGCATTGTTAATTCAAGATGGATCATAGACCTAAATGTTAGAGCTAAAACCAGAATACTCTTAGAAGAAAACACAGGAAAAAATCTTAATGACCTTGGTTTAAGCAAAGAGTTCTTAGATATGACACCAAAAGCATGAGCCATAAAATAATTGATAAATTAGACTGCATTTGAGTTAAAATATTTTGTAATTCAAAAGACACCATTAAGAAAATGAAAAGATAAGCCACAGTCTAGGAGAAAATATTTGCAAATCATAATGGACCACTTATACATCAAAATGTGCTGACATTTGGAATACAACATAATTGTCCTTAGCAATACAGCCTTTCCCCCATGTCATTGCGACTCTACTGGGTGCCAGTATATTTAGAAAGTGACTCAAAAAGATGTTCCATTGGCCCAGAGGAGAATATGGATTCTGTGAAAAACTCACAGGCAGAGAGGTTAAACAGAAGGATGTGCAGGTGGGGAACCAGGAGGAAATAAATTTAGCTAGAGGAGGAGGAGAATGTAGAGGGGAAGGGAAAAACTGGGCATAGGAGAGTCAGATTATAGGTATCCCTAAAAGCCATGCCACAGAGACTACTGTGAACCTCAGAATGAGACTGACCAAGGGTAATGTTTTAAGCAGGTTAATATAGCGGCAGTGCTTAAGACAGATTGGAAATGACTTCCAACCATTCAGAAGGGAGGTGAATCAAGGTAGTGATGGCAAGAAGAAAGGTGAAAGGTCAAACTTGACTTACAATTAGAAGGAAAATAAATTTTAAGTACACAACTTACCATATAATTGTTCTGTGATGTGATAAAAGAATTAGATAACAAAGACAAATCATTTTAGAACAGATGGGGGGATAGTTTGGACATAGGAATGATGGGTATGGAAGGTCACAAATGGCTCCAAGGTTTGTAGCTAGAGACATGGGAAATCCATGGCATTACAGACAGAAATGGGGGTGATTGTGAAAGAACATCTTTGGGGAGGAAAGCTGGTGATATACATTTTAGACAAATGTGTATGGTGATAAAACATCTACATGGAGCTCTTTTTTGTTGGAAACATGGGGTCAAATGTAGGCAAGGGCTTGGAGCTCTGCATGTCCATTTGGGCTTCGCCTGTAGAAAGGTGGAGTTGAAATCAAGAACATGTGTAAATTGATGAGCTCACTGAGAGAGTGAAAGAATTTGGGGAGAACAGAGAAGAGGCTTACAACTTAGCTTGGGCGATACTTAGATGCCAGGGACCAATAATGAGCAGGAGAGAGAAGTAATAGCCGGAAGGTAGAAGGGGGATCAGGAGAGTTCAGAGCGGGGAAGTCTAAGGGAGAATTTTAAGGAGTAAAGCAAAATGCCACCAAGAGGTCAAAGAGATCCGACTGAGAAAAGACTAGAGTAAGGACTTTGCTGACCTTTGAGGAAACAGTTTTAGGCAAAGGGCAGGGGTCGAAGTGGGGCAAAAGCTGGATCAGAAATACTCAAGAATACATAAAAAGTGGATAGAAGATTGTGATTGGTCGTGGGTAGATGTAACGAAGACAACTTCTGTTCTAGGAAAAGAAGGACTTGGGCGTGCTTGAAACTGGAAGACACCTGTATACAGAGATTTCACGATGCTAGAGAATGAGGGGAAATTGGGAGAATAAGTTTCAAAGGGAAATGGAAAGAGTGTGGGGGGGTTAACTTTAGAGAAAATGAAAAGCCTTTATCCTGAGCCTTGGCAGAAGGGCGAAGATAGGAAGGAGGCTGTTCCTTGAGTCATGTGGCAGGGGAACTCGGATCTCAGGGGTTTCAGGGAAGGAAAGACTCTTCGGCTTTGATCACTATGTACCGAACCCCTCTAGTCCTCAGCTTTTTCATCCATAACGCAAGGGGTCTGGACTAGAAGATCTAAAGATAGTTCAAAAACGTTGTGATGCGATCGAGCTCTGACAGTGCTGACTGTATCTGATACTTGGGACTGAACGCTGGTGGCATTTACATTCAGTTGTAGGATTATATATAATGATGATCTGCTGGGAACCATATCATTACCTGTCAGTGCCTACTTAACGAAACATGTGCCAGATTTAAAAAGTCTTTAATAGAACCGATCAGAGTAAAGTAGGAAACCACTGAGCGATATGACCTTCTTCCATCGCTATTACCAAATCCCTTCTCTCATGGAAGATTACGTATAAAGGCCGTATGTGGTTAATTGGAATGTTTGTCCCTGTTCTTATTTAGAGTTTGGACAGTCGCAGTTCATGCTTAGGGAATGGGGTTTCCCTTCCCGTTGCTGCTTAGGCTAGAGCTGCGCATGCAGTCCAGGTGGAAGACGGGGCAGCCTTTTTTTTTTGGTTGTATTTGAGAAATCTTTGCCAAATCTAAGGTCAGTAAGATTTTCCTTTATGACTTATTCTGTATGTTTTATAGGTTTAGCTCTTTTTAAAATTAATTAATTAATTTCTTTATTTTTGGCTGCGTGGGGTCTTCGTTGCTGTGTGTGGGCTTTTCTCTAGTTGCAGCCAGCGGGGGCTACTCTTCATTGCCGTGTGTGGGCTTCACATTGCGGTGGACTCTCTTGTTGCAGAGCACAGGCTCTAGGTGCGTGGGCTTCAGTAGTTGTGGCGTGTGGGCTTCAATAGTTGTGGCTCGTGGGCTGTAGAGCGCAGGCTCAATAGTTGTGGCGTACGGGCTTAGTTGCTCCGCGGCACGTGGGATCTTCCCGGACCAGGGCTCGAACCTGTGTCCCCTGCACTGGCAGGCAGATTCCTAATCACTGCGCCACCAGGGAAGCCCGGTGCAGCCTCCTGACATGGGGTCCCACGTGAGTCTTTGAACTTGGAGCGTGTGGTGGGTGTAGAAGTGGAGCAAGGAGGCAAGGAACAAGGGGTGAAATATTGCAAACTGAGAAAATTCTAGAACCTGACTCCTCAACGCTTCAAGAAAAAGACAATGTATAAGAAGATAGACCACAAAGTGCTATGCAAACACAAAGCATTATGTAGAGTTGCTTAAATCCCGACCAAGACTTAATTTTGACCTAGCTCTGAGTCCCAGCTCGGCCACACTTTCTAGGTGTGTGCTTCATTTTCTCATCTGTAAACAAGTATAATAATAATGTCTACCTTGCTAGAGGGTTGAATAATATTTAGACAGCCCTGGAATAGTGAGTGCCGGCAGCTGGCTGGCCCTCCTTGGCTCTGTCGACCACTAGTTTAATTCTTCCTCCAGATTAACCAGTGATTCCTGAGTCTGGATTTTCCATTTGTATTCGCTAGTTCTAGGTTATGAATTGAGTTGGGAACGGCCTATCTAGGCACTGCTCAGAATTCAGGGTGCAGGAGAACCAGCTCTCTCACCGTGTTTTTAATCAGGCATTCCCTAACAAAGGAAGCAATTGATGTACCATTCACAATGTTTTTAAACCTATATAAAGAGTCATTGATTCAGAACAGTTGCTGTGCCTGTGGAAATGTGTGTTTGTTGGTCTCCATGGAGACCACCTCTGGCTGTTCTGTGATCACTGGCCTTAATTATACCCAGGGTTGCCAGAGAGCCTGCAAAGCTGTCCCCATAACAACACATCCTTGTGTAGTAAAAGGACCAAAGTCCTGAACTGTGTTTCCCATTTAGGAATTTCTCTTAAAAGAGTTGAGAAGACTATACTGGTAAGTTTTAGCCTCCGTTTGATTCATCCTTATGAAGAACTCTTGAGTGGGTAGGAATTTCTCTTGAGTTTCGACCGCCTCTCTCTCAGGCTGTTTGGCCAGGTCTTGGGAGCATGGCCTGACATCTTTCTTTTTCCAGTGACATCTTGACATTTCTCTTGACCTATTGCCAAGATATTGAATTAAGAAGGAGGATTGGCTCTGTGAGTTTACTAGATAAAATTCAACCTGTTTAAAATATAGGATGTACTTGTAAAAGTGTCCTCAACAGATGCTGTCAGGGTTTGATGTTCGGAATTTTCAAATGTCTCCCAAGACCATGGGTGAAATGCTTGCTGTTTCTGGTGGAATTTAAAAAAAAGAAATAAAAGAAGCTTAGTGTCTTATATATTGGAATCACACAGATTTTATGACTTCTAAATAACATAATTTTTTTCTCCACTGAATTTTTATTAGATATATTTGTAGAGAAGTTCCAGAGCTTAACGTGAAGTCACACCTTGAATTTCTGAGGAGGTGACAAGTAAACAAATCTTCCAGGTTCTGGAATCTGACTTAGATTCAATTTCTGGTGCATGCAAACATGCATGCGTACGTGTACACACACACACACACACACACACACACTCAAGAACAGACTACAGACAAGTCCTGGAAGTATAGTTAACGATCCCCATCATGTTTCGCTTTCATTAGGTCTAGTCAATGCTGAACAGTGTTAGTTCTCCTCCGCCTTCTACTTCCTGCTCCGTTACTACTCTTCTCCTTTTTTTAATTTTTTAAATTTTTTTTTCTTTTTGGTACGCGGGCCTCTCATTGTTGTGGCCTCACACGCTGCGGAGCACAGGCTCCGGACGCGCAGGCTCAGCGGCCATGGCTCACGGGCCTAGCAGCTCCGCGGCATGTGTGATCTTCCCAGACTGGGGTACGAACCCGTGTCCCCCGCATCAGCAGGCGGACCCTCAACCACTGCGCCACCAGGGAAGCCCTCCTTTTTTTAAAAAAAAAAAGTTTTATAGAAATTTAATTGTCATATAACATTGTGTTAGTTTAAGGTACACAACATAATGATTTGATATTGGTATATATTACAAAATGATCACCACAATATATTTAGTTAACATCTCTCAGCTCCCATAGTTACAAAAAAATATGGAATGCTTTATGAATTTGCATGTCATCCTTCTCTGTATCATTCTGGTTTTAGTATATGTGCTGCTGAAACAAGCACAGTTACTTCTTTTTCTTTATCATCATCATCTTCATCATCTCCATCACCATCTGTTGGGTGTGCAGAGCCTATTGCTGTCTTTCCTCCCCTCCTGGATGGTAAAAGGCAATCACAAAAGAGAAGGCCACTTCTCTCAGTTTGCTATTTGCATTTCTTCCCATTTTCTCAGCTTCTTAAGACTCCACACTCCTTTCTGGGGAGCAGCTTCCTATTTTTTTTAATTTACTTCCTCGAGCTGTTCTTCAGCACCTTGATGTGTACTAGAATGGTCCGATGAAAATAAATGATCAAACCCAATGAAGCTGTGCTGTCATGTAATTTTTATGTTGAAAGAATGAGCTTACAAAATTATGACTGTTTTCCTAATTAAATCATTTTTCTTTTTCACAGTCTAAGCGGCTAGGGCAATGAAAATAATTTTCATTGGAAAATGAAAACCTAGAGGCAGCAGCATACTTTCCTTTACGGTCTCTAGCTGGGCAATAATAACATGTCTATGTCTTTCCATGACATCACCACTGAAGCGACAGGAACGTGAAATAGCAAGTTCAGGAGCTTCTCTGTGTTTGTTGAGCTGTATGGAAACAGTCAGCAAGAAGCTGGTTATCTGGGAATGATTCATTTATAAGCAAGGTTTTCCCAGAGGACACATGGGAGGGGAAATACAGTTTTGGATTAAAGGGAAAAAAAATTAAATTCCATTTCCTATTGTCAAAATAATTCCTAAGGAAGTGAGTGATGTTAATGGACATTTTGCTATTTCGGATAAGGTTGTTGTTTTTCTTGTTTCCGATTATGAACTCCTAATTTTTTCTGGGCTATTTTTAGTGCCATTGATCAGCACAATGTTCTGTACTGCAAAAATATGATAACGATTCTGGATTTCTCAACTTTTGACCTGAATGAATTTGCTTTAAAGGAAATGCCCGGAATTTCTGTAAATGTTCTGACTGCAAGGTTTATAGGAGTGCTGTCAGTATCCAAGACAATTTATAACACCTAAATTAAAGTGATTTTTTGCAACACAAAGGCCAGTTAATTGGGAAAGTTTACAAAGCCTCCGTTGGGGGGGATGAATCAATGTGTCCTTGGTTCACTGTAGGATAGCCTCAAATAAATGAGTGCCAAGTGAATGCTTAAACACACTGATCTTATTTTACACATCTTGGCAGGTTTGTGCACTCATGTCAGAAACAAAGACGCAATCCCACATGTATCTCTTGAAGTTGCCTTCCACTGCCCCCAGGGATGCTCTCGTAATGTACATATTCCTTCCCTTAATGTGCCATTAATCCAGTTTGAGTTCACCTTTCCTTATGAAGATCTTCTATCCCAATCACTAGAACTAAGTCCCCCGAGGTATGGCCGGACATGGGGTAATTAGCAAGGAGCATTTCATGGCCTGTATGTGCCCAAACCAGAGGGCAAGCTTCAGGCAGCAGCAACTGCCCGTGTCATTAGAGAATGAGCAGGCGTTAATCAGAGCTCATAAAAAGAAGCAGTTTTGGGGAAATCTGAAGAAGCAGAGTTTCATTATGGGACAGCTAAGTTTTGACACATAATAGAAAGGAATGACATGTGGATCTGAAAGACTTAGTAGGTATTTACTTGGTGCCATTTTGTGAAAATAGCTCTTCTCTCCTGCTGTGCCTTAGAGACATCTTGGTGGCCTGGCCCCCCCGTGGCCCCCAAGTACCCCATCGGATCCCGCCCCACGCTCGTTCTCCTGTTTTATCCCCCAGAGTGGAATTTGCTTATAGATAGTCATTTGCTCATTTTTTTCCTGTTTAAAATGTACTCCCTTACAAAAAGTCGTCCAAACTGGCTTTTCCCCTCCTGACTCTGCATCGTCACTTTGAACTGACCCAGTGGTTCTTTAGGTTAAGATTTCGGATGCTTTTGCTTTTCTGTAAGTAGACTGCATCTAACTGGAAGGCCAGGCAGTTAAGTACAAGCAGGTGTGCTTGTTTATGTGACTCCAGAATAGCCAGTCTGTTAGTCAACTATGTGGCAGGAAAGGTTTTTTTCAGTCAATAATGAATTGCCTGATACCATGTAAACTAGCGTTAGATTGTGTTCGTAATTTTATTTGATTGTTTCTGTGCATATCTGGGTGGTTTTGGGGGGTAGATTATGAGGGGAACAGGCTCTCTCTGTCTACATTTCCACATCTGTCTTCTTGTCATGTGACTTCTGGGGGTGCCCTGGGGGATACAAAGAGACACCTCTCCTTCAGTTATTTGGAATGAACTCCTTTTCTAACTTCTCGAATGTTCTAGCTATCTGTGAAGGACGAAACATATAAAGTGTACTCCAGCAAAAGGGGAAATCGAGTAATTGCCAAAACCTTCTCTCCCAAAGTGTTGAGCTCCCAAATCCTAACTTTTAAAATTAATTAATTAAATCTTTTGGCTGCGTTGGGTCTTCGTTGCTGCGCGCGGGCTTTCTCTAGCTGCGGCAAGCGGGGTCTACTCTTTGTTGCAGTGTGCGGGCTTCTCACTGCGGTGGCTTCTCTTGCTGCGGAGCACGGGCTCTAGACACGTGGGCTTCAGTAGTTGTGGCTCGTGGGCTCTAGAGCACAGGCTCCGTAGTTGTGGCTCACAGGCTTAGTTGCTCCGCGGCATGTGGGATCTTCCCGGACCAGACATCAAACCCGTGCCCCCTGCATTGGCAGGCGGATTCCTAACCACTGAGCCACCAGGGAAGTCTCCCAAATCCTAACGTTTTAAGGGTGCACAGAGAGAAGTAAAAAGCTCTGAATGGTGTGGTCAAATGGCAGCAAACACCCGGCAATTTGGAATAGCAGTGCTGACACTGCTTACAGTAGGATTTCTAAGGTGGGAATGCAAGGCCTGAGGTTGTGAGGACATCTCTTACTCTCACTTGAAGGGAAAAACCAGCCCAGTTCTGAGCCCAGTGAACTGGTGCTTTTTCCACTGAAATATCCCTGCTCTGACATCTAGGTTGAGCTACGCTGTGTGAACCACTTGGATCCAATCAAGTCCTGCCGTTATCTTTTGTGAAGCCAGTCAGTTACTCTTATTTTCATGTTATCCTTGGGTGGTTGACTGTTCACCCTAAGAATTACACAATGCATGACTCCGTTTCAGTACTCATGCTTCTTTTTTTTTGCGGTACGCGGGCCTCTCACTGCTGTGGCCTCTCCTGTTGCGGAGCACAGGCTCCAGACGCACAGGCTCAGCGGCCATGCCTCACGGACCCAGCCGCTCCGCGGCATGTGGGATCTTCCTGGACCGGGGCACGAACCCGTATCCCCTGCATCGGCAGGCGGACTCTCAACCACTGCGCCACCAGGGAAGCCCCTTATGCTTCTTATGAGGGTTTTCTTTTCCCTGAAAAAAATTTTTTCAAGTTACTTTATAAGAAAATGTATATTCAGCACGTTTATTCAGCAGAGATTTATAGAGTGACCTGTCATATTCCAGGCTAAGAAGCTGCAACAGCAGAGAGTAGTGACGAATAGCCCCACATTTTGGAGACAGAGAGAGCTGGATAAGAATCCCACTCTCCAGCAGTGTAACTTTAAAAAGATTCCTTTGCCTCTGTATGTATCCATTTTATCATATGTAAAATGGGAGTAACTGTATAACTTCACAGAAATATTGCAGGAATTCTATGAAGTAATGTATGTTGCGCAGTTAATGTTTGTTCATGTTAATTGAAAAGAATGAGCTTTTCCCTTGCAGATGGAGGAACGTTTGAAGCGCTCTTTGTATTTGGCTACAATTTGAGAACTTCTGACCTGTAGTTAGAGAACCTTTGCTTCTGCTTTGCTCCATTTTGTCATTCTAGTGTCAAGAGGAATTTAAAATTACTGGATTCAAGTGGCACCATGGGTTTTAAAGTTCTTTTTTCAATTTTTCAAGTAATTCGGGGAACCTAATTTATCATTTGATGGAATATTTTGGAAGTCACAGGTGTTTATTTTAAAAAAAAAAAGGAAAAGAAGAAGGATCAATCCTAAAGATTGTTGGATGAGTCTTAAGTAGTGGAATGCAGCTTACAGTCTGTGCCAGGTTGGTTGTAAGAGAATGGGGATTTGAGACAGAAGTGGTTTTAAATCTGATGTGGAACCACACACACACCACCCGCCCCAACCCAGGACGGCTAAAATGAAAGAGGCTGACAATACCAAGTGTGGGTGAGGGTGTGGCATAACGTTTCTGGTTTAGAAAGCACTAAAGCTAAATAAGGTTTGTTATAACTGAGCAACCCCACTCCTGGTGTACACTCAATTGAAAAATGAAGACGTATGCCCACAAGACATGTTCAGTGGTATGGAATTAGAGGCGATGGTTGCATGACTGTGACTATACTAAAGAAGCTATGAATTGTACGCTTTAACAGGGTGAATTTTATAGTATGTGCACTCTATTTCAGTAAGACTGTTATTTTTTTTAAATCCATGATAGGAATATCCACAGTAGTTTTACTCATGACAGCCCCAAACTGAGGAAATAGACCATACATCAAACAAGGAGAAATAAAGTTTGATCTCTCCATACAGTAGAATAGTAGACTGCAGTAAAAAAGAGCCTACAGCCACATAGGTGATTCAGATGTATTGATTGGGAAGGAACCTAGGTTCCTTCTCTGGTGGTGGTTACATGGGTGTTTCAAGGTGTAAACATTCAACAAGCCCTACACTTGAAATTCAAGCTCGTCGTGCATTTTACTGTATTTATGTTATAATTCAGTTTTTATTTTATTTATTTATTTTTTTGCGGTACGCGGGCCTCTCACTGTCGTGGCCTCTCCCGTTGCGGAGCACAGGCTCCGGACGCGCAGACTCAGCGGCCATGGCTCACGGGCCCAGCCGCTCCGCGGCACGTGGGATCTTCCCGGACCGGGGCACGAACCCGCGTCCCCTGCATCGGCAGGCGGACTCTCAAGCACTGCGCCACCAGGGAAGCCCATAATTCAGTTTTAAAAATCCGATGTGGGTGCTGCAGTGGTGCCATCCTCAGAAAGCACAGCTGAGCCTCCTCTCCTGCTGGTCCCTGGGAAGCCCAGGTGTTGGGTCCAGCAGACCCTCCCACCTCTGGCTTTGACCCTGTCTTTGCACTGCAGACGGTCTGGGCTTTCACTTACTGGGGAAAGTGAAGAACCCACAGAGTGGTGCCTCAGTCTTCTGGGCGCCGGCCACCAGTTCTCTTGAATGTCATGGTTGGAGAGGGTTTCTAATCAATATTCAGCTCAGTGCCAATGTAAAGAAAGTGAGCTCAGGCTTCCTGGTAGCGTTGCAGAAGTATTTATTGGTCTGCTTCTGCTCCACAGGCTTTACCGTTTCTTCAGAGAAAAGCAGCCTCTGCTGAGCTGTCTCCTTGCTGGAGGCGGGCGGGGCTCCTGGCTGCACCGCCAGCTCCCTGCACTCAGACTTTCTGCTTCCTGTAATGGAACCCAGGCGAGGACCGTGGTGCAGATTTCTCTATTCTCAGCTTCCTAAATTGTACACGGGGTGTACCTTGTAAATGGCATGGGAACAAGACAAGACATTTTCTTCCCTCTGGGTCACTACACTGGGCCTCACTGTGGCAGTTGACAGGTTTCTGTGCTTTTTTGAAACATATATTTGAATGTCTGTAACGATGTTTTCAGTTTAAACTTCGGAGACAGACTGACATTAAATGGCTTCTCCCAAGCAGTCCGTTTGCCTGCATCTTAGGGACACCCCTTGTGTGACTGACCATATGGACCTTCACGGCTGTGGCTACAGCCAAACTCCTGAGCTGCTTCCTCCCCTGCTACGTGTAGTCCCCTCCCCACTGCGTCAGTAGACATCTCTGGCGTGGACTTGGGGTCATAGCCTCATCTCTGCCTCCCTGTCTTTGTTTTCCCCCATCTTCATCTCTCTTATCTACTTCCTACAGATGTTTTAAGTCTATAAAGATTGTCTTTTTAAGCTTCTTGAAAATTCTCACTGGAACAAGGAATGAATAAAATTCCCCCATCCCTTTCAAAGAAAAGGTGTAAGTGAGAGAATAAAATTCAGTCCCTGAGAAATAACTTTATAGATGATTCCTTTGTCTTAGGGAGGGGGAAACTGAAATCTAGAGAGGGGAACGGCCAGCCTGAGGTTAGTCAGTGAGTTCGTGACACAGCAAGGGGACACTGGGGACTCTCAGAGTGCTGGCCCACTGCTCTCCCACGGACACGGCACAAGAACAGATTGGGATGAGCTCTTTTGAAGTCCAAGTCCAGACATGCTACACGCCCAGTCGTCCTGGACCCAGCTGCCCACGGTCTTTAAGGGAATAGGATTCCCATGGGAGTTTTTTCAATACCTTGCCGGGAAAAAGCAGTTTCCAGCTACTGGTTTTTTCTTTCTCTTCAGGTTTCCTTCAGCTTTAATGGTGGCCTCCACCCAACTCACACTTTGCATTTTCCGATAATACCCAGTGGCTTAGCGTCTGTGAGTTTGTTCATGCTGTTCCTTCTACGTAGAAAGCCCTTTTCACCCTTCCTCACCTGGTAATTCTTATCTGTCCTTCAAGATTAGCTCAGGCATCATCTCGATGTGGGCTTGTTCCTGCAACACTGAGTATACCCATGTCTTAGCACTTATCATATGGTATTGAAATTATTTGCTTAGTAACCTCTGGAAGTAGCTAACCTAGAATGGGGTGCTGGGGGCAGGTTCTTGCCTTTCATTTTTGCCTCTCTAATTCCTAGCGAGGGGCTCAGTGAAGGGAATTTGGCCTTAGTGTCCTTCCAGCAATAACTCAAAGCCCTTTTCCTTTTTCACTTCTAATTCAGTGAAAGCTTCTTCCTAAACAGTTTGTTGTTTTTTTAGCTTTCCTTTTGTAAACTCTCCAAAAGAGCAAGGAATTATGTCTTAGCTTGGGCTGCCATAACAAAATGTCATAGATTGGGTGGCTTAAACAACAGACGTTTATTTCTCACAGTTCTGGAGGCTGGGAAGTCCAAGATTAAGGTGCCAGCAGGGTTGGTGTCTGGAAGAAGCTCTCTTCTTGGGTAGCAGGTGGTTGTCTTCAGCTGTGTCTTTGCATGGCAGAGAGAGGGCACAAGCTCTCTGACCTCTTCTGTAAGGTCACTAATCCCATCATGAGGACCCGACCCTTATGACTTCATCTAACCCTAATTACCTTCCAAAGGACCCATCTCCAAATACCATAATATTGGAGGTTAGGGCTTCAGTATATGGATTTAGGGTGGAGGAGGGGCATATAATTCAGTCCATAGCAAAAGAGTGCACAGGTGACCCACTGACGTTTTGCAGTGAGTGCCAAGAGTTGTGTAACAAGAACTAGAAAGGGGCTCCCCTGGCAGTGCAGTGGTTGAGAGTCCACCTGCCGATGCAGGGGACACGGGTTCGTGCTCCGGTCCGGGAAGGTCCCACATGCCGCGGAGCAGCTGGGCCCGTGAGCCATGGCCGCTGAGCCTGTGCGTCCGGAGCCTGTGCTCCGCAACGGGAGAGGCCACAACAGTGAGAGGCCCGCGTACCGCAAAAAAAAAAAAAAAGAGCTAGAAAGTCTTCATGGTTTGTGTAAATCCCTCAAGTGGAACTGAGCTGGTAGAGTGAGTCTTGTGCAAGCTTTGTACATTTCTAAGGAGTTCTCACTCTCTGGTCATGTAAAACTGGGTGTGACTAGACCTGGAGCTGGGATATAGCCCTCGACATCATAGGCTCACTTCTCCCAACTGATATTTCATCAGGAATTGTTGGGATTAAGGAAGAAGGCAGGTTAGAAGTAGCAAAAAGGGTTTTGCCAAATGAGCACCACATTTCCTGTCTTTAAGCAGGTCTTGTTGTATATCTTTTGGCAAATCTATTCCTTCACCTCCATTATTACTAAGTATAACAATAACGTGAATTGCAGTTGTTGTTAAATGGAGATTAAAAAAATCCTCATGACCTTGGAGTAAGTATAATTATGGTGCTTTTATTTAAAGCTCCTTTGAGTTAAATTCACTTCATTTCTAAAAATAGACTGCAGAGATTAGATCTATTCTTTGAGAGGATCAAAATAACTTAGAATATAAAAACGCCTTAGCTGCATGCTCCTCCTTTCCAGAAGCACAGAGTACTGCTTAGCTGGGAGACTGATAGAACTTTTTAATCAACAAGGCGAAGTTTGAAAAATAACTTTGGCAGAAATCCATCATTCTAAAAGTAAGTCTGTCAGTAAGTGAGTACATTTGCTGAATAAAATGAGACTGAAAAAGTTGAGAAAAAGTACTAGACTGAAGAATCTATTAATACTATACCAGGCTGTCACTGAATTGAATTTGAAGGAAAATTAGAGTAGTCTCAAATTCTCCATTTGTCTTTGACGATCGGATGTTCTGAGTATGTCTACATTATTTTGCTCTTTGTAGTTCTTGGCAAAGGAGCAATACTTGGCAAATTATAGCCCCTTTATTCAAAGAAATTGTAGTATGTTATAGAAAATAAAACAAACAGAAACAAAACAAAACACAAAACCCAACCAAATCAGGTATTTTAGGATGAACTGAAGTGGAATGCCCAGAGAGATAGGCGAAAGGAGGAAGCCCCCCCAGAGGTACCAGGGAACACTGCTTCAGCAGACATGATTTAATATGGCCTCTTGAGAAATGTGAGTACTAAAGAGAAAAGTCTGACACTCAACCCTTTCTGAGGGAGAGCCAACACTTTCTGCACTGCTGATCCAGGAAGATCGCAAGTCCAAGATAAAAGGTCCAAAGGTCACAGATTTCTGAAGCTGGAACCAAGGGATCAGTGTCAGATGGCATAAAAGACACACGGGTCTTTTCAGCCTACAGCATGTGTTAAAGGGTTCAGAGTTCTGGTACTTGAACTCTTCTACCCACTTCTCCCTTCTTGGTATATGGACTAAGAACATATGGACAAAGAATAGTAGGCAAGTGGGAAACAAAGTTGAGTTGAAAAACTCAACCTTAGTTTAGAGACTTAAGGCTTTCTGCTCCCTATAGGAGGCATGGCTTCCTCTCCGTCCTCCACTCCCACCCCCCAACAGGTGAAGACAGGGTAAAGAAAATTTTATTGCATGGATTCAAGAGAAGAAATAAACCATGTGGAGTCTGGATTCTTGCCTTTAAAACACTGGAATCCCACTAACTAGTGTAATGAGCCTCATTAAGTGTACAATCAGATGAGTGATTCTTCCCATTAGAGTGAACTTGGAAGAGACGGAAAGGATGGAAAGTAGAAGAGTTTCCTCCCCCCAGCAGGGAGAATTGTGAGGAAAGGAAACTGTATGTTCCTCTCACCTCCAGTCTGCCTTATTAATCATCATCGGTTGCATCATATCTGAATCTCTGTGTCTGAAGAGAAAGAGACTGTGTCCTTAAGAAAGTCCTGTTGCCCTCGGCTGATATATACAAGATCCTAGGCTATGATGAAAATACAAAGCTAATTTAAATTGTAATGATGAGTTAATAAGATTGTCACTGATCAGGAAGATGTTCAGAATAAATCAAATACAGCCTCCCCACCTTGCCTCACCATGATGACATCCAAGGTGGCTCTAGGGAAATAGTGGTCAGCCAAATCTGGTTTGAAAACCAGTGTCTTACCATCTCTCTATGTCTTAGTTTTCTCATCTGTATAGTAAACGGAAATCCTCTACTTCAGAGTAGACTGTTGTACATTGTGACAGGCCAACATTCAGTTGAAACAACTAGGGGAAAAACAAGTAAATTGCAAAAATCATATTTTTAAAGAAATCAGAGATCTGTGAAAGCAATGAGAACTAAATTAAATAAATTTCCAAAGAAGGAAGAACCTTCCTAGGTATACTGAGTGACACAGGCTATTTTCTTCATGGGGTTGGGGGGAGGTGAAGGATATTTGCTGATTCTGGGTGTGGCCTAAGGATCTGACTTTGTCCAAGAAAAGGAAATATTCTGTGGGAAAGAGAAACTAGCAGAGCTTTTGGCAGTCATGTGGAACTGGCTTGATGGATTGGAAACTAGAGGAGCCCCAAAGGCAAGTCCAGTATTCCCAGGAGACGTTTGCTGAACTCTGGAGCAGTTCTGGAGGCTGCTGGTTGGCCCAGAAAGGCAAAGCAAAAGCTCATAATCTTGGGGGTACTTAGGAGACAAAATCTTGCTAAAAAGAGGAGCCTGAAGCAAATATACAGTGACTCTTCTCCTGAAGACTGTTGCCAGATTTTGAATCTACATGGGATGGGAAGCTAAAAAGCTAAGGTCAAAATTTCTGAAAGGCAGAACTTATAGGAATGAGAAGTTAGAGATCTACCAGTCTCTTACACACAAGTCTGGAAGGGCCATACCTGAAGAACTAGATAAAGTAGAGGTGGACTAAGCCTTACTAGAGCTATAGCCCATCTCTGATTCACTCAATCCCTGATTATAGTTCTTTTACATGCAGTGTTCAACATAATGAAGTTGTAGACATGTTAAGAGGCAGGGAAACATGACTGATAATTAAGTGGAAAAAATAATGAGAGCATGACCACAAATGATCTGGGTGTTGGAGCTAGTGATAACTTAAAAGTGACTATGAATAATATGTTAAAGAAAATAGTGGAAAAAATGAATTAAATGATGGGAGAAATTCAATGCAAAATTGGAATCTGTAAAAAAAAATCAGAGTTATTATTGAATGGAAAAAATATGTGTGAAATTAATAACTTAGTGGATGGGTCTAAGAGCAGACTGGACACAGTGTTACAGGGTTAGTGAAGCATAGAGAGGAAAAAAGAATGGAAAGAATAGAACAAAGTATAAGAGACATGGGGGAGATTGTCAAAATGTCTAATATATATGTACTTGGAATTCTAGAAGGTAAGGAGAGAAGCAGTATATGAAGGAATAATGGCTGAGAATTTTCTAACACTGCTGAAAGACATCAACCCACAGCTTCAAGAATCTCACCAAACCCCAAACTAAAAATACAAAGAAAAATAAGTATGCTTAGGCATATCCTAGTTAAAATGTTGAAAACCAAAGATAGAGAAAATCTTAAAAGTCAACCAGAGGAAAAAGACATTACCTTAAATTTTAAAAGTAACTGACATTTCAACTGAAACTATGAATACCAACAGACAATGGAATGACATCTTTAAAGTGCTGAAATTTAGGGAATAGATTAGATAATCTCAACACTCCATTCCTCTATTCCTACCTTAAAGAACTAGTCACCAGCCTCTTCAAAATTACTATGAATATGTTTGGAGAATTACTACTTGAGGTTTTCTAGACTTTTTCATTAAATATACATGCTTCTTTCATCTCCTAATTCTCAGATTTCTGTTGTCTTGTATTCATATCACATAGCATGATATTGGCTTCTAAAATTCACATTGGAAACTCATTATAAATCAAGTAGAGTAGTACTTAATTTGGATAGACAGATCATGTTCTAAAGTAGAATATAGATGTTTGAAGGTAGAATGAATGAATGGCTTTATAAAAAGGAAACTGTGATATAATGGTATGATTCATGTATAGTGAATCATTAGTTAAGGTGTTGGTTGGAATAGTGATTTAGAATTCCTTGCTACTCAAAATGTGGCTTTGACACCAAAAGCACAAGCAACAAAAGAAAAAAATAGATAAATTGGACTTCATCAAAATTATAAACTTTTGAGCTGCAAAGGACACCATCAAGAAAATGAAAAGACAACTCACAGACAAATCATATATCTGATAAGGGAGTTGTATCTAGAACACATAAAGAACTCTTAAAGCTCAATAGTAAAAAGATAACACAGTTTAAAAATGTACAAAGAGTCTGAAGAGACAATACTACAAAGTAGATAAGTAAATGGCCAGTAGGCCCGTGAAAAGATGTTCAGCAGCACTTGCCATTAGGGACATGCAAATCAAAACAACAGTGAGACGCCACCTCACTCCCACGAGGATGGCTATAATAAAAAAGACAAATAAGAACAAGGATGTGAAGACATTGAAACCCTCATCCACTGTGGTGGTAATGTAAAATGGTGTAATAAATGATTCCTGTGGTGAAGATGCTGATGATGATGGTAGTGATGATGTCTTATTTACCAGGTTCTGGCTTATTCATCAATGTTATAAAGTGGTTCTGTGAATTTTGGCAGTTTTGTAGATACTTTTACTGAAATTAAGAACACATCACTAGGGACTTCCCTGGTGGCGCAGTGGTTAAGAATCCGCCTGCCAATGCAGGGGACACGGGCTCGAGCCCTGGTCTGGGAAGATCCCACATGCCGCGGAGCAACTAAGCCTGTGCGCCACTACTGAACCTGCGCTCTAGAGCCCACGAGCCACAACTACTGAAGCCCGCACACCTAGAGCCTGTGCTCCACAACGAGAGAAGCCACCGCAATGAGAAGCCCGCACACCACCATGAAGAGTAGCCCCGGCTCGCAGCAACTGGAGAAAGCCCGCATGCAGCAGTGAAGACCCAACACAGCCAAAAATAAATAAATTAATTAATTTTTTTTAAAAAAGGGGGGCTTCCCTGGTGGCGCAGTGGTTGAGAGTCCACCTGCCGATGCAGGGGACACGGGTTCGTGCCCCGGTCCGGGAGGATCCCACATGCCACGGAGCGGCTGGGCCCGTGAGCCATGGCCGCTGAGCCTGCGCGTCCGGAGCCTGTGTTCCACAATGGGAAAGGCCACAGCAGTGAGAGGCCCCATATGAGAATTCCTAGGGAATTTTTTTTTAAATGCTGATACCTGGACCTTATTATAAGATATTCCAATTTCATTGATATGGGACAGGACTTTAGTTGTTTTTGTTTTTGTTTTCTAACTTCTCAGGAGATTCTGTTGTGCAGCTAGGGTTGAGAGCTACTGAGTCAAGTTGACATCTCCAGGGTTAAGCAGAGCTACCATTGAGGGTTAACTTGGAAGTGGAAAAGGAGGATTGGCACAGGAACCAGGAGACCTGGGTTTGAGTCTGCACTCCTCCCTTTTTGTGACTGTGTGCTTTGAGCAAGATATTTGACCTCAAGGAGCTTCAGTTTCTTCATCTGTAAAATGGGACAAAGCACCCTCCCCTCCTGTGGAGGGTTGTTGCGAGGAGCAGATGAATTCATACATGTGACACTGCTGAGCCTGACACCCGGGACATTTTTTGCCCTATTTATTTATTTTTTTATTTTTTGCGGTACACGGGCCTCTCACTGTTGTGGCCTCTCCCATTGCGGAGCACAGGCTCCGGACACGCAGGCCCAGCGGCCATGGCTCACGGGCCCAGCTGCTCCGCGGCATGTGGGACCCTCCCGGACCGGGGCACGAACCCGTGTTCCCTGCATCGGCAGGCGGACTCTCAACCACTGCGTCACCAGGGAAGCCCTGCCCTCTTTATTTTTAAAAAAAATTTTTGGTCATGCCGTGAGGCATGCAGGATCTTAGTTTCCCGGTCAGGGATTGAACCCGTGCCCCCTGCCTTGGGAGCATGGAGTCTCAACCACTGGACTGCCAGGGAAGTCCCTGACCTCTTTAAATTTTGGTTACTTTCTTCCCTTACCTTCCATGAACTAGATATTTATGTCACTTTTTTTCCCCTAATTTTGTTCTATTATTGCTTTTTCCATAAAATGTAGGAGTTTGTTAAAAGTCATCCGAGGTTTCTCTAGGTTTAGAATTTATCCTTTCTTCACGTGACCTTGATCTCTTTACGTTCCTCAGCTATATTCTCAGTCCTAGTGTACTTATGGTAAATGTCATTTTTTGATACCTGAAAAAGTAATGGCTCATTGTATATTTTAATGAAGTGATACCAAATGCTGTTAATAGCTCTGCCTGGAGTTTAGCATGATTTGTCTGTCATTAACTGATCCTGGAATAAATCATAGGATTGATATTGAATAAATTAATTCCATATTTTAAAAACACCAAACAGGGGCTTCCCTGGTGGTGCAGTGGTTAAGAATCTGCCTGCCAATGCAGGGGACGCAGGTTCGAGCCTTGGTCCGGGAAGATCCCACATCCCATGGAGCAACTAAGCCCGTGTGCCACAACTACTGATCCTGCGTTCTAGAGCTCGTGAGCCACAACTACTGAGCCTGCATGGCACAACTACTGAAGCCCACGTGCCTAGAGCCCGTGCTCCGCAACAAGACAAGCCACCACAATGAGAAGCCTGCGCACCGCAATGAAGAGTAGCCCCCGCTCGCTGCAACTAGAGAAAGCCTGTGCACGGCAATGAAGATCCAATGCAGCCCCCCAAAATAAATAAATAAATAAAACACCAGACAGAGTTCTCAGCCTTAGCTGTGGTTTCTGTCTAGTGGATTTGGCATAGTTTCTTTGGTCCTAGGCGAGAAAGACAGCCTGTTCTGAGATTATACATTTTTATTAGATTTACTCTTTAACCTAAAAGAAAGGCTGGGTTGGTTACATTCATATGTGAATCTGAAACACAGATGGACTCCAGGACAGTCTGACATGTGCCTCTACAGCCTGTGAGAAAGCTGGAGTTCACCTTTCCCTGGAGATGTGGCAGTACCATCTGGCCAGTGCTGGAGTTGGATGGTGTGGAGCAGAACACCTCACATTTTAGTGTGCGTGCATATCACCAGGGGTCTGTTCCACTGGAGATGTTACTCAGTCGGTCTGGGATGGAGCCTGAGATCCTGCATTTCCTGCAAGCTCCCAGATGGTTTCGATGGCAAGGGTATAGAAGACAGCTGTTCTTCTGTCTGCCCAGCACTTTCCCTACCTTCCTCCAGGGAAACCTTCCTTCCTCCATTCCAACCACGAAGTTCAAGGGTGAGCTTCCATGTTCTTACATTACTCTGTTTCCCAGGCCACAGTCAATTGGTTCAGGGACCAATCAGAATCTTCCCTGGCATTTTTGGACTTGGAACCAGAGAGCCAGTCTCAGCTCTTCTCTGTGGAGCCCCATGGAGGTAATTGGTCCAAGAAGCACAGACGAGGGACAGAGAGATTGCCCCCAGGGTTCTCAGGTCTGGGTTCCAATGTCCCTAATATACGAAAAGTGATTTAAAAATAAACAACACTGTGACCTTTGGGGTTATGTTACCAGCTCTGACGATACAGTGCATTTGTGTAAACTGTTTCAGGCACTTACTGTATGCAAGTCTCTGTTGCCGGGCCCCGAACATACAGAGATGAATAGCTCACCTCCAGTGTGGGGAGACCACCATTTCAGTAGAATTTGATGTGTGCAATGGTAAGGGGTTACGGAAGCCCCTAGAAGAAACTTCTGATCCACTCAGGAAAAGTTTTAGAAATGGATTTTCAAAAGGTGAATAGGGATTGTTTGAGGAGGCCTGTGAAATTATTCCAGGTAGAGAAAACTTGCTGAGCAAAGGCAAGATGATGGGATGAAACAGGGTTTGAAAACCTGTAACCAGTTTACGTGGGAGGTGCATGGCTGAAACCGGGGCAGTTACGGTGAAGGGCCTTGTATCCACGCTGCCATTGACCACTTTTTCCTTATGTCCTATGTACTTCAACAACAACAACAGTAACATCAAAACAATAACAAACAGCAAAGCTAAATCTCTGCTTCTCTTCCAAATACACGACTCTCTGGCGGGTTCCCATCAACAACTGTTCCTCTTTATTTTCCCTTAAACAAACAGGAAATTTGTCTCAGGATCGAAATGAATGTTTAAAAAACAAACCTGATCTGCTTTAAATACTAAAATCTGTTTAAATAACACAGAGGTTGTGACATCCATTGACAAATCCAGGAAGTTCAAAGCCCCGCGGTTGACACAATGTATTGAGTTCTGCTGTTGTTGGCAGCCCAAACCGTGGCAGGTCCTGGTGTTTGTCATTCAGGTCCTCATGTGCGCAAGGCAGACATTCCTCAGACCACAGGGCTCTTTCTTCTTTGGGGAAACATTTGTATTTCTTTTTTTTTTTTTTTTAAATGCTTTTTGAAAGCAAGAACAACGATTGACAGTGACGGCTGCTACTTCCATCTCCTGAATGGCAAGCCCCAAGAGTAACTTGGAGTCTTTCTCGTGGGCAGATTTTAGCCGTTTTAAAGGTTAGGAAAAAAAGTTTATGCTTTTACTGACATTCATCAACCTAAATTGAAAGTCTGTACCCAGTAAACACTAATTTCCCACCCCTCCCGGGCCCTGGTAACACCCATTCTACCTTCTATCTCTGTGAGTTTGGCTGTTCCAAGTGCTTCACATAAGTGGGATCATACAGTATTCGTCCATCTGCGTCCGGCTTATTTCACTGAGCATAATGTCGTCCAGCTTCACCCGTGTTATAGCATATGTCAGAATTTCTTTCCTCTTTAAGGCTGAATAATATTCCATTGTGTGTGTGTGTGTATATATATATATATCACGTTTTGCTTACTCGTTCATCCATGGATGGGAACTTGGGTTGCTTCCAAGTTTTAGCTATTGTGAATAATGCTGCTCTGAACATGGGCTTGCAGATATCTGAGTCCCTGCTTTTAGTGGACTCTTATTTTCAAAAAAGCTGCATGGAGCTCATGTGGGGCCTTTCTGGCTGTGAGAGAAGGCTGACCTGGGAGTCAGGGCCTTGACTCCACTGCTCCCTGCCGTGAAGTCGCCGGGGCCTGGAGCAAGTCACACACCATCTCTGGGTCACCGTTTCCCCACCTCTGAGCTTAGGGAGTCGGTTGCACCTCCCGAATTCTGCCCCCAGGTGCCCTTGCATGGGACATTCTGTACCCAGACCTGCACAGTCAGCGGTGAAGGTGAAAGATCGGTTCACCTGGCTTCCGTTTGTTCCTCGGTGGAGTTAGAAGTGGAGTGGACTCTTAGCACGAGCAGATTTGCCATTCACACACTTCCCAGTGTTTTTGAGCAGCCCTGATGGCCCATGGCATATGGAAATCTGTTGCTTTGCTGGGGCATGACCTTGAAGCTCATACAGGCTGAGATGGATGTGTGGGTGCATGTCACTTAGTGGGTGAGTCGGGCTGGACACCTGCCCAGGGTCCACCCCTCAGTGGGGTGTTGTCAGCTGCTACTCACCCCTTCTTACACTGTGACTTTTGTGACGTGGTAGAACTTTGGTGACTGTGTGTGTGTGTGTGTGTGTGTGAGCGAGAGAGAGAGAGAGACACACACACACACACACACACACACACGGGGCGGGGGGGAAGAGGGTGATGGGAAATGCTTCTAAAAGATCTGACCGCTGGGGCTGGTGATGGAGGTAAAAGAAAGCAGAGAAGCCTAAGGAACTGAGGGTCCTTCTGGAAATTGATTAAAAAGTGACCCATCTGCCTCCCCAGTAGCTCTACAGAATAAACAAGTTCACTATAAATTCCCTGCAGAAAGAAGACAAACCTTCTTGTGAAATTTCACTGAGTGTCTCAGCCAGCAGAAGATTTGCTCATTGAGAGAGAAAAATTTAGAGAAGTTTGAAAGAGGGGCCCAGGAGAAAGGCAGGAGACCATGCAGACGTTTCCAGGAAGCGGCAGATGGAAAGGCACCAGTCTGGCTATAAACCAACCTTATTTTCAAGTAAGGGCTGGTTTGAAAATTCTCAGAGGTATTTTTCTTGGCAAAAGGTGCAGTTAATAGGAACAAGCAGGCCAGCTGTCTATCTCATGGAAGACGAGATTCCTCCTAAGCTGAAGAAACTCGTGGAGGAACAGAGCCACAAGCCCTCAGCTGTGACTCTTGCAGGGCATGTGGGAGGGGATGGTTCCACAAAGGAGACTAAAGTCATATGAAAAAAGCCATCAGAGAAGACAGTTAGAGGAGGCCATGTATGTGTATGTATATCAAATCATCACGTTGGGCAATTTAGATAGATACAATTACATTTGTCAACTATTCCTCAGTAAAGTTGGAAAAAAAGAAAAAAGCTGGTAAAAGGGCAAAGGAGATGAAGACAATGGTGAAGAGTTAAGAAAGGCTTCAGAAACGTTATGAGTTGTTCCGTTAACACCAGACTGCCATCACTAACCTCCGTCAGCAGAATGGAGGCCTTTTCAGCAATTCCAAGAAATAAATCTCTGTTGGCACCACCCTAGGAAATGTCCAAGAAGTTGCAAAAGTAAAGAGGGATTAATGAGATTAACTTTGGTTAAGACTAAGGAAGGAAAGGAAAAAAAAAAGTAAGAGAAAATGACAAAAGTAAGAACAAAAGGGAAGGTGATAGGGACTTCCCTGGTGGCGCAGTGGTTAAGAATCTGCCTGCCAATACGGGGGACATGGGTTCGAGCCCTGGTCTGGGAAGATCCCACATGCCGCAGAGCAACTAAGCCCGTGTGCCGTAACCACTGAGCCTGCGCTCTAGAGCCTGCGAGCCACAACTACTGAGCTTGTGCACCACAACTACTGAAGCCCGCACGCCTAGAGCCCGTGCTGCACAACAAGAGAAGCCACCACAATGAGAAGCCCGCTCATCGCAATGAAGAGTGGCCCCCGCTCGCCACAACTAGAGAAAGCCCACGTGCAGCAACGAAGACCCAACGCAGCCAAAAGTAAATAAATAAATAAATTTATTTTAAATAAAGGGAAGGTGATAAAAATGGGCACAAATGAGATAAAATAATATTTCTCCAAACTGCTAAATGTTAATGAGTGGAAAACATAGATGAAAAACATTTTTGGAAAAAATGAAAATGAGAAACTTGAATCCAGGAGAAAGAGAAGACTTGCTTATGATTAAAGCCCAGCCCAACTAGAAGCTCCAGGTCCAGAGGCAGGCAGTCAGGTCAGAGTAGAGACCACAGTAAAGACCATCTTTATCCTTTATAGGAAAAGAAGCAGGGAAGCTGATGAATTATTCATGTGGTTTGTATAACCGTGTTTCCAAAACCAGACAATTGCATTGCAAAATAATAAAATTTTAGGCCCACTTCATTTATGACCATAGATACAAAAGTCCTAAATATAAAATGCCAAATAAGAAGAGGGCAGGGTGGGGGAAGAAGAGCTGCTCTTTAAGATAAAAGCTCTTTAAGATAAAAGCCACCGCTCCGTTTTCACTTTGAGAAATCCGTTTCCTCTTGTCCTTTGCTTTCTACTTTGCAACTGTCTCTCTGACCTTGTTGCCGCTTCTTTTTTGTTCCTGAAGACACCATAGGTCTTTTTCGTTATCAAGGTTTTTGCTGCAAATTAAGCAAGGAAAGCAAACAGAAAATGACCTGAAATGAATAAACTACCACAAAGGTTCTAAGAGCTCACGGAGTTTCTGTACTGAATGTTCCTGGTTTATGTTTCCAGACTTCTTTTTGAGATGGTAAATGAATGAAGATGAGACCCATTAAACACACTCCCTCCTTCTGACCATCTGCTTGTTGCCTTGTTCCCGGCTTCGGACCTGAAGAGGCCTCCAAGACCGGACATGACGTCCCCTTGAGTGACATGGCAGTTGACATCTCTGAGGGCATCCATCCTGCATGACCCATCCCGATACGGCTTCTTACTTCTTCTCATTGCAAGGAAGCAAGTCCTTAGGGTGACCTTCCTCATGGAAGCCGTTTTGTATTCCAGAATGCAGAATTCTGGGAAAAAACATCTTTCCTGAGCAGACATTCCAAAGTTGGGTCTTTGATTCTCAAAACTTTTTGTGCCGACATTTAGAGGCACCGCTGGAGGCTGAGTCCTGTTACTGCCATTCCTAAGAGACTTTTATGTAATTTCTAGCTCTGAGAGATGTGGACTAACCTCTTCCCTCTCCTGTGGCTTCTAGATGTTTGCAAGTAATTAATTAATGATTTCATTGCTCCCTCCCTTAGGAAGTACCTGGTTTCTTACAATGTGTGTCACGGGCCAGAAAGACAGGGGCATTAGGGCAGGGCGAGAGACGGTGTGTTAGCAAAGGCAGGTTGACAGCTAGGTTTTTAGCTGGAGGATCTGGGAACAGGTGAATGAGTACTTCTGACCCTGAGGATGCTTTTTGCACAGCTGAGACAAGATGGAAACAGGGATTCTTGCTATGCCCCTGCCCAGGGGAGAGACGAGTTTGGATGTTGGCTTCCAAACTCCTCCTTTGAAGAGTTTGGAAGTTAAATGTTTCTTTGAAGATTCTCACCTCAGAATAGGCTAGAACTTAGCATTTTCCGCTAAATACAGGGATATTTGGGAAAGGTAATTAGGGGGACTGGGAAGTATTTGGGGCAAAAAGTCATGAAGTGGGAAGGCATGGCTGACGTCTGGGATCTGAACTAGTACCAACTAAGCTTGTGAAGAATGGCTTTGGAGAAGGTTGCCGAGGGCCTGCTGCTCTGATGACCTTTTGTTGAAATGATTTCTGCAGGTGATCACGGCTGGTTTATCGATATTGCTGTTTGATATGATCCTGACCAGGGCCACCGTGGGATGGTAAGTCTTTTGCATAGAGAGAGGAGAAGAAAATTCGTTGTTTGTGTTTCCTTGGGATACTAATATTTGCTCTCAAATGTTGAAGAAAGGGTGTGTGTTTGGGTATATATTTTATTGACATATAAATATACATTCAGAAGAGTGCATCTATCATGAATATTTTCACAAACTGAATATACCACACCTGCTATAGCCAGCATCCGGGGCAGGAACCAGAGCGTCAACGGTACACCTTCAGCCACTCATCCACACGAGAGCAACCACTCTAGGTGAGCCACTAATTATGCGTGCATATAACTTTAACTATGTTTGTGTTTTTGCCTTTGACCCTTCCATTCATTTTCTCCTAGTCAAGTTCCAGATCATCTTTGTTTAGAACGCACCCATCCATTCGCTTAAAGACAGCACTGCCTCTCCCTCCCGTATTTGAGCAGAGACCTGAAGGAAGTGGGGGAGCGAGCCCTGGGGACCCTGGGGGAAGCAGCAAGTGCAAAGGCCCTGAGTGTGCTTGGTCTGCTCAAGGAGCAGTGTGGCCGGAACAGGTTGGTGGGGGAGAGTAGTAGGAGATGAGGCTGGTTGGTGGCTGACCATGTGGGGTCTTAAAGGCCATTGTAAGAGTGAGGGGGGAAGCGATCAGAGGATTCTGAGCAGAGGAGCCACTTGCTCCTAGGTTAAAAACACATTCCTCAGTCTGCCGTGTGGAAGATGGGCTGTAGGGTCCTACCTCCGAACGCTCTACACAGACTGCCGATCGGACAGCTGACGGAGTTAGGACTTTGATCCACTCCAGCTTGCTAGCATTCAAACCCGCTGATGTGATCATTACCAAGGGCTGTCGCTGTCATCTTCAGGGAAGATGAGGCGAGGTGGGGAGTGATGGTGAGTTTAAACTGTTAAGACTTCTGTTGCTCCTCTCATCAGTGGGCGTGCTTTATTTGGGGGGTATATACTTACGTATTTTAAAGCTACATAGTAACGGGTGCTATTTGTGAGACGTTTAAGACAATGCAGAAATGCATCGAGTAAAAAGTAAAGGCCTGTCATCCTCTGCTTCCACCGTCTCCACGTGCCAGAAGTCACACCAGTTTGATTCAACAGTGAGAACGATGCACTGTTTGGTCAGGATGTCCGCGCTGAGGGAGGTGGGCTCTATCGTCTGCCAAGTGAAACCACACCGACGGGTGCCTGTCGAGCAAGACGAGCCTCTCAGTCACCCGGGAATGGGTCAGTCCTTGCCAAGTCTTCGCCCAGCCTGCCGGCTGCTGGCCGGATGACCCACAGCTTTCCTCCCCTGTGACCACGGCTGCCTGCTGTCCGGCCTGAATCACTAATGCGGCACATTATGGAGGATAAGTCATATTTGTTGTTGCTACTTACTGGTCTCTTAACCTCTGTTTTAAAAAGGAAAAGAAGCTTAGGGCCACTTGAAGATAAAGCTTATTTCCATTCCACTTTGGATGCATTGTTTGGCAATCCCCCCCCCACCCCCGCCCCAAGAATGGCACTCCAAAATGGAATGGCAGACAAGTTTTGGAATAGGTTTTTCCATTTCTTTACCAGCATGATGGAAAGAAAAAGCATATTGTTGCTTAGCTTTGCTCAAATAAGGCATAGTTCTAGAAAATCCATATTTTTTCCCGTTCTGGGGCTGAGAGTAATTCTAAGGGTTGGTTCCTCCCACCCCCTCCCTCCACTTTTTTGCATTCATGTGCACATTGGACCTGCAGAATTGTCACCTGTTTGCTCAAAAGCCACAGTGCTGGTTGGTGGGGCCGGTACTCGTGCTCAGTGTGTCTAGGGCAGCCTCCCCTCTCCCAGGACGTCTTGCAAATAATCCCCTGCCTTGTGCCGTCATAGCCACACACACAAAAATGGTGTCATTTTTAAACATCAATATGAGGTTCTTGCAAGATAAATGTGAGGGTCAGGACCAGGCTCTGGGAATACCATGATGAGGAAGTCCAGGAGGTGACTTTGCATCTCATGTGGCTTTGGGCTGGGAGGGGTTGGTTCAATAAACAGATATTTCCTGGGGTTCTGTGTGCCAGGAACAGCTCTCGGATAAAAGTGTAAAGTCACTGCCCCTGGGATGTCTGTTATTGCTCATCTCCCTGCCTGAGGGCAGGTCTGCACCTAAACCATCCAGACTGACAGAAATGAATCTTTTTGCTCACGGCATTCGGTGAAAGCGATTTTCAACCCCTCTCAGGAGCCCCTAATGGGGCATTTCCTGCCCCAAGAAGAAAAATGGAAGGAAAAGAAAAATTAGGAAATACTCCCACACCCTCCTCTTCTTCCTCCTCCTTCTAGTCTCACCTCTTCCTTTGACTAATAATAACCATTTATTGAGCAACTACTATATTTCAGACATTTTTATATTAATATTATCTCATTAACTTTCACAACAACCCTCCAAGTTAGCCCCGTTTTAAAGATGAAGAAGCTGAAGTTCAGAGACATTTAACTGATTGTCCCAAGATTTTAGAGCTACTAGGTGATTGGACCAGGATTCAAACCCAGGTCTGTGTGTGTCCAACATCCCATAAACTTCACATACCTCCCTAGAAATGACGTGGGAAATGCCAAGGACTTAGCAGCAGCGTAGATAGTGTCTAGGTGGAAGCAGGTCATGGAGAGGTGGAAGAGACATTGGCCTAAATGTTTCTCTTCCCACCAGTCTGATCGTTTATAAAGAGCATCTAGATGATATGGCAGGAGTACAGAAGGAGCGTTACCCAGGACAAAACGGCTCTATTTCTTGTTCAGGGGCTGACACGGCGAACTAAGAATGTCCAGTGGAACATTTTTAGGAAAAAGATTTCATTGCCTTAGATTTCTTTTTTAAATTTATTTCTTTTATTTTTATTTTTTAGTTTTTGGCTGCGTTGGGTCTTCGTTGCTGCGTGGGCTTTCTCTAGTTGCGGCAAGTGGGGGGTACTCTTTGTTGCGGTGCTCGGGCTTCTCACTGCGGTGGCTTCTCTTGTTGTGGAGCACGGGCTCCAGGCTCATTGGCTCTAGAGCGCAGGCTCAGTAGCTGTGGCGCATGGGCTTAGTTGCTCTGCGGCATGTGGGATCTTCCCGGACCAGGGCTCGAACCCGTGCCCCTGCATCGGCAGGCGGACTCTTAACCACCGCGCCACCAGGGAAGTCCAGCCTTAGATTTTTAACACTAGAGGCTATAATTCTATCAATCAACTAACAATATTTATTGAGTGACTGCTGTATGCAAAGCACGTGGAAGTCATTAAGGAACATAAGACATCATCCAGCCCTCAAGGAGTTTTCGGGAGAAGAAGTCATAAAGATAATTTCTGCAGTAGGATAGTAACCGTTTGAATGCACAATGAATGTGAAGACTGGAGGAGAGAGAGAGGGTGGGGTGAGCTGGAGGGCCTTGGAACTGGCTTGAAACTGGACCTGATGCAGAAGGGAGAGGCTTAGTCAGACTGGGGGTGGAAGAGTATTTGGTCCCTCCAGCCCTGGGAGGACAGGGAAGGATGGAGGGGCAAGAGGTGCCAATGGTGAGACTTCGTGATTTGGAACCAGAGCTGGTGCTGGGGGGTAGGGAGCTGATCCTACACTCCCTCCTCCTTACTCTGCACGTGTCCTTCTGGGAAGGCAGGACACAAACGGGCAGGTTGACGTCCAAAAACCTAACTGCCAAGATATCCTGGTGCATCCTCAAGACTTCCCCCAATTTTCTGTATCTTACCCTTCATAGTGATCGTCTCAACTCTTGACAGTAATTTTCCTTCTTACAAATAAGCCTCATTGATCGTATTTTGTATACAATTTCAGAATGAATTAAAAAACAGCAGAAAAACAAAAAACACCCAGGTGTTGAACTGAGTGTGAGAAATGAGCCTGAGATGCTCTCCAGTGGGGAGGCCACGCTTAGTCTGAAGGTTCCAGCAGCCGTCTGTGCGTAGGCCATATCTCCAGGCTGTTCCACATCCTGTGGACTTCGTGGTACACCCTGAACAAGATGGAAAGAAGGGCTGTGTATACCCAAATCAAGGAAACAGCACGTGTGATTATTGCAAAAGGAACCTTGACTTTGGAATTTCCTGATTTTTGAGAACTCTCGAATTTAAGGATCCTGTGTTTTCAGCCTCAAAGAATTTTCCAACCACAAAGTGAACCGCCAGAAGAGGAATGTCAGACTGTGTTTCAGATTTCCTGTCTTTTGCACAGAGCTGATCTGCATTGTCCATAGACTGGGTGTGTTCAAGCTGTGACTGGGTGACCAGCTCGGATCCTGGGCAGGGATCCAAGGCCAGTCTCTGTCCTGTGGGAGCTTAGACTGATCAGAAGTGAGAAGGCAGGGCTGCAGGCCTGTTTTGTTTGGACCTACTGTGTTTGCCTGTATAATCATTGTTTCTTCTTTTTTGATTTTCAAATTTCAAATTACTCAGCATTTAGAAATCAGGTGATTTCCCTGTACAAGTCCAGATCTCCAGATTCTTTTGAAAATACGGAACAGCTGTTAAGTTGGGCCTGCACGTCCACACAGCAGCAGTCGCTGGAGTGGGTCGAGGCTGCCCGCTCAGTGGACACGGGCTCCGTGAGTGAGCGTAGCTGCCACCGCTGCAGTCTGGCTGAGGGCGGGGACCCCGCATCAGCCGATATCCTCGCCTGCATTTGCTTGTATGTTCATTCATTCTATAAGAAGTGCTTGCTGGGCTCTGAGGCTCCAGACACAGTCCAAGACCCCAGAGAGGTCACCCTCCAGGAGATGAGGGCCCATGTAATTAACTGTCCACCTTCGTGGGTGGGCAACAGCTTAGAGGCACAAAATAGCTCATTGTCTCAAGTAGGGTTTTTCGCCCGCAGCACTCTTGATGTTTTTGGGCCAGATAATTCTTTGCTGTGAGGGGCTGTCCTGTGTCCTGTAGGATTTTTAGCAGCAAACCTGAGCCTCACCTCACTAGATGCCAGTAGCACCCCCTCAACTGTAACAATGCAAAATGTCTCAGGACATTGCTAAAGGTCCCCTTAGGGACAGAATCGCCCCGGTTGGGAATCACGGATCTGAAGTTGTGAGTTGGTTAGTGGAAACATGCCATTTGAAATTTCAGCAAGATCTTAAGGAACTTGTTTATCTCCTAATTAGAGATTTGGATCAGCTCCAGGGTCAGGTCCTGGGCAGCCCTTGCTGCCCACTCTGTGTTCCACGATCAGCATGAACCACACGGCGTGACAGGTGTGCACTCCTTGCCCACCTGCTGGCTGAAGCTCCTCCAGGAAAGGAGCCACGTTTTGCTCACCTTTGCGTCTCTCCTTCCGGCACCGTTTGCTGAATCAACAGGTACTAGGCTTTGCAATCCTGTACCCAAGAAAAATGATAAGCCTAAGCCCCCAACATTGGTCAACTTTTAAAGCCTTTAATTAAAAGCAGCTGCTCTTGGGGACATCCCTGGTGGCACAGTGGTTAAGAATCCACCTGCCAGTGCGGGGGACATGGGTTTGAGCCCTGGTCCGGGAGGATTCCCCATGCCTTGGAGCAACTAAGCCCGTGCGCCACAGCTACTGAGCCTGTGTGCCACAACTACTGAAGCCCGCATGCCTAGAGCCCGTGCTCTGCAACAAGAGAAGCCACCGCAATGAGAAGCCCACACACTGCAACAGAGAGCAGCTCCTGCTCGCCGCAACTAAAGAAAGCCCGTGCGCAGCAACGAAAACCCAACACAGCCAAAAATAAATAAATGAATAAATAAATAAATTTATATATATAAAAAAGCAACTGCTCTTGTCCAGCTAATTACCTTGTTTTTAACTATAAAAGCCCAGTATTTTAATATCTATGACAAACCCAGTAATTTAAATTTCCAGATTAATATGTATTCATTTTTTAATTAACAACATTTTACAGTGCAGATCAATAATGAATTCCCTCTATTCTAAAATTTCGGCAAAGGGGATTCAACCCATACAAAAGAAAAGAATTCTGAACGGTGAGTGATGTTCCTGTCGAGTAGCATTAGTTGTGTGTGCCTCCTCTTCGAATCCTCCTTAGACAAAGAGAGTCACTCTTCTCTGTGGAATAGTTCAGGTACAAGGAGAGAAAGGAATAACCAAAGCACAACCTGTTTGTTTGTAGGATTTCGTGATCAGCTCCTCACCTTTGCCCATCATTCACCGGGCCTGCCATTGATCCTGGGCTGCAAACACGAGGATCGCTTCAACTTGATTCCAGTTCCAACCTCATTAGCACCAAGAGTCTTTAGAAAATGGTCTTCTATCCTCTCTGAGTAGAGATGTCTGTGCCTTTAATTTTAGGGGAATGCTTGGAGACTGCCCAAGTCTCTTTGTAGGAAGAGTGAATTTAGGGGTGAAGAAAGAACTTCCACACACCCCAAAGTGCATCTAGGACCACAGTGTCTGAAGTTTTTCAATTGAATTAAAAATTTGAAACCTCTTCTTTAAAATGCTGAGAGAGGCCTTCATAACTATGCTAATTACCTTTCGACACAGAGTAGTTTATCAGATTGTGAACTGTCACTCAGCGAGTCCCCAAGGGAGTGGTGAATTAGTTTTGGTGAGGAAAAGAGAGAAAAACAAAAATAGTTTGGAATCCAGATGGGAAAAGGGGGAGCAGTTATAAGAATTCCATCACTCACTGAGTAAATATTTATTGGGTGTTGTGTTAAGTGCTAGGCCTACAGCTGGGGAAAGGATACAGTCTCTGTCCTCTGTCTGGAGGGTTCCATAGGAATTCATTGAATCACCACAGTAATAAATGTATAATTGAGATGGGGCCTTTGGCTCCCGATGGGAGAAAAGAGGAGTGGAGAGACGCTGAAAATAACCCCCTGGAAGAGAAGCGAGTGATGACTATTTCTGGCTGCCTCTGCTCTGCAATCTGATGTTTATGCCTTGTTACATGAAGTTTGTTCATTTCAGGAATGATGGGGATTATAAGATTTGCAAACAGTCCAGTAAAGCTCTGACTTGACCAGCTGTAATGCGATTAAGATTCCTGCCCCCTTCCTTGTGTCAGCATCTCCCGCTGTTTAGAAGACAGCATCAAAGCTCACCTCCCTGGCTCTCTTAACAGTAAACGGAACCAGGTTTGTTTGCATGTCAGCGTTCCCTAAGCTGCTAGGTGTTTCATTAACTCGCTAAGCCAAGGGGATGAAATGCAAGTTTATTACGCTGCAGCATTGTTCTAAAGCTGCAGGTGTGAGGGTGGCGGAGAGCCAACCGATATCCTGTTCTCCCTGGTGATTAAGGAAGATTAGTGGAAATGACTGTGACCCCCTCCTGTTACATTTGCAGAAATAAAACTCTTCCAAAGCCAAAGTTCTGTACAGATCTTGCATCAGGTCACGGTGACTCTGCGCTTTCCCAGGGGTTTAAGAAGCTGGTATGTGCGTTCTTTAAGGGATGTTGAAGGAAACAGCAGATTGGCTAAGAAGGGAAAGCCAGATCTTTAGAGGTGAGCCTGTGTACAAAATGAATGGCTTCCCCTTCCCAGGCCCTTCTTCATCCAAAGAGAAGAGGCAGTAGAACCCGCCAGCATCTGGGTCTGCCCCTGAACTAGACCAGGACAAGCACAAATGGGTCATGTTTCTCAATATGGTCTTTTGGAACTTGGACCCTAGTTTCTCCCAGGAACAGTCCTATAAATGATGAGTATAGATCTAGGAAAGTCCTCAGAAATTTATTCGGTTCGTAATATAGACACAAACTTCAGCTACGTTATTATGAGCTTAGTACGCGTTGAAGAGAATTCATCGACTTATTGTCACTATTATAATACTTCTGTAGGAAAGAGGAAAGTACGTTCCAACTTGGAGCTTAAGCTGTCAGGCAGACATCTCCCTCGGGCCCCTCTCCTCTCTTTCCCCCTTGTTAGCGGGCTCGGGGGTCATCCTCCCAGCCCCCTTCCCAGTGCAGTCACTTGACTAGCGCCTCTCTGCCCTCACCCAGAGAGAGAGAGGCCTGACATCACCAGGGAGGGGACATGGCGGGGGTTCAGGGGATTTTCCCACTCTGTAGGGTTGGCAGATGGGTGATGGGGGCGTAGATTTGTTCTCTGTTGCTCTAGAAAGCAGAACTTAGACTCACAGGTGAGGTTGTCAGGTCAGTATGAAGCAGGACTTCCTCCAGGAGGGAAGAACCTCGTGCCCCGGGACCTGCCACAAGATGCCCGTAGGTGCCCATAGATGCTTGCCTGAATCCCATGGCTAGAGCTGGCTTTGCAGAGCAGGATGGGTCCTTCACAAGGACTTTTCAAGCAGAGGTGGGGAAACCAGCCAGTGGTGAGGGCTGCTGAGAAAGGGATCCCTACTCTGGGAGAGCAGTCGAGAAAAGAATAATATTTCATTGCTTGCCCATTGTAGGCCACACACGGGGGTCAGCTGCTTCAAGTACGTCCTTCTAAGCCTCACAGAGATGGTTAGATGTGATTGTCTCCTGTGGTGCAGCTGAGGAAACAGCAGCCTAACACTTGCAGGATTACGTAGCTAAAAACACCTGAGCACAGTTTGAATTCAGCTTATTGTTTTTCTATTCTCACACTTATTCAGTTCACTGCTCTACTGGAAATGGTCCATGGTACAAGTTATCTTTATGTCGCAGTCACCCACATAGGTGACATTTTTCACTGGGAACAGGATATGCACGGCCTAAGTGTGTTTCATACATTCGGTGCCTTAGATATATGTTAGGAATATGGAGATGCAATAGCCCAAATGTGAGAGTGTGGTGTGTGGGTGTATAGGAGGAGTGGGTGTATAGGAGGAGTGGGATACTGGGCGGGTAAATGGGAGAAAAAAGGAAGAAGAAGGTGGGATTGTGGGGTTGTTGGCACCTCTGGACAAGAGCATTTCATCCTCAGGGACCCCCATCAAAATCCTTTACTCGTGGCCCATCCCAGGCCTTAGAAGTGCTTTTGGGGAAGAATGACAGGGGATTCAGACGGACACCAGGTTGTCTACTGAGAAGTTTAAAATGGGAAATGTGCAGACCTCTCATTGTATTACATTTTAGGCATGTTAAAATATCCAGCGCTTCTCTTTCTCACACTCTTCTGTTCTCCTGCTGTTTTTTCATTTTCAAATCACTGACCATATACTTATTTCTGCTCTGGTGGGAAATTCACGATTCCCCGTTTGTATTTTCTTCATTATTCTTTTTTTAAAAAATATTTATTTATTTAGGTTGCGCTGCGTCTTCGTTGTCGCAGTCGGGCTCCTTAGTTGTGGCATGTGAACTCTTAGTTGCAGCATGCGTGTGGGATCTAGTTCCCTGACCAGGGATTGAACACCGGCCCCCTGCACTGGGAGCGTGGAGTCTTAACCACTGCGCCACTAGGGAGGTCCCCTCCCCATTTGTATTTTGTTTTTAAATGTTCTGTTAGTCTAAATGAAATTAAAGGATTCAGAGATTGTCAGCTTAATAATGATAAGATTATGGATATCTGCATGATTTTATATTCATCAACCCTCTATGGCAAAAAGTACCAGGCAGCTCTGTGGGAAGCCCTCCTTCAATATTTCTGCCAGAGAGCATTAACGAAGGGCAGTCACTGTCACCTGGTCAGGATGGTTGGGACACATCACCTTCTTCCCTAAGGGGAGGTATCACAACCCACCTTGCAGCCCACTCCCCTCCCCCTGCACAGCTGAGGCTTACCCTGGACGACTGGGCAGTCCCTGGGCCTGACCTCAAAGCGGGGCAGTGCAGGCGGGGGACAAGATGCTCAGCTGCGGGATGAGGGGGCATCCCTTGCCCTGCGGTATGTGGGCACCAGGCAACTCCGTGTGTCCACAGCCCCCAGGCTCCGGGGAGGGGAAAGATGACCTCTTGCTGTTTCTTGCAGCCTCCTGCTCGGCGGCCTTGGAGAGGCCTTGCTGGTTTTCTCAGAGCGGAAGGGCTCCTAAACACAGAGAAAGTGGACTCCCAGGCTGCAGGCGGAGAACACTGCCCTGGGCTTTGGAGCTCCCTGTCCCGGAGATAGAAAGAAGAAAGCAAGAACAATGAGACACTGCTGCTCGCTGCGTCGAGGAGAACTTTTTCTGGGGTCTCTGGGCCGCTGCAGAGAGTGGACTGTGTCGAGAGGCTCCCCCAAGTCCTGCTGACTGTGCTGTGAGCCCAGCTGTGCAGAAACAGATGCAGGATTTCACCTGTATGGGGATGGCTCCGCCCACCTTGATTGCCACGCAAGCCTCCTTACTAAACACCCTTCCCAGATAAGCGTTCACTGCCTGCTAGTGGGCCCAAGGTATTGCGTTGCCTTTTTGGTTTTGTTTTGTGTTCCCCTGGAGACTCCTCTGGGGACCCCCTTTCCTTGCTGTCAGGCTGGCTTGCCTAGAACGCACACTCCCCCGCCTAGGGGCACAGAGAGAATTCCTCAAGCGGGGCTTCCACTGGGGGCGGGGGTGGAGGAGGTAAATGGGGGTTCTGGGCCAAGTAAGACACCAGCAAGGACACTACTTCTCCAGAGTGTGTGCTGAAGCCTTTTTATGGTTGTGTGTTGTGTTGAATTGCACACACCCTTTTTTGCCTACCATTAGGTTAACTTGATACTAATGATTACCAGAGGGCATAGGATTAATAAGCACTGGTGGAGGAAACACCAAACAAACGTGGCTATGTAGGGGCTTCCCTGGTGGCGCAGTGGTTGAGAGTCCGCCTGCCGATGCAGGGGAGGAGCTGGGCCTGTGAGCCATGGCCGCTGAGCCTGAGCGCCCGGAGCCTGTGCTCTGCAATGGGAGAGGCCACAACAGTGAGAGGCCCGCGTACCGCAAAGAAAACAAAACAAAACAAAACATAGATATGTAAACGCACACACAGTTATATTCATAATCCATTTAATTCCCTGATATCTCAGAGGAGGTTTCAGATCACTGAACACTGAAATATATTTTTCAGGCCAGATTAAAAATAGGATGAAAACTCTAAACCTTGCCTTTATGGGAGTCAAAAGAAATGAATTTGCATGAAATGGTCATTTGATTCTGAAGCCCAATGAAGCTTTAAGAAAATAATGTCTAACTCCAAATATTCCTGCTCATAATAGGTTTTCTGAATGCATTATACTCTGCCAGGTGTCAGTTTTGGTCATTTTGAGACATAGAAGGTAATGAAGTCCAGGGAGTCCTGTCCGGGAAGGATCCAGGCCCTGCAGGGTTGGACACCCTGTTAGTGATGAAGGACCACCTCCAGCATCTGGGAAACAAGCCTTGTCCATTCTTGGCCTTGTGAAGACTAAGGTCAGCTCAGTCAGGCCATTCTTCCTGCATTTTTTTCTCCAAGTTGTTGAAAAAAGAAACAAGATGAAACAAATAGGAATGGATTAGTATATTTGGACCTTGAGTACCTTAAATGCATTTCCTTGTCTTTTCCTGGTCTCTGCTTGTCATTTAAGGTAAACATGTTCAGAGTGACCTTTATACATATATAGTTTCACTTTGTTTTTTGTTCCTAATCTGAGATGTCAAACCTTCTACCGAGGATCAAATAGAAAATCTGGGTTTACAATTTTCTTTGTTCTTTTGCTCCCACAAAACCGTGTCTGTACACCTGAGTCCAGTTCTCTCTTTGCAGAAAGTGGCATCTGTCCAAATGTCATCTTATGTCTGTCTTTCCACGTCTCATTTGAGCAAGTGGAGATTCCTAAGGCTAGAAAGAGCCATGTACAGTTAACAAACCCCATCCCCTGTTCCAGCAGGACTGACCTCAGAAACTTCTGCAGCAGACAGAGAAAGACAAATACTGTACGACATCACTTATATGTGGAATCTAAAAAATAATACAGATGAATGTATTTGCAAAACAGAAACAGATATAGAAAACCAACTAGTGGTTACCAAAAAGGAGAGGGAAGGGAAGAGGCAAATTAGGGGTATGGGATTAAGAGATACAAACTACTGTATATAAAAAAGATGAGCAACAAGGATATACTGTACAGCACAGGGAATTATAGCCATTATCTTATAGTAACTTTTAATGGAATATAGTCTATAAAAATATTGAATCACTATGCTGTATACCTGAAAGTTAATACAATATTGTAAATCAACTATACTTCAATAAAAGAAATAAATGTACCTCAAAAAACCAAAAAACAAAATTTCTGCTGCAGAGTTTTAGACCTTTTTTTTTCTTTTTAAAGACTCTCTAACAAGGATTTTTTTTGGTTTTTGTTTGTGTGATTTTTTTAACTTCATTCCAGAGTCCCATTGTTTTTAAAATCTCAGGTCTTTTCTTACTTTGACACTAGCAAGAGGCAAAGGATAAGATGTTTCTTCAATAGACCATCCTGCTTCCTTCAGCTTCCGTTTCTTCTTGGGATTTTTTCTTCAAGCTTTTACCACCATCTTTTATGCCCAAGTTCACGTGCTCAGCTCTGAACTCAGGGTGAGCCTAGAGGGCTGTAAGTCAAGGGACTGGCCTAGATTACTGCTCTCATTCTCTGTGGCTCTCTGGGCCCCTGGCCCCCCTGGTGGGGAATCCTCAGGTTACCCCAGCACTCCCTTTTACCCGAAATGATCCATTTGGTCATGTCCTATCTTGGTCATGTCCTTGCTGGCCCCATGTCAAAGCCAGGGTGTTTTGTCTTTGTATTTGTCCAAATAAAGAATACGCTTTCTGTCAGGAGAAGCAAAGTTCTGTGTGATTGTATATTATTACTAATCTGCTGTGGATATAAGGAAAAATAAACCATTTATTTTCTCGGTAATTGGCCTTTCTCTTCTCTTCAGCCTGGACAGGAGAGTATTGCAGAAAAGGTTGTTATCCTTGGGGAGTGAGTTCTTGCATCTTAAACACAGGCCCAGACTTCTACCAGCATCCAGGCCACTTAGCTCTGCAGAGGGAGGTCCACCCAACTCCTCCCTCTAGCCCTGCCCTGTCCCGTGTAACCACCAGCCGTGTGTGGTCGTTGAGTACTGAGAGGGTGCCCCACCCCTACCTACCCCAATGGTATTTACACTCCTTGCAGTTCCCGTCTCTTTCTCTTGAATCCGGTCTAGCTCTGACTTGCTTGCTGCCAGTAGGAGGTGATAGAAGCTATGATCCCAGACTTCCAAGGCCAGGTTGAAAGCCTTGCAGCGCCTGCTTTGATCTTCTGGAACGGCCTTTGGGAGTCCTGAGCTGCCTTGTAGAAGTCTGACTCCCCTGAGGCGGCTGTGCTGGAGAGACCAGGTATAGGAGCCCTGTAGACAGTCGCTGCTGCACCCAGCCTTCTCACCACCCCACCAGGCTACCAGACATGTGAGGGGAGCTGCCCTGGACCTTCTAGGACCAGCCCATCTGCCAGCTGAGTGCCGTCAAGTGATCTCAGTCAGTGCCACGTGGTGCAGAAGCATCAGAGCCTGCATGAATGCCTGACCACAAAATCATGAGCTACAGCAAAATTGTTTGAAGCCACTAAGTTTTGGGAAAACTTGTTATACAACAGAGAGCCTCGAATTCCCTTCGTCTCAGGTGGATCCAATCTGAGCACTCTGAGACCCTCCCCTCAATAGACTTGTTCCAGGAGAACCGGTCTGCTGCAGCTGCCTTCCGCCCTGGAGCTGCCTGGAGAAGGGGGCCCCCGCCGCGTGTCCAGGGCTTTCCCAGACCCCCATTACAGGGCAGGATCTGTGCCTTTGGGTCAAAGAACCTCATTCACTCATTCATTCATTCAAAAAATACCGAGAACCCACTATGTGCCAGGCTCTGTTTTGGGCTTGTGGATGTATCTGTAAATAAGATGAGTCGCCCCGAAGCTTACTTTCTAGGGGTGGAGACAGACAATAAACAAGGAAATAATGGAACTTCAGAGAGAGGTAAGTGCTTTTAATAAAATAAAGCCCAGATGGAGACACAGACTCTTCTGAAAATCTGATGAAAAGTAAGGAATTTCTCTTCCGAAATGTGCAGTCTCTCTCTCTCACACACACACACACACACACACACACACACACACACACACACACACACACACACACACACACACACACACACACACACACACACACACAATTAAGCATGTAGTTGGGGGATTTATTCTCCCTGAAGTCCATCTGTTGGGCCTCTACTGGTTAAGAACAACTGAGTGAGAACCTCTTTGGGGGACATGGGGTGAAGTCAAGGGTGCCCATAGTGGAATGTGCTGCCGCCCCCCACTGGTCTGAGTGGAGGCCAGGTCACTGGGCCTTGTGCAGACAATGGCGGCCACAGAAGGCTCGGCCCGGTCTCGGGGGGAATCTCAGGCTGGTGTGGGAGAGACGCGCAGACTTGAACATGGGTCTTATGGTCCATTTCAAGGGCATGGTGCACCTGGTAGGAACCTGGAGAGATGCCGCGAGGGAGAAGTCCCAGCTGCGAAGCCCAGCACCGAGAATCACTGGGGGCCGTGCAGAGTGTTGCCCAAAGGGCTTCCCTCCTGAGATGTCTCACCTAATCCTCACAAGGAGCCTTTGGCGGAGGAATTGCCATTGGCCTCGTTTTGCAGAGGAGAAGGCAGACACGGAGAAGGTAAGTCACATCCCTGAGGCCCTCAGCTCGGTGGAGGGTGCGTGAGGATTTGAGGGACGTTCCCAGCCCTGCCTGTCAGCTCCCACGGTGGCTGCCCTCCCCACGCGAGTGACAGGGGACCCGAGTGAGCAGAGCCGGAGCTGGGGGCTCCAGCCATGCTCAGGCAGTAACCGCCGGCGAGGCAGGGCCCAAGAGGCCAGGAGGTGGGCTGGGTCAGGCAAGGGGTGTTTCGAAAGTCTGGCTGGGAAATTATGTTCGTGAGCACCCGTGATGCTCTAGATGGGGTGCAGGTGCCTCCCCCATGCTGTGTCACAACCTGCCCTGCTGTCTTCACAACGCTGCACTTACAGAGGACGCCTCCGAGAGCCTGACTGGACAGGAAACCTTGCCACGCTCACCACTCCTGAGCTAAGATTCCAAGATGGCTTTCACGACCCTTCTGCCCTGGCCCGTCCTGTGTTATGCGTTGTCTGTGGGCACTGCCCACGTCACCCCCACCACGGACCGCTGGGTTCTGAACAAACCAGACGAGCCAAGCCCCCCACCGGTGGCCCTCGTACAAGGTCCAGGGCAGTGCTGTCCGCCGTGGGCGTCGGCCACTCGGACCCCACGCTGGCCGTCTGCCTGGCGGCTCCCGGGTCCTCTGACCTGGGCAGTAAACCCCTGGGAAGGCTGAGCCCATCCTGGAGCTCACACGGGGCTCCCCTCTGTTCTGGAGACGTCTCAGAGACTCAGACATCCTGTGCTCCTCGTGGAACGGGGGATCCTTTGCTCCTGCTGTGAGCTGATTTTCGGTGGCCTGGCCAGCAGAGGCTTGCCCTGTGCAAAAGCAAACCTTGGCACACAGACCTTCGTCCAGTTCCATCCAGGCCCAGCCGGGGAGGGGTCTGAAGGGACCGCGCCCCGCTCCACCCCCCAGCTCCCCTCCCTTGGCCGCTGAGGGTGGAATCCCATTTAAACAACCGCCTGAGCCAAAGGGAACATTTGAGTCATTTATTTCCTTCTCGCTGTGTGAAGAGGCCCACGGGCGGGCGAACACAAGGCCTCTGTGCCTGTTTGTCTTCACACCCATCACTCCGAGTGAGCCTCCGGGAGAGCAGTGGAGCCCTTGGAAACGTGGGGATTTAATCCAGGCACCATTCCCTGGCCGGTGGATTTGCATGACGCATTAAGAGGAGCTGTTTAGCGAAAAGGGCTCTAAGTGGGAGATAGAACCCCAGGTTCTGTCCAGGCTCTCTCACCACCCCAGCAAGCGATAGCCATCATTCCTCCGTTTATCTCCTCTTCCCTTCATTCATCACACACCTACTCTCCAGCAGAGCTGGCCGCTGCTGGAGGGGAGGCCCGGCTCTTCACACAGGGGAGGCTGTGGGCAGGGTCTGCTTCGCACGGAGAAAGTTGCAAGTTGTCCCTTGTCCTGGCGGAGCAGCTCTGGCGACCCTCTATGTGATTGTCGAGTACAGCAAACGCACCCTCCCTATTCTCAGGGAGGCCCTGAGTCGACAAGAAGACCTGCAGACTGAGCTCTTTTAAAAAAAATAACAGCTTTATTGAGATATAATTTACATACCCTAAAATGTACCATTTTGTTTAAGGTGTTGGGTTTCTTTCTTTCTTTTTTTTTTTAAGTCGTTATTGAATTTGTTACAATATTGCTTCTGTTTTAGGTTTTGGTTTTTGGGTGTGAGGCATGTGGGATCTCAGCTCCTCCACCCGGGATCCAACCTGCAGCCCCTGCATTGGAAGGCGAAGTCTTAACCACTGGACTGCCAGGGAAGTCCCTAAGATGCACCCGTTTAAAGTGTACAGTTTGGTGGGTTTTAGTATATTCACAGAATTCTGCAACCATCGCCACTATCTAATTTGAGAACATTTCCGTCACCCGCAAAAGAAACCCTGTACCCGCTGTCACTCATTCCCCCCCACCCCGCCACTCCCACTGACCCAGGCAATCCATTTTCTATCTCTGCACACGTGCCTGTTCTAGAGATTTCCTATGAACAGGGATCGTGCAGCATGGTGTTGGCTGTCCTCTGGGGAATAAAGGGCCTGGGTCCCTCGGTGGTGGTGAAGCTGGACAGGGGAGAGGAGGCCCGGTCACCACAATCCCGCCGGTGGTACCACTTTAAAAAGCTCCCAGATCTGTCCTCATCTCTCCAGGGGTCTTGAAGGTACAATGGAGTCAAACCCGTCATTCTATTTGTGTGTGTGTGTGTGTGTGTGTGTGTGTCGACTACTCATCACATGTTCTCTAAGTAAAGCACTCTATCCCAGGAGAAAGGAGAGAACAGACGTGGCGGGTTTGCAGGTTTGCCCTCGACAGAACAGACTCACGCCCACAGGTGACAGAGGACGTGGACCGGGGGGGAACCGAGGGCACTGCCGTGAGAATTTTGAAACGATAGAAAACAATCAGAAACAATGTATATCAACAGCATGTGTAAAATAAGCTACAGTTCAAAGTTAAGCTGAATAACCAAACCATGAACATTACCTCCAACTAATATTTGCTGTTATTTAGAACATTGCACATGTTTTCAATAACTTAAAAGTGAATTCTTCACATCTCCTAATCCCCCCAGGAAGTACAAGTTTCTTTTCAGTAGATTTAAATAATACATCCAAATATTTACCCATAGTAGGAGATTCTGGCATTAACTATAGCTGAGTTTAACAGAAATATAGAAAATCATGAAGATATATGCAGCGTTTAAAGATGATCACTTGTAGCAGTTCCTTAGAAGTCCTAGGGGAGAAAGGCAGTTCTCTGCTTCCTAACAGCACCTAAGGTTTATGCTGCATAATGTAATTCAGCAGGACAGCGTTCTGACCAATGATAAGCAACTTATAGAAAATTCTTTCTCCTCTTCAATGTTTCATTTTAAAGCTACTATTTTGACCGTCTCCAGCCCCAGCCCCAGCCTTGGCCTCACGGTGGAGGCAGTTCGTAACCTCACCTCTGCGTGTGGGGAACGGATTCTATGACGGAGGGTCCGTGACTCCCCGCTCGGCGGCCCACCACCCACCCCTCCCAGCCATGTCCGTTTGTCCATCCTGCAGGCTATGGCTCAGCTTGGCCCCAGCTGCCCCAGGAGTGCTGGGGCTCCGAGCCCGTCTCCAGGACCCAGACGAGCTCAGGATCCAGATGGCTAATTGCTAACCCCTTATACATTTCCTCTTCCTCAGTGTATTTGTTTGCTAGGGTTCCGGTAACAAAGTACCACAGACTGAATGGCTTAAACGGTAGAAATGTCTTGTCTCACGGTTCTGGAGGCTGGAAGTCCAAGATCAAGGTGTCGGTGGGGTTGGTTCCTTCTGACGGCTGAGAGGTGTGGCTCTGTTCCTGGCCTCTCTCCCTGTATCTCTTCCCATGGTCTCCTCGCTATGCAAATTCCCCCTTTTTAGAAGGACATACGGGATAAGGACCCACCCTAATGACCTGATTTTAACTTGATTACCACTGCAAAGACCTTATCTCCACATAAGGTCACTGAGGTACTGGGGATGAGGACTCCAACATATCTTTATGGGGTGGGAGGACACAATTCAACCCATAACACTTAGTAATAGAAGTTAGATGTATTTGAGCGACTGTGTATAAAGCTAACAGATACATTCCCAGCCTCTCTTGTAACCATGCAGCTTATCTGAGTAGGTTCCAACCAAGGAGATGTAAGCAGAAGTTGGTGGGTGAGACTTTGGGGACAGTTGCTTAAAAGAGCTCAGAGAGGTAAATCTTCTGCCTTCCTTCCGCTTCTTGCCTGGGTTGAGGACATGATAGCTGGAGTTCTAGCATCTATCTTGGGCCTTGAGACAACCTTGAAGTTGCAAGTTGTGGCCTTAAGATAGTGGAACAGAAGCTAGAAGGAGGCTGGGTCTCTGATGAGATAATGGGGCCACCATGCCACCTGAGGACTGCCCACCTCCAACCATTTTAAGTGAGAGAAAATAAAAAATTCTCCTTTGTTATTTCTAGTCTCTGTTACGAGCCCCCAAGGAGCCAGGATGGTGCCGTGGGGAAGACATGTACTAATACTTTGGCACGAGACAGACCTGATTGGGTCTGGACCCTCCTCTGGACCATTTATACACACAGTTGTCTCACAGCATAGAAATGACCTCTCTGCTTGTCTGCCCTCCCCCTACATGGTGAGCTCCTTAAAGGTAGGGTCCATGTCTGTTTGTCTTTGTTTTCCTGGTGCCTTGCACAGAGCTGCACATAAAAGTGCTCACTGAGTGTTGATCTGAACAGATTTTAAACCCTCTACACTTACCAGCTCTGTGGTCTTGGACTCTGAGTCTTAATTTCATTAATGATTAAAAAAAAAAAGGAGGTTATAATACCAGGGCTGTATTAAAGATGAAACACGAATAAATGTATAGCATTTAGCATTTGTTGGATGTCCAAGGAGCAATAGCCCTCATTAGTATTAAGACCACATTTTCTACAAAATCCTAGTTCTAGGCCCGGTGTGATGTTCCATTTACTTCTGATGACCAGACTTTTGCTTTGTCCTAAGAGCAAGTCTCTGACATACACACATTGTAGTCATCGGGTTCCCGTCTTATTCTCTTTGACTTCTTTTGGTCTCGAGAACCTCATCGGTACACAAGTCCCTGGGTTGCCTGGGTTCCAATTCTGGCATCTGCTAGTCTGTCCGTTTGAGTGCAGGTAAGCCTTCCATGCTCAGCTTGGTGATCATCTAAGTCAGGACACAGGGAGCATGGGGGGCTTTACATTCTATCTGATGGTCCTGGTCATAGAAGAGGGCCTTCCCATGAAGAGAGCAGCAGAGATGGCCCCAGCGTTCCACCCTTCCCAGTGCCCAGGCCATTTGCAATGCGATGGAGCCATTTCCCCACTGCTTGGATCTGAGCTCTGGATGATAAATGCAGTGAAAGTGACACTGCCAATTTTGGGTTAAGGCCTTGAGAAGTCTCAGACACCTCCACTTGTGTTCTTAGACTTCTCTGAGCCCTCTTCTTGACCAGTTCAGCAAGAATCCTGCCAAGCCAGTTTAGCAAGAATGCCCCCTCCCTCCACTTGGTACCTAACCAAGTTCCTCTTGGTATTTTTCCATCCACTGACTCTCTCACCCTGCCCATTGGCTATAAATCCCCAGCTGCTTCTGTTGTGTTCACAGTTGCATTCAATTTTTATCTCCTATTACAATCGTCTGGACCCCTATTGCAGGAGTCTTGAATAAAGTTTTCCTTGCCTGTTTAACTCTACCTGACGCACGTTTTCTTTGACTGCTTCCATCATGAGAACAAGCCCGGACTAGTCTACTGGAGGATGAGAGACCACGTGGAACAGAGCTAAGTCCTCCCAGCTGAGGCTGTCCTAGACCAGATGCCCTCAGCTGACAGCAGTCACATAAACAAGCCGGGTCAATATTGGATGCACTAGGCTCAGGCCAGCCGACCCCAAGGCTCATGAGAAATAATAAATATTCGTTAGTTTGCTCCACTATGATTTGGGGTGATTTGATTTGCAGCAATATTGTGTCAATAGCCTATTGGTACAGAGGAGAAGAAAAGGGAAGAAAAGCAGAGCAGGACCTTTTGAAAGACTCCCCCTGTCTTGAGCACCGTGGGTCCTGCATGGTGTTACGATTCCCGTAGCGATAGTGAGAGACAGCCCTGTGTCTTTGGCTGCCACTCCCGGAAAGGAGGGACTAGAGCTGCAGCGGACTGTGTGGGTCCCACAGGCACCAGGCTGCAATAGAGAAGGGAGGGAGGATGGGGCACTGGGCAGGAAGGGACCGGCTAGTTATGGGGCTGCCCTCATGGGATGCGCCAGCTAGGGAACAACCAAGTCCTGTATTCCAAATCCCTTCAAGTGACAGCACTGGGACTGAGCTATTCATAGCAGGGGAAGAACTCTGCAGTGTCCGCGGTGGAACGCACCCTGAGTCAAAGTGCAGGAGTCAAAGTCGCCCCTCGAACGTCCTCCTCCTCAGTCCGGGGCTCCACCCTGCCCGGGCCTCCTGTCCTCCCCCACAGCTTCTCTTGCCCCCTCAGCCCTTTACTCTTTTTCTAATTTTTAAAATTGTGGTAAAAGATGCATAAGGTAAAATTTATCATTTTAAACCATTTTTAAGTGTACAATTCAGTAGCATTAAGTACATTAACAGTGTTGTACACCATCACCACTGTCCATTTCCAGAACTTAAAAAAATCTCAAATAGAAATTCAGCACCCATTAAATAATAACTCCCCATTCCCTCTACTCCCTGGCGTCCCAGCCCCCAGCCCCTGGTAACCTCTATTCTAGGTGCTGTGTTTATGGATTTGCCTGTTCTAGGTACATCATTTGAGTGGAATCATATATTTCATTGGCCAAAAAGTTTGTTTGGGTTTTCCTGTAACATCCGAATGAACTTTGGGGCCAACCAGTATTTGTCCTTTTGTGCCTCTCAGCCCTTTATTCTTCTTATTTTTTGGTTGCGCTGGGTGTTAGTTGCAGCACTTGGGCTCCTTAGTTGCGGCATGTGAACTCTTAGTTGCAGCATGCATGTGGGATCTAGTTCCCTGACCAGAGATGGACCCTGGGGCCCCTGCACGGGGAGCATGGAGTCTTCACCGCTGCACCACTAGGAAAGTCCCTCAGGCCTTTATTCTTACCAAAAGTTTTGTTTCCAGACACCTGAAAAGCAGCCCACCAGGGATATGTGCTTTCTTTAATTCCCATCCCCCTTCCTTTGACCTGCAAGTGTCGGGTTACATGACCTTGGCCTTGGGGAGCCCCTGTCCCCATCAAATCCCCAAAGAAAACATACATATCAGGGGATTCCCTGGTGGCGCAGTGGTTGAGAGTCCGCCTGCCGATGCAGGGGACACGGGTTCGTGCCCCGGTCTGGGAAGATCCCACATGCCGTGGAGCGGCTCCGCAACGGGAGAGGCCACAACAGTGAGTAGGCCACAGCAGTGAGAGGCCCGCGTACTGCAAAAAACAACAACAAGAAACACACAAATCAGTCTTCCTGACCACACTGAACAGGGGCTGTGAGAATGCCCCGCCCTGCATTTTCCTTTCCGCCTTTTGGGCCCAGCTGTTCTCACCACCAGCTCCGCACCCCTGGCTGCGCTCGCTCCAGTTGGACGGGGAGCATCGAGGTCACTGTGAGCCTCAGGTTTGTCTAACCGACCCCCAGAGGGCAGGGTCCACATTCCTTGAGCAGCCCCAAGGGGCCCGCCCAGTTTTAGGTCAAAAGCTCCACAAGTAAGCTGAGCCTTAATAGCAGAGGCCCTGGCTTGAGGTGGGCTGGAATCAGGCCAGCCCAGTGGGGTCGGAACACCCAGTGGGGCCTGAGGTCTGTAGGCAGCTTGTCTGTGAGTCAATGAGGTAAAGGAGATGATGGGGAAAATGCAGAATATTTCCGTTTCCACCCTCTGCTGCTCCTCCCTGCAGCCTCCACAGCCTCACACACACACACACTCACACACATGTTCTTTCACACACTCACACACTAGCTCACACCTGCCTCAGGGACTCATGTTTTCATGGCCTGAGGTGAGAGGGCTACTCCGGGCATAAATCAAAGAGGTGTTCTCCAGGACCCTGGGGGCCGTGAGCCGTGGGGTCAAAGGTGACCCTGAGGGGGAGAGAGAGGGTTCGCTCTCACTTCCTTGAGAGCTCAGGGCTGCTTTGGCCCTTTGGCACCCTGGGGACAGCACCTGGGGGCCCGTGGGCAGGGGCAGAAGCGGGCCTTGAGGTGAGGAGGCGGCCTCAAGAGGCTTGAGGGCCTGCAGAGACCCAAGGCGGCGGGGAAGAGGGAGGGGGGAAGGGAAAGGGCCAGCAGGGGCAAGGGCTGACGGCTTGTTGTTCTGTGTCTCTCCCCCGGGGACTCTCAGGTTGCCTTCCATCAACTTCGCCCCCAGCAGGAGCGCACCAGACAGTAAACTCCACCTTGTCCTCAGGCATGGAGTTGATTTTCATTCTTTACTTTCATTCTGAAGCTGATTCTTCATTATCGAGACTTCTCTACTTGCCTTTCCTGCGTGGTCTTTCCCAGCCCCCTTGGTCAGGGGGGTGCATGGCTGCCTCTGTTGGGCAGGGGGTTCTGGGCTGGAGTTGAGGAACCCCACGGAGCCCCAGTTCTTTACAGTGGGAAAGGTAATCTAGAACCTGAAACCTCGTAGGTTTGCAGACGTACACAGGAAAAAGTTATATATGTCTATATGATATGTATGTGTAAACACACATTCACCACACATGTATGTACATATGTATATGTACGGGAACCACACACAGACCGTTGATGAAGGTATGCTGAGTAGCCCGGCACCCAGCACATCATAAGCCATAAGTGTTATTGTTGACCCTGATCATCATCTGGGACTCTCCCTAGCAGTTGGCTTTCTGCGGCAGGGGACTTGGGGTGTCCGAGCAAATGGAGTGTGACAACAAGGTAAAGTGACTTTAAGATCTCTTAGCACGTGGAACATGCTGTCACCCAGAAGCCCTCGTGCATTCATTCGTTCCTCCAGGAAGTCACAGAACAGCGCAGATTACCTTCTCTACACGTTCAAAAGCACCAACCTCAAACGGCTCCCTGCTCTATGGAAACGAGCATTTCTCAGGCTGGTTCACTTTCCCCGTCTCTACAACTATTCCAGACGTTTTCGCTCTCTTCAAGCCCCATCCCCTCCTTGCCCTCCTCCTTCCCGTTTGGGTGGGCCCCGCCACTTAAAGGGAAAATGGAAGCTGTCAGGAGAACAGTCACCTTCCCGATCTCATCTGGACAAACCTGCTCACCTGGGCACGTCTCTCCCCTGCTTTCCCCAATTGAGGAGTCCTTCCTCTCCGACTTCCCATGACTCCCTCGCCTCTGCTCATTTTGATTCCAGCCCCTCCTGCCTCCTCAGGACCTGCCCTCTCTTGGTTATTTGAACTTATCCCTCTCAGCCGGCTTTAAATACCCTCAAGTCTTTCAACACAACAACAAGAGAACGAGGACGCAAAACGTCGACCTTGACGTCTTTCTTTAACCTCGCTGTCGTAAGCTGGCTCGCCGAGTATGACCAACACACTTCCATGAGACAAAGCCGAGGGCATTGCTGCCGCCCTGGCAGGGAGGGGAGGACAGCACCGCTTGGATTTCAAAGCCAGGAAGACAAGGTCAGCATTTTGGTTTGAAGTGAGTACTGTATCTCAGTGTGGGGAGTTAGGATCAGGTAACCATCACGACACCACAGTCCAGGATGGGTGGAGATGGCAAGGTGAGGGGTTCAAAGAATCTTCAGGCACACACACTGGAGATGCTTTTCACGGAAGAGTTGTCTTGGGGGAAGTTTGCGTGGTAAACACTATTTGCTTGGGAGCACAGTCCCCCCAAGAGTAAAGAAATGCTACTGAAGATAGTAGAAGACTCTGGGTGGGCAGTAAGGTGTGGTTTCACTTCCCTCACCTAGGCTGAGCGTGGGTAGAACGTTTTGGTTCTCAGCCTCGAGCTTCTGCCCTCGCTCCTTCCTCCCGTTCACGACTACACTTCTCAGAAAAACCCTTCTCTGCTTGCTCAGGCCATTCCCTCCCCTCCCACTCATTCCTTAGCCCTGCAACCCGACTGCAGGCTCCCTGGAAAGCAGGGCTCACTACGCCAAAGCCTGGATGCCACGGGGGCCTCGTCATCTCCCCGTCGAGCTCCTGGGGGCAGCACTTGGGGGTAATTTGGAGCAGCAAGGCACCCAGAGCCCATCTGCCACCTCTCCCAGGTGCTGGGTCGCCAAGGGGCAGCCAGCACCAGTGTCTGCCCAGCCGTGGGGACACGAAAGGAGCCACGGCGACTCCCTTGGGCTGGGTGGCGGAGAGTAAATAAGTGAAATGCCATGGGAATCAGGAGACTTCCAGCTGGACCCAAAGAAACGGGCTGGGAGCAGGAAATGGAATCAGGCCACTTGGAGGATCGCTGCGGAAGGACACTTCCTTGTCATCTCTCCGAGTCTCCTGAGATCCGAACTCCTCAAGTCTAGGGTCCATCACAGGCCAGGGCAGGCGGTCTCAGCCCTTCCCAGCCTCTCACTCCAAGCTCTGCAGCCCAGGGCTGGTCTGGTCTGACTAGGGCCAAGTTGGTGGGTGGCCTGGAACTCTGGACGAAAGTGACCCAGAGGCCAAGTGCAACGTCGGCTTTGCTTTGGGGGTTCATTGAGCAGAAGGCCCTTCCTTGGAAACATCTGTGCCCCTGTCTGGCTTCAGGCCTCTGGTGTCCTTGTCTTTCCCCAAGTTTAGCCCTCAGGAAAGTGACCTTGTGAGGGAAGGGGGAGAGGTCCCAGGAGAGTATCGGGGAGTCAAGGTGAAATAGGACTCCCAGGTGTTAATAGGCCTCGCCAAACTCCTTATACTGACCCCCTTCCAAGAGGTGACCACCTGCCCAGCCTCCGCCAGGTAAAGATGGTTCGAGAGCTGGGTCCCTGCACCCTGTACTACTCTTCCATAACCACCATGCTCTGGCCTCTCCACCACCCTCTTCCCTTCCTGGCTGGGGCCCAGGCAGTTAGGTCCTTGCCTCTCTGCACGGCAGCCCTGACCACCCCTGCTTGCCCTGCACAGAGGCCGTTCCATTTCCTCCGGGTCTCTAGGGAGCTCATTCACCGTCTGCACCCCTGACCATAGATAACATGGCCTACTGGTCCTCTGAGGGGTCACATCACCCAGCTGCACCACAAGGCTCCAGCAGCCATCTGCCCCATGGGACGGGGCTCATCTCATTGGGCTCGTAGTGGTCCCGGCATTCCCTCTACCCCTACCCTCTGTTCCCTGCCCTCCTACCACCCAGCTCCTCTGAAGGATCAGGTGCAGACCTACCTTTCTCCAGCTGCCTGGCAGAACGTCATCTTCTGAGCACAACAGTCAGAAAGGTGTCCTTTCCTCCAGGCTTGCGCCATGGACACAACTTGGTGGGTGAAGCTACGGCTGGATTCCAGCCTGCCACCCAGCACCTCCTCACCGCTGCACAGCTGTGCACTCCATGGAGACCCCGGGTCGCCTAGACCCTGAGTTACTGCACCTTCCCCATCTGGTCCTAGATGCCATAGCTGTGCTCCAATAGCCTCCTCTATAGAGCAGGAATTTTTATTTAAATTCTTTGCTAACTCAGTGAAGTTCAGTTATAAAACTAATTATGTCCATTTATGGAACACCTATAGGTGTCTACTGTAACATCTCACTTGATCCTCCAGAACCCCTCTGATGGGAGGTATTAAGACCCCCTTAGGAGGCCAGCACCCTTCAGTGGCTGGCTTGAGGTCACCCGGTCTGCCGGCCCCGGAGCCCCCTCCTTCCTTTCTGTGCCCGCCTCTCCCAAGGTCATTGCCTCTGGGCTCCCCATGGGCTGCTACTGAAAATCATCCTTCTCGCTCTGGGCCCCCCTGCTTCTGGCTGAATGCTCTTCCCAGAAAAATCTCTTGCCCGCAGTCTCCCCTTGAAAACCGCTTCCTCCCCTCTCTCCAATACATAAGGAGAGGGGAAAGGAATCTATTCCACTTGTGTCTTGTTTATATTTTGCAAATAAAAATGAAAATTGGTTTCATGGGAGAAGGCAGGTGCCTTAGGAAAAAATTGCACCTGGTTTAGAATCTCATAAAACAGTCTGTAGTTTTCCCCAGGGACTTCCAGATACGCCTCAAAGGGGATCTGCTTCCTTTTTCTTAAGCCAGTAAAAAAATATATAGAGTGAGTGGTTCCGGCAGAGATGCCATCAGCCTCCCCGCTGGACCCCCGAATTTTCTTGCTGGTCATCATTTACGATGAGCTCCTGTTCAGAAGCCCCTCATTAGAAAACCACCAAGAATCCGAGGTCCCCAGGGAAAGCCCAGTTGGCAGAGGGGGACTGGATACCACCAGTGCCCTGAGGAGGGCTGTTCGGGGTCAGGTTCACTGTAGCTAAAACGCCTTTTTTTTTTGCGGTACGTGGGCCTCTCACTGTTGTGGCCTCTCCCATCACAGAGCACAGGCTCCGGACGCGCAGGCTCAGCGGCCATGGCTCACGGGCCCAGCCGCTCTGCGGCATGTGGGATCTTCCTGGACCGGGACACGAACCCGTGTCCCCTGCATCGGCAGGCGGACTCTCAACCACTGGGCCACCAGGGAAGCGCCCAAAATGCCTTTTTTTAAGCGATATGTGATCTTCTTGAGCTTTCCCATCCATGTGCTCCTGCTTTCCAGAATGCTTTGGAAGTATAGGCAGCCCTCGATAGGCCATCCTTGATGGGACACCCTGTCCTCTACTCTGCCAGCTGGCTGTGTCAGGCGGGCTTGGCACCAGCATTGCCAAGTGAAGTGAGTTCAGTGAGGAAACTATTTATGGAGGCGTGGACAGGTTAAGGGACCAGGAAGCGGTGGTGAGACCCGGGGACGAGCAGGGTCCTTTGGGTGGGGTGGGGGCTGACTGTGGAACACCTCCCTGGACCTGGTTTTCCTCCTGCTGTCACTCTCCCTCAGTGTCTCTCCTTGTCAGAACCTCTTCGGTAGCCGGAGGGCAAGGGGACCTGGGTAGTGTGGTCTGCGGGGTGGAACCTGAGTGGGACCCGAGGAGAGAACTGAGAGCTGCAGAGAACTACCCGCCCAGTGTGGTGATTGTTTTGTGATGGTTTATTCAACCCAAGCAATATTTGGTAAATTTCATGTGCTAGGCACTGTGCTGGGCGCTGAGGGATAGGGCGATGGATTTCTGTCTCTGGCTTCTCACCAATCTGTCCAGGTGCCCCAGTAAGGAGTCTCCTTGATTTCCTCCTGTCTTCTTGATCTTCACTCACTGGACCAAACAATTGCTCTAACTTGCCCACCTTGTCACCTGTGTGCCAGGCTGATTCCTGAGTGGCGGTTTCCAACCCTGTTGCCTTGGGCTCATCCATTCCAGGTCCATCCGGGGAGTCTGTCCTGCCCCTGGAGCATCCCCACTGTTGGGGCTCCTTCTGGAGAACAGTATCACGGCACCTGGAGAGGGTGCCTTCCACTTCCAGTGGTCTCTCTCCAACCTCTTGAAGCATCTCAGGGGAGACCCATGGAGTCCTTGCCGTCACCCACAGAACACAGGGTAAGACACATTTTATAAAATGCTACGTGGACCTCAATGAAGGTCAATCTGGAATCAAACTGGAGATCTGTTCATCATGATGTCCCAAGGTCATGACTGTACAGCTCTCCAGCTCTGGTAGAGGGGGCTCATGCTCCAGCACCCACCACGGCTCTGACCCTCCACTGTCGCAACTCTCCACCTGGGCATGGACCCGAGAAGCTGAGATACAGGCCTCATCCAGGCAGTGACCTTAGTCAACACCGGATGAAGCGATCACTATAAGCCAGCTCTGCGCTGGGACCTCCTATCGGTTAACTGTACCTTTATCCAATTTAAATCTTTCTGGCCATGTGCATCCACAAAAATGTTAGATGAGGCAGTTAGGTAAACAACTGTCAAAACTACCTTTCAGTGAGAGACTGGCACTGTTCTTTTTGGTGTTAAAAACCATCTACAGGACTTCCCTGGTGTCACAGTGGTTAAGAATCCGCCTGCCAATGCAGGGGACACAGGTTCGAGCCCTGCTCCGGGAAGATCCCACGTGCCGCGGAGCAGCTAAGCCCGTGCGCCACAACTACTGAGCCTGCGAGCCACGACTACTGAAGCCCGCATGCCTAGGGCCCTTGCGCCGCGACAAGAGAAGCCGCCACAGTGAGAAGCCCGTGCACCGCAATGAAGAGTAGCCGCCCACTCACTGCAACTAGAGAAAGCCCGCGCGCAGCAATGAAGACCCAACGCAGCCAAAAATAAATAAATAAATAAAATTAAAAAAAAAAGACATTACAGAGATTTGTAAAAAAAGTAAAACAATGCCACTCTTCCCACTAGATTAAAAAGAAAATCTACAGTTCCTGTTTTAGACAACTTTATACATGAGTAGTATCTTTTTTCAGACAGAAAATTTATTTCCTATGCGTATTGGAGGAATAATACCTCTCAGATTTTAATGCATACAAATGTCCACAGAATCTTGTTGAGATGCAGATTCTGCATTTGTAACTAGACCCCAGGGGATGCCAACTCTGCTGGTCCTCAGACCACACTTTGAGTAGCAAGATGGTAGCGGGAGACGGTACACGGGTAAGTACCATCCTTGCCAGGTGTGTCTTCAGGGTTCAGCCAGCTCAGTGTTTGAAGACTTTCTGGAATATCTCTTTAGAAGTCTGCATGGCCCTTTGTGCAATGGGGGCTGTCAGAGCGAGCACTCCCTGCCTTGACAGTGAGAGGACCATGCCCTTGAATTATTATTTTCTTCTTTTATAGCTTTTTGCCTTGTTCTGCCTTGCACTTGCACTCCTGGAAGACGTTTTCAAGTTGGTGCTGACAATATGTGACTCCAAATATCTAGCCTTGATGCTTCCTCCCTCGTCCGGTCCTCAACACTCTACCTGGCCCTGCTGGGACCTGGCCAGCAATGTGCTTAACCAAACCGTCCTGACAGCTCCTAGGAGATGAACTCAGGCTGTCCCTGGGGCAGGGGAGCCCTGGGACGCTCCACCCCACACAGAGAAAACAATGAACAGGTAACAAAACTACCTGGCTCACATTGCTTTGTTCCAGCCTACCCCTCCTCGGCACAGGCAGATTGCAACGGAGGCAAGAAGGCCGGCCGTTCTGCACGGAACCGGAAACGTCTAAGAAAGAGTTCAGTGGTAGGGCGATGAACAGACCTGTGTGCTGCTGCGGGAACGGAGGGGCCCGTGGCGCGCAGTGGTCTGTGCGGAGTACGGGGAGGCCCAGAATGGGTGTGCTGGGTGGGCCGCCAAAAGAATAGAGGAAGTTTGGGTCAGGAGAAAAAAACCAAGGAAAACAAACAGCTCTGCCTTTGGTGTGGATTTCCTGCTTTAATGCAGGTTTGATTGGGGGGAAAGAAGGGAAAGGAGTGACCTCTACTGTCACTGGCCTGAGGCCTCCAGGCCTTTGGGGGATGGGGACTGATCCTGCCCGGGCAGGGCGCACAGCGGGCCCACTGCTTGGGGACAGGGCAGCTGCCACCAGGCCGGCTGCTCCTTGCTTTCCATCTCTAACCTGACCTCACAGTCAGGGCACCAGAGGAGAGACACCCCCGGTCCGCCAGGCCAGTCTGGGGAAACCAAGTCAGGTGGGGCGGCTCCTGCCATCCCGAGGAGCGTGGGCTTCCCCAGACCCTTGGCCTTGAGAACTGCAGAGCCTTCAGGCAGCCCAAGAGGGAGCAGGGCTTGCAAGGGGTCCAAGCCTGCCGCTGTGGTGGACGGTGGAAGGGCAGAGCCTCGGGGTCTTCTAGAACAGTCTGCTGAGCGGCCGCCTTCTCTCCACACAGGCACAGGCTGCCTCCACGACTCCTTGCCAAAGCCCGAGTCTGGGAAGTGACTGGCAGTCACCACATTCCAGGAGGCGCCGGCAGTGACCTTGGAGCCCTGGCCGCCGCCTCATTCCCCTTTTCCTTCGGAAAGCTCATGTGATGGACAAGGTAAAGGAGAGCTCTGGACAGAATCTTTCATTCTCAGCCTCCTTCCCAACTGAATTAAAACCCATAAACTCCCCACTTAACAAACCCACAGGTCAAAACAGTTGTTTAAATTGTCTTAACAAAATGGACCCACAACTTCTTAAGTCCACCTCATAAATGCCCCAAACCAAACTGCCCCAAACCCAAGAACCTGAGCCTGGTTTTAAGACACAGGCAGGATGCAGGGTGTTGCCCTCTGCACATCTGGGCCGGTGGCCCGTGTCACCTATAGGATGTCCCCTGAGCTTGGCGGGAGACTCAAGGCAGATGGGTGGCGGGGAGCTACAATTTCTAGATGCCAGTGGCCTCGCATCTCTGAGAGGCTTTCCACCCACCAGGCCCTCACCGGGGAGCTGAGTGGGCTGGGAACCAGAGGGCTTATCAGGGAGAAGCAGGTGACAGACACCAGCAGAGGAAGGTCAAGGGCGGGTTATATTCAGGTGATGGAGACATTCTGAACACTTCCTGTTTCTTTCCCAATTTGCCTCATAAACAGTAGGTGTCCCAGAAATAGTAGTTAATCTATCAAGCCCAAGAGATCGCGTTCATCATACCCCTCAACAAAATCATCTCACGACTGAATCCAGCTAAGGAAATTTGTTAGCAAAATATTTATGACTAAACTCTGTTACTCTGGGTCCTGTTTGCTCTCCCCCTGGCCACTCCTTGAATTCCTCCAACCTGTGACTGTCAGATTCTTTCAAGCTCTGCTGACTAAAGCCCGGTACCCCGTCGCCACTTCTCTGGGGTGATTGCAAAGCTCCGAATCTGTGTGTCAAACCGAGGCGGGGATGGTGGCAGAGGAACTGTAATGCAGGGCGAGGGTGATTGGTGAGACGTCACACGTCTACACATACACATACGTGGATATAGAAACAATAAAATCTTTTAATTCTCTCTTTACAGGGCCACAGGCTTCCTTCCGTCTGGTGAACCACAATGGGCGCCTCTCTCCGGCAGCTACGAGGGCACAGAGCGATGAGGTGTCTCCATGCAGGTCGTCCCCGTGAATCGGTACAAGTAGCAACGAAAACTCTGCACTGACAGCCCTGGGGACACGGTGATGCTAAGAGCTGTTGCCTCTTCGATTGACTCGGCCTCAGTCAAGATACGGTTTGTCCCAACTGTCAAAAACCTCAAAACACCCATCATGCGTCTTACCCCTAACCTGGATTTTATAAAACACTTTATATAGACAGGTAGATACATAGGTAGCACAATAAATGTGCCTGTGATGCACTCTAACATAGAGCACAGGAATACACACACGGATCCCGACCCCGCCATCTCCACAGCAGGGAAAGTGTGAAGGTTCGTGTACACGCAGGACGCGATGGCGGAAAGGTATAGAACGTCACATGCCACACCCTTCCACGCAGCCCATCCGAGTGAGAGCTTGTCTTTGTCCCATGGGTGGTAGGAGCAGTAACAGAAACAATGTCATTTTCTAAGGACAGAAGCTGTCCACCTGGTACGGACAGAGTGACTGTTATCCAGAGATTAGGTAGAAATAATTGCCGAGGGTCAGCCTGGCTCCTGACCCCAGGCTGAGGTCTGTTCTGCAGAGGGTGGGGCTGGCTCTGCGGGTGGAGGCCTGATGTGACATCTCTCAAACACACACTCAGCCACACGCTCCAGAGGAAAGTGCACTTCCAACAGCGGATACAAAAATAGATTGGCACGCTCTTTTGACACACTGAGGGTATCTTTTAGAAGCTCTCTCCCAACTTCTGCAAATTCTCGTCCCCAATCTGCTCTAGAACTTTGCACTCCGAGTTGGAACAGGGCTGGAGAGAAGGCCCTGGACCACGCCTGCCAGGTCTGCGTGTGGTCGCGAGGAAGTCTGGGTGAGGCCAGCTAGGAAATCTGGTGAGTGGGGAGCTGGGAGAGCCATCTTCTGCTCGGGTCTCCCCTTCCTGGCTGAGCAGTAAATGGTTCACAGCCCATCTTGGCTGGCCAGATGGAAGACTCCCTGAAAAGTTCCTGGTACTGCTTCTACACAAAAACATGTCGAGTGGAGAAAAGTTTGCTGTGTTGAGTTCTATTTTTGTATTTCCAGTAGCACGCGCTGCCCCAGTGAGCTCAGGGGAAGTGGTCCCGGCCCTCCTAGGAGGCCTGTGCTAGGAGCTCTGGACCAGGCGTCTGTAGTGGGGCATGACTTCGTGCTCCGGCAGATGAAGGGCAAATTCCAAGGCCACCAACACCGGGAACTCAAAGGCAATCAGTTCTCGTCTATTCAGCCGGAACTTCTCTTCCAGCTTCTGCAACAGAAATAAAGGAAACCAAAAGCCTTTTAGCTTTGAAATAAAAATCCTAGGTTTTCTCCACGTGTAACCTCTGTATCCATCAGCCAGAGAGTGTTTACAGAGAAACCCGTTATGGGCAAGACTGTGGAGGAAGAAACGGAGGCATCAGCTGTGTTTCCTGCTCTCAGTCCTGATGGAAAAGGACTCCTACCTCCCTGAGGACCCACAGTCTGCCGGGAGCCTGAGATACATCCCGTGACTTCATGAATCTCTTGATAATCTTACATGATCAGTGTTACATTTATCTCCTTTTTACAGATGGGTAAATGGGGTCAAGAGGTTAAGAATTTGTCTAAGGTGACATGGGCAGCAAATTGAAATGCTGAGAGTCAGACTCAGCTGAGACCCAAACTGTACCTGTTACAACTAGGTTATTCAGGCTTAGAGGTAAGACTAAAACCATAGCAAATCACCTATAACAACAATATCCACGTGGAAGGTTTAGGATTGGGGGAGCTGGTCATGTGTAGTTTGGTCCTTGCATTTTATGCTCGAGGACCAAGTCCTGGCGAGGCTGCCTCACTTTCAGAGCATTACACGGCCTGTGTGGATCTGACTGGGCTGAGCCCACGCCCAGGGGCTCCCCTCCTGCACTGCCTCTTGGTCCAGCTGCTGCCGGAGTAGGAATGGAGAACAATCAGGGTGAGCGTGGGTAGGAAGGGCCTCATCTTTGCTAGAGTACATTCTGCTTTGGCTTAAACTTAGCTTTTGGCTTAATTAAAAACACAAAAAATCTCAACAGCAGAGTAGTCGGTGACTACTTTCAGATTATAACTGGGCTGGGATCTCGCGTTCAGTTAATTGCTACTGCAAACGGCCTGTCCGATCGTTACTCTTATATCCTGCATTGGTACTATCAGCATTGCTGGATGATATATTTCTCAACTATGAAATGTGTGTAACAGCACACTTGTAAAGATTCATTAGTTCAGCTATTATCTACGTAAACCTATTGATTCTCAGCTCAGATTTGGTATCCAAATCATGGTCCTAAAAGTGTTTACTACACAAATTAGACGATTCTGTACCATTTCTTCCATGGATGGATGAATGGATAAACGAAATGTGGTGTATACATGCAGTGGAACATTATTCAGCCTTAAAAAGGTAGGAAATTCTGAGGAATCTCCTGATCTGTTGGCTTTATTGTATCTCAAGTTTTCTATGAATACACTGATTTTTTTTTTTTTTTGTCTGCGCCGCGCAGCTTGTGGGATCTTAGTTCTCTGACCAGGGATTGAGCCCAGGCCCTTGGCAGTGAAAGTGCGGAGTCCTAACCACTGGACTGCCAGGGAATTCCCAGAATACACTGAATTTTAAAAACAGGCATTCTTGTATCTGTCCAAGAAGATCAGTGTTTCCTTGCCTTAAGGGGCTCTACTTTAATTTTTATTTTTTAAAATTATTTATTTATTTGGCTACACTGGGTCTTTAGTTGCGGCATGTGTGATCTGGTTCCCTGACCAGGGATTGAACTTGGGCCCCCTGCATTGGGAGCACAGAGTCTGAACCACTGGACAACCAGGGAACCCCAAGGGGCTCTATTTTAAAAGGAAGGAGATACCACTCAGCCAGGCCCACGCCCTTCCCCAAAGCAGCCGAGGCCACAGGAAGCCAAGGTGTGTCTGACGGATGTTCTGCAGGTCACACCACCCGCAAGACCCCTGGCTATTACAGTGGCTTCTGGGGCTTGGAGAATAAGCTCACCCTCATGGTGCCTGAAAGCGTATTTTATGGCCAGACCCAATACTGGGGATCTTCAGTCTCATCAGAGTGGCCTATCCCTCCGTTCCAAGACAGCCCGAGACGTGGGGTCTGACATCTGCCGTGGAAGGGCCAACCTCACAGCCCTGGTCCCTTAGCTGGTACTAAGGCTCGGAAGTCTCCCGGGCTGGGTCACCAACCAGGCTCTTCTGAGACCAACGCTGGCCTGGAGCGCATGCCCCGCCCCCCCAACCAGCCAATCAGAATTCAGCCCACTTACGTCAATTAAATGCTTGACTTCATGTTTTTTGAGGTCGCTTCCAATTTTGGCTGCTAAGAGCACGCACGCCCCGGCACAAAGCTTCCGGTTGTGTTTGTTTAGCTTTCCCTTGAGGGCGAGCTTCTCAAAGTAGACAAATGCCATGGCCACCGTGGGCTCCTCAAGGCCACAGTCCTCCTGGGCAAGCTTCCGCATCTCTCGCTTCAGGCTAGAAAAAGACGGGAGGGAGGGAAGAGTCTTATCAGAACTTGGAGTTTCGAGTGACCCTAAAGAAAAAGACTGCCCTGTCTTGAAAGCATTTTCTGTTTCATTTCCAGAAGGGTGACGTGGAATGGGATTAAATCCCTATGAGTGAGAAAGTTACGTTATATGTGGCCAACAGACTTAAGTCGCTGGGACTTCAAGCCCTTCTCTGTTGGTCAAGCTGTACAGACCACGTCCAGATGGGACCATGTTGAGCCCAAGTGGCTAGGTGAGGGTCCGGAAACTAGGAGTAGAGCTGCCCACAGTGACAGAGGGAAGCTAAGGTCATTCCAGAGAGACAGTTACTCGGATAAATTAGGTACTTGGCATCAGCTCTGCCGAAGATCGCTTATGGCCACTAACTATGGCCGAAGAGGGGTTAGACTAAGAGTGCAGCGACCAGCCTACTTAGGAAAGCTGCCCAACCAACAGACAAAATACGAACACTTAATTTTTCTCACCTCTTTGGCTAGGAACGTGCGAGAATCAAATCAGGATTGGGCATAAACCTAAATTACATTTATGTACGAATTACATTCGTACATAAATGTATGAATGCTGGCACGTGTTCCAACACTACGTGTATAGCCTAGCCTCCATTACTACACACACACACACGCCCTGAAATCTTGCTGTCCTGGCACTCAGACACAACACAAGTCAGCTTCTCTCCAGCCCAGCAGGGCCAGTCCTCTCGATTACTGGGCCGGAAGATGTGGGTCACCACAAGGTCGATCCAATCAGCTGCAGGGGAAATTTGGGCCTGATTTTGCTTTGGCCGTTTTGCTGACTGCTTACATATAGGGCTTGGCTGTCACCTCTGGGCAGACGGTTGTGGGTAAAGAGTTATCTCAAACCCTCTGATACCAATTCTGTTCTGTTTTGCCTGCATTTGAGAACGCAGGGAACTGAATGTTTCCTATTCTCAGTTTTCCATAACATAAATCTTACTGAACTGTAAGCCACAGATAGTATGAAATGATTCTTTCATAAGGAACCGCACTCCAGATCCTTGTCAGCTTGTGTCAAGGGCTCTGCCTCTGTCCTGCCTGCCTTGGCTCACTCACATGTGGGCACCGGTCAGCCAGCACCGGACGAGCCTCTTTTAGCTGAATGTGACCATGTTTCACTTCCCCAGAACAACAGAAGACCCACCGTACAAAGCACGAGCTCAGTGCGTGCTGGGAGAGGGGCCTGGGGGAAAGTTCAGGTGGGTGTTCATCCCCACATACCTCCTTATTTTGCTGAGTGTTAACTTAATGTGAGGAAACTTCTCCTTGAAGGTCTCATTCATGTCCTTCTTGAGATCCGAGGGCTTCACGTAGTCGATCACCGTGGTCTGAAACAGATGGAGCGACACAGCTCACTCCTTAAAATACTGGTCATGGGAGTAATCACGTGCAAGTTAGAGCCAACTTCTAACACCCTGCACCACCAGCAACAGGGAACTCAGATGAGGGCCACCTCAAGGGCTCTGCTGGAGGCAGGAGCCTGACGGGCAGGGCCTCTGCAGGTGGATGGAAGCCAAACCCCGTCCATCAGCAGGGCAACACTTAGAAATCGTCAGGAGTCTGTGCCTCTTAGTGCCCGTGTTTCAGCCTGTTGTTCACAGAGTGTGATATCTGGACCCTCGCAGATCTGGGTACAATCCTCACGACCATCGTAAGTCATCTGGCTGTGAGAGGTGTATTTATTTAATGACCCCAAACTTCAGATTCCACATCTGTAAAATGCAAACAGCAACGGCGCCTACCTCATACGGCTATTTGGAGAACTACGTCAGAAGTGCTCTGTGCGGTGCTTGGTATACAGCAAGTGCTCAATAAATGTTGGCTACTGGTTTTTTATTTTTTTAATTGTGGGAAAATACCCATGACATAAAATTGACCATTTTTACCTTTTTAAAAAAATAGTTAATTAATTAATTTATTTTTGGCTGTGTTGGGTCTTCGTTGCTGCGCGCAGGCTTTCTCTAGTTGTGGCGAACCGGGACTACTCTTCGTTGCGTTGCGTGGGCTTCTCATCGGTGGCTTCTCTTGTTGCAGAGCGCAGGCTGTAAGCATGTGGGCTCAGTAGTTGTGGCTCGCGGGCTCTAGAGCACAGGCTCAGGAGTTGTGGCGCACGGGCTTAGTTGCTCCACGGCATGTGGGATCTTCCTGGACCAGGGCTCTACCCCGTGTCCCCTGCATTGGCAGGCAGATTCTTAACCACTGCGCCACCAGGGAAGTCCATTTTTACTGTTTTTAAGTGTGTAGTTCAGTGGCATTAAGTACATTCACCATATCGTACAACCATTACCACCATCCACCTCTAGAACTGTTGTCATCTTGCAAATTTGAAACTCTGTCCCGATTAAACGCTAACTCCCCATTCTCTCCCCCCAGCTCCTCCTGAAAACCACCATTCTATTTTCTGTCTCTCTGAATTTGACTACTCCTCATAGAAGTGGAATCACACAGTATTTGTCCTTCTGTGTCTGGCTTATTTCACCACGCATAATGTCCTCAAGGTTTATCCATGTTGTAGCATGTTTTAGAATTCCCTCCCTTTCTAAGGCTGGGTAATATTCCACTGTAGGTATGTAATGTTGGCTATTATTAACAGTCCCATGAATCCTGAGTTCCTCCTCCTCCCCTTGCCCTTCCCAATTCCATTCATCCTGAAAGACCGGCTCCTTCGAGCTCTCTCTGCGTACCCTGATCTCCCTTCCTTCTCTGTGCCTTACACTATTAACTCTGAATTAAACTCAGTCTAGTGGGGAGGGATAAATTGGGAGACTGGGATTGACATATACACACTACTATATATATAAAAGATAACTAATAAGGACCTGCTGTATAGCACAGGGAACTCTACTCAATACTCTGTAATGGCCTATACGGGAAAATTTAAAAAAGAGTGGATATAGGTATACACATAACTGATTCTCTTTGCTGTACACCTGACACTAATACAACGTTGTAAATCAACTATACTCCAAATTAAAAAAAAACAAAACAACTCAGTCTGGCTGGATCTCACCAGAGTACTCTTACCCCACCTCCTCAGGAACATACTTTCCAAGGGCTGCAACAACGTGGGATGCCCCTCCTGGCTGGTTATGGGCAGTAACCTTTGTCAGGCAAAGCCAGAGAAAGAAGAAACCACACACTGTGATGAGAAGGCCGGTTCCCGTGGACAGCTACCGCCAGCCTCTTCTCAGGCGAGTGCCTGGTCTTTTCCAGAAGACACGTCCAAGGGCTCCTCAGCAGCTCTAACAAAAGTTGGTGGCTTTCTGTGAACACCCCCATTCAGAAGACGTTTGCTTGGACACGGTTTCAGAACAGGCACATGGAATGTCTCTGGTGTCACTTTTATAACCAAGAGCAGGCAAAGAGCCTGCACGTCCAAATTCACACTGATCTCGGCGGGACCTTCTTTGCTTCTCTGGCTAAGAAAGGCAAACCACAGTCCTTTTAACGCACACGATTCCACCAAGCTTGTGCAGAGCTTTTCCACTTCTGGGTGGAGGTGGACTCGGTGGGTGCAATGCCGTGACTTCCACCTCGGAGCTGTGGTCTTTCCAGCCCAATCAGGAAGGCTGTCCCTCAGCTGACCCAGGACACACCCATCTGGTAGTTGCCATGTGTCCTGGCGACGTGCTCTCTGCACCTTGATCTTGCCCAGGTGATTTTTATGAGAATCAGATCGTCCTTGCCTAGGCTGCAATGCCACTTCTGTAGGATCATCTTCCCTAAACCCCAGTGATTCACCTTCACTATACACTATGGCTTGGATAGCCAACCCCCTTCTGGGATGCCTTGCTGTACTCCCCGACTTCTTTGCAGCTAGGATTCCAAATACAATTCCAGTTCTTCCTATCCCATGCGCTGGTGTCAGAAAGCAGAGCTGAAGCAGAGGCTGGGCTTCTGTTGTTTCTGCCACCAAGAAGAGTCGCCACAGGAGCCCTAGAGTCCCAGTTTCCATTTTGCGGGTGTAGACCACAGTAGGGCAGCATGGGTCTGGATCCAGCAGCAGTGGCAGCTTCCTGACCATGGAGGTGGCAATACTGTCACATCCAGAGCTGACAGCCAGTGCAGATGCCCCTAGTGACCTGGTTCTGCAGTGTGGTTTTGGGATCATTCCGGAAACCCCAACCTAGGCTGTTTCGCCAGCCTCCCCAGTGACTCTATACGCTGTTTGGTGCCCTGGAAGAAAATGCCTTTCTTCTTAAACTAGCTCGAGTGGATGCTGTGCTTCGTAACTGAACCATAACTTACGCACACGCTGTTTTCACTGATGGCATTTACTGCAACTGTAACAGGACCTTACTGGGGGGATGTGGGATAGGGCAGAGCTCTGCTTCCCCTAAAGGCACCGATGTCATCAGTTCACCGCACTGGGGTCCTCCCACGCCACTTCCTGACCAGTCCTAGCTTTAGAAGGGCCCCGTGAGCACCAACAACCCAGCTCAGCTTGCAGCCCTGGAGGTGGGGCAAGGAGGGCTCCGGCCACCCCCAAGCCCAGACCTTGCAGGAGAGACTCTTATTTTTATGAGTAGCCTCATCCTAGCTCTTGGGATACGGAGCTGGGACCTACTTTTCCTGGCAGCAGGAGGAGTGGAGAGCTATATTTGTTTCCATGCTGGACCCTGGAGAGGGGTGGAGAAGGAGGGCCAGTGAGCTGATGCTATGAGACCCTTGGCTCAGCACCTGGCCCCCAGCGAGGGCTGCACGTGGCCAAGCCCTCAAGTTCACGTTCTAAGTGGCAGAATTCCTCTGAACCCCAGCTCTGCCACCTGGAGGTACAGAGGTGGCACCCTGTGATGCCTTCTGTGAGGGGTTTCCAGCCACAGGGCCATGTCCTGGTGACTGCTCCCCGCACCGGGCAGAAGACTGGCTGGCAGTCTGATCCTCCATTTACTGATCTATTTGGCCATCACCTGGCTACTGTCTTTCCTCAACTAGATATAGTACATTTTGGGGGTGAGACAGTCTCTGCAAACTTCCATCTTTCTGTCAAGGCCCCCCATTTCCTGACCTCCAAGTGGCCAGCAGCCCTGTCCTCCAGGGCGGTGTGGCAGAGGGAGGGTGGCTCCACTGGGGAAGGTACAGGACGGACACAAGCCAGCTGGGCCCGCATTCCTAGGGGTTTGCAGTGTCAGGAAATCCAAGGGCATCCGGGGAAAGAGGCTGTGCATGCTGACTGCTGAAGGCTTGCTATGCCTGGACCTGAGGCAGGTGCCCAATAACAGTCATTCTAGTTCACTTGCTTACATATATTTTGGGGGGTGAGGTAGGTTGGCTTCTGGGGCAAAGAAATGCTGCAAAGATTCAAGACGGCAGGAGGATGGTGGCAAATCTCGGATGTCAGTCTGAGTGCCTCAGAACACAAAAGTGGTTGCATCAGTGTCCAGTGGCTGCTGTAACAAAGTACCATAGACTTCACGTCTTAAACAACAGAAATTTATTGTCTCACAGTTCTGTATGCTGGAAATCCAAGATCAAGGCCTCAGCAGGGCCACGGTCTCTCTGAAACTCTCCCTTGCTTCCTCCCAGCGTCTGGTAGTCCCAGGTGGTCCCTGGCTTGCACATGCATCATTCCAATCCCTGCCTCCACACAGTGCTCTCTCTGTGTCTGTGTTCACATGGCCTTCTTCTCTCTGTGTCTCTGTCTTCTTAGAAGGACACCAGTCCTATCGGGCTAGGGCCCACCTTGCTCCAGTACGACCTCATCTTAACTAATTTACCTCTGCGAACACCCCACTGCCAAATAAGGTCACATCCTCAGACACTGGGGTTAGGACTTGAGCCAATCTTCTTGGGGGACACAACTCCACCCACAGCAGTGGTGTCGCTTGTGATGGAGCTGCTGTGCAGCCTCGCTGTACTCTGATCTCAGCCCTCCATCCCAGGCCGGATGCAGCGTCGCCCCTGCCTGTGAGGCCCCGCTCTGCCCCAGGCAGCTGGTTCTGGCCTTGACCTTGGTCTGAGGGAGCACATCTCTTCTGCCCCCACCTCCTCCACCTCCAGATGGCTCTGGCTCACTCTTGCTCTCATCTCTGCTTCTCTGAGCTGCAGCTCAGTGGGGAGGATCCAGACTCTGGAGCCAGATGCCTGGGTTTAGACCCCAGCTCGACCACTCAGCGTCTGGGCACTAGTGCAGGCGGCCTAAACTCTCTGTGCCTCCATTTCTTCATCCGGCTTCTCCGTCACGTGCTTTATGATGGTGGCTGCAGGGCACCAGACGTACGGGCTGCTCGTGCTCAGCTGCTCGGGGCACGCGATCAGGGTGGCTGAATGGGTGGACCCCCCAAGGCGACAATCTGCTCCCAGGCCCTTGCTCAGACGGGGCCCTGCACGCACGCTGCACCTGGAGCCTTCAGATCGGCCAGGCGCCAAGTATGGGAAGAATAGCCCTGAGCCCAGGACGGCCCTTCAGGTAGAGTCCAGAGGGATGACAGTCCTCACTGCCGTCAGCTCTGGTTCCCTCTAGGAAACACTTTCTGGAACATAGCTGCCACGACTCCTCTGCATGGTCCTATCTGTCTCGAGGGAGCCTTACGACATCCTTTAGAGGCTGGACCTCCCTCCCTCCCCAACCCCGAGAGACCGTTGTCCTCTTTCCAGTGACGGAGGGTGAGCCGAGGTGGCAGTACTGGGAGGCTGAGCTGCAGGCGCGGGTCACAGTGGGCCCCCAGCCACCCCTTCGTTCTGGCTCGAGAGAGAATGAGTGAAACGGGAGGCCCATGCTTTGTTCCAGGTCCCCTATCAATCTAACTGCACGGTTTACAAAGGCTCACAACGGCCGGGTTTTGCCAGTGCGCGTGCGTCCCTATGAATCAAAGTGCCAATAAATGGGCTGTGGTCCCCTACCGGTCTGGTACAGACCGGGTGACCACTGTGCTCAGTGACACTAAATTCCAGGCCACGGGATGTGCCAAGTGCAGGGGTCCTTGCGGCCCCAGCAGTGGCCAACAGCTGGGCCCAGCTGCATGAGGGATGGGCAGCTCCATCCCTGGCGCCTGTGATTCGCAGGGTGGGGTGGAGCGAGAGATCACTTAAATGCACTTTCTCGCAGCTGCCTGGCTACAGGGAAGCTGTGTGTGCACAGCTGCAGAAAGAAGAAGGAAGGTCAGCTGGGAGCAGGAGACCATTCGAACGAAACGCAGAAGGTCCAGGAGATGCAATTCAGAAAGGAGCCCTGCCCGGCCTGCCCCGCCAGAGAGGCAGGCAGAGTTAGGAAAGGCCCAGCATGGGGGCTGATGCCACACAGCCCTTCTGAGATAACAGGAAACGACGGTAAGACCACAACCTAGTTCTCCAGCTGGAAGAGTCTACTGCGCCGCCGAGACACCCTTTGCTTTTTACCCAAACAAACAAGGGCTTGGACTCATCATGAGAGAAGGGAGGGAGCCTCCACAGAGCTGACCTTGGGTCCCATTCTGGCCCAGGGCACCACCAGGATGCCTTAAAGGGAAGGCCTCCCAGGGTGGGGTTGGGGTGCAACAGGAGAGGGCGGGAGGCAGCAGGTGTGCGCTGGGGGTGCGTGCACCCTAGTAACAGTGCTAGAGGAGAACGAGGGGCTCAGAGCTGACAGGTTGATGGTCTGATTCCCACAGAAACAACATAAAAGGTGCTTCCACTCGGGGCCTGTTAAGGCTCTCCTTCCTTTCGTCCCCACCTCCAGGGCTCACATCTCCCTAGGGACTCTTAGAGCCGCTCTGAACTGATGTGAGCTTGCTGTCGACTCTGCTGCTGCTCCCCTCTGGGTCAGAGGGGCCCCTGGGGGGCAGGAACATTCCAGAGGAGCCAGGTTCCAGCGGCAGGGCTACCTGAAACCCAGGAGGCAGCAGGGAGCTCAGGGCAGGTGTGCGGCCTCTCTAAGCCTCGCTTACCTGGCCTGTGAAACGGAGGATACAAGGCAGTGATGTCTGCAGCTCTTTCCGGTGCCAACAGCCAGCCTCCACTGCACTTGCCTGACATCCACGGGGCTCCGAGCCCAGCTGGGCAGCGGAAAGCACACGTGACCTGCTCGTTAAGGAAAGCAGAGCCGCGGCCCTTGATGAAATCTATCTCACCACACACAGCTGGGCGCGTCGGCTGTTCTATGTTTATTCCTTTTTCCTGAGAGGGCTGTAAATCACAAGGAAACTACGGGAACGAGTGCACAGACCACTCGGCCTGGGGCTGCATTTGTTGCTATTTCTACCCATCGGATTCCAAACACAGGACCCTGGGTCTAACCTGTGCCCCTTCCCTTAGGCGAGCAGCTCTTCAGGTTCTCTCACTGAAATGAGATGGCTTGCAATCGAGGAGAGGCACCCAGGGAAAGCCGCGTTTGTGTCAGGATTACACCACCATGTGGACTGGCCAGCTGTGCAGAGCACGTTCACGGTTTCAGACATGTGTCGAGTGTTTCCCTGGTACTACAGGAACTTCCGGAGTAGTGTTTCCACCCACCTGCGATAACAGTGGGTGGACGTGGCCCTGAGGTCACACACACCCAGATAGTATTTAGATGCACTTTTAGCATGTTTCTTAAAGGGTGGTCTCAGAGCACGAGCTGATGAACTGCGTGTGCAGTGTCATGTTAAAAACCACAGAGTGATAATCAAAAATTTGAGACAAATACAGAGAACAGGAGCAGATGCTACCTCTTGGTTGAAATGGAAAGCAAAGTTTCGTTTCATATTATTTTTACAAGAAAAAAAAGATTAAAACCCCCCACAATACTGATGCATGCTACCACATGGATAAACCTTGAAAGCATTATGCTAAATGAAAGAGGCCAGACGCAAAAGACCATATAGCGTATGATTCCATCTTCATGAAATGTCCACAACAGGCAAGTCTATAGAGACAGAAAGTACACTGGTGGTTGCCTAGGGCTTACAGGATGGGTGGGTTCTTAAGGGTATGGGGGCCTCTTTTTGAGGATGACGAAAATGTCCTGAAATTGACTGTGGTCATGGTTGCACAATTTTGTGAATATACTAAAAACCATTGAATTGTACACTTTAAAAGAGGTGAATTGTATGATATGTGAATTTCATCTAATAAAACTGATACCAAAAAAACCCCAAATCCCAAAACGCAAACCCAAAACAGAAAACAAAACCCACCACGATGCAATAAGCCATTTTATTTTTACACTTACATCAAAAGCTGGCAGGTCTCAAAGCCCCACTGCTCAGCGTTTGTGAAGGCGCCTGGCAGGGAAGTTCCAGGGCCCCTTCGAATCTCCAGAGAGGCCCAGCAATGGTGTTTCTGTAACGCTGAACTACTTTTCTTAAAGAGGGTCTCTCGAACTGAATAAGCTTCAGGCATCTGGAAACCTGGGGGCCTGGAAAGAGCATTGCGAGGGAGGGGCCCCTGGGCTCAAGCTGCTTTAGCATCTCAATAAATCCACCTGCAGACAGGTAAGTGCCCATGTCATCCAGACAGCTTTCAGTGAAAAAGAGATATGGAGGGAAAGCAGAATCCAATCTCACGGAAGCCTGGATTAATCTTCCTTTACTGTCTTCTATTCCCTCCTGCTCAGCATCTCATACTGTCCTGAAAAATTAAGTTCTAAGATATATTCCCACAACCCTGGGGAGACGCTGAAACGGAAGGAGGGGCTTTTCTATGAGTCCTTACATTGTAATATTAAGTAAATAAAAGAATAGGCACTGGATCACGGAGATCAATCCAAGAGACATCCTCTCGAGATCGAGATAGCTACAGATATCACAAAGTCGGCTTTCTTTCTGTTGTCAATACAGTTCGAGAGGGCTTTCTTCCTGAGAAAGGAAAAGGGTCCAGAAATCCCTTCATAGAACGTTAATTTTGTTGGCATTATCTCAGTCAGTTCTCTTATTTTCTCCTCTTAATTGCTCTCCACACCCACAAGGGGGGGAAAACCACTACCGACTTCAGCTGCCAGGTTTTAATGATAAATAACCGCTCTCTAGTGAAACTTTAATTATAGGCCAGGAGGCACAGGGCAGGAAGCACCGGTTCTAGTGGGAGGCCTCTGGCCCCCTCACTGCATTGAGAAACCATATGAAGTTCAGGCCCTACAAGAACCTGCATGTAGCCAGGAGGCTCGACATACTTTCATGTTTCGTGGTCACCTTCTAGAAACCGTAAGGCCAAAACCACGGGGCCAGCTGCAATTTGATTTCCACATCTGCACCAGGATTTCTTTTTCTTTTCGTTCAAACCTCTCCTTTGCCCTTTCACAATGGCTAATACTGGGAGTGACTTGCTTGGATCAAAGTTAAAAAATACAACTGTAACTACAAATGCAACGTCAGTTTCAAAGGGTTCCACTTAAACTCTGTAAATAACAGCCTTCTTTCTGAGCTTCAGGGGAATGTTCAGCTCTGGAACCCTCCCACTAAAAGGCACATCCCAGCAGTGGCGATGACTGGCCTTTTTATCTTCTACTGAGAACAAACATGAACGAAAATATACCTTCAACTACATCCTGGCTGGTAAACATCACCTCCACTGACTCAGAAAGCCCGCTCCTAGGTACTTATCCAAGAGAAATGAAAATGTACATCCACAAAAAGACTTGTATGGGAACGTTCATAGCAGCAATATTCATAATATCCGTAAGTTGGAAACAGCGCAAATGTCCATCAATAGGAGAACGGGTAAATAAATCATGGTATATCCATACAGTGGAATCCTACTCAGCAATTAAAAAAAACCCAGAAAACTACTGACACATGCAACATGAGTGAATCTTACAGATACTAAGTTGTGTGAATGAAGATGGATTAAAAAAAACACAGTACACAATTCCGTTCATATGAAGTTCCAGTAAAGGCAAAACCAATCTTTGGTGACAAAAGTCAGAACAGTAGTTGCCTTTGCTGGGAGGGGGTATGAAGCGGAACACGATTGAAAGGAGGGAACTTTCTAAGGGGATAGAAGTGTCCTACATTTTGGTCCAAGTGGAGGATACAAAATTCATGGAACTATACACTTAAAATTGGTACATTTGATTAGCTATGTTATACCTTAATATGAAAAGAGAAAAAAATGGCAGGACTTCCCTGGTGGTCCAGTGGTTAAGACTTCGCCTTCCAATGCAGGGGGTGCGGGTTCGATCCCTGGTTGGGGAGCTAAGATCTCACATGCCTCCCGGCCATAAAACCAAAATATAAAGCAGAAGCAATATTGTAACAAATTCAATAAAGACTTAAAAAAAAAATTGGTCCACATCAAAAAAATCTTTAAAAAAAAAAAAAGGCTGCTGCAGGATTTGATGGGGTAGAAGGACTACAGCTCATCACTGTAAAGCTTGCTTGATTCTGTAAAGGCCACACCAACACCTCAGACCCTGAAATTCCACAGGTATAGGATACCCCAAAACCCAGGACAACAGTCCCTCATTCTCAGATCTGGGCCTCTGCTTGGCTGGCCGAAATTAAACTGCCCTGGGGGCCTCGCGGGGACAGGCATATGGCAGCAGGACCCCAGAGGCCTTGGAGGTTGATATTTAGGGAGGTGTGTGGCGCTGCTCAGACAGTCAGCCTGTGAGGGACTTGCTGGTTCCCTTCCCCAACTTCCACAGCAGGGAGCCGGGGAGGGGGAGGAAGGAGCGGGGCTGCACAGGCTTCTCACAGGGCTGAGTCCGCCTGCAGGGGGAGCCCTGCCCACCATGAGGGTTCACCCCGCAGCAGGAACGCTCCAAGCTGTGTCACTGTGTCAGCTCTTCCTACCCACCTACAGGCCAAGATGTGCCCCAGACCCTCAAAGAGGGCCTCTAACAACCTGGATTAGATGACCCTGTAGCTCCCTCTGTCCACCTTAGTAGCCGGCGCCTACTGACAAGGGCAGCTCCCTGAGCACGGGGTCAAGTTAGCACAGAAAATTGGTCAGGATCGTCATTCTATTGACTTCCGTGCGCGCGTCCGTGCGTGCGTGCGTGTGTGTGTGTGTGTGTGTGTGTGTGTGTGTGTATAAAGGGCAGTGACTGTTACTGTTAAAAATATCCATTTTACACAAGATCAACCTCTTGCACACTTCAGGCTCTTGCACATGGGGCCATCCTCCCAGGGCCTGGCAGGCCTCTCTCCCCTCAGCGTTCACCTTTTCATGTCTTCAGGGGAGCCTTCCTTGAGGCCCACCTCCAACCCCTAACCCTCCCTGTCATTCTTCACCACTTTTCTAAGATGACTCCTTCCTTACCCTCCTCACTACAGTGACTTGTGTACTATCTGCTGTCTGACTTCTCCACTCTAAGGTCGAGAATAGGGTTGGTGGCTGGTTTGTCCTCCACTGTATAAGGAAGCACCTCGCCTGGCACATAGTAGGGCCTCAGTCAATACTGGTTAGATGGACAAATTCTATACCTAGTACCCAACACACAAGATAAAGCAAGCACACCAAAGCCAAACCCCCTACTCTTGCTCTTGCAAGTTCAGTGCCAAAATGCATGTGAAACAGCCCTGGAAGCCACGTCTGCTTCTAGAGAGGAAGTCTCCTGGAAGCCAGTCTGAGGCAGTTTGTAACCATGACGTGCACGTCAGGGCTGAAAAGTGGACGGCCCACGTTTTATCAAAGTACCAATATCTGTGGCCAGAGCAGAAGGAGATGTAGGTCTTATGAAGCTGACCTACAGGCAAATGCAGTTCACGAGCAATTTCATTCTCCAAAAAATGGACGGTTACAGGAAGCACAGGCTACAGATTCAACGTAGTGAACTGAAAAATGACCCACTTGGGACCATAAAACGAGGAGGGTAGGACACACACACTGACCTGGCAGGTCATCTAGCGCACTGTCTGGTGGAGCTGGGGAATGATCCGTCTGCACAGGTGTGCACATGTAGACTACAGCCCAGAACCTCGAAGCTCACAATTAAATCATTTAAAGAAAAAAAAAAAAATCAGAGCCACACCAGCCAGACACCAGGCCTATAAAAGGAGAGGTCGATGTGATCACCAGACGTAACATGACTACAGAAGAGCTCCCCTCCAAACCCCAACGCCAATCAAAAACAGTGCACCTTCTTATTCTCTTGGTTACCTAGAAATCTGTTAAACTGTTGGCCCAGAGAATCATCTTCACGTTTTACCCTGAGGGGGGTTCTGCCACTGGCTGCTGAGGGACGTGGATTCAGAGGCACAGTAGGAAGAGTGTTAAGCCCAGGGTTCTAGCCTCAGCCCCTCACTTCCTGTCTGTCAACTCTGACAGCCTCACTCAGACTCCCCGAGCCACAGTTTCCTGCCCAAATTACTTAATAAAGTGAACCTTAATAAATAAAGCAGTGAACAACATGAAGAACCCTTACTGTTACACAAGTCACGAACTTTCAGTTGCTCCCTCCATGACATCAGGGTAAGGATTCTGGTCATTCATCGGACACTTATTATGGGCCAGCTGATACGGACAAGCCCTCGTTTTTAGAAAGAAGTAAATAATCTAACAGGTCACAGGCAGAAAAAAAATAACTCTATATGGCTCTGGTTTTGCTTTCTGTGTTAGGAGTTGGAGAATAAGGACAGGAGAGAGAGGAGACAGGGCAATTTTAAACAAAATGCCTTTGGCGATTCATTCTGATTCAATGTGGCATTTTATTTTATTTTATGTTTTAAAATATTTATTTACTTATTTATTATTATTATTTTTTAATGATATTTAATTTATTTATCTTATTTATTTATTTTTGGCTGCACTGGGCCTCCGTGGCTGCGTGCGGGCTTTCTCTAGCTGCGGCGAGCGGGGTCTACTCTTCGTTGTGGTGCACGGGCTTCTCATTGCAGTGGCTTCTCTCGTTGCGGAGCATGGACTCTAGGCGCGTGGGCTTTAGTAGTTGTGGCTCGCGGGCTCTAGAACGCAGGCTCAGTAGTTGTGGTGCACGGGCTTAGTTGCTCCGCCGCATGTGGGATCTTCCCGGACAAGGGCTCGAACCCGTGTCCCCTGCATTGGCAGGCGGACTCTTAACAACTGCGCCACCAGGGAAGCCCCTAAAATATTTATTTATTTATTTTAATTTTGGCCGCGTCGGGTCTTAGTTGTGGCATGCAGGATCTTTCGTTCCGGCGCGCAGGCTTCTCTCTAATTGTGGTGCACGGGCTCCAGAGCGCGTGGGCTCTGTAGTTGCGGTACACGGGCTCATTAGTTGCTGGAGTGCGGGCTCAGGTGCCCCGCGGCATGTGGGATCTTCGTTCCCAGACCAGGGATCGAACCCGCGTCCCCTGCATTGGAAGGCAGATTCTGAACCACTGGACCGCCAGGGAAGTCCCTCAGTGTGGCATTTTAGAATGATCTCTGAGCTATCTGCCCAATTACAAGAGGATATACATTGAAAGTGAGCAGTGAGGGCCTGAGTTCTGCCTGGTGTTTCTCTGACGTCAGCTACTTGCCGGATGCTCCGTGAGAAGAGAAGCTGGGGAGTTGGGGCGGCGGGGGGGGGGGTCTCACCGCCGAGAATGCTAAGCTTAGAGTTAGTGCATGGGGTGGGGTCCCACTCTGGTCTTTGCAGACACAGGAGCCTGGAACAGAAAAAGGACCCCCTGCTCACTCCTGGGGCCAGGGCTTCTGACATCAGCCAGCAGGGGAGGAGCAAGGGAACCAGAGTAGGACGTTTTCAGCTGCGCTCGCCCCTCCGGGCCCGGCAGGGCGGCGGTGGGGACATCCTGGGTCGGTGCTCTCTACCTGATGGTGTGCGTGGCAGGCCTGGCGCGGTGGGTTTCTCTAAAAGCCCGGCTCCCACAACCCCGTAGCAGCCCAGGCTCTGCCCACATCCAAGTCAGGACAAGTCTGCCCAGTGAAAGTACACAAGACCCTGTCAGACCCCACTGGTGTCTGGAGAAACAGCGGCCAGAGTGGTGGGAAACGGTGGTCTGCCAAAAGTAGAAACCAAATGACACAAAGGGAAAAAGAGGAAAAGCCCGTGAAATAAAAACAGCAAGGAAAGGTTTTGCATTTAACACCCACACTGTCCTACTTTCACTTTCCCAGGAGATGATCCTGTCATCCAGAACCCAGTGCCAAATGTTTGCTCAGAGTGTGTGCAGAGGCCTACGGTCACCGAGGAACTCCAAACAGCTGAACTTGAACTCAGCGCTGCCGGCGACGGGCATGATTGGTGATGCCCTACCTAGTGGGGTCCATGGACAAACATACCCTCAGAGGTGAAGCTGCAACCTGCAACCAGCTCTCATAGCTGCCGGCAATCCAGCCTCCTCAAGCCCTCTGAAGTGCTGTACCTGGGCCAGGTGGCCGGAAGAACCCTGGATGTGATGCTGGTCCTTCCCTGAGTGACCCACATGTGGCGGCGAGTGGGGGAGGTCCTCGAGAAGAACCAGGCAGAGCAGTGTCTGAACAAGCCTCCAACCCCAGGAAGAACCACTGGCCATTAGGATGAGCAAGGCACCTCCAAGTTCTCCGAGGAGGCTGAGGGGGTCAGCTCCCCTGCCACCCCGCCACCGCCACTCACCATGTACGAAGGAAAGATCAGAACTCGTTTGTGCTTGCCGCAAGGCCACTGGGGGTCGTCCAGGAGATTCGGGTCATAGTCCATAAACTCTCCCAGGTCGCTACCTGAGGATCACACGCAAAATGATGACTAAGGCCCGGGACGTCCTGAAGCAGAAGCAGCCGGGTGAACGCCTGGTACAAAGTTACACTGAAGGAAGGGTGGCTTCAGGTCACTGAGCTCAGAGTCACACTGCTCGCTCTGACCGTCAGCAGGCGTCTCTGCACGCCGGTGAAGTGTATGCCCCGGCAGGGGGGTTCACCAAACACTTCACACTCTCTGCCGTTTTTTCCATTTAAAACAATTATGTATTAATCTCCCTGACCCGGGAGAGCACAGAACCTCACGAGCATGAAAGATGCCGCGAACACTCACAGATTCTAAAACGTGGCACGGAAAAGGCTCATTTTCTAAACCTGCAGATCAAATGAGCCTCCAGTTATTGCATGTGAGAAGCACGTTTGGTGTGAATGGTTCCGGGCAGGCTATGCGGTCTGACTGAACGCAAACCAGAGCAGCTACCGGTGCAAACAGCTGTCAGTGACCAGGGGTGGCACGTCAGCACAGTGCTTCTGAACTCAGCACCTGGACAGGCCTAAGGAGCTCCGTGTTCACCTGGAATTTCTCTGACAGTGGAAATAATCCCGCCTCATAAAGCGTTTTTCTGCCTGTGCGGATTCTCACAAAGGCTTGGACAGGCCAAGCTGGAAGCATGCAAGTCTTCTGCCAGCAGCCGAGTAAGCTCACCCGCCGTGAGAATCACAGAGGAAGTTCTCACGCCTGATGGTACGTGTATGGCCCAATTATTTGAAGAAAGGCCAAACCTGAGGACTAGGAGAATGTAGGCAAGAACCAGGTACTTGGAGAGATGAGCAGCAGAGTGGTGGAGAGAAGCCGGGGAGTCTAGCCACCTCTGCAAGGCGGCCTGGGCATGTCTCCTCGTGGGAGCTCAGGGGCTGGCAACTGAGGCCCCTCGTTAAAGAGCTCGCCCCTCGGCAGGGTTGTGAGCCTGCCTGGCCCGCAATCGGCTTGCCCAAAAGTCCCGTCCCCTGCAGGATGAGCTCACGCTCCAGGGCACCTGTCTTCCAGTGTGCACAGGGAGACCCGAGCCACACTGTCCACCAAGGCACCTCCTGCTGCAAGCTACCCAGACCAGCCAGGCCCCAGCTTACCTGCGTCGAGACTCCCCTGGGTGCTGCTTGCCCGGCCGATGGAGAGGCTGCGGTGGCTCAGGGTACGGAGCTGGGAGAAGGCGGACATGGAGTCTAAGGTGTTTCTCCGCGCTCCAAAGGCGTTCGTGGGTAACAGAAACTGGGTATAAGAAACAGTCTAAAAGGTGAAGACAAAAACGGGCCGGTGATTAACCCCGGGCAGTGTTAGGTTTGCGTTCTGACCAAGCTGCGTTGCCACGCCAGGTTCACGTCCATATTCTCATCGCTGCAATTCTAAAATCCAAGGTCCGAAAAATGAAATTTGTTTGGCACTCGTTTGTGCCAAAACCTAAACTGGACTGACCAGAGGCCATCTGTAGTTTTAATTTATCCCACTTGGCGTGAATATTCATGTTATGGGGCAGAGATATTAGTGTGTCTGATAACAAGGTACTATCGCGGAAGCTGCTAGGATGCTGTCTAACACGAGAGGCATACATCGTGGTACTTTTTCTAATCCACCAAGTGCAGAATTCTAGAATATCGGGTCCAAAGAGTCTCGGATAAGGGGCTGTGCCCTCCCATGGTCCTCTGGCAGATGCTGTGTCTATGATGCTCCTCTCACTTCATCCTCCCTCCTTCCTCTGTGAACACTCAACCTTCAGGAATGAAGAGGCAACACGTGTTTTTCTTTTCAGCCACTTGGAGAAACACGGCTCATATACCCCGACACGTGAGCTCAAGGCCGATGTCATTTGGGCACGGGGGTGACCAGCTGTTCTGCGGGAGGGGTGACGGGTAGGTCGTTTGCTGCCCCAGCAGCTTTACCTACAAGCAAGCTACACTGGACGACTTCCCCAAAGACACACTTGCGTCGTCTCCATAAACAGGCTTTGGGAGTGTTTACAAAGACTGCCTGCATCCGGCACAAAAAGGTCAGGTTCATATTTCAACCTTCCCTCCTTAGACTTCAACCTAGCAGCTCAGTGAATTGTGGATGAAAGTGGGATGTGACAGCCCCCTGCTCGGTGGTCACTCTCTCAGGCTGAGGGACTCCTAGCCTCTCAGGACCACGGGGAGCAAAAAACACTGTCTAGTAGTGGGATTGCCGCCTGCCGTCACCACCGTCAATGCATGTTCAAACCACCCGCCACTCCATCCTGGAACGTGCACCTGTGTGTGCGCATGCGTGTGTGTGTGTGTGTGTGTGTGTGTGACAAAGTAGTCTCCCCTTACCCACAATTTCAGTTACTCATGGTCCAAAAATATTAAATGGAAAATTCCAGAAATAGACAATTCACGAGTTTTACATTGTGCGCCACTCAGAGTAGCATGATGAAATCTAGCACCGACCTGCCCGGGATGCGAATCATCCCTCTGTCCAGCTGATCCCATCCCTTCGTCACTGAGTAGCCATCTCGGTTATCCGATTGACTATCATGGTACCACAGGGCTTGTGTTCAAGTGACCCTTATTTCACTTAATAGTGGCCCCAAAGCACAAAAGTAGTGGTGCTGGCAATTCGGATATTCTCTTACTGTGCCTAATTTATAAATTAAACTTTCTTATTGGTATGCATGTATAGGGGAAAATATGGTATACATAGGGTTCTGTACCACCCAAGGTTTTAGGCATCCACGGGGGGTCTTGGAACATATCCCCTAGGATAAGAGCGGGTGACTGAACTGGTCAGGACCAGCATTAGTGGCGAAATAGCTGTGCTGCTATTTAACCCACGTGCACACCCGGGATCGGGGACAGGCTGGCGTCACGCACCCAGAAACGTGTCCCACATCGGGTTAACCAGCACGAGTGCAGCTCGTGGTCCATCACACAGCCTCTGCTTCCTGACCCTTGTGTCTGTCGAAAAAGCTGGTGGCCTGGAAGCCAGGCAGCCTTACCTTCCCGTCAGCGCCCAGCTCCACGCCTTCCAGGCCAATGATCTCTTTCAGGCTCACCGCTCCTGCTGACTGTCTCCCTCCATCCAATTTCAAATCCCTGGGGGGGGGACAAGCCGAGGATAAAAATGGTTCTGCTTGCACCCAAAGGAGCCACGGAGATGTCTCCTGACGGGACACTACAGTCACACTTGCAAAAATGACAGACAGCCCTGCCGGATGAGACCCCCTCTTTGTCCCTCCTTCTCAGCGACACTCTGTGGGTAGGTAGTTCTACCCACTTTGAAATAAACGAAATCCGATCGAACAGAGAGCCTGAAGACGAGAGTCAGGCTCAGAAGCCAATGGATTACCGATGTCCCTTCCCGCTCGGCAAGGTCATTGGCTCTTAGCTGGTCGGCTAACCGGAAGCCGGGGGGAGACCAGCTCTCCCTGCCACCCCCCATTAGATGGGAGAAAGAAATTCTTACCCTAAAGAGTTCTCAGCTTTACTACTAGTAACGAAGGAATTAAGGCCACAATAGCCACCCCAGCTTCCTTGCCAGGCCACTTAGACAATGATAAAAGAATAATCTCTGGTGTTAACAGCAAGCATTTATAGAGCACTTCACAATTTACAAAGACTTTCACACATCCTCCACTTCATTCTTTAAAATCATCCTATCAGACAGGCATTGCAATTATTTTCCTATTTTACAGATGAGAAAAAAGAACCCAGAGCAGGTAGACAGCTCACCGAGGTCACCCTACCAGTGGGCTGTAGAGACCGGTTTTGCATCTAACGCTGTATCTTGTGCAGCACGTGGCCTCGGGCTGGCTGTGCCTCTGCTCAGGGGTAACTGCTCACATTTCCATGGACAATCCCCCCGCTTACAGTAGTTCTCAGACTTTCGCTGCATGTTAGAATCACCTGGGAACTTTGACAAACTACAGGCTCAGAGATACTGCGGGTTCAGTTCCAGATCACCCCTGCAATGCAAATATTGCAATAAAGCGAGTCACATGAATTTTTTGGTCTCCCAGTGCTTATAAAAATTATGTTTACAGTATGCTGTAGTCCATTAAGTGTGAAATAGCATTATGTCTAAAAAAACAATGTACATACCTTAATTAAAAAATATTGCTAAAAAATGCTCACCATCATCTGACAATGCAAGGTTGCCACAAACCTTCAATTTGTGAAAAAAAACCCCCACAAAAACGCAGTATCTGTGAAGCACAACAAAACGAGGTACGCCTGTACTGTGTCTGGCTCCCATCCCCAGACATTCACTCTGATTCAGTTGGACGTGGGTGGCAGGAGTTTTAAACGCTCCCCAGGTGATTCCAAATTGCAGCTACGTTTGGAAGCTCTCTCTTCAGCTTGGCTCTACCACACGGTGCTTATCAGTCAAAGCCGCCCCAGGCTGGCAGCATCTTGCCGTGTGGGCTGGAGGGAGGCACCCCATTCAGGGGTGTCTCCTACAACCTAAGCAAGAATGAACAAAATGTAAAGGCAAGACTCTCCAGGCCAAAGGTGAAGGAATCGTGGAAAGAGAGAAAGGGAGCCGGGTGAGAGGCGGGGAAGAGACGAGAGGCCGCTCCCTCCCACCTTCTAAGGAGGAATGTATTCTCTCACTTTGTTGAGCAGTCATCCTTGTCTATGGGCGTCCCATGCGTGAACTGACTCCCTAATCCTATCTGATTAGTTTCCGTAAGAAACACCCAAGGCCTGCATCTAATAAGTACAATATTTTCTAAGGTAGTCTCCTTGGGAGGCCAAGGTCGTGTCAAGCTCAGGATTTCTCTGGAACCCCTTTTGGAATGAACACTAACGTCATGGAGAAAACAACAATGACAACAAAAAACAACCAACCCATTCCAGTCTTCAAACTTTACATGTATCTATACAGTGCGTGTGTATGTATGTGTGTTTGGGTGTGTATATATAATTTTTAAATTTTATTTATTTATTTATTTATTTATTTTTTGCGGTACGCAGGCCTCTCACTGCTGTGGCCTCTCCCGCTGCGGAGCACAGGCTCCGGACGCGCAGGCTCAGCGGCCATGGCTCACGGGCCCAGCCGCTCCGCGGCATGTGGGATCTTCCCGGACCGGGGCACGAACCCGTGTCCCCTGCATCGGCAGGAGGACTCTCAACCACTGCGCCACCAGGGAAGCCCTATAATATTTTTTAAAACCTTGAACACTTACTAGTTGAATCAGTGTCTCCCTACCTCAACTGACCAGATTTCACTGTAAATGACTTCAGGTATTCCAAACATCAAACTCACTCCTTAAGGACAGTACCGAACAGGACAGTAACCCACAGAATTGCAAATACTTCGTTAGAAGGTGCAAATCACCCCCTCGAGAGCCCCTAAGATGTTCTGAGCAACAGAAGCGCTCTCGGGATGTGTCTGAGTTCTCCCGCAGGGGCCTCCTCTGCTGGGGCCACACCCACCAAGGGCTCTGAGGTCCAGGCTGATGTGAGTCATATCACTTTATGAACATGCCATGCCAACAGAGAGACCTGTTTTCCAGTTATTGGCCTCAAATCCAAACCTGGAAGGACCAGGTGGGCTGGAGCAGAGCAGGGCTCAGCAAGGCCACCAGAACCTCAGGACCTCAGGTACCCAGAGACCACGTGCCCAGCTGCCTCACCTCCTACATGAGCCATCGGGGCAGCTCTCAAAAGACTTCCTCAAGCAATTAAGGATGGAGACGATGACTGCACCAGGGCAGCTAAAAAGGGAAATGCCTTCAGAGCAAGAACCCGACAAGACATGGAGGCAAAAATAGCAGTGGTGGGAAAGGATGGAGAGGCCCAACGGCGGAAGACCAGGGGCTGAGCTGGTACAAAGAAGCAGAGCCTGGCCTTTGGTTAAAGGACCCACGGCGTGCTTCTGCGGACTTACTGCTTTTCCAAAGCCTAACCCAGCAAGCACGTGCCTCAAATTCCCAGCTCCCAAAGAACTGTCTCCTTGTTTCCACTTCACCCAGATGGAGAATGTCATTTAGGACTGAAACTAATACAAAAGCAGGGAACATCTTTATGGGATGAGAAGACCAAAATAAATAAGGAGTATTAAAATAGGTCCCTATTAAGAGTGCTCCTGTTGAAAAAGAATAGATACATGTATATGTATAGCTGAATCACCCTGCGGTACACCTGAAACTAATACAATATTGTTAGACAACTATGCTCCAATACAAAATACAAATTAAAAAACAAGAGCGCTCCTGGATGGAGAGCTGGCCACAGGCAGGTACAGAGTCTCAATCCATGTCTGTATCCTGTCTACTTGGTGTCTGATGTGTGAAGATGCTTAAAGAAGTGCTTTACTGAACGGAGCTAGTCTGACTCTTTGCTGGTTCATAAAGACAGCACAGCAGGTGGTGGTTTTCCATCGTGCCCCTTTGCATCTGTCTCAGTTTGCTCCCAGGCTCACTGCTTCCCTGGGGCAGCTTTGCCTTCGCCTTTGCCAGCCGGCCCCTCGATACTGGACGCACACATCCCAGTTCGCAGAACCAAACCAGCCACCTTCACTCCACACTCTTCTGTTTCACTCCTCCCCCGTGGGAAATGGAGCCATAGGAAAAGTTATACTTCCTGTGCACACATGAAATGCAAGACTCCTCTCCGTGAGACAGACCCCAAGTCCCATTTAAAGGAACAGGGATTCTTAGACTGTCCAAACAGCTCCTGGACACTTTGGACCACACGGAAGAGAAAGCGTGACGGGCAAAACTCCACTACCCGTGACTGCGGGCACTCATCTTTCGAGAATTACTGTGCCCTTCTGCTTCTTGCAGCCACCCTTCCCGCTGGTGCTTCGCTTGTATCTTTCTACTTTCTAAATAACTACGGCATGCCGAGAAAGAAGAGAAGCCAGGAGAATAGTGCATCCACGCTCACCGGCTACTGAGAAAACACACACTGCTTATTATAGCCCAACAGCAACTCCCACAGTGAGGGAATCTCCTCCATCTGAGCTGTCCTGCAGGGCAACCACGAGCCCCATGTGGCAACGGAGCCCTTGCAGTGTGACCAGTTGACTGAGAAACTGAATTGTTAATTTTGGGTAATTTTAGTTAAAATTTAAATAGCCACATGTGGCTACTGGACTGGACTAATAAGTCAGCCTTTTTGCAGTGGCCTGGCCACTTTCTTCCCATTGCCTCTGGGGATGTCTCCATCCCAGGCCCCAGCTCACAGAAGAGACCCAGAGTGGGCGGGGGGACAGAAGCAGGACCCTGTGGATGGAGCCAGAGCACACCAATGAACAATGAGCGACAGTGCTCCCCAAGTTCACAGCATTTCAGGTCCTTTGTGCATCCTGGAGGGGAGAAGGGGGTGCCCAGTGATCATTAAGTCTGAATTGCCCTCCAGCCTTGTAGAAGGGAGTTGATATTATTTATATTACATAAACTAAAAAAAAAATGCTGCATTTCTTGTACACCAAAGCTGGTGCATCTGTGTTGGCTACACTCGCATTTCAGAAACTTCACTGACCTGGTTATAAATATCATAACTGCTCTAGAAAATTGACTGCTTCCTGGTGGCAGCTGAGGGCACACTTTTCCATTTTTTCTGCCTCAGATTCAGGAAGGGGTTGTTACTAACTTCGGGGCTGCCGTTTTGGCGGCATTGAATTAAGAGTGCCCACGTACACACGTCCACTTACACAGCCACGTATGCACGGAAAATGAAACACATCAAATCTATTTCCATAATGTCGGTCTCTTTTAACAGCTTTTGAATTGTATATATTGAGACTCTTAGGATATAAAAAATACTTCTTTCAAAAGAGACTGACCAACTTCTCGAGGTGCCTTAGCTAAGTGCTCTCATAAGAGTTGCTGAAACGTATACAGTTGGCCCTCCGTATCCGCAGGTTCTACATCCATAGATTCAACCAACCTCGGATCAAAAACATTTGGAAAAAAATTCCAGAAAGTTCCAAAAAGCAAAACTTGAATTTGCCCTATGCTGGTAACTATTGACATAGCATCTACATTGTATTAGGTAGTCTAAGTAACCTAGAGATGATTCAAAGTATGCAAGAGGATGTGTGTAGGTTATATACAAATACTGTGCCATTTTATATAAGGGACTTGAATATCCGTGGATTCTGGTTCCACCGGGGGTCCTGGAACCAACTCCCCGTGGATACTGAGGGATGAGTACATTAACAAGAACCATACGAAATTGCTGTCGTCTGTTTGACTTACATAAACTGTAACTTCACATCGTGACACCTAATTTACAGACAAAGTAACTGCTCAGGACTTACATGTAAGTGTCAAGCAAGCAAAAGACCCGTGGTCCTTGATGCCCCACTGTTTTGGGAGCCAAGGGTTGAAGTCAACCACAGAAGGGAATTCTGAATGGTGTTGCTGGTTCATCCAAAGAGAGTCGCCAGTGAGAAAAGAATTAAGCAGAAGTCCCAGAGGAGTAGTGATAAAATCTTGATGTTTTCTAAGATGATCCTTTTGAATTCTCATTAAAATGGTGTATGAAAATAGAAATATCTCTTTGGCTCAAATGCCAGCATTAACCTTCCAGTACCGAGAGGTTGAGCTGGAGAATAGAACTACAGCTGAAAGTAATTAAAAGCAAACTGAAGTTGGACTTTTCTATTTCTTTGAAAAGCCAAGAAGATTATCTTTTCCCAGATACCTCTAGAGTTCAAATATTAATTAATTTATAATTAATTAATTTATAATAAATAAATTAATTTATTTATTCTGAAAATAGAATGAAGGCAAGTTCAAATACCAGATGTGGATATTGTCCAAAACTGTATGCATTAAGGTTTAAATGCTATAGCTTGCGCTCAGTGACAAACATGGTCAGTCAGATCATAGGAGAAAATCTCATTTGGGCAGATGCACTAACAGACCACTAGTTAAGAAACTGGACAATGCAAAGGTCTGATTCCTTCTCTTCCACAGGCCTGGGGGATGCTACAGCTCCGACTTATTTAGGTACAAGAGCTCATTTCTCATTCTCTTCAAGTCTGTTAACTTTTGCAGAGGCTGTAGGCAATAAACATGCTTTGAAAACTCAGCTCAAAGATTTTTTTTACAACATGTGGCCGATGGGTTGGGGAGTGGATGGCAGCGGTTCAAGGGGGAATGGGGGAGGGGCTCGCAGACGATTGCGGGGAGATTAAAACAGAAGATGAAAACGCATTTGGGGACACAGCCAATCAGCAGTTGTACCCTTAAGCAAGGAGCAGAAATGTAGGTTGGTTCTTTTTGGGGGTGTAAACCCATCCTTCACAGGACAGCACTGGAAGTCATTTAATGCAGCTCTCCTGAAAGCCTGTAGCTTCATGGCTGAAAACCCCCGGACCTCTTAGTTTCGGCTCCCACGGCATAAAGTGAATGTACATGATTTCACAGTTGTGAAGTCATCCGGTCCAAGCAGATGGCCAGTCTAGATATCCTGGTGCCCAAAGGGGGTTACCCAGGTCGCTATTCATCACACAATGGCCAACTCCTGATTTCATCTTGTGTAATAGGCAAAATGATCTTGCGTTTCCTTTTTTTAAAGCTCACTGAGCCATAATGCGTGGAACTGATCAAATAAAATTCCCTATGAGATAACAAGAAATTCAAGCTAAGGAACTTTCCTTAGGGAGCAATGAACCAAAATTCCTCTTACTTAAAAAAGAAAAAAAAAAAGATTCAAATACTTAACCCCCGGGAAGTAGATGGAACAAGTGTGTGTGTGATCAATTAACTAGTTTCCAGGGTTTTCTGCTTCCAAGGTGGGGATGGCCTTACTTCTGTCCCTAATCATTCCTCTCGTGGAGCCCCAAGGTCAAAACCTTGGAATGCCAGCCCGGAGCTCCACTGGACACCTGCTCTTTAAAGAATCACAATAGGTTGAGCACTTTGATGTGTAAATAATTTAAAAGCCAGTTAATTGGGAATGACACATATACACTAATATGTATAAAATAGATAACTAATGAGAACCTGCTGTATAAAAAAATAAATAAAATTCAAAAATTCAACAAAAAAAAGCCAGTTAAATATTAACAGGATTTCTGCGTCCTAAAAAAAAAAAAGAGAGAGATTTGCTGTAAAGAAAGCAAAGCTTGAAAGCTGGATTAGGAAAGAAAATACCACTTGTGAGCTCATTTTAATTAAGAGATCATACGTCCACTGGAACTCAACCAACAGCATTTATCATAGTCTAAGTGGTCCTAACTGTCGCTTCTTCAGATACCGTACAGCTGCCATCTTGGATTGGGTCTGCTTCCTTGTATCAGAGCAGAACATTATAATATCACAGTTCAGTCGATGGAACAAGGCCCAGGAATGACAGGAAAAAGTGAAATCCAAGCAGCTTTTAGTCCAGAAGCCCAGCCCCTCTCACACTCAGCACTTCATTGATAAACCATCCCTCTACCCGGCTTCGGTAACTGGCAGACAATGAAGGGACCGTAACACAGCTTACACTAAAATCTTTGTCTAAAGGCAGCTCCTATAAACAGCGGGGTAATAGCATGATTCATCCATGAGCTCATTCCTGAATCTGTCTCTGTGTGGAAATATGCTTGGTGTGAGGAAAGAAACACAATTTGTGAATGTGCAATTTTCCACAACGAAAAGAGATGTCTTTTGGGAAAATGGGTGGGGAGGAAGGGGGGGATGGGCTGGGAGCCAGGCAGGCAGCATTTAGGCTTAGAGGCCCTCTCTAAAAATAGAAGAAGCTGTTCTCTGTGTCACCAAATAATCAACTCAGGAAATGGACCCAAGAGGATGACCTCATCTGAAATGCCCCAATGCCAAAAAGCTAAGGACATAAACACCATGTGGAAGCTGCTATTTTAAAACACGCCCCCTGAGATACCTTGTGCTCCACTGGGACGCCATTTTCTTCATCACATGGTCTCTGATACATTTATAATAAAACTAACCCAGTGACTTTCAATCAGGTGTGGTTATCTGAATGGGTCTGTACCCACACACGTCTCAGAAACTGTTTTTTGCTGAAATCACTAGCTTGGTTATTTTACATAGCCTCGAATCACAGGTTAACTGGGTTCATTCCTAATTCCTTTTGTTTGGATCCGTACATACAGAAATGCTTACTGATGTCCATATGTTTCAGGAAATAAGAACGTGTGGGCACCCACGTCACTCCCGTTATGCACAGTCCTGGGGCTGGTCCTCAATACAATGCCTGCATCTCCCCCTCAGCAGTGGGTTGTTATCCGAAAGCTTATGAGTCGGTCCTCTGGAACTCAGAATGCACTTCCCACTGACACGATGTTATGAATGGCCATTAGCCCACACAATGCCCTTTTGGCCTACAATGTAACTGCACTAGCCCAAGAGTACCATCAAGAGCTGTGGTTGCAGGAGTAGCAGGTCAGAGGGGGTAAGAGGGCGAAGAAATAAAAGAGAAAGTTGGGCTTGTCTCGTGGTTTCCCGGTTTGGGGCTGACCCTCCATAACATTTTAAAAGAGGTCAAGTTTGCCTTATTTCCACCTCCCTCTCTGAGCCTCCTTTTCCTTCTCAGGATCCTTCCTTCCAAGCTGTTCCTATTTTTTCACAATTTCCTCTCGCGCTCTCTACTTCTGAACTCATAGATTCCTTTACAGCTCCCAGATTTTCGACTCCTGGTCCCATGGTGATGGCGCGGCAGCCCAGAGGATGATGGGGTGAGGGCCGAGAGCCGGAGAAGGCTCAGTGGTCTTAGAGGTGTGGATGAGCTGTTGATCAAGTGGGGTTTGCCTACTTAGGAAAGTCGAGCATCTTGCTTGCAATTCATTTCGTAAGTGGAGGGTCGCCAAGCCAAACCACAAATCCACGCTAGAAAAGAGAAGGCAATGACTAATGTGGATAAAAGGCAACGAGGCTCAGACAGGCCTTGGCAACTGGTTGAGAGAAGAGGAGCTGGTTTAAGGCTGGGACTCTTCCCAGAAAATGGCATAATTTACAAGCTTAATCTGAGAAGAGTGTTTACAGCTATGGAAGGTTTGATGTTTCAGTTATAGTGAAAAAGGCAGGCAACATCTGTTCCTCTTCTCAGCAACCAGCTTCTAATCGCTTGTTTTGAAAGGTGGGGTTTGGCAGGGCCTCTTAGCACTAGCAAGAAAGATCAAAACAAGACAATCATCTTGTCATATTCCCTATAAGCCCATGCACTAGGGGGGGAAAAAAGACTGGAAGGAAATAGACCAACATGTTAATGATGCCTTTGAGGCGAGACTCAGTAATTTTTAGTCTTCCTTTTATTTTTATGTACTTTCCAGATTTTTAAAAATAAGCATGTACCATTGAGGAAAACAACGTAAAGACCAAGTAAAAAAGCAGAGCTGCAGATGAATCCCTTTTGTTTGTAGAAACACTCACTGGCTACCTCACCATGAACAGGATTGAGATTTGCCATGTCACCTAGAAAGACTGATCAAGTGGCTCTGTGACCAGACAAACATGTGACCAAAGTTAACATTTAATGAGTATCTACTAACAGGCTGGCAGGGTGATCAGAGTGTTCATACCTAATTTTCTAGTTAATGTTCTCAGAATTCTGAGGTTGACATTATAGCCGATTTTATAGGTGAGTAAGCCTGGGACCAGAAAGGTTAGTTAATTTGCTGGGACCAGGATCCTGTCCGAGCCAGCTCTCTCCCATGCCGATGGCTCCCTGGCTTCAGGGATGGATAAGGACTGTGGTTTCACTGATGGGGCCATGGGGGACAGAGGGGACATGAGTGGGCTTCTCATTCCCACTCCCGCTTTTCTGGAATAACTCTGATGTTAGGGGTTTTATTGACTGGTGTTCTGTGTAAACCTGTGTTAGAAGAACGGTTTTTTTCAGCGAAAAAAGAAAAAGTCTGCAAACCACAGGACTAGACAGTCTCCGAGTTCCTTCTAGCTCTAAAAGTCTATCTTCGGAGCTAAAGAGTGCCCCCTGTCAATGAGCTCACATGAACGGGCGTTAGCTGGCAAATGGTCCGTGCCGGATGTCCTTTAATGAATTAGCTGGGAGACACCCCGAGGAGAAGTTGCGATGCCCTTACGTCCAGGAAGGACTTCCACGCCCGCGGAAGTGGCTTCTGCTCATCGAGGTCAGCCAGTAGGCCTGCTGTTTTGAAAGGCAATCCATCCCTGGTAATGATTCGTGGGACTGTGGGCTCAAGTGCTGGTTATCTGACAGGAGTGAGCACAGCCTGTAGCTCGTCTTCAATCTAAGCGTGCCAGTAAATCCCGTCATCTTCCCAACGCGTGCACCTGAGCACAGACGGCCACGCTGGGCCACAGAAAGGGCAGGGCAGCGAGGACCAGGTTGTGCACGTGCATGCGCGTGGGTGGTGGTGAGAAGGACCAAGGCAGAGGCTTCGGTTCACCCCCCAGACGTGGAGAGGGGCTCCAGTGATGGGATGAAGGTCCCCCTGCCCAGCACTGACCTGGGAAAACGGCCCTCTAACGCTACGCTAGATTCAATCCAAAGTGTGTCCCTTGCCATAAGCGAAAGCAGGAAACGTGAAAGGAAAATCACGTGTTGCTCTGCTCAAAGTGGGGCTGTTACTTACACTGTGATCACATGATGCCGGTTCTGAGACGTTCCGGCGACCTGAGTTGACTGAGGGCCGGGTAAGCCAGCCGCTGAAAGCCAGGGAACTCCGAGGTTGGCAGAGACCGTAGAAGCCAGGCGTGACCTCCGCAAAAGGCCTCGGCGCTCTGGGGTTTAACATGCAGGGTGCAGCATCTGTGAGCGACTCTGAAGGAGCACCGCGTGCCTGGCTGGTGGTGCCGTCCAGGCTGTGAGGCGGATGTGGGAGAGACACCTGGCGGGGCAGGTAGGGCTAGGGGACCTTGATGGGGCTCGGCACCTGCACGCGGGTGCAGCTGGAAGCCCTCTGTTGTCGTCACCGGGCTTAGCAACTTTCACTGCGGGTGTGACAGTGACTCGCAGGGAAGCAGGGTTCTGAGGTCCATGTCAGAGCATCCTTGTCCCCGTCCAGGCCCTTCCTTCTGACTGTCCAGCACCATGTCTATGGAGATGCCGCAGGGACGAGGTACCGGGCTGAGGGCTCCTGGGAAACAGCCCTTGCTCCTGCTGATGCAGAGGGTGTGGCCGTCATTTGCCGGGGCAGTGATGTATCTTCATAAAACTAGCCACTTTTAATAGCCTGGGGACAGTCCTCAGAAACACCACTTCTACTTGTTCATTCAACAAGCATCACAGGAAGGAGTACTGTGCACTGAGCACTGTGGAGACGGCTGTTGGACTAAGACAGAGTCACACCCTCAGGGGGGTGAGGACAAGCTACGAAGAGGTCAAATACCTGTGTGAGCGCTATGACAGGCCTAAGCAAAGGCCCCACAGAACATGAGTGGACTCCTGCGGGGCCTGGGAGGGGGGCGGTAGGACCTGGGGAGGGATGCCTGAGCAAGCGTCCTGGAGGAGAGGTCTGGGTTTGGTCCCGGCTGGAGGGCTGTAGGTTGGTGGTGCTGCTTGTGGCTGAGCTCAGAGTCCTGGGGTTTAGTTATCCGTGGAGTCTGATTAGAACGTGTCTCCTTTCAGGGAAGCATGGTGTGGGGAGGGAGGGGACCCTCTGAGGACCCTTCCTATGGCTCCTCGCCTCCCGGAGGTCTCCCTCCCAGGGCTGATGCTGGGCTGGGGGTTGGAGTCCCTTGGTGGCCTCCCCAGGTCCAGTTCGGGGGCAGGTGGATTCTGCAGGGAGTCACAATGGCGGAGGCCAAGGCTGGCTCACAAGTCCCAGGAAGGCTGAAAACTGCATTTCCCATACCCCCGCGGGTGACTCCGGTTCTGGCATGGGAACACTCGGTGAAGCCGGGAGACAGAGGTGAGTAACACACGGGGAGATCAGGGCGTCCGTCGGGCATCAGCAGCGTTTCCACAGGAGGAGCCCCGGACTGGGCTGCATGTTTGTCCTGGCTGCACGGCCTCCCACTGGGTTGTTCCTGGGCGTCTATACTGGTTTCTCTGTCATTCCTGGACATTCTGTGAATCATCCTAACTCCACTCCCTCCCACCCCAACCGTCAGCGATGATCCTGCTGTCTGAGTGTACCCGACCCTGCGCTCTGCCCCTCCATTCCCATCACCGCCCCTGTGGGTTCAGGCAACAGGCACGACTCTGAAATCCTAAAGTGAAAGAGCGGGGACAATGGACAGTGATTAGAAGCATCTTATTTCATCTAATGGAAGACTTCCTGAAGTGCTGTGCGTGAGCAAACTCTGCAGATCCAATGCTATTTGAAGAAATAAAATAAGAAAGCATATCAAGAAAGAAACAGGGCTTCCCTGGTGGCGCAGTGGTTGAGAGTCCGCCTGCCGATGCAGGGGACGCGGGTTCGTGCCCCGGTCCGCGAAGATCCCACATGCCGCGGAGCGGCTGGGCCCGTGAGCCATGGCCGCTGAGCCTGCGCGTCCGGAGCCTGTGCTCCCCAACGGGAGGGGCCACAACAGTGAGAGGCCCGCGTACCGCAAAAAAAAAAAAAAAAATAGAAACAAAGCTCTTAATCGTCAAAAGCCCTGTCATCAAGCCTTTTGTAAAGTGAAGACATATCTGGTGCTGCAAATAATAATCCTCTAATGTAACTGTTCGGCACAGTTTCTCAAATAGAAGCCTTTTGTATGCATAGTATAAAGACAGTAGAAGACCCTTACCTGTCCCGGAACTGCTTCCTGGTGGGCCTGTGGGGTGACCTGGGCGTGGCTGGGAAGGTCTGGGGAGACGTGAGCCAGCAGCCCATCAAGGTCGCGAGCCAGTGACGCCCACACACGGCCCGGGTGTCTGCACGGTGTCGACACCTGGAGAACGTGCCTACCCTCCCTGCCCCGCACCCCACCATATGCCTTCCTGTTCTACAGCTGACAAATACCCACGTGGGAGAATTACACAGATGACTTTCCACCCAAGACTCCACCCAGAGATGCCTGGGGTTTGCGCAGGAGGAGCCCAGGCTGCAGTGTAAATGGGCACCCTCCAAAGCCACCACCCGGCACCATGGCCACCGGGTCCCCAGGAGGGGGTCTTCCTGCGGCACATGACAGAGCTCCGCGTCACCCAGTGCACATCTGTCAGCCAGTGAAGCCCGCGTGTCACTGGTCCTGAGCCAGCAAGCCCAGCCCCAGAGCAGTGACGCTGCAGGGAATCCACTGGGCATTAGTGCTTTCGGGATGGCCTCTGGGGGGGTCAGCTGGCCCCAAAGCAGCGCCTGCAGCCAGCCTGCCTGCCCTACCTCCTCCCTCTGCTGCTGCAGCCATGCTTCCCTCTGCCCCAGACTCTGCACCTGTAAAATGATAACTGGAGAATCTGCCTTCTGAGGTTGTTGTGGAAATTAAATGAGCAAATGTTTATAAAGCTCTCAGAACAGTGCCTGGAACACTGGAAGCATTATTTACCTTTCAGCTTATGTTATTACCTGCATTTGCTATGTTCACGCAATATTTGACTACACAATCAGCTCATCCTAAGGAAGTACGCTCTTTTCTCAGATAGCTGTACCTGTAAATCAGGGCAGGGAAGAACAGTGTGGAGACTGCTGTAGTTGGTAAGCAATCAGAGGGGTCTGCTTCAAGCAGAAGCTCTGGAAATCACTTTGTGAATAAGCCTATTGTCAGCTTTGATAAGTCTGGTAGCGTGCAAAATGACCCCAAACCTTTCACACTGCTCTCAACTCTGGGTTGCGTTCGTACCTATCCTTTCAGCCCATACCAGGATAGAACGCACCAAATAAGACTGCAGAACGCCACTAGGTCTGTACATTTAAAAACCTGCATAGAGAATAATTATTCAGATGTGAGGTCTAAAAGCAGCTGATGGTTGGTGGATGGGGAACGTGAACAGTACGTTTCATTCATAAACTCCTTGTTCAGCCAGACTTACAGCTTCCACGTTGGCAAAGCAGACGAGGATGCGAACACAGAGGCAAGCATTCTGAGCTGGCAGGATCTTTGGAGAGTGTAGTCAAACCTCCCCATTGGACAGCGAGGCAACTGACACCCCAGGGAAGGCTTGGTGGTGGGGTCTGTGACAGTGACGTCCCAGGACCAGGCCTCTCAGCACAGCTCCCTTCTTTCTGTCCCCACTCCTTCCCCCTCCCCTCACTACACAGGCCTGAACCCTGCAGTGTCCTCAGCAATGGGATTACAGCTGGAATGGCGCCTTATGGAATTCTCTCAACAGGTCAGGCATTATAGAGACCCTGCCCGGAAGTTCATGAGCCAGAGTGGCCTCGAACATCCTTGGGAGTCAATGCTGAGGCTGGAATATCCTTCCCACCTCTCTGACACCTCACACTTGCAATCTAGCTGAAGCACCACCTTCTGTGGGGGGCACTCCCCGATCCCTCTGTCCGAATTCACCCAACTCTTCCCTCTGTGCTCCAGCTGTACATTGGGCAGGACTCAACTGTTTGCTCTTTGGCTTGACGGTTAGTTTGTTTACCCGCTTGTTTCTGTCTCCTACCATTAGACGGTGAGCTCTATGGGAAAAGAGGCATTTTCTTGTTCACCACTGTATCCCTGGATACTGTCTAGAACACAGTAGGTTCAACAGAGTTCGTGCGGTGAATGAATGAAGTCTGCTGTGCAGTGTTAGCACCTGAATGTCTACATGGAAGGCGGGCAGGGATGGCAATGTACTTGGAGGTGTAGGCGGGGCTGAAGAGACTTTACAGAGCAAACATCTGGCTCTTACTGAAGATTGTAGATTTATTGTAAACGTGGATGTTGATAAAGATTTGGGGGCAAAGCACTCTCTAGCGCCTCTTTGGGGCTCCCCAGTTGTCTTGGTCTGGCAGTTCACATGTCTGGCTTCCTTGTTCAATAATAAGCTCCTGGAGAACAGGTCTTACTCACCCCTGCACCCTCCCAGCCTCCAGGAGGGCCTCACACTCACTAGGGGCAGAAGAAATGACCAAATGCATGAATGCAAGAATGAATGGATGGATGGTAAAACCTCTCCTAACACTGTCCTGTCCGCTTTGGTCACCTGATGTTGGGAGCCAAAATAAGTATTCAGTTCAGTTTAAAGCCAAGTACAAAGCTTTGGGGTCAGGGTGGCGGGGAGGGTGAACCAAGATATGAGGGCAGGACTTGGGAAGCTCCAGCACAGCACAAGAAGCCAGAAAACAAAACCGGAAAGAGATAAGGCCATCCTGATAGATGCTTTCCATGTAAGGGAGGTTCAAGTACACAGTGGATGAACTTTTGAGTTTCCTGTTTTTAAAACTTTCTTACGGTGAAGTTGGAACTGTACATTGTCCCCTTCAGCGGGGGGTTTGTGCTTATCTGGAATAATCCGGCACATGTGGCCTAGTCCACACGCGTGTGTAAGGACAACGGAAACACGGGAGCTGGAAACCACAATGTCAGCAGGCCAGGGTGGCCGGAGTCCTGAGCTCTGGCGCTGCTGGGTTTGCGGTCAGTGTGTGTCTCATCCCCCCGTGGCCCCAGAGGCCTGAGCTATGATGCACGGAGGCCATACCATGTCGTCTCTAGAGCCCTTTCCAGCCCTGAAATTCTAAGACTCACGTCCTGGCCACAGAGAGAACTTGAGCATAAAAGCAAAGGAATTTTCCACAGTGGAAAGGCATTAGCTACTATGTACACAGACTATCTTACTTTAAAATATATATGTGTATAATTTACTAGGATAAATATTTTTTATTATTTGAACACAGCTGCTTCCCAATAATTAGTTTGAAAAACTCATAATTATGATGCGGCAGATATTCATAAATAGGATGTCTGCTCATTAAAAAAGTTTAAAAAGCAGAATGCTTTTCCTTTTACAGTTTTAAAATTGAAGTATAGTTCATTTACAATATTGTGTTACCTTCAGGTATACAGCAAAGTGATTCAGTTATATATATATATATATATATATATATATATATATATATATATATATATATATATATTCTTTTCCCGATTCTTTTCCATTATAGGTTATTAGAAGACGTTGAACATAGTTCCCTGTGCTATACAGTAGGTCTTTGTTGTTTATCTATTTGATATGTAAGAAGAATGCTTCTTAACCCTGCCACTAATTTACAATATTTTGAATTCTGTTCAGAGTTTCTTTTGTGAGAACTTAAGGAGGATATGCTGCAGAAACAGGCATGCTCTTTTCTCTGTTAGGTATTATGAAGGACCCGATTATGTGTTTTGTTACAGAAAATTAACCCTTCTGCACCATGGTTTCCTCATCTACAAAATTTGAAGAATTAGCGTGTTTGAGTTTATTCATGTCTAGGATGTAAAAGGTTACGTCCTGTGATCCCACACCCTGGTTTTGCTTCTCTATCTGAGCCATCGGGCAGAATAGCTGACACATCCTGTGATATATCCTCCTGAAACCCACGAGGGCTTCCCAGCTGTGGGGAGGAGACCTGGGCTCTGACAGGCCGCACTTCCCCGCATCCTGGCTGCCAGCTAGCACTTCCCTGAGGTGTTCAAAATGTGAGGGCCACTTATTTCCACAGGGATGTCAAACAGAGATACTCTGGGTGATCTCTTCCCAGGTAATTTTACTTACAACGCATCCCTATGGGCTTTGCATAAAATGCAGTGATCTCCAAATTAACGGCACAGGTAGTAACCTTCCATCCTCGTTCTAGAGAGGACCAAGCACAGGCTCACAGAAGGTAAGTGATTTGCCCAAGTGAAAAACTGTAAGTCTCTAAGTTCTCCACACGAAGCCCCGCATTTCTTTTGCTATAAGAAATCCGGGTACCCCACCTGCCTCTGTGTGCCAGGCGCTGTGCTGCATCCCAGGCACCCAGCGAGCCTCAGTTAACTTCTGGGAGGCGGTTATCATAAAAGCCCCACTGCACAGACGGGTTTCTGTGGATACAGAGTTTGTCTCACCTGTTGGCCAGAGAGAGTCACGGGAAGCCCTAGGCTGGACAGACTCAGGTTCAAATTCCCATTCTGACAAAATATATAAAGAACTCATACAATCCAACCACACACACACAAAAAAAAACCTGATTAAAATGGGCAGAGGATATGAATAGACATTTTTCCAAAGACATACAGATGGCCAACAGGCACATGAAAATGTGCTCAACGTCACTAATTACTAGGGAAATGCAAATCAAAAGCAAAATGAGATATCACCTCATACCTGTTAGAACAGCTATTATCAAAAATACACGGAATAACAAATGTTGGAGAGGATTGGAGAAAAGAGAACCCTTGCCTTTTCCACTGTTGGTGGGAATGTAAACTGGTGCAGCCACCATGGAAAACTGTATGGAGGTTCCTAAAAATATTAAGAATAGAACTACCATATGACCCAGCAATTACACTTCTGGGTATTATCTGAAGAACATGAAAATGTTAATTCAAAAAGATATATGCACTCCTATGTTCACTGCAGCATTACTTACAATAGCCAAGATATGGAAGCAACCTAAATGTCCAATGATGGACGAACGGATAAAGACGTGGCACCTATATGCGCGTACGCGCACACACGAATACTATTCAGTCACAAAAAACCCTGTGATTTGTGACAACATGAACCTTGAAGTTATTATGCCAAGTGAAATAAGTCAGATGGAGAGAGACAAATATCATATGACTTCACTCATATGTGGAATCAAAACGAAACAAAACAAAACAAATGAACAAACAAAATAAAACAAAAACAAACTCCTAGCTACAGAGATCAGACTAGTGGTTGCCAGAGGAGGAGGTGGCTGGGGGGTGATGGAAATGGGTAAAGGGGGTGAAATGGATGGATGGTGACTAGACTCATGGGGGTGATCACTCAGAGATTGAACTGAAATGCTGCACAACTGCAATTTATTTTTTAAAAATTCCCATTCTGGCCCAAAGTTGATGTTTGGGACGTTAAGTCTTGAGGATCAGTGGTTTTATCTATAAAATGGAGATAGGCACTTGGACACCATAGTGAGGGGACCCCAGGACTTGGAAATAAGATCATCTTTCAAGAATGAAACTAACACGAACACTTCAAAGATGAAAATATGGAGGAGCCAGATTGTGTTAAAGAAACAGAATGAGTCCTTGGATAGGAAGACTTGGCAGTCACCTGACTGAATACTCTTAGCCATTATTAAAGGTGGTTATTAATCATATGTGAAATTTTGATGTGTCTTCCCTCTTGGTTGTAAGTTCCAGGAGGGCAGGAACCAGATCCATCTTTCCCTACCTTTACCTCCAGGACCTAGTCACACAGTAAGCCCTCAATAAATGAATACATGGAACATAGCTAAGGACAGAATACGTTCATCAGAAAGGTGGGCACAGAAAGCCCGGAAAAATAAGGCTGGCATCACAGTGTCCAGGCAGGTCCTCGCTGTGAGAAGATGTACTTGCAGACAGACTGATGATTCAGATCTCCTGGAAGTGCACTTACAGGCTAGTCACACTCAAACATTCTGAGCCCTGGGGCCATTACTTGTAATTAGATCAATGAACTGGCCTTCTGGGTCACACATATGTCTGTGAGCTGGTACAAACTACTGACCCAAGAAATAAGCCTGCTCTCAGGGGTGGCCAGACCCAGGACCACAGCAGGTTGAAAAGATAAAGAAAACCTTTCTTTTTTCCCCCTCTACTCAGTAGAGTAGAAGTCTCTTAAGGGCAGCCCGCTGGCCACACCCAGATGGTCCTACAAACCTCAGAGCTGCAGGATTTGCTGTTACATGTTTTAGAGCACCTACTTTGCAGGGTTGTCGTGAGAATGCAGATAATGAAGAGGACTGGCACAAAGTAAGTGCTCAATAAACAGTAAGATTATTATTGCTTTTTAAGGCACACATCTAATAAATGACTGAGTCAGCATTCCATGAATAAAGATGCCCGATGTTCTGTCCCATGGAGCTTACAGTGTAGAGTAAAAATAAGGACCATGGTGAGTTTAACAGGCTGAAAGTCTGACAGGTCTGCAGGGGGGAAGGGAAAGTCATGGTGAACGGGGATGACCAGGCAGAGCCCATGGAAGGTGGTGGGAGAGGAATAAATGGCAGTGTTCGGGTGTCATTGTTGCAATGACCAGAGGGCAACACCAGCATTTAGTTTGCAGAAACCAGAGCTGACATCTCACAATGCTTCCGGCATCCTACGCAGGGAACCATCCTGCCCTAAATACCAGCAGCTCCCTGACCACAAATAGCGGATGCAGTGACCAGGTGAGGGGGCAAAGGAGTCAGATTCAGATGGAGAAACAGCACAGAGTTCGGGGATGTGGAATGAGGAGGGGGGGCTTTGCCAGGTCAGAGCCTCACTTACTTCTTTTTAGAACAAAGAAGGGGCTTGTTGACCTACAGCAGTGTGCAGTCCTCCGGCCTGTGGCGAATCACACAGGTCTGCTCCTGATACCACGTTGCTTTGTGTGGCTTGCTGGTCAGTGTACAGCCGCAAGCCCACAACGCAAGGAGGCAGGATGGCCATGTGGTTTGTCTGATTCCTTTCCTGAGCTGCCTTTCTCCAAAAGTCGATGAGGCCCTGAGAGATGGGTGGGCCCCAGATTGCTCTTGCTTTACAGAATTGTACGAAGTGACAAAATGCACGTTTAGAAACAGCAGGCAAATGGTAAGGGCACACATGCGCGCGCACACACACACACCAATAACAGGGAAGCTTCCTGGCTGAAAAGAAAGTGGAACTTCTTTTTCTTTCAAGTTTACAAATACCAAATTTGCAGTGTCAAAGCAAAACAAGTCCTTTGAAATGGAAAGGGTGGTCACATTATACACATGGTGTCCGAAGTTTTCACCCAGAGAACCACAAAGCAAGCGTGCATATACATACCCAACTTGGGCACTGTCGCGGTACGGCAGCACTGAAAATATACTACAGAAGGATCTTCTGCCACTGATAAGGACTATTCTAAAAAAAAAAAAAAAGAACAAATAACAAACACACTAAATGCAAAGTCTCAAATAAATTTAAAAAATCTATAGCAATTAAGCATTCACAGAATTCACAGCAGTATTTGCACCCTCCCGCCACCTCCTCTGACAGATGGTATTCTGCTCCCCTTGCAAAATGCAACCTCAGCGCAGCACAATTACCCGGCCTCTCCTCATCCGAATTTTAACATGGTGAGACTGGCGAGGGTCTCCAAGGAGCACATGTGAATCCATTCTCTGGTGAGAGAGGCTGGCTGTGGGCCGCATGTATTATACAAGACGGAGCAGACGGAGCTATGGGTCCGGGGTGCCCAATGCTGGGTGAACCGTCATGCCACATTTAAACAATCAATTTCTACTTTGCAGTAAACAATGCAAGAGCAATAGTGCCAGAAACCATGAGCAGGAAAGACACTCAGATGCCACTGTGATCATTAGGGTTTTTCATATGCTGGCAGCGTGTTAGGTTCTGAGAATAAACCGAGGGGAAAATTACATAATCAGTCTTAGCCTCCATTCCTGCTATAAAGATACTACTGGAAACAGTTCTCCATGACGCTCTTATGCAATCAAAGGCACTTAAGAAAACGTTAAAAAAAAACCTCTCAAAAGTACTTATCTTGGCATCTGAGAATAACTTGCCAAAGAGAACTGCTGATGAAAAATTGGAGAAAAAGTGGAGGAGATTAAAAACCAAGATCCTTTAGCACCACAGTAACACACATCAGATATGGAGCTGACTGACTTTTGTCATCTTTTCCCTCAATAATTATAAAAATAAAACCAGGGGAAAAAAGCAGTAGTACTAACAGCATCAAGGTTTGGGTATTCTGACCTTGTGTTAAAACTATGATATTAAATTGCTTACATGCTCAGGATTAAGTCAGCTTCTCTGGCAGGCAAACCAGGCCCTTTGTTTTCTGGCTCTTTCTGGCTCTCTGGTCTCAACACACATGATATTTGTCTCTGCATTTTATCACTCATCCATGCTAAAGTACTTGCAGTACCCCACCTTTAAAAAAGTTTTTTCATAAGGTCCCTGGTGGGGACTTTTCTTTTTGGCTGTGTGGCATGCATGCAGGATCCTAGTTCCCTGACCAGGGATTGAACCCGTGCCCCCTGCAGTGGAAGCATGGCGTCTTAACCACTGGACAGTCAGGGAAGTCCCCACCCATACCTTAAAAAAAAACCTGTTGTTTCATATCTCTGTCCTTTGCATGCTATTTCTTCTGACTGTTGTGTCTTACTAGGTACGCTGGATGAACTCCTATTTAATCTTCAAAACCCAGCTCACGAGTCACCTCCCCAGGAAGCATTTCCTCCCCTTTCACTGAGTTACTCATTCTCTTTAGGGTGCTGCCTCTACTCCTTATTTCCACTTCCAGGAGCACCCTGATCACAAAGTGCTGCTAAACATTTGCTGCTCTCTTCTAGAGGACGAGTTGAGGGTTTCGTACACGGAAGCCCCTCCAGAAACACAGTCTGGGCAAGGTCGGGCTTCAGAGCAGCACCTGAGTGTCCATCCCTGGGAAGGCAGGACCAAAGCTACATTCCCAGCTTCAAATACCAGCTCTGTCACCTTTGTATAACCTCAAGCAGCCCACTAATTCTTTAGTTTCCTCATCTAAAACAATGGGATAAAATGAGTAGATCTCTTATTGGAATGTTGTAAAGAGCAAGTGAGTCCCTATATGGGAGAGCCCCCAGGACAGTGCCAATAATACACGCTCAATAAATATTCATGATTTTTTACTGGGAACTGCCTTCTTGGGTCGAGGTAAGTTTTCCCACCAGAGTCTGTGGATTCAGAACCTCTTCAGACCTCTGTGCTAAAATACACAGGCCTGCTAAGGTGAAAGGTCGAGAAAGGACAGCTGAAGGCCGACACGTGTGGCCTGTCACAAAGGTGTAACACGTACACAGAGGCTCTGCTTCCAACCCTTTGGCCCTGTGCTGACAGTGTCTGACCAGGCAACGTCTAACGCCATCCGGGATCCTTAAGTGTTCTCTCTTATGCCAAAAACTGGCTTCTTGTTCTATTCCCAGAACCCTGCGGAGTCTCTGTTGGCTGTGGGAAGTTTTGATCACGTCCAGGTAGAATATTCTATTATAGCAATGATATTCACTTAAAGACATTAAAAACATGCAAAGAACTTCGAAAGTCAGAGCAAAGAAAATCACAGTTGCAACAATGGTGGGTGAGCACACTGATACATGAACACAGCTCAGGAGCGTCCACCAGCCAGGGGTGCATGTTGGGTACTGGACGCACATGTGGAGACGTATTCTCAAATTCTGTATTTCATTCCCTCTGTGCTCAAGAAGCAAGAGAGAGCATACTTTAAAATGCTGGTATTGTGGTTTCAATCGTGTTCCCCCAAAATACGTATTGAAGTCCTAATCTCTAGAATGTGTGGATGTGGCCTTATTTGGAAATAGGGTCATTGTGGATGTGATCACTTAGGAAGAGGCCATAATATATTAGGGTGGGCCTTAGATCCAATGACTGGATTTCATAAGGAGAGAGATTTGGAGATTTCTAGAAGAATACAGAGAGAAGAAGGCCACGTGGTGACAGAGGCAGGCATTGGAGTTACTCTTCTCAGCAAGACTGCCAACGCCGCCACCACTTCCACGACCACTTCCATTACTGCTAATGTTACTATGACGACAGTGCAGGCCTCCACTGCCTGCTAAGGTGTACCTTATCCTACAATCCAGGGAGGGGTGGAAGATTCCTGAGAAACAAGTTATAGGATCTTCCTCTCCTCCTCCCTTCCTTCCACAAATATTTTTGGAGCACCCACTCATGCCAGACATGGTGCTAGGTGCTGGGGACCCGCTGATGCATGACACAGACAAGGGCTCATCCTCACAAAGCTTATGGTGTTGGGTGGGAGGTAGTTATGCAGGGGTGTCAGTTCTCTGACTGGGGACTAGAGGGCGCTAGCGCACATCGGAGGGACAGTTAATCTAGCTTGAGGGAAGCTAGGTGGGCTTCCTGGAGGAAGTGATGGCTAAACTGAGACCTTAGGGAGAAGGGACAACAGGCTACAAGGAGAAGATACGTTGGCAGAGGGATTGGTATGAGTCAAGGCTGGGAGGAGGAGTGGAAGGCCTATTTGAGGAACACAGGTGCTGTAAAACTCTTCACTGACTTCCCTTGCCTAACCCATCAGGGTCTCCACTCCCCTCCATAAATCACTTTGACCAACACTCACAGCACACCCAAAGCTCAGGCTGGTAGGCTGCTCTCTAGAACACCCACACTGAGTCATATACTTGCTAAGATCAGGTCTGGATGCCCTCCACCTGTTTCTGCCAGTTGTATTTGTTAGTTATACTTTGTTCATTAAAGATTGCACAAACGAATGACATATGAAAATCAAAAAAAGGAGAAACACTGTTTCTATAAAAAATAACACAGTGCTTTAAAATATTTTCAAACAAGGCAAATCACTAAAAACAAAAACAAAAAAACCCCTGCAGTTGAAATAGGTATGGGCAAGACGTCTATAAAAGATAAGAAAGAATTGTAAAAATCCAAAAGGATTCTACACTTAGTTTCTTGGGTCACTTTAAAGGAGTTCCATCTGGACATGGAAGCAACAGGTGGGAACGATGATAGCGTGAGGTCAGTGACACAGACAGAGTCTGCTCCGTGAGCCCCAAAGGCAAAGAGAGACCTGGCATCACAAACCTGTGGAATGGGCGATCGCCAACATGCCTGAAATGAAAGTGTGGGGTTTGAACTACGTATGTCATTTCTGTGGGTATTTTTTCCAGCATTTACTAACCTCTTCCTTTGACCGAGCGATTACTGTAAATAATTCAGCAGATCTGGACCTGGGGCTCAGGGGGCCAGGCATGGTTAGGATGGCGATGGTGACGGAGCCTCTGCTGGGTGAGTGCCCCCAAGGTGCAGTGAGGAGAGGGGACAGGGAGAGGACAGGCAGCAGAGCGCACGACTGCAGTGAGAGACTGAGGGAATGTGGCGTTTGCCAGGGCTGCCGTAACAAGGTGCCATGCACCTAGCTCTGTGGCAACGGCTCCCACAACAGAAATCAGTCATCTCAGGCTTCCAGAGGCCAAGGTGTGGAGGGCCAGGTTCTCTCCCTGAGGGCAGGACCTGTTCCTGGCACCTATCCCAGCTTCCGGGAGCTCCTTGGCTTAGAGAGCATAACCCCAGCCCTCACAAGGCCGCATGGCGTCTCCCCATGTGCATGTCTGTCTCCAAGTTTCCCCCTTTTATAGGGACACCAGTGATTAGATCAGGGGCCACCTTGCTCCAGCACAATCTCATCTTTTTTTTTTTTTTAACATCTTTATTGGAGTATAATTGCTTTAAAATAGTGTGTTAGTTTCTGCTTTATAACAAAATGAATCAGCTATACATATACATATATCCCCATATCCCCTCCCTCTTGCGTCTCCCTCCCACCCTCCCTATCCCACCCCTCTAGGTGGTCACAAAGCACCGAGCTGATCTCCCTGTGCTATGCGGCTGCTTCCCACTAGCTATCTATTTTACATTTGGTAGTGTATATATGTCCATGCCACTCTCTCACTTTGTCCCAGCTTACCCTTCCCCCTCCCCATGTCCTCAAGTCCATTCTCTATGTCTGCGCCTTTATCCCTGTCCCACCCCTAGGTTCTTCAGAACCTTTCTTTTTATTTCTTTTTATTTTTTTTTTAGATTCCATATATATGTGTTAGCATACAGTATTTGTTTTTCTCTTTCTGACTTACTCTGTATGACTGGACTCTAGGCCCATCCACCTCACTACAAATATCTCAATTTCGTTTCTTTTTATGGCTGAGTAATATTCCATTGTACATATGTGCCACATCTTCTTTATCCATTCATCTGTCGATGGACACTTAGGTTGCTTCCGTGTCCTGGCTACTGTAAATAGAGCTGCAATGGACACTGTGGTACATGACTCTTTTTGAATTATGGTTTTCTCAGGGTATATGCCCAGTAGTGGGATTGCTGGGTCGTATGGTAGTTCTATTTTTAGTTTTTTAAGGAACCTCCATACTGTTCTCCACAGTGGCTGTATCAATTTACATTCCCACCAACAGTGCAAGAGGGTTCCCTTTTCTCCACACCCTCCCCAGCATTTATTGTTTGTAGATTTTTGATGATGGCCATTCTGACTGGTGTGAGGTGATACCTCACTGTAGTTTTGATTTGCATTTCTCTAATGATTAGTGATGTTGAGCATCCTTTCATGTGTTTGTTGGCCATCTGTATATCTTCTTTGGAGAAATGTCTCTTTAGGTCTTCTGCCCATTTTTGCATTGGGTTGTTTGGTTTTCTGATATTGAGCTGCATGAGCTGCTTGTAAATTTTGGAGATAAATCCTTTATCAGTTGCTTCATTGGCAAATATTTTCTCCCATCCTGAGGGTTGTCTTTTCGTCTTGTTTATGGTCTCCTTTGCTGCAGCACAATCTCATCTTAACCAGTTAATTACATCTGCCACGACTCTATTTCCAAATAAGGTCTCATGATGAGGTACAGAGGGCTGGGGCTCAGCATAGAATTTTGAAGGGATACCATCCAGCCCATAGCAGGGAGGTAGGAAGGAGGAAAACAAGCTGAGCGTGGTGTCACCGAGGTTAGAAGTCCCCTCTGGAGCCCTCTCATCCTTGCTCTTCCAGGACAGCACTGGCCCTAAGTGTGTCCTAAGCGTGGCCCCAGCCCCGCCCATCTACTGGCCCTAATGATGGTTTTCTTCTCAAGACTGCTGTGGACCACTGGTGGGGACCAAGGTCTGGACTCCCCCCGGCTCCCAGGCCCTCTCGTCAAGCAGAGAGTCAAAACTGAACCACCAAGGGAAGGTTCTCTCCAACCTCTCAACCTTTTTTTTTCTGTGTCTCATTTTATTTCCTGTAAATCAAACTGGTTGAAAAGAAGCAACACGGATTCCCAGGCTGAGCACTTTTCTGCACAGTACATCGCACAGGAGAAGCCCCAAGCACAGGCGCTTATGACCGAAAATAATTTCTCTCAAAAGCCTCGTGCAGAGTCACAGAAAAAGCCAGCATGCCCTCCGTGCTCCTTAAAGAGGTACAGATAGTAAAACCGTAATAAACCCTGCATATGGACCCCGGGTCTACAGCCCAGGTCCTCCTTCCCCCTGTGGCACCAGGGAAGAAGCAGAGGACAGTCAATGGGGCAGTCATGTTTGAGAGCAGCTCTGGGGGCCACTTCGGTGACAGAACAGGCTGTGCCCAGGAGTCTCAGTGAGGTGTGGGGGTTATTGAGGCTCCTTCAAGTCTATCCACTCGCTGTCCTTCAGGACTGAGGTTTTGCTGACAATCGGTTAGGAACACCGATGATGATACTGACAAAGATGCTTCCCTGCCAGCCTCCTGCTGCTGGGGGGACGGAGGGTTCTAGTCTTTTAATAAAGAACAAAAGTTCTGGGGGTGGGGGGGTGGTTCCCTGGTGGCCTAGTGGTTAGGATTCTGGGCTTTCACTGCTGTGGCCTGGGTTCAATCCCTGGTCGGGGAACTGAGATCCTATAAGCCGCGTGGCACAGCCAAAAAGAAAAAAATAAAAGTTCTGGGAGTAGAAATGCGTGCTTGGGAAGAGGGAGGTGTTTCAGGGAACCTCACAGAAGATGCCTGACATCTATCGAGTTGCACGGAGAGAGAAAAGGCGATGACATGTTTCTTCTTTCTAGAAGGCCCGTCCAGAGCTGGTAACTAGCTGTTTTGTTTTTTGGAACGTGCCACTTCCTCCAACTCATTTTTCAAACTAAACTAAGCTGACAGATCGGAACTGATGAGATGACAAACGAGGTTGTAATTTAGTTATGACCCATTCGCCCAGTTCCCTCCAAACTTTTCAATACAAAAATGAAAGGTTACAACTTGACTTCAGTTACTGTACTTTTTTTTTTTTTTAACTATCTTACTTTACATAGTAGATAAAAGCTGCGGGAATCTTTCATATTTTTGTTTTTCCTACTGAGTTCACCCTTTAAAGAGACAGCCCTCGAGCTCGACGCTCTGTCCGTTATCTGAAATCTTTTTAAGTCTCTGAACACTCCTGTCAAGGGATGAGATAGACCAGTCCACTCACTGCAAAGAGCACTTCTCTGCCTGTTCAGAACGCAGTGATTCTCACGGCAGACCCAGGAGGGGGCACTTCCGGTGCAAGTGGCAGCCATCGCTCGTGCTCAAGGCAGACATTCGAAAACCAGATGACTTCAAAAGGATGCAAAGTAATGCCTGAGGGAGGGTGATGTCCACTTGAAACCAGAGCTCTTGTCTTCCACTGCTCTCAAAGACAAGCGCCCAGAGGAAGGGTCCTGTCCTAACAGGACCATGAGGGTCACAGGACATAATGTGTCTTTGGCCGGTGGCTAGTCTTCAGTCTTCACGCTCACCTTCCATTCTGATGACCCAGATCTACCTGGCCAGCAATCAGCTCTCTGTTGGCACTAGCTAGCCTCATAACGGTTGTCATTTTCAAGGGTGTCTCCTCCCCGAGGGCCGAGATCTGTCTTTACTTCCGGTTAACCCAGGAGACTCGGGGGCCCCCGGTGCCCCCTGTGAAGATGCAGATCAGTGTGAATGGTGACTGGCTCTTCTCTACTAACCAAGCGGCAGTTCCCAGTCCCCAACCACCATCCTCAGGATGTTCAATGGCCCCCTCCATACGCTAAGGCAGGGGGTCCTGGACTCCTCTCTGTCGTGACAAAGGGTTTGCTTATACATGTGTGAACAGTTTTTGAAAGAACTCAGGTCATTTCTGAACTTCGTATCAAAATGAATTCACTTTTAGAAGACAATACACTCTACGCACACCCCCTCTAATTTTCTATAAGAATAAGGTTACCAAAGAAGATCTATGGGACTTCCTTGGCGGTCCAGTGGTGAAGACTTCGCCTTCCAATGCAAGGCGTGCGGGTTCGATCCCTGGTCGGGGAGCTGAGATCCCACGTGCCTCGGGGCCAAAATAACCAAGGCATAGAACAGAGGCAGTATTGTAACAAATTCAATAAAGACTTAAAAAAAAAAAACAAAAAAAAAACAAAAAAAGAAGACCTGTGATGCTTGCCCTTGATTTTTGGTTGGCCAGAGTTCTGATCAAAGCCAAGCCAGAGCACGTCAGTCGTCTGCCTAGCACCCTCATAGCTCCCATCTCACTCACGGTGAAAGCGGACATCTTCACGATTCACCCTCCCAGGACTCCTCAGGGTGCATCTCTCCCTCCTCTCTCCCTCTCTTCCACCCACACGGCTTTCCTATGGTTCCCCAGGCACAACCCTTGCGTTCCGGCCTCAGCACCTCTGCAACTGTCCATCTACCCTGAACGCTCTTCCCCGCTGGGACCACACGGGGCTGGCTCCCTCACCTCCTCCCCACGTCTGCTCAAAGGTCTCTCCATCAGTGGAATCTTGCCCCAGCACATGCCCTGCCCCCACCTCAGCAGCTTCAGTTTTCCTCCAGAGCACATCTATCCCATCTCTGGTAAGACACACTTACTTGTCTATCATCTGCCTCCCCGACTAGCCTGTAACTCCATGAGACAGGATCACGGCTTTACGCACAGATACATCTCATCACTTAAAAGAGTCCCAGTGCAGAGCAGAGGTCAGCACCTAGGCGCTGGAAAGACTGAACACAGGCTATCACTGCATTCTTCATAGTTAAGGGACTGCTTTCTTAGGTGCCGTCTATCCAGATGCACTTGTCTCCTTCCAGAAAAATGGCTATTTACACATAGGCGGTTCAATGGAATGAGGCGGAATGGTTATTCCCATTGGCTATGTGCCATGCCCCCTACCCTCCGTGGGGAGGGGGGCTTGGAAAATCCTAGTCCAACAATGGGGCCGTCCTAATACAAATCCAGTGTCCTAAAACGTGACACTCGTGCAGATCGAAGCTCGCTCGACAGATGCGACTGACCCTGGCTGGGTGCAAAAGTGATACATTTCTGGGATGCTATCTCCTTCTATCAGGACGAGCTACGTCAGCTCACTCTGTAGTGACCTCACATCGTTAGCCTCTATGGAGCACACTGTTTAAAACCTAAATTCCGAGATATTTTTCACATGAACCTCTGAAAAGTCTGTACCCTGTCCTGTAATTGATCATCTACCTCTGTTACATTTATCCCTGCTAAGTTTAACCTCGGGGAGCCGTTGAAGGAACCGAACCTTCGTTCTCCGCTATAACACAGTCTCCTCCTGCTTTTGGTCTTCCACGTGGGCCACCACGAGGCTGACTGGCCTTCAGGCTGCAGAGGAGATGATGCTCAAGGGCATACCACGTGCTCTTCCTCCCAAGCTCCCTTCAGGCTGACGAAGCTTGGCTAACACACTTCAGCTGCCTGCAGGCTCTCCAGCTGCACAGTCACCCAGCATCCCTGGGAGATGCCGTAATATGGAACAGTCTAATGTTCTGCTGAAATCAAGAAATGTCAACGTGGAGGTCCTCTAATTTACTAGCCTAGTTATTCCATCAATAAGGACATGAAGTTAACATGACTCTTTCTCAGTGAAGCCATGTTGGCTGTGGCCACTTCCATTCTTTTCTAAAAGCTCACAAACCATCTGCTTAACAGTCCATTCCAGAACTCTGCCAGCTATCAGCTCTAGGCTTGCTGGTTTACAATTATTAGAACTTATCCTCTGCTACCACCTCAGTCTCTTTTTGACTTTTTTTTTTTTTTTGGCTGTGTTCATTGCTGCCTGTTGGCTTCCCATAGTTGTGGGGAGCGGGGGGCTACTCTTCATTGTGGTGCGCGGGCTTCTCACTGCGGTGGCTTCTCCTGTTGTGGAGCATGGGCTCTAGGCACACAGGCTTCAGTAGTTGTGGCACGCGGCTCAGTAGTTGTGGCTCACAGGCTCTAGAGCACAGGCTCATTAATTGTGGCACACGGGCTTAGTTGCTCCGCGGCATGTGGGATCTTCCCGGACCAGGGATGAAACCCGTGACCCCTGTATCGGCAGGCAGATTCTTAACCACCGTGCCACCAGGGAAGTCCCTCTTTTTCACTTTTTAAAGGCAATGTGTGCCTGGCATTCAACTCAGGACTTCTTTTATTCTCCCCGGCACTTTAAAGATCATTTTTATTTCTAAATTCTTTCCATTCCCTGATCTAGTCCTGAAGACTGAAACATTCAGAATGTAAGGCCTCTCCATTCATTTATTCCACAAACACTTGCTGAGGACCTCCTGTGTGCCCAGCACCTTGCTTTGTTCAGTCTACATTTCTTCACAGTTCTACTTGTTAAAGATGCTGATGCTAGTCCAGCAGCTGACATCTGCTCTGTCCTTGTACCATCAACCCCAAGAAGTTTACCATCCTTTTCCTCCCTCTTCTGAACATGGTTTTAAAAGCCCCATGGCTATCACTGGTGTTTTATTTTATTTTATTATGGCAAAATATATGTAATATAAAATATGCCATTTAACCACTTATAGGTGTACGAGTTTGTATCATCAAGTACGCGCACGATGTTGTGCAATCATCACCACTATCTGTTTCCAAAACTTTTCCACTGCCCCAAACAGAAACGCTGTCCCCCTTCCCCCAGGCCCTGGTAACCTCTAGTCGACTTCCTGCCTCTAGGGATTTACCTATTCTGGATATTTCGTATAAATGGAATCATATATTGTGTTTGGCCCTTTGGGTCTGGCTTATTTCTTTTTTTTTTTTTTAATAAATTTATTTATTTTTGGCTGCGTTGGGTCTTCATTGCTGCGCGCAGGCTTTCTCTAGCTGTGGCGAGCGGGGGCTACTCTTCGTTGCGATGGGCAGGCTTCTCATTGCGGTGGCTTCTCTTGTTGTGGAGCACCGGCTCTAGGCGTGTGGGCTTGGTAGTTGCGGCACTCAGGCTCAGTAGTTGTGGCTCACGGGCTCTAGAGCGCAGCCTCAGTAGTTGTGGCGCACGGGCTTAGTTCCTCCGCAGCATGTGGGATCTTCCCGGACCAGGGCTTGAACCTGTGTCCCCTACATTGGCAGGTGGATTCTTAACCACTGTGTCACCAGGGAAGTCCCGTGTCTGGCTTATTTCAAACAGCATAATGTTTCTCAGGATTCATACACACTGTAGCAGGTATCAGTAGTTCATTCTTTTTTACGGCTGAATAATATTCCTCTGTATGTATATAACACTTTTGTTTATCCACAATCCGTTGATGGACACTTGGGTTGTTTCCACCTTTGGGCTATTGTGAATGATAATACCACGAACATTGATGTGAAAGTACCTGTTTGAATTCCTCTTTTCAATTTTTTAGGTACACCTGCCAGTGGAATTGCTGGGTCATATGGTAACTTTAGGTTTAACTTTTGGAGGAGCTGCCAAATTGTTTTCCATAGTGGCTGCACCATTTTACATTCCCACCAGCAACATATGAGGGTTCCAACTCGGAATCTGATGTCTGAATCTGGACTCCACCCCCCACCTTCTAGCCACGTGCTCTAGTTTCCTCCTTTGTAAACTGAAATGATGAGTGTTTTAGTTTCCTATGGCTGCAGTGATAAATTGCGACAAAGTTAGGGTCTTAAATCAACACAAAATTATCTTACAATTCTGGACGTCAGAACTCTGAAATGGGTCTCATGGGGCTAAAATCAAGGTGTCTGGAGCCGCTTCCCACTGGAGGCTTGAAAGGAGAATCTGTTTTCTTGCCTTTTCCAGCTTTGGGGCTGCCGCAGCCCTTGGTTCCTGGCCCCTTCCTCAGCCTTCAAAGCCAGCAATGGGCAGTTGAGTCCTTCTCACATCACATCACTCCAACACTGACTCTCCTGCCTCCCTCTTCTGCTTTTAAGGACCTTTGTGATTACACCGGGCCCACCCAGACAGTCCAGGATAATCCTGCTGCTATTTTAAGGGCAGCTGATCAGCGATCTCAACTCCATCTGCAACTTTAAGTCCCCCTTGCCATGTACCTGACCCAGCCACGGGTCCTGAGAATAGGACAGTGACATCTTTGGGGGACATTATTCTGCCCAACACAACAGCAGTAATACCTTCCTCATGAGGTTGTTTCAAGGATTATTTGTATTTCTAAAGTCTCTCCATCCCTCGAAATATAGTCCTGAAGACTGAACTCATTTAAAAGGTCTCTCCAGGGGGTGGAGAGAGGGGGAGTTGGGTGAAGGCAGTCAAAAGGTACACACTTCCAGTTATGAGATAAAGAAATACTAGGGATGAAATGTACAACATGATAAATATAATTAACACTGCTGTGTGTTACGTATGAAAGTTGTTAACGGTGGACCCTGGGAGGTCTCATCACAAGGAAAAAAACACGTTTTTGCTTTTTCTTTTACTTTGAATCTATATGAGATGATGGATGTTTCCTAAACTTATTGGGGTAACCATTTCATGATGCGTATAAGTCACATGATTATGCTGTACACCTTAAACTTATACAGCGCTGTAAGTCAATTATAGCTCAATAAAACTGGAAGAAACATAAAATAGAAGGTCTCTGCCTTAATTTACTCAACAAATACCCATTGAGATGAGTGAGTGAAACAAAGCCTATGAGGTACTTCGAGCCTGGTACCCAGGAAGCACTCACTAAATGTTACCCATCATCACTTTATGTTACTCTTAATTTTAGAATCCCTTTTGGCAATATGGATGCAGCCACAAGAATCCACTTCTCAGTCTGAACCTTCTGAGATCTGTCTTCCTAAAACCCAGACAAGCATTGCTTTCTTTTCATGACTATCAAGTCCAACAAGGCCTCCCCATCACCAGCCCGTCTTCGATTTAGGCAGAAGTAGACCTAGAGGGTGACAGCTCCCTCACCACCTGCCCCACCTGCTGGGAGATGAAACACCTGCCAGCCAGGGAGGAACCCATCATGTCATCTGGTTCTAACAGCGGAGCTAAAGCTCCCACCATGGAATTTGTAGTCTGTGTCCAGGCTCTGTCCTTCTTCGCTCCTCCCGCCTGAGGGTCTGCAGCCAGAGTCCCACACGCTCTCAGCATGGTTCTCTGCTCTTGATCCGACGCAAAGCCTTCTGGCTGGTCCCCAGTGCCAGCCTCATAGAATGCACCGATTCCAGACAGAGGAAGACGGTTCTCACTTAAAGTGGGCTCCATCCTCCATCGGAGCCACACCTTCTAAGGAAGAGGCTCACCTCTGCTTCTCGTGCCGTTGGACTTGGTCTAATGTCACAGAATGAAGTGGGTGAGCACGGACCGGCTGGGGCCCCAAGGTTTATTTCTAAGTAGCTACCTTGATATTACGGATCATGAGGTTAACTTGGACTTTTTGTTTCTTCAGTGACACAAGTATTGTCTTTTATTGTATTTGCTTCTCAGTTTTAATATTTTTTTTCCCTTTCTATCTCAAAAATTTGCTTAAAACTCTCAGTCAGGTCAGGCTAGAACCTTATAACAGATGCTCTACTCATTTCCCACGCCGCGCTCTAGTCCTTGCTGAGACCGGAGCCCAAGTTCCCCTTGACGCCAGTGCCCCATGGTCAGCAGGCTTGGAGGCGGGGGAACCTCAGCACCAAGGTCTTCGGGTCCAGAACAGGGAGCGGGCCCTGGGTTCGGCCTGCTGTCCAGGAGGCTGGTCTGTGCTGCCCGGAGGTCACAAGGAGACTCCGGAGCTGGGCAGAGCTGTGAGCGGGCAGAAGTCAGGGCTGGAGTAGGGGCAAGCCTGCCCAGCTGGGAGGATGCCTCCCACGGGCCTGGGGGGCTAAGCAGGCCCCCTTTCAGTCTGTCTTCCCTGGCACAGGAAGAGGCGGACGCACCAGTGCTCAGGCCACTCTGTTCTCAGTCCAGACCTTTGAAGTGCTTTAGTGAACATCTCCAGGCTTCTCAGTAAAGCCTCTTTCCTCCCAACACGGCAGGCAAACCCGAGTCAAGTGGCTCCCATGTGGGCTGCAGGAAGGCCCCCTTTGGTGTGGTGTTGTGTGTGTACCCCGCATGCCCGAGGTGGGAGCATCGGAGACCCCCAGGCATTGCCCCGGTCCCTCCCTCCCGAGAGCATGTCCAGGCCCCCTGCTACCCACCACCGCAGCTCTGAGCTCATCCCCGTCCCAGGCCACCTCCAGCAGGACGACCTCACGCCTGCTGCCCGGCTGCGGTGGGTCCCCTCCCCCCCATTCATCAGCTCCTGACCACAATTTCCTCTGTCACCTCAGAAATCATAGTTTCTTCCTGGTGCCCTCCTGAGTTTTTCTTTCATCTGTCTGAGAACAGTCCATCCCTGCTAATAAATCAACCAGAGGGAAGAAGGAGAGCATCTCTAGGCCTTTCATCTTCTCTGGCACGGAAAAAGCAGTTCTCACCTACACAGGTACAACCGGCTGTCACCACTGCCTATATTATATATAGCCCGTGCTGAGAGCTTGCTTTTCTTCCCTAAAGCCCATTTCTTAGATCTCCAGATAAGCTAACAGTCCCTCCTGGTTCCCTCTGAAAATTCCCCAGCAGAACTGCCAGCAACCGCATGCTTTCTGGACTGTTGACGTTGTTCCAGGGTCAAGGGTGTGCCGGGGAAGGTGGCTTCGGAATATACTATACACTGGTGATCCCATTGGTCCAAATCTTTTATCAACTGCATCCTCTCACTACAAACCATGCCAGGTGATTGATTATCTGACTTTGTGTCCTCAACAGCATTGAGAAGTGGGGAATACCATTAATTTGGCCCCTTTTTGGTTTTGCCATTGATTTTATTTAGGAAGTCGAGGCTTTCTATGTTTATTTTATGGTTCAAGAGATTATGGACAAAAACACCAACATACATAAATGATGAATAATTATACTAAAAAGGGCATAAGTAAGGTCTGGATTCAGTAAGAGCCACAAAAGAAAAGAAAAACACGGTGGTGAAATGAATAAGGCACAATAATTGTGACAGTGAGAGTCAGGGTGAGAGAAAGAGACTCAGGGTATTCTAGTTCACAGATGACAGTTGGGTTCATTTTAACTGAAAGCTCTGTACTTAAAATAGGAATACATACTGAGGACATAAAATTATTTGATGGGAGAGTTCAATTTGGCCATTCTAAAACGTTGAATAGCTATGTTCTCTATTCAAGTGAGGTTTAAAAACTTGAAGAAAACAAGTCTTTAAATACTGAAATTGTTAGTTATTCAGGTTGTACAGTGTATTTTACACCAAATTATAGTAATGCTGGGCCTTAATCATGCCATGAGTCTAACTTTTTAGCAGTTTTCATCTGGTATAGATTAGAGATTATAAGTGGGGCCCATATGAGCTTCTGTACATCAGGAGGAGATCAAACGAAATGGTCTTGGGACAGGAACTCTGCTCTGGGATGCGTCTCTAACTATGATCCAGGTCACAGGTTGGTGGAGAAGAGCCACCCCCAGGAGCACAGAGCATCAGGGGACCCCAAGAGGGCTTGCAGCCCTGTTCCCAGCATTGCTGTGAGGCTGCCATGAATGGGCTTCGCCATTCAATTATAAGCAATGCCGGCAACAAGGATTCACATCCACTTGTCACCAGGAAGGTTTTAACACCAAGGTCATATACATTTAACCATCATTTTCATTTAACAGCCCTTTCCAAAAGAGCAACTCTTTGCTGGAGAAACACATGCTCTAGACGTACGTCAGCAGGCCCAGGAATCTGACTTGGCGCCCAGGGAGAATCTGCTGGCAAAGTCGTGATTCTCCCCTCTTAATGAAAATCAACAGAGAGCCAAACCCGACTTCAGGCGCAGATCTGGCAGGATATTGACTGACCAGAGCACAGAGCCCTGGTGAAAAAAGAAAACAAAACCCAAAAAAGCGGAAAAAGAAACAACAAAAAAAAACACCCAAAAAACTCAACTGTTTTTCTGTTCAAAATTTCCTAATAAAAATATATTTCAGTACTATTAAAAATTCAGTTTTAGGGCTTCCCTGGTGGCACAGTGGTTGAGAGTCCGCCTGCCGATGCAGGGGACACGGGTTTGTGCCCCGGTCTGGGAGGATCCCACATGCCGCGGAGCGGCTGGGCCCGTGAGCCATGGCCGCTGAGCCTGCGCGTCTGGAGCCTGTGCTCCGCAACGGGAGAGGCCACAACAGTGAGAGGCCCGCGTACCGCCAAAAAAAAAAAAAAAAAAAAAAAAAAAAAAAAATTCAGTTTTAGTTAGTCTAAAAAACTAAGACTTTGGTTGCCATTAGAGAGCAGTATCTTCTATAAACTTCTATGGATGATTCTGGCAGGAGTGGGGTGGAAATAGTAGTCTGTTAGGGAAGGTTACATGAGATGCTGTTCATCTCAACAGCGGGCTTCACTCTGTGAGGTCTGGCCATTCAAAGGGTCCCCTCTTCCCTTCCCCACTGGACCCACCCCCTCCTACAGCAGGATGGGGGCAGCTTTTGTTAGTATGATACCTGCCATTCCTGGTATCGTGTTGCCGCATATTCTTGATAAAATGAATCTTCTTAAAGTTCTTTGGTCTGGGCGAACCTGAGAGAGTACGACATCTGAAAAATAAAGCCATTTCGAAAACACAGTCAGTTGCCCGTGGACAGCTGAGACATCTCCACACAAAGACAGGAAGGAAAGACCAGACTCAAATGGTTTGAGTAACCCCAAGGATAATGAGGACTATATGGCTGGAAGCAAGGAAGCTTTAAAAAAAAAAAACCCAACGACAGACAACTTCCTCGATAATACTGATAATAATTTATATGGGTCTCTGAAGAGCCAGCTAATGAAAACTATTGTCATCAGTTACAATAACATAACCTACACGAATTCCAACGACATTATTTGTTCCTGTCATCTTAAAAAGAATCCTCCTGTATCAACACAGGTAATGGGAACAGAAAACTGTAAATTTAAAGAATCCAGAGGGGGAAAAAAACACTGGAAAATTCAGTTTAAAAACAACCCCGAATAGTTTTTCTTCTGTAGCAGGACTCTGGCCTGAATTACCTGGACTATTGCCTCAACATTTAACTTGTCTCTGCCTGGAAGTCGCAGCTTTACTTTGAATGAGAATCAGAGACTGAGACCCAGCTAGTGGCTGTTGGTTTTTTTTTTTAAAGATAAATTTTAAATAAATATTTGTTGAACAAATTGACTTGGATTCCAATTAATTTTTCCTAGAATATACAACATGTGTTTGCACTACAGGAATAACAGAACAGACCACAGGCTGAAAAGATCTTATTTCTGTATATTTTTTCAAAGGTACCTGGCAAATTCTAAGATATACAACTGCAATAACAACTAGGAAAAAAGCAAAAATCCCAGCAACTGAGAATCTGAAGTTTGGTGTTGTATTGAGAAAGGGAGCAATGACTTTTCTAGTTGGGTTTTTGCTACCAAATATTTTTGTTTACCTTTCCGACCATGGACCCCGATGGCTGGCTCCCGGCATCAGACGTGGGTGCCTGAGACCTTATGCTTCAGAGAGTGAGTTCCAGAGAAGCAGTGCCCGGCTTCCCCAAACCACACTAAGGTCCAGGCCATCACCCGAGTTCATTCACTTCTGAACTTTGAGGCTTCAGGTAAGAGAATAACAAGATGACCCAACGAGGAGGTACAGTTGAGGGCAGGTGGGGTGTGGGGGCCCATTGGTGGCAAAGGATTAGGGAATGGGCAGCATCACAGACCTGCCTAGCAGCTTGAACCTTTACTCTCCTCCAAGGGCTCCCCCCCTTCAAGGGAAATTGGGGGATAGCCCTGGGCTAGGCTAGGTGCACAGCTCCCAAACCCCCTTACCTGCCCTCAAGTAAGGGCCAGCCTTCCTACAAGCCCTTTCCCAGACAGTGCTGAAAATTATTTTTTTTCTCTTAAGAAACAGCACCTCAAAATGTAATTTAACTTGAAAAAAAAATATAGTAAAGTGAATGAGTGCAGATCAAAGCAAAGACATGGTAGCAGGTATCTGGTGGCTTTCATCAGGGAAACGGGGCTCCCTGGGCCTTGGATCTAGAGGAAGGAAGCCTCCCTGTCAGTCATGTCCATTCCACCGGAGCAGGGTTCACAGCACATGGCCACAGCCTGAGTGGCCCTCCCAGCATCCACCACAAACTCACTACCAGCCCTAGTGACCTATCACTAGTAATATTTCAGATCCCTCCCTGGAAATGTTGTGAGGATTAAACGTGATGATTTCTACAAGAGCTTCATACAGTGTCAAGTGACACGTTCAAATACAAATATTCACATTCATACATATGTACACACATTAATATACACATTTCAAGTGTGTGATTATTATTAAAACCTTTAACTACAAAGGGTGCATATTTTGTTACTGTTTGCCTCCTGTATTCTGAAAACCACAGCCCTTATTAAGGGTCCTGAATTCTTGGTTTTAAATAGATTCTTTTAAAGACGTGCAGAGGGACTTCCCTGGCGGCGCAGCGGTTAGGAATCTGCCTGCCAACGCAGGGGACACGGGTTTGAGCTCTGGTCCGGGAAGACCCCACACGCCGTGGAGCAACTAAGCCCGTGCACCACAACTACTGAGCCTGCGTGCCACAACTACTGAAGCCCACGCGCCTAGGGCCCGTGCTCCACAACAAGAGAAGCCACCGCAATGAGAAGCCCGCGCACCACAACGAAGAGTAGCCCCCGCTCGCTGCAGCTAGAGAAAGCCCGTGCTCAGCAACGAAGACCCAACACAGCCAAAAATAAATAGTATATAAAAAAAAAAAAAGACATGCAGAACCCTGCCTGAGGGCATTTTGTAGATGCTTCCTGTGGACCTCAGGAAGGGTTTGAATAGGGAAAATCACCCACTAATCCCCCTCCCTACTCCAAGCCTCCGAACCCAGATTCAGCCTTCTTGGGGTCCAAGAAGATTCAGCCTCACTCAGCCTTCCTGGGGCAGCTCTCTGGAAGCAGACCCAGCACCTCAGACTGCCTCTGTTCTACCTCCAGAATGACTGTTAGAGTCTGCAGGCCACCCAAGGTCCCCAGTTGTCTCTCTCACACACGCAGAAGGTTCTAGAACTATGTAGTCACGGGAGACAGGAGAATCCTTGAAGGCATAAATGTGTGCTATCATTGGTTGCTGGACCGTTGCTCAGGAGCATCCTCACATCCTTACCCAGCTTCCCCCCAAAATGCAGAGCTTCCTGGGTCCCCCAGTCTGAGGGCAGTGGGCTAAGAGCTAGACTGTGAGGATACCTTCCTAAGACCCTAAGCTGCTCCCTGCCTCCACACCTGCAGAAAGACGTGCTGTTACGCTCAGGTTTGGGCACAAAATCTCCCAGCCTTCTGCTGAAACCGGAAGTTGGCAAAAGGGGCACAGGTGCCTTTCGGCACCAGAAATTACTTAATGGCACGGCAGCCCGCACACATCAACTGAGACAGGCTGGGAACTGGGGCAGGTGGTGACGGCTGCCGCATTTGCTGCAGCTGAACTGAGGTCTTTCTGGACATCTAACAGAGGCATCCTAGGGGTCCTTATTTCTGGGATACCAGGTAACCACCAGGCAAAGTGGAAAACCCCAGTCTAAAGCCTCTCATTGCAAATGCTCAGTCCTTGGAGTTCAAGGTGGATACAGGAAACTAACCTGTGATGTGCAAGAGAAAGGCAAGACTTTTAAACAGATAACAGAGGTGCTTTCTTTCGATACCAGCATCCAATTCTAACTGCATATGCTACTGATACTGCCCTTCGATCAGCAAGTTGTTTGTTGTCTTGTGTTTTTTTAAGCCTTCAGCCTCCACCACCCCCCACCTAAGAAACGCTTTCAGAGAATTGTGGCATTAACAACAATTGCCAAGGAAACTGGAAGACTAAGCACTCAGGTTATGGCAGGTTAAGCAAAGAAGGAATTAATTTCAAAGCCATCTGCACTGACGTGTAAAAATACCCATTTAAAACCATACATTTTAAGTGATGTAAAATTAAATTAGGATAGAATTAAACTGAAAACTAATTTAATGAAAGATTGGCTCTTTCTTATTAGCACTGATTATGGGATACACTTAATTATGCAAAAGGTTTTTAATAGATGCCTTGGAGGCTTTTGTTCTAGGTGCTGAGTTTAAAAGCAAGTTGGGCTAATAGCCTTCCGCCCCCGCAGTTCCCAAAACACTTCAGCACCATTACTGGTACATTCATTTCACAGAATCGGGGAGCTGGAAAGGACAGAGATCAGCTGATCTGCCCCTCCCATTTTACAGGTGGGAAAACCGAGGCCCCAGAGTAGGTAAATGAATTTCCAAAGCCACATAACCAGTTGGTAGAAGAATCAGGCCAAGAATTCAAGTCCCCTGACTCCCAAACTAATGCCCCTTCTGCTATTTTTATTACTTAGGAACAAGTAAGTTTCTAAGTAAGTATCAGAATTCTTTATTGAAGTATAATTGATTTACAGCTTTGTGTTAATTTCTGGTGTACAGTAAAGTGATTCAGTTACATAAATATATATATATATATATCCTTTTCCATTATGGTTTATTACAGAATATTGAATACAGTTCCTTGTGCTATACAATAGGAACTTGTTGTTTATTTTATAATAGTAGTTAGTTTGTATCTGCTAATCCCAAACTCCTAATTTATCCTTCCTCCGCCCCCTTTCCCTTTGGTAACCATAAATTTGTTTTGTATGTCTGTAAGTTTGCTTCTGCAGTAAATATCAGAAATTTTTCAATTAAAAAAAAGTCCATTAGGGAAAATAAGGACTTCTTAAACTGCCAACTCCCTTGGTTTCAGACTTACTTTTTAAACTTTGTATTTACACAAGATCTGTTGAAAATTAAGTATAGCATTCTGTAAGTAAGGGTTGGATGAAGTTACAGTTAAGGCAGAGAAGCCATTTTTACTCTGCCCATTTGTGCTATCACAGGACTGAGGGGTAGAGGACCAGCCTGGGCAGACTCTGAAAGGAGGGTACAGGGGTGATGGGGCCCATGACCAGGAACACAGCACCCAGTTCCTTCTCTGGCCCCCCTTTACCACCTGGAATCCCCGAGGTGACATTTTAGAGCCTGTGACCTTTTTTTAACCTGGTTTCCTTGGTCACAGCTACCACATTGCTCGAACGACCACGGCCCCTCGCATCCTCTCCAAACTCCAGGGCCTTTGCAGTTCTGTTCATTGATTGGCATCAACTGTACTCAAATGCCAAAGCCACTCGGTGCCACCTGAGAACGTTTCTCCCTGACGCTCGCTGATTACTTTGGGCCACTTAATAGAGACGGACAGAAGAACACTTGTGCCCAGGCCACGTGGATCACACAGCCACACACCATCAGCCTAAGATGGTCCCAGAGGCTATGTGTGTTTTCAAAAAGACTTCCAAAGTGGAAATCGGACTGTCTGGCCCTGACTTTCTCTTTGGAATGATGTCGGTGATGAGATTCACAGTCACTGATGCTTCCAATCAGATCCCAGGCCTGGCCTGTCTATGCTCCACCCTTTATCCAGGTGGTCTGTGGACAAGACCCGTGACCTGGGGGTGAAACTCCAGGCAGGGAAGGAGCCCGCTCCAGGGGGAGACGCCTCCCTCCACCTCAGCATCCTCCCAGGCTCAAAGGGAGGAGCCGGGGACTGCCAATCCCTGGCCAGCAGCCAAAGCATGCATGAAGGGTGCAGATGGGGGTTCCCGCGGGAGCTGGTGCGAGGGCATGAGAGCACACACCCTCCCTCGGCTCTGCCCCTGCCATGCATTCCTGTAAAGCCACAGCGTCCCACAAGGTCCCGTCTTGCCTCAGCTCCTCCTGCACAGCCAGCTCAGCTGGGGCTGCGGTGAGGGCTGCAGGGGACGCAGCGTGTGTCTCCTGAACTCCAGGGGGGCCAGGTGGACCGAGGCGCAGATTAGAGGAAGCAGAGCTGCCAGTCAGAGGCCCGGCACAGCTCAGCAACTGCTGTCACCGAGAAAAAGATGCTTCGGAAGCACTTTTCTAATCCAGAGGGAGAAATGGAATGCTTTCAGCCCCAAGGGAGCACTCACAGCGGACCCACCTGAGTTTCCCAGCACCTGGCTTTGGAGGACCATCGTGGCACCTGCTAATGAAGTCAGGGACTGTGATTACTGTGTCCCCGTGCCTGAGAAAGCCGGGGCAAGAGACGCGCTCTTCTTCATTAAGCAGCAATTTTCAAGAGGAACAGGTAACCGCACCTGAATTCACATGCAAACTGGGCTGTTCTGATGCATAATTGGGATTTCACAGTGTTCTAGTTCTAATGTTCCAAAGGGCTGGGGTTTCCAAACAGAGTGTGGGGATCTGATGGTCATTTTTAGAATTTAATTCTGTAGATCAAAAACTAAAAAAAAAATTCAAACTTTGGCCCCCACCTTGTATTGCAGGCCATTCACACACACATAAATGCAACCCAAAAACTTACCTCCGTAGAGGAGCGTTCTCCTCAATATCTTCCAGGGTCTCCAAGGACGATCTCTGGGAGAGGAGGCGACGTCTGCAGAGAGAGGGGAAAAAAAATCTAGGAGTTAAAACTGCATTGTGAAATGGATCAGGCATTTCTATAAAGCTAAAACTGTTCTAAAAAAATAAAGTCCACTAAGAAAAAAATCAGGCAAAAGGTGTTTTAAGAGGCTGCCATATTCCCAGCCTGTACCCTGAATGCCAAGCCCATCTTGCCTTGCTGAATCCTGAGCTTTTTCTCCCTGGCTGTAGGGCTGCTCTGGTGATTAGGGAAGTGATGGATACTTTTTATGCTGCCTAAAACCAACAAAAGACAAGGTGCCTCTGATAGTGTATAACTTTGGTACTGTGTGCACTTTTTCTAAAGCATTAGATAGTACTGTTAAGTATTCAGATCTCAGTGGTCTGAACCAGCTTTAGCTGATAAATATTAAACATTAAAACCGTACTAAATAAAATCTCAAAATCATTAGGAGGCAAGGAAAAACTTATGGTCTCTGGGCCATAATTTCGAAAGCAACTAGAAACAAGGCAGACCTTATTCCCCTGGGAGAATTTCTCTGCGACCAGGGAGAATATATATCAGGGCGTGATGAGGCAAAACACAAACTCTTTCCATCTGCTAAAGAACTGCAAACCACCTGCCCAAACCCCCTCAATCTAGTTTCTTTTGTCAGACTGAAATAAGAATGGGTCCTAGTTAATTGAGACCAGGCGGGATGGTGGTTGGTAATTTTATAGCAAATCCATGTGAACAAGGGCCATCACTTCATAGTAAATGATTTGGCAGAAGGGTGGTGTGGACAGAAAAATATCTGATTGGGTCTTTACCTTGGGAAAAAAATGAGATTAAAATTACAAGACTATGTCTATTTTGTGTTCATTTGATAACATTTAGGTTAAGAACATGCAATTATAACCATGTTCTAATTTGTTCTAAAGAATAAAAAAATGAAACGCATGTTTTTTGCTTTGTTCTGTGTGTACTTTTTCTGACCAACCACACTGATACCTTTTTGCTTCGTGTTTTATTTTTAATAAGACAATCAGAAGGGTCATTTTTGCAAACCATTCGAGGGCTTCATCAATTTTCTCAGAGCCTGTCTTCATGTTTTGACAGTCAGATCCTTTCTAAAACACTCAGCACACACCTCCCTGCTTCTCTCTCCAGTGAGCCTCGTTTGTCCACATGTGAGACCCAGGAGCTCTCCAACATCACCTTCACTGTCTTCATGACACACTGAACTTCTGCAAGATCTGCAGTTTACTCTGTAATTAACTTATGCTAAACTTCCACTTCTGTAATATGGTATTGTTAGAGTTCCAGCAGTCAGTCAGACCAGGGAGACACTGGTCTTACCTGAGGGGGTGGGGAACTGATTTTATAGGTGGGGATTTGAGAGGTGGCCAATTCATGAGTAAGTAGGACTCGCCTGTGCAGCCCCCTAAGTCCAGGGACTCAGCACGCCAGGACCCCTGTGACAACACCTGGCGGCTGTGGCTTTGAAGGAGGTGTCCAGGCCATCGTGAGGCACAGCCCCTCTAGGTGCCAGGTCTGCCTGGGACGGAGTCCCAGGCTGGGACGGGGACAAACCCCCAGTTAGTCACACTGCCACCCAGTGTAGCTCTCAGGGATAGGTGTCCCATGCTCCCCATCCAAGGGACGGTATGATGCTACACGTGTGCTGGGTCAGACAGACTCCGATTTCCGTCCTGGAGTCTGGAGGCTCTGGGACCTTAGAAGACTCCTTAATCCTGGAGCCCCAGTTTCCTCACCTATGACACGGGAAAATGAGAGCAAGTAAGAAACAAAGAGACATGAAGTCCTTGGCATGGGACAGTTAATGACCAGGAGCTCCTGGGATTTTGATTGTTACTCCAGTTTCCTCCACTGGGGCTGCAGCCTGACCTGATGCCCTCCCCGCTCAAATGACTGGGGTCAGCCTGGCTGTCCCAGCTCTGGCCGCTCCTCCAACCCCTGCCAGTGGCGAGGTCACTCCCAAATGCCTTGTGCCCGAGCCAACCTGTGACACGTGCTCCTTCCACCCCTACACCCCCTTCGAAGCAGAACTAACTTGGTGTCACCTTCGCTGAGGCACTGGCCACCTATAAAATTAGAGCCCCAGGCCTCCCTGCACTCTTCTTACTTAATATCAATGTCTCCTCTGCAGCTGTGATTAAAATGATATTTACTCTGTTTATCTGCGGATAATGTTCTGAGTTTCGTTTTTCATTTTTTTTCTTTTTTTGGCTGCACCGCGCAGCATGTGGGATCTTAGCTCCCCGACCAGGGATCAAACCCTCACCCCCTGCAGTGGAAGCGCGGAGTCATAACCACTGGACTGTCAGGGAAGTCCCTCTTCTGAGTTTTTAAATCAAAAGTGAAATATTAATTTAAGTAATTAATTAATTTAAGCAATGCACCCCTAAATTGTCATTAGACATAACATAGTCACAGGCAGAAATAAATGTATGGGTTTCAGATCCTGAAAATTCCAACAAATCCTGTCAAACTTTGAGTCTTCCTCTGCAGGCGAACGCAGAGGCACCTGTCACCTCTGCATTTTCAGGTGACAGGTAAACAGACATTTAACATTTGGCTCAATCTGCAGCCGAGGTGACTGCAGCAACTGTGCAGCTTCAAGCTCTCCCTTCCTTCAGTTATCGTATCAGAGGTCCCCTGGGAAGCTCTGTGGTTGGCCCCTTGGGCAGTGAAGATACAACCAAGGCCGCAGCAAAGGCCAGGCGGGTGCATCCTTTTCTGCCCACCCACCCGACCAAGCCTGGCCTGCTGGGACCACAGAGCTGATCCCGGCTTAACTCTTGTCCTCAAGGAGCTCATATTCAAGGGGGAATCCATGGGACCACCAGCAGGGAATTCCATTAACAACCCCTCAAGCTCCTCTGGCATTTGAGGCTGTCTCCCTTTCCCACCCCAAGAAGAGCATGGCCAGCCCTCCAGCTGAAAATGTGTCCAAAGGAACACACGGAGGACACATGAGGCCCTGCCAGGCGCCCTGGGCCTCCCGTCCAACATTCAAACCAGGGGGTTCACCCTAGAAAACTAGGTCAATTCATAAAAGCACACAATCTGACAATTCCCCCATCTAAAACCCACATCCGGCAATTCCTATGCTGGAAAAGACAGATGCCATTTGGAAAATAATCAAATTAGAATACATCTTTCTACATATTTATAAGGATTTGTTTTCGAAAAGCCAGTACATTTGATATTCTCTTCATGAGTTGAACAGGTATAGATTCTCTCCCTCTCACACACACAGAGGCACTTAAGGTCTGGATTCCTCAGAGGGAAAAAAATTCAAAACCCAAATGCCCACCTGTTCCTTTAAATTCAGCAGATGTGTGCTTCCCTTCTTCATGAACAGAACTAAGCAATATATTCTTTGAGATGCACGTATACAGCTTGGAAAGAACTACCACGGATCATTGTAAAGAAACTGTCATATGGTACCAGAAAAACGAAGATGCGATGCCTGCCCTTCCTGCCACGAGGGCCTGCCCTGTGATGGTAGCTCATCTCTGCCCCTGCCACCCCGCTAAATCCTTCCAAGCTGTGTAGTAACCTTTCCCCTTATCTTCTATCTTCAGAAAGCCCACAGTGGAAGGGAAGGCTAAGGGCGGGTGGCCCACCTTCACCAGGCACTTTTCACCCCGTTATCTGCCTCATAAACCAAGTCCATTACTGTGCAGACTCCTTACCATTGGGCACAGTTGACAAGCAGAGGTCTTTGAATATTTTAATGACTGATGAGGAATACTTAGCCTTGGGCCAAAACAGCATGCCCCCTTATTAACCAAGAAGACATTCAGTAAGAGCCCAAGTGTTATACGTCGAAATCACTAAATGCAAGATTGAGTCCTCAGAATTCAGGGTTCCCCATCTTGTCTGACAATTGTAATTTGGGCCCTTCCATACTGGCCACCAACACTTCTGAGGCCGATGTGGTTCACATTCAACACTCATATGTAAGTCAGCCTCCCTAAAGCCCCCAGACTCATTTTAGAATACTACCCTTTGAATGTCGGACTCTGCCTAGGCAAGGAAATTCTAATCCATGACAAGGTTGCCTATCTGGATATACCTACTTGGACCAAATTAATCCACTTATCATTAGGGCTGATGGTTGATTGTGGTGTAAGTCACCACCGAGCGGTCCTGGGACCCAGGGCTGGTCACAGTGGGAATTACGGCAGCAGAGCCTCACCAGAGTGGACTCTGGGCTCACTCATGTCCCTGCTGACCAGTGAGGCTGGGGCAGGGTCATCCTAGCTCCAGCTGGGCCCAGGGTTTAGGGTGGTGATTTAGGACCAAGCTGGGATAAAGAAGGTGACCCCCAGCCTCAGCACTGGTGTCAAACAAGTAGGTCGAGTTGGATCAATGCTCTCCACCCAGGGAACATTAATAATCTCTGGGGGAAAAACACAAGCTTTGGGAGCAAGAAGGGACCCTGACCATCTGGGCCAACCATTCCTACCCTCACAAAAAGGCAATTTAGCTGTGTGGTTCCCCCCATGGATGGAGTCCCCTTCCTGGCTGGCAGGCCGCTGTAGGGCAGGGTTACCTCTTCACAGACGTGAGGGAATGAGGGCCTCACGGATCCCTCAGTTACACAGAGGATGGGCCAGCTGAGGTCATAATTACTTCAGATCTGTTCCAACAGTTATTATGACCAAAAAAAACCCAAACAAACAAAACCTCCAATCATAAAAATAACTTATAGCCACGAGACACCCACAGACTTGTAATTTTTTTTTTTTTTTTTTTTTTTTTGCGGTACGCAGGCCTCTCACTGTTGTGGCCTCTCCCATCGCGGAGCACAGGCTCCGGATGCACAGGCTCAGTGGCCATGGCTCACGGGCCCAGCTGCTCCGCGGCATGTGGAATCTTCCCGGACCGGGACACGAACCCGTGTCCCCTGCATCGGCAGGTGGACTCCCAGCCACTGCGCCACCAGGGAAGCCCGCAGACTTGTAATTTATTTGCTGTGTTACTTGGGTCCTGCTCCCACTGACCACGTCACCTCCCTCCCCCAGACAAAACTGACCACTCCAGCCAGTGAGCTGCTCAGGCTCTCCTCACCTGCATAGCCCCAGGGATGGAAGATGCTCAGTAAACAGCAGGGACTCGATCAGGGCCGGTTGAATAAACTAATGAAGTCCACCATCTGCCGGTGGCTGTTTGGGATTTTCCCAGAGAGCACCAGACCTTCCACTCAATGCTTTTCTATACACAATTACTACTGGCTCTTCTCTATTCAATACACAAGGTCCCAACCTGATCACCAGGAGCCCAGAAATCATCCTCAGAAAGCTTCCCATTGTCTCACTACAGCGGGAAGAAGAGGGAGGCAGAAGACCCTCATCCTGCAGGGCTGGGGTGATTGGGTGGGCAGAAGGGCCAGGGCCCCCAGCACAGCTCAGCAGTTCATAGGCAGAAGGCATGATCCGTTTAAAATGGATTTCTTCTGTTTGAGTTTATTAAACATTCATCTTTCCAAATGGATTTTTTCCCCCTGCTTTTGTGACTATAAGAGTACTATGTTCCACTGTTTAAAAAAAAATTCAAATTAGGAAACGTATAAAGTAGAAACTGAGGAAATGACCTGCAAACCCCAGGGCCCAAAGAGCACCTTCTAAGAGTTTAGTGTATGACCTTTTAGACTTGTTCCTATTTCCACATCAACTTATAAATGTGTGTGTGTGTGTGTGTGTGTGTGTGTGTGTGTGTGTCTGTGATTGAAACTATGAAAAAGACAAGAAGAATTTGCTTTTTTAAAACCAAAGGCAACAAGGAAGCGCAACCCGCCATGGGGTGAAGCTGGAATCTGGCTCCACTGTTGGTGACATGTGCAGTGTCTGAGCAAGATATAAGGATGGGATCTCAGAGGGACAGCTGCTAAGAGAGAATCCGGGGTCCTTCCCGGGCTGGGAAGCAGCCCCCGGGGCTGGGTACCCTGTTCTCTGGCTCTGGACCAGCAAGTGAGGAGCAGTGAGCACAGAGGGGCTGTGCTTGCTTGCTTGCAACACCAGCTAGGGAAGAAGGGGATCGAGGACCACCGGTAGGATCAGGGCTCCAAGCGCACCGCCGAGGCTTGGTCTGATGCCCGCAGGTCCAGCAGCCTTTCCCACGCTGAGGTGCAGATGTGGGAATGGTGGCCCGAGACCTTTCTGGGGGCTGGAGAACTATCTCACTACCTCAGGTAAAAGAGGTACTGCAGGCAAGGAATCAGGGCTGGACAGCAAGCAGTCCCACTTCAACCTAGAGACCACGGGAGTCTTCATCCCTCAGCCTCCTTTTCTGACTCAGAGTCACAAAGCTTCCAAGGTCCCAATCAGGGCCCGGCAAGAAAAGGTGTGAGCGTCACTAACCTAGAAAGCAGAGCTGGCCTTTTGAGCAGTTAGGAAATCCCTTTGCAAAATGTCATAAGATCCCATCCCCTGGTTCGTATATCTCACGTACGAGGGGAAGCTCACTACCTCAAGAAGCCCTAAAGAGAAGAACCACTATGTATCTAAGAATCGTACTTTCACTGATACAGCTTCTGAGTATCAAAAGCTTCTGAGTATTTGTGAAAATTCTCGTTTTCAAATACCAGGCTTCAAAGTCAAATGCTAACATCCCCACTGTTCTTTCCTTCATTTCTTTAATGCAGCTTCAAATTGTTGAGGTCACAGCCCCAGGAGCTCGATCTCCAGATTCAGCAACTAAGTTGTGATAACTCTGGTCATGATTTGGCAAATTTTAAAGCCAGGATTCCAGATGCTCCCGTAGCAGAAGTCAAATCAGATTGTGCTCCTTGAAGAAGCAAACTGTTTTGCACCAATACATATGTGTTCACAGACGAGAAGGAAAAGTCAGCTGTCCCCTTTCAACGGAAGCTACAGGCTGAAAGCAAAAACAGCCTTGGCTTCAGCCTGAAGGTGTGTTTGTCAGGTGCATGCTCGGTTCTGCTTTCCACGATCTAAAGCTTCATCCAGCAGCAAAGGTGCTGAAACTGAGTGAGGCCCTACCTTGCTCACCTGGCAACGGCTGGTTGATAGACTGTGGAAGAAATCCCAGAGGAGAGCTGTGGAATCTGACATAGCAGTGGCGCACTGGCTGGGCCAGGCCACCAGGTTGGGGGGACTGCAGAGCACCATGCCTGGACCAGTCAGGTCCTGCAATGCCACTGAGCAAAGAGCACATGGCTGATGTGCTTGTGCAGGAAAAAACCCCTCTCCCTGTGGCAGCATATATGTCTAAAGCCAGATCCATACGCAGAATACGGATGGACACAGTTCACACCCCCCCAGCGGTCATGGAATTTTCCTTGTAAAGGAAGGAAAATAGATCATCTTTAAGAAAAGAAGGGCTGTGTGGATCAAGAAACAGACAAAATGCTAGGAAACTGATTTTGAATCTGGCTATATTTTAGAGTCTCTAGCTGATAATCAGACACAGAATCGCCGAGAATTGCCAATCAGCTTGTTCAAATAAGACCTGTTTCTACATTAAAAAATATCCAGCCATTTATTTCCTATTTTTGCAAACATTTATTTATTAATGATATATCAAGTACCAAGCAGCAAGCTGGATGCTGAAATACAGCAGTGCAAAACGTAGACACTATCCCTCCCTCATGGAGTTTAAATTTATGGTCAGGAAGACAGACACTGAACAAGTAACATAATTCTAGTTGTGAAAGAGATTAACACAAGGGAGGAAGAAAACAAACTACCTATAATACTGTGGGGCTACTAGCAAGATACATTTCAGTTATTTGTAAACATACTGAGCTCTTGTTTCCGCATGTGTGTCAAGAACTTCCCTGGTGGCACAGTGGTTAAGAATCCGCCTGCCAACGCAGGGGACACGGGTTCGACCCCTGGTCCGGGAAGATCCCACATGCCACGCAGCAGCTAAGCCGATGAGCCACAACTACTGAACCTGCGCAGCTAGAGCCCGCAAGCTACAGCTACTGGGCCCGTGTGCCACAACTACTGATGCTCGCGCAGCTAGAGCCTGTGGTCCGCAACGAGAGAAGCCACCGCAATGAGAAGCCCGCGCACCACAACAAAGAGTAGCTCCCGCTCGCCACAACTAGAGAAAGCGCATGCGCACCAACAAAGACCCAATGCAGCCAAAAATAAATAAACAAATAAATTTTAAAGAGAAAGAAAGCAACTCCAAACGTTTACAAAGAATACAGAGACACTCAGCTTGCCTGAGTCTACGTTTGTTTTGAGGTTCTCATCAGACTCACCAAATCCTGGAAAACCAAGGTGTGAGGTCATCTTAGCATTTAGGGCTGTGCAGAGACGGACTTGTTGGCAGGATTTAATGACTGGCCAGGTTTGCACTCCTCAGATGCCCCACTCCACCCTGCCCACTGTGCCCTGCTGATCTTACAAAACACCCTTTCCATCATGTCATCCCCTAATTTGAAGATCCACAATGATTCCCTCTGGGAACAAGTTCAAACTCCTCTGACGAAGGGACTAGATGGGGAGATCAGAAGACAGGGCAGACACAGCACACATGGCCATCCCGAAGGCACCTCCCAGTCTCCTGGGGCATCCCAGGAAATAGAGGGGCCATGACAGAGCCACGAGTTGACACTGCCACATTCTAATTCCCCCTCAGCCTCATCCCGGAGGGAAGGGCCTGGCCCTGCAGCTGGAGGGAGCAAGTTGGGCCAAATGTGCAGAAGAAGAGAAACGAAGAGCAGGTGTATTGGTTGAAAAAGAAAATCAGGACCCAGAAAGGTTTTGGGTTTGTGTGGCCGATGAGATCAAACGACATTACCTTTGCAATAGAACATGCTGGATAGCCATGGGGGTGACACGTGGGGCCCAGACCAGGGCAGGGTGAGGGTGGAAAGGAGACATGAGCAATGGAAAACCACTCATTAAAGGCGCCTTCAAAAAACCACTCAAAAAGAATCGCCTTCATCCTGGAGACCAAAGAGCCCTGTGGATCGAACAGAACCAATCCAAGGAGTTTGGGGCCAACTCACGCATGTTCTGGGTGGGCCCCAGAATCAAAGGAATCACATCCAGGTGTTTCTGTGAAAAGAGTGCCCTGAGCCAGGTGAGGGAGGGCGGCTGGGAACCCAGCACCTGGACCCGGAGTTTAAGGCCAGGACAGACCAGGTGTGGAGTGTGGGGGGGCAGGGGAGGGCACAAGTGAGCTTGAAGGAGAGTCAAGATTTAACTGGGAGAGGACCTCCTGGAGAGGAAGCAGCCGGACTAGCCCGGGAGGTTCAGGGTGGACTCAGGAGGGACCTGAGGAGGGACATACATACTTCATGGGAGCTGAACAGGATGCAACACCAGGCTTTGCAAGACATAGAGGAATTCCCTGAAGCAAAGTCCGGGAAGGAGCCCAGTAGGAGCCAGGAGCCAGACAGGCCCCTATCAGACGGCTGAGGTTAGTTCCAGGAGGAGCTGGCGAGACCCCAAAGGCCAAATGAACACGCAGATGGGCGGGCTGGGGCCTGGCACCACAGTGAGATGGAACAAACACGTGCACCCATAAGCGTGTGTGCACTTGCGTGTGCATTTACACAGTGTTCCCTTCTGAATGGGAACAACGGAGGTGCAGGAACACCTGCAGGGCACATGTGGGGAAGCAAGGTGCAGGCACAGTTGGCTGGAGATGCTTCCTTTGACGGAGGCTGATTGCAACGGGTTCTGAGCTTTCCAAAGACTCACAAGCACCTGAGTCGTGTCAGATGGACCCTCGGCCTCCACTCATCTCCAGCCTCTTCAGGAAGGGTGGGTCATCCTGGACCCTCTTCTCTGTACTCAGGGCAGGGCCTTCTCTTAAACAGTCCACCCTGACAATAGCCCAAGCATCATCGGTGACCTCACCTTTCTTTCCCAGTCATTAGGAGGACTTAACTGTTGCTTTGCAAGAATGCCTTTACATGCTGAAGACCTTTTAAGTTGTTAGACGACAGAATGGGTGCCCTCTGTGTCCATAGTCAGTGCTACGGGGTCTGCAGCACAAAGGCTAGAGATGGACGAGAAGAAGCCAAGCCCCGCCCCGGGAGGTGACCTCCTCTCCCCAGCTCCCCGGTCTTGAAGGGCTGAGATGTCAACGGGAGCTAATTTCATCAGAACGGCAGAGTCAGGTGGGGCTGGTTACTTCTCCGCTGGCATTTCACTGAAACTTTCAGAGGCTGCCTCGCAGCATAATCGCTCCCCTGAGTTTCTCCCTTGGTTTCCAGCTTGACCTTTCCCTGTTCCGAAGGGCCGTCAGTAGAAATGGATTCTGACAGCTCGGAAACAGCATGCAATTGTTTATAGCAAATTCGGGGCGGATGGGGTTTCATCCATCTTTATTTTCTGCTTTTTCCGATTAACCATGGCCCACGCTCTGTCGCAGCTTATGGAAACGAAGACTAATCGTCCCTTGTCTTTCCAGCTTCAAGCATCGGCCTCCCTTTTCCTAATGAGGGGCCCAAACGATCTCACTCCTCTCTGGAAGCCTTTTTAAAACGCCTTGCTTCTCCTCGAGCCGAGGTTTATTCCCTTTATTGAAAGCTGACGGGGGTTGGGCACAGCTGAATCGCTGGCCTCACAAGGGGCTTATAGGGTAAGGAATGCCCCAGGGGTGACCAAATCTTAGTTCAAAAGAAAACTCAGAATCTGCTTCACCTGCTCTTCATCCAAATGCCACCATCTTCCTAAGGCACAGTGCGGTGCCACCTGCTCTGCGAAGCTACCTCTGACATTTTCTGAATTCCTACCTCATTTCGTACCTTTACTGTATTACGTGGAAATTTTGATACCTAGATACTTGTAGAATGATTGATTTTATTCTTATTACACCCTGTATCTCCAACCTGACTGCAAATACCTTGAAGAGATAACTACGTCTTCCCTTCTCTGAAACCCCCTCAGTGACTGGCACATTACCTGGTCATAGTAGGTGCTCAATAAATCCTTAAGTACAGCATGAACAACTGTCTGTAGCTACAGCCGGCACACAAAGGGCAAGGATGGATCTTAACTCCAGGGAGTCAGATTAACACTGCTCTGAGGGACTATTCTGAGACCCCTCACCAAACCAGCAGAGGCCCAAACCATATCAGGAATGAGGTCCAAATGAAAGCTGGGAGGGATCTCTGAGATCACCAGATCACCTGTGGTCAAACTTCTTCTGCGCAGCAGAATGTTTTTTTTTTAAAACTAAATCTTGTATCAAGTCTCCATATATGAAACAGATTAGAATAATTATAAATTTAATAAGTAACTTTTTTATATTCAAATGTATAACTCAATCACTATTAGAACAGTGAAGCTATTTTGCTGTACAAGCAAATCTGAAGTTATGGTGACATTTCTAGTCTGAGGTCAATCTCAGCATCTAGCTTATTTCTTTTGGTCTTGGTTGTACAGTATGGAGATAATCCCAATTGATACAGATAGGTAGGTGCCTACGGTAACCGTTTTTAAATGTCTCAGGACCCACTTCAATTAAATAGATGTGGCAGGTGAAGCTTAGCTGCACAGAATCGACTTACTGTGGCAACATGTTAATTAATGCAAAATTAATGTATTGACAATCACCAGCATGATAGCTATGAACACTACTGAGTTTGTACTTTTCCACAGTTTTAAGAACACTTTATATATGTATATAAGTGTGTAACATACACACATATAAATTATACCTCAAAATGTTAAACAGAATTACCCCATATGACTGGCAATTCCATTCCTAGACATAATCCAAGAGACATGAAGGTTATACTCACACAAAAAGTCGTACATGAATGTTCACAGCAGCATTATTTACAATAGCCAAGATGTGAAAACAACCTAAATTTCATCGACTGATGAATGGATAATAAAATGCAATATTCTTCAGCCATAAAGAGGAATGAAGTACTGATACATGCTATAAAACGGATGACCCTTGAAAACATTACGCAAAGTGAAAGAAGGGAGTCACAAAAGACCACATGGTGTATGATTCCAATTATATGAACTCCATAGAGGCAGAAAGTAGATTAGGGGTTGCCTAGGGTTGGGTGGGGGGAGCGGGAAGAATGGGGAGTGATTGCTAATGGCCACAGGGTTTCTTTTTAGGGTGATGAAAATGCTCTAAAATTAGAGAGTAGTGATGGTTGCACAACTTTGTGAATATACTAAAAACTGCCGAATAGTACACTTTAAATGAAGACTGTATGAATTATCTCAATCAAGCTGTTAAAGTGATATAGAAAATCTATATATGTGGGAAACTATATTCTGAGAAAAAAACAGAGTCAAAATGAATCAACTGTTTGTGGAATTCCTTAAAGCCCTCGCTGAGTTCCTTAGTGCTCTATTGAGATAATACGATTATGAAAACTATGAATCTGGTTCCTTTCCTTTGACCAGACCTATGGACACTAAGAGCTTAGCTGACCTGCCCAGGCCAGGGCCAGATGGTCAGAAAGCAAGGACAGGGCCCAGATGATCTCACTGCAGAGCTGGCTCCTTTTCTTTCTAATGTGGCTTAAGCTGGCCCTTTCAGGGGGTGTTTCCAGCGCTCGGTAACAGGAACCAGGTAAGCACAGAAGGCGGTGATAGGGGCACACTCACCACTTTCACCAGGGCCTCGTTTTCTCCCCCATCTCCCACGGGCATCTCCAGCTCAGCATCACCAACACTGCTGACAGACAACACATCCGTCCCCTTTCTCCCTGCATCCTTGCAGGGCAAAAAGGGACCTCCTTACTGCACACATCAAGGTGGCATATTTGTTTGGAGTCTGAGACTTCGGCTTCCTTAACTTCCCATTTCCCTCACCTCTGGTGCAAGACACACTTGCAAACGACTCCCTTTTTATTAAAGGCTCATCCTGTTTTCTAGAGAGGAGAGAGCCTGGGAGCAATTTCAGGCCTCCAAGAAGCAAGAAGCAAGACAATACACCCTCTGAGGTGCTTCTGTCAGCGTCTGGGTGGGTAGTTTAATTTTTTAACAGCTCGTTTGGAGCCCTTTGAAAATATATTATTAGCACATTGGCCTCACCATATACCTAATTTAGCAACCATGGTTCTAATTACCAGGCTGTTCAGGAAGGGTTTCCAAAGTGAGTTTGCAGCCTGAGCGCTGTGCGGAAAACCACATGAATATTTACTTAGATGTTCCGTGGATTCAACTTATTGGATACTCTGGCGAAAGTCTAACCCAGAAGTCTGAGTAGCCCTTTATGCCAGGGCTTTGGTGTGATACCACGTGGTTATTATGGAAAATAATATATTCTTTTTTAATAGAAAAATATTTTATTGAGGTATAGTTGATTTACAATATTATATTAGTTTCAGGTGTACAACACAGAGCTTCAATATTTTTATAGATTATGCTCCATTTGAAGTTATTATAAAATATTGGCTATATTCCCTGTGCTGTACAATATATCCTGGTAACTTACTTATTTTATACGTGATAGTTTGTCTCTTAATTCCCTACCCCTATCGTGCCCCTCTGTTTTCCCCTCTTTCCCATCAGTAACCACTAGTTTGTTCTCTGTACCTGGGAGTTTGTTTCTGTTTTGTTATATTCATTTGTTTGTTTTATTTTTAGGTTCCACATATAAGTGATATCATAGAGTATTTGTCTTTCTCTGTCTGACTTACTTCACTCAGCACAATACCCCGCAGGTCCACCCATGTTGTTGCAAATGGCAAAATTTCATTGTCTTTTACGGCTGAGTAGTGTTCCATTGTACATATATGCTCACAAATAATATATTCTTAAAAACTTCCAAGGTGGGTGATATGCCATTTCCAACCAATGTTTTCACAAAGCAACAGACTAAAATCAATGCAATCAGCTGCCATTTTATTTTCCTAAGGATGCTCAGTGGCGTCATTCTTTAGGGCAGGATCCTTAAACTGGGGTCTCTGGACCTCTTAGGGGTTCTGTGCACCTTTAAAATCAGATGTAAAGTATGTGTGTGTGTGTGTGTGTGTGGGGGTGTCTGTGTGTCCATTTTCTCTCTTTTCTAAAAGAGAATCTATGAGATCCCAAGAGAAGATTAGAAACCACTGTTATCAGGCAAAGAATGATGCTACCGGGGGTAGCAGGGGTGACAGGGCAGAGTCCTAGACCCAGTTCTGTCTCTATTACGTGACTTTAAGCAAGATGTCACTGTCACCATTATCAGTGTCATCGGCACAGATACAAATATTCACAGTCCTAGGTATTGGGGATGCAGAGAAGAGTAAAGAAACGTAAGACTCGGTTCCTGTTCTGGGTGTCATGACCTAGTATGCAGACAGGGCAAACACAGCTCTGAAACTTGTAGACTTTGGTCAAGTACTCACAGGCCAGAGCTTGGAATGCAGGTGAGCTCTGAGCCGTGCCCCACTTGGCAGGGAGGCAAGGCTGAAGGGATCGTGGGGAACCAGAGCTCCACTGAGGGTGCGTGTAGAAGGTGAGTCTGTGGAGCCTTTGGCTCTGCTCAATGGGGGTCAAGCCCAGGTGGCTAGGGTTTCACTGGGTGGCAGGAATCTTGGAAAAAGCTGAGGGATGACAGTCAAAGCAACACCAAAGCAGAGATGAGGGCCTTCTCTGAAAATTGGGTAGATTCCTAAAGACTGCAGGAGAAATAATAACACTTTGATATATCGAAAGGAAAGTAGAGAAAAGTGAAACAGAAGGACTTTGTAAACCTTTACCAAGAGATGGGGGCATGAATCAAGATATGCAGGGCAGAGGAGAAGACTGCACATATACTCTGGGAAGGTCCAACACATGTGAAACTGCCCCTCTACCACCTGGAACAAAGCTCGCCTGAACTACCAACTGTTGTGCATTCGAACGTCCATCCACCATTTACTAACTACCCACGACAAGGTGCTGGGGGATCAAGAATGCATAGAGCTCAGTCCCTGCCTTCAAGGACAACCTGATGGGGAGACACCTTCAGAGAGATGATTAAAAAGGAGAGTGCACGGATGGATGTGTTGTGAGAGCAACGAGGAGACTCGGGGAAGGCTCCCAGGGTGCCAGTGCTGGGACGGACCTTGGCGACCACTCATCCAGGTGAGGAGACCACGCATGGCCCAGCTGCACAGGTCACGTGTTAGCAAAGCCCCAGTTATGTACCACACCACCTGGCTCATCTCCAAAGGCAAGAGCAACCTCTGCCCTTCTTTGCCACCAAAACGTATCAAGGTTAAGAAGGCGGTCTTCACTGTTTCTCTACAACGCAGAGCAGCCCCTCAAACCGATCCCTGCTCAGCCTGGGAGATTTTGTTCCTGGATTTCAACACGTGTCCTTTGAAACTGAAGCTCGTCAAGCGTCAGAACAGGCAAGGCGCACTCGGAGGCGGGACTGGGCCTATTACATTGGCGCCAAGATTTAATGCCTCGTAATCATCAAGAGCCCACTTTCCCAGGTTCATAAAAACCCAGCAGTCTGGCTTCTGCAGTTAGACTAATAAAAAGCACAATGGGCATAAAGGGACCCAAGGCCCGTCCACATGCCACCCAAGAAGCCTTGGTTATGTGGTCCTGGAACCCAGAAACACCCCTACTGCCCACCCTGCCAGAGGCCATAGAGAAGGTGTGGAAGAAGGCTGATGTCCATCCTGTACGCCTGAGACAGCACCTCCAACAGCACCCAGGCTCTCGGAAAGGACATCAGACCAGACTGAAAGGCGGCAGGCCCTCGTCACCTGTTTCTCCATCATTCTGCGAACATTACATCCCAAGCACTCTAACGGCTTTATAGATATCTTTTTTTTTAACATCTTTATTGGAGTATAATTGCTTTACACTGGTGTGTTAGTTTCTGCAGTATAACAAAGTGAATCAGCTATACATTATACATATATCCCCATCTCCCCTCCCTCTTGCGCCTGCCTCCCACCCTCCCTCCCTATCCCACCCCTCTAGTGGGACACAAAACACTGAGCTGATCTCCCTGTGCTATGCGGCTGCTTCCCACTAGCTATCTATTTTACGTTCGGTAGTGTATATATGTCCATGCCACTCTCTCACTTCGTCTCAGCTTACCCTTCCCCCTCCCTGTGTCCTCAAGTCCATTCACTACGTTTTATAGACATCTTTGTGTTTAATTCTCACAACGCCCCTGCAAGGTGAGTACTATTCTGACTCCCATTTCACAGCTGGAGAAACTGAGGTTCCAACATGGTATGTAACTTGCCCAAGGCCCCAGAGCCGGGAGGTGGTAGATAAGGAACAGGGCAACTTCCACACTGAACACTCTGAGGTGGCACTTTGCAAAGGAGAATCATTCTTGGATCTCTTCCAGAACTAGCAGCTCACAACATTATGGAGGAAGGAGTGGGCTGTCTTCCACAGGAGAGCTGGGAGGGATGGAGGGCTGCTCAGGGATCCCTCCTTCCCACGGGGCTGGCTGTCCTATCAGGGCCACCATCAAGCCCAGGCAGGAGCCACCTGCCCCGCAGCTGCCTGTGACTCCACGGTGGCTGGCTCTAATTAGGGGAAACCAACAGGTTTCAAAGGAGTCTCTGGAGAGCCTCTGCAGGTCACAGGCCACTTTAAACCCCCTCATGTACTTATCTGAGCAACAGGACATCTGCCCCCATGGTCCTTTCAAATTCTGATGAGTTCTCCAGACGTTTGTTTCAAAAGAAGTGAAGCTCTAACAGTTTCTGCTAGGTTTGAAAGGAAGCTCTTTTACTTCAAAGTGAAAGCTATTTTGCCAAAGAAATAAGGCAGCTTTACCCAACTAGGTTGGAACGGTGGGTTCAAAAAAAAAAAATTAACTTTGGAACCTTGGACTGGGTGTAGGGGAAGCGTCACTCTTGGAACTCTAAGGCCCCATTCACATTGGAAATAACTGAGTTTTTCTCAGACTAGGCTTTTGTTTTTTGGCCATGCCACACAATGCATGTGGGGATCTTAGTTCCCTGACCAGGGATTGAACCAGTGTCCCCTGCAGTGGAAGCGCTTAGTCCTAACCACTGGACCGCCAGGGAAGTCCCCTCACAGACTAGGCTTAATGTGTTTAATCATTAGATCAGGTCTTCAGGTGGCTGGAGCCTCGTGGAGATCCCGTATCGTGGGCACCTGTTGTGGGAGCCCTCTGGTACAGGTGAGGGCCTCATCACAGGGGGCGTGGAGAGGCCGGGGGCTGGGGGGCTCTTCTTCCAGGCTCAACTGTCAGCCCCATCTTGGACACAGCTTTGCTCTGTGCCCTGATTTTTCTTCCCCCCCCCACTAAAAAAATTTTTTATTGTGGTAATATATATATAACAAAATTTACCATTTGAACTATTTTTTAGTGTACAATTTAGTGGTGTTAAATGCATTCACACTGTTGTACAACCATGACTACCCTCCAACTTAAACTCTGCACTCATTAAACACTCACTCTCTTTCCCCCCTCCCCCCCGGAAACCACCATTCTCCGTTGTGTCTCTGTGGATTTGCCTCTTCCAGGTACTTCATCTAAGTGGAATCATACAGTATTTGTCCTTTTTCACTGAGCATAATAATTCATCCGTTGCATGTGCCAGAATTTCCTTCCTTTGAATAGGAGTACAGACCACATTTTGTTGAGTTTCATCCATTGACGGACACTTGGGTTGCTTCCAAATTTTGGCTATTGTGAATAATGCTGCTATGAACATGGGTGGGCAAATATCTGTTCCAGTTCTGTGCCTGGATTTTCTGGGTGTGTTTTTTTGAACTCTGAAAGGGCAAACTGGCATCAGTCCCATCAGATGCCCCAGGGGTTGCCCCCTGGGTGGCCCGGAGGCGCCTCAGGTGTGAAAAGAAAGGAGGCGGTCCTGGGAGCTGCCCACACAGAGGTGTCACCCAGAAGGCTGCCAGCCTAGCTCCGGTGTTTATGGGAGTCGGCCTGTTGTTTTTAAGCACGGGAATGAACGGAAGGGCACAAGCCCCTGCGTGCCCGTCTCCTTCCCCACCTCAAACACACCCTTCCCTCCATGGAGGCAAAGCTGCCCACTGAGCCCCCCAGGGCACACGTGGGCAGCTGGAGCCCTGGTGTGGAGCAGCCCCTTCCCCGCTTCCGTCTCTCTCGCCCCCTCTGCAGACGGAGACCCCTCCTTGCTCCCGTGGCATCCTGGACATGGCTCTGTCATCGCAGCCCTGAGCCGTCCTGGTGGATTTTCCTGTCCGGCTCTCCTAGGTGACTCAGGGCTCCCTAAGTCCAGGACTGACTCATATTAGGTGCCTAATAAATACCTGTTGAATGTTGGAACAAGCCAAAATAAACAGCTCCTCAAAACCCCCAAAACAGCCCCAAATGAACACTACACGAATTATAACCGACAGCATCTACCCAATGTGAGTTGCCTAAGGATGGCACCTTGCTAGCCTTCTAAAGTGTATTTTGAATGAGCTAATTTAACTGCAAAAAAAAAAAAGACATCTGGTAAATAACACAGACCCTGAACTTCCAAACAACTTCTTGAAAAAACTGGCCTGCACCTGGACCATCCGGAGCCCGAGGATTCTCAGTGGGGGCGGTAGGGGCCGTCCCAGGCTCTGTCTGTTCTGCAGCCCCTTTTCCAGACATGTGAGGGGAAAGATCCAGGAAGTCTCCCAAAGAAGGCTGGAAAGTTTTTGTTTTTTAAGTGGAAAAAAAAAATAGATGTGGAATTGAAATTACCATTAAGCAAACATAAAAATATGAAAGCACGCTCCCAGGAGATTAGGGAAAATAATTTCCGCTGGTAGTGATCTTGAGATTAGTTTTGTCGAGTGAATCAAGCACCAGGCAGTGAGCAAGGGAATCTGGCTTCTATTTCTAGCTTCCCGCGCCCTGGTTCAGTCATTCAGAAATAACTTCTACTCCTTGCTTTTTCTACTTTAAAACAAGGGAAATGCCACCCTTCCTCCTCTGTCAGCAAAGAAATTGTGCTCCACAGAGAATGCGCAGGATGCCCGGACTTCTGACACCACGGAGAGAATTCAATAAGCTCCCAGAAAAGTAGCCACCGACAGACATGTGCAGGATGCGATTTAATGACAAGAGGGGGTGTTCGTAATGTATTACTGAGCGAAAAAAGGAAACTTGCCAAAGTGGTATGTGCAGTTTGTTCTCTAGTATTAAAAAAGAGAGAGAGAATATATATCCACACCATAACCGACGTTAACTGACAGATTCTAACGCACCCATATCCACGCATGCCCTTCACCACAACATGAACTGGTCATTTCTGGGTTTACGGGTGATTTAAATTTGTTTTTTTCTAAATGCTTCACAAAGGTATTCCTTTTTGTTATCAGGGGAAAAATACATAGTTTTTAAGAAACATGTATTCATGTTATACACAGAGACATGAATACGTATGTGTGTGTCTGCGCACTGTGTATTCTGGGTGGTAGTAAAGAATCAACTGGCACCATTATTGAAGAAAATAGGTGGACGGGCAAGAAATAGAAGGTTGATAAGAAACGCCTTTGGATTAAGTGATTTCTTGGCCAGCTGCTTGCACACACATCAAAAAATCCCTAGAATTGCTTCTTTCCAGCAGACAGGAAATCACTCATTTCCCCTGAAATGTGAACTTTCAGGCACCAGGTCTGATGAGGAATCATTGCATTCAAACCAACCTTCCCTTTCCTTTTGTAAATCACCTCTAATGAGAGCTTGCTTCTAGACAGGCGGGGAATGAAGAGCAAAATCTTTAGAGTGATGTACACCCATGTTCAAAGCAGTATTAGTCACAATAGCCAAAAGGTGGAAACAACCCAAGTGTCCATGAACGGAAGAATGGATAAACAAAATGTGGTATATATATATATATATATATACAATGGAATATTATCCAGCCTTAAAAAGGAAGGAAACTTGACACGTGCTACAACATAGATGAACCTTAAGGATTTTATGCTAAGTGAAATAAGCCAGTTATGAAAGGACAAATACTACATGATTCCACTTATATGGGGCACCTAGAGTAGTCAAATTCATAAAGACACAAAGTAGAATGGTGGTGTCCAGGAGCTGGGGAGAGGGAGTAGTAGGGAGTTGTTTAATGGGTATAGATTGACAGTTTTGCAAAATGAAAAGAGTTCTGGAGATTAACTGCAAAACAATGTGAATGTTTAACACTACTGAACTGTACACTTAAAAATGGATAAGAGGGTAAATTTATGGTGGGTTTACACTCTACCCGGTTTGGTTTATGAATGCAGGGAGCAATTTCTGGCACGCAGAAATCCCTCTTTTCCTGGGTGGAAGAAAGATAGAACCCAACCCTAGGAGTAAGTGCACCAAAATGTTAGCAGTGATGGGATTACACATGGTTGTACTGGTTACTTTTTAACTGTCATTCTTTCTTTTTTTTTTTTTTTGGTTGGTTTGGGTCTTTGTTGCTGCGTGTGGGCTTTTTCTAGTTGCGGTGAGCGGGGGCTCCTCTTCGTTATGGTGAGCGGGCTTCTCACTGCAGTGGCTTCTCTTGTAGAGCATGGGCTCTAGCGGCACGGGCTTCAGTAGTTGTGGCGCATGGGCTTAGCTGCTCCGCGGCATGTGGGATCTTCCTGGACCAGGGCTCGAACCCGTGTCCCCTGCATTGGCAGGCAGGTTCTTAACCACTGCACCACCAAGGAAGCCCTGTCATTCATTTTTTTTTTTTTTTTTTGCGGTACGCGGGCCTCTCACTGTTGTGGCCTCTCCCGTTGCAGAGCACAGGCTCCGGACGCGCAGGCTCAGCGGCCATGGCTCACGGGCCCAGCCGCTCCACGGCATGTGGGATCCTCCCGGACCGGGGCATGAACCCGTGTCCCCTGCATCAGCAGGTGCACTCTCAACCACTGTACCACCAGGGAAGGCCCCTGTCATTCATTTTTAACACAACTTTAGAGACAACTTTTCTGAAACACAGATTTCCAAAAAGCACCACTAAAGTGTTTTAGGAGAAAGTATGAAGGTAAAGTGAGAGTTGGTGGTTTATTGATTGATTGATTGGTTTATTTTAATGTTCAAAGCAGGATCTTTATTACAGTCCACTGGCCAGTTCGAATTTACAAGGGGCCTCCACTGACAAGGGGGTCTCAGGATGAAGTCCAAAGCGGACATATGGCCCCTACAGAGAACATTTGGCGGGCGGGGGGGATGCGCGTGCCCACCTCTCCCCCACACACGTTGGGCCTTCTGGTTTAATGGTGTCAGACAACAGATGTGCTCGAGGTCCCTCCTGGAAGGGCCCGCTGGACAGACGTACAGGCCACAAAGGCATCACACATGACAGCACAGGGCAGCACAGCCGTCCACAGCTCCACACACCGTGCACCTGGCATTGCACCTGGGGCAGAGGGTCTTGCAAAAGAAAACTGGAGGACAACTCTGCCTCTGTCTCTTCTCATTTCTCAGTTTCTCTCTAGTAACCCACCCCCTATCCAAACAGCTATCTGAGAATCAACACATCTTTTTGAAAGTCCTCACTTGGGAGAATCTCCTTTTATTTAGATAATTTCCGAGTAGCCACAGACAAGAATTACCTGACAATTCTCTGGAGACAAGAATCCTAGCACCTGGTGAGGCCATTTAAACGGCGTAACTTACAATGAGTTGAAAAAACCAGTCAAACCTTTATCATTTTCTCTACCTAGATTTTTAGGATGAGACAAAAATGGGGAAAAAAATCCTAAATTCTTCTGAGAATAGAAAGAGCCTTTGGAACAGCAGACCAATTCTAATCTCGCTAGGAGCAACTAACTTTTTGTCTGTGCATGTGTTTTAATTATTTAATTTTAAACGTCAACAGATGTCTTTTATAAGCTCACACGGCCAGGATCATCTGACCGGAATCTATTTAGCAGGCTATCTTGCACTGACGCCTTTCGCTGAATAAACACTGACATGGAAGAAAGAATCACTTGTTCACTGATAAAAGTGTATACGATAGAAAAAAACCATCTAGGGTAAAAGGTCTACTTGAAACGTGTCACAGAATACTTGCTTACAGGAAAGGTGCCCTTTCCCCTTAAGGAAATAGGACTTTTCTTTCTCTTTAAAAAAATTTTATTGAAGTATAGTTGATTCACAATACTGTGTTAATTTTTGCTGTACAGCAAAGTGATTCAGTTATATATATTCTTTTTCATATTCTTTTCCATTATGGTTTATCACAGGATACTGAATATAATAGTTCCCTGTGCTATACAATACGACCTTGCTGTTTATCCATCCGATATATACTAGTTTGCATCTGCTAATCCCAAACTCCCAATCCTTCCCTCCCACAACCCCCTTCTCCTTGGCAACCACAAGTCTGTTCTCTATGTCTGTGAGTCTGTTTCTGTTTCATAGATATGTTCGTTTGTGTCATGTTTCAGATTCCACATATAAGTGATATCATATGGTATTTGTCTTTCTCTTGCTGACTTACTTCACTTAGTATGATAATCTCTAGGTCCATCCATGTAGCTGCAAATAGCATTATTTCACTTTTTTTTTTAATTTCAGTCTTTTTAATGGCTGAGTAATATTCCCGTGTGTGTGTGTGTGTGTGTGTGTGTGTAGGTGTATGTGTATCACATCTTCCTTATCCATTCATCTGTCAATGGACATTTAGGTTGTTTCCATGTCTTGGCGGTTGTAAATAGTGCTGCTATGAACACAGGGGTGCCTGTATCTTTCTGAATGATGGTTTTGTCTGGGTATATGCTCAGGAGTGGGATTGCTGGGTCATATGGCAACTCTATTTTTAGTTTTTTGAGGAACCTCAAAATAGAAGTTTTCTAACAAGAGAACTCTGGCGAGCTTATGTTATAAAGGCAAGCAGGTGGGACTTCCCTGGCGGTCCAGTGGTTGGGACTTCGCCTTCCAATGCAGGGGGTGTGGGTTCAATCCCTGGTTGGGGAGCTGGGATCCCACATGCCTCTGGGCCAAAGTACCAAAGCATAAAACAGAAGCAATATTGTAACAAATTCAATAAAGACTTTAAAGATGGTCCACATCAAAAAAAAATCTTTAAAAAAATAAAATAAAGGCAAGCAGGTTAGGCAAAAGCAAAGTGTAATATTAGATACAAACATAAACATGAATTTAGCTCTGCAATTTTTTATAAGCAAATAACAGAAAGTCCCACCTCACGCCCCAGGGCCGGAAAGTTCCAAACTCTGTTTCTAGAAAGCAAACAGAAATTTCCTACATTGCTCTCATAGTCTGCTGCTCTATGTCCTTGTTCCTAATTGAAGCGTCCCCCCGCAAAAGATTAATTTTGTGCCACTCAACTGTGAGACCCGGGTCTGTGGAGGGAGGGAAGAAATGCAGAAAGTAACTTGACTGCCCAAGAGTGGGGCTTCCAGAGAGAAAAAAAGAATCAATCGATTCCCAAATCACTACCATACCGTAATTACCCAGATGTGGAAATAATGTTACATCCTTTGTTTTTACCTTCTGCTGGTGACATGAAAGGCATTACCAAGGAGATGGGTGGGCTGCCTGGGGTCTGGTTAGAAAGGTACGTGTCTGATGGGTCCTGGGATGGTCTCCCCATTCCTGTGGGACACAGGACTGCTTTTGACTAACATCTGTACCAGTTGCTGAGTCGCAGAAGGAAGGGGAGGAAAACTCTGGCAGTTTTAAATACACTTGATTAGCTGTAAAGATGGAGGTTCTGGGGGGACACAGAAATTTGCTCTTTACATGCCTTAATTATGCTCTCCCCTTGTGACATCTCATGTTCTTGTCTTCTACCACTTGAATGTTCACAGTCAGGGACTATTAAAACCCAGCAGATGCCCGCTAATATCTGCTCGTCTGATTAGCTGTCCACTCATCAAAAATGGCAGGGACTTGACAAAAGTCTTTAATCTGCTGACTGCTGACAGTCAAACTGGATACAGAAAGCTCTAAAACAGATTTTCCAGGTCTGAACTACATAACCCAAATGGAGCAAAAGGACTGGAAAATCGCAAAATCTCCTCTTGGCTCTGGGCCGTGCAATTACAACCATCCTTTCCTATTTGCCTAATTTAAGAGCCATCGCTGATGACCAGACACTCATTTTCTGAGCACCTGTCGGCTAAATAATCATCATGGCTCATGCACAGAGGGTCTAAGGCAGGAGCAGGTCTAAGCCCTGAATATGAATTACACAGAATTCTCACATTAACCACACACACACTTGGTGTTAATACAGTACTTTACAAACGAGGAAACCAAAAGCCAGAAAAGGCTTTATTTAGAAATTGCCCGAAGTCATGCAGGTAGGGAGTAGCAAAGCCAGGATTCAAACCTAGGTCTGGCTGCAGAATTTACATTCTTAGTCACCTTTATCTGATTAAATCACAGAGAAATCATTAGGAAGATAACTTTTTCAACCGTATTAAACTGTGATGTCAGCATTCAAATTCTGCTGTTTAAAGCACTCATCCTATCTTGTAACTGTGCCTGCACGGCAGAGTGGGAAGAAAATGGCCAGAAAGTCAGACTCCACTTTCTGCTGGGACCCCCGAGTCAAGTCTGCTCTCTGGTTCTTGGTTTCCTCATCAATACAGGGAAGACTAAAATGCCAGCCTTTCCCCAATCAAGGGTGTGATCAGGAATAAATATGAGAATGGATGGGGCAGGCCTCTGTAAAACAGAAAATGGACCCCCCCCGGCCCCCCAAGACAGGCCAGCTTTAGGAAGCCTCTAGCACACAGCACGTACTTATACCTGGACAAAGTACAGGCAAGTCTCATTATCTGCAGATTCTGTAGCTGCAAATTTGCCCTCTTGCTGATATATATCTGTATCCTTGCCACATTTTGTGCACTTTCCTGCTTGTTGTTGGTACTTTCGCTGTTTAAAATGGCCCCCAGGCCAAATGCTGTCTAGTATGTGACCAACGGGGAAAACTTGTGACAGAGAAGCTTTGTCTAGACAAGAGTTACTGCTGGCCGTGAGTTCAATGCTAATGAATTAACAATATATATTAAATAAGGTATCTCCAAGCAGAGACACACGTAAAACCAGATTATACATTGACTGGATGATGAAAATGTGACCAGAGGCTGGCAGGGTACTTCCCTGGAGCAATGGTCCAGTGTTTGCAGCTCACTCAGGGTTCACGGCCACTTGACAGGATATAACTATGCACTACCATATAAGCTAAAAGTTTTATGATACAAATTCACTCTCTTGGAGTAGAGGCAGTTAACTTGGACGAAGCTGAGCTCTAAAGAGGAAACGCTTAAGTACCTGGAGCTCAGTCTTGGCCCTCCCTGGGTCTCCATCCACAGCCCGTTAGCCTTTGGCCAATATTAGCCTCAGTGAGCAGGGTCGTGGGCTCTCATCCTTTCATTCCATAGCAGCCTCGCTGCTCTGGGCCTCTTCAAGGTCCCTCTCGTCCACCTGAATGTCCACGGCCCGGCTACTGTAGGAAACACCAAGGCCTGTCTCGGGGGCGTGGAGCCCCTCTGTTCTAGGTGACCCTACTCCACGCCACTCCTGTGATCCTCCCACCATCCGGCTCTGACAGTCCCTTTTTCCAGGCTGAGCCTCCAAGAGAGATTCTCACCCAAGTCTGACAATGGCATCCAGGGTGAGAAGCCAGGATCTAGACTCATCTCTCCCTGTCAGGTCACCCGGGAGACTCTCCAACAACTTGAATGGGAAAATCAGCATATATTCTTACACAGAGGCACCTTTCAGAAAGCATTCAAGGAACGCAGCAGAGGTGTCAGGCTACTCAAGACTCATTTTATGAGTCATTCCAGCGCCAGCAAGGAAAACGGCCTGGAGGAGAAGGAACGCTGCTGAGACCAAAGACTCAAAACGAAAAACCAACTTTTTTAAGCCACTAGGGGAAAATGTGCAAGTCACCCGATGAGCCTGGGGTCCTGTGGAGACCACAAGAGGCCGGCTGCCCCAGATGCAGCGCTCTTGTGTTTCTCCTCTGACCTAAGGTTGAAGTAGAACAGAAATGAAGCTACTGGTTCTGGACATGGCTACACAGGCTGAATTAGCTCCCAGGGCAAGTGGGAGATGCCAATACTAATGTCACCTCGATTCCTTCTGCCAGGGTTATAATAAGAAACTGGAGACTTCCTCCCTTGGGCATCCTCTGTTAATTGCCATTTATAAAAGTTCTGTTGGCTGGGCCTGTAATATGCATTATATCCCCTTTGAAAACAAAACAAAACTTCTAAAATATCAATCGTCATTCCAAATGGCACAGTGATTTGTTTTCCAACTCACACTCTCGGATTAGCTGGGGAGTCTGTCTGAAAGGCAGTCATCTGGTATCAATTTGTGACAATATAAAATCAAAGCTGAACTCCCATGTAAATACACTTTTGAAAAAAAATTCCAGATTTCACCAGCCAGCATGTATTTTACTCATTTCCTTATATTTCAGTCTTGACTGTTATTTTCCTGGCTCCAAAGAACTAAAGTTACATATAACAAACGTTGCACCTCTTAATAAAGCTCTACTGGCTAAATTCTTTTCAGCTCTGTGAAATACAGCTTTCAGGGAGGGTGTATCTAGATTGATGACTGGGTTGAAATATACCATTACCATCTCTTCCAATCTGCCTGGCCTCATCTGCTCACTTGTGTTTGCAGCAAACAGGGTCAGATAAAAAAGCTGGTTGAGTCACTCTATATACACATAGCAGCTCCCCGCTGACACATCCACAGTCAAACATGGGCTGGATAGGTAACTCACACAAACACATTCTTGGACAGTGCAAGTGTCAAGAAAACCAACTGGGGGCTTCCCTGGTGGCGCAGTGGTTGAGAGTCCATCTGCCGATGCGGGGGACACGGGTTCGTGTCCTGGTCTGGGAAGATCCCACATGCCACGGAGCGGCTGGGCCCGTGAGCCATGGCCGCTGAGCCTGTGCGTCCAGAGCCTGTGCTCCACGAGGGAGAGGCCACAACAGTGAGAGGCCCGCGTACCACAAAAAAAAAAAAAAAAGAAAAGAAAGAAAACCAACTGGATCCTAAAACAGTACCTGCTTTTTGCTCAGGAAGGACACAAAACTTGTTTGGATAAAATGTTACACTTAACAAAGGCAATATAGCTCAGTGGCAGGAGTATGGTTCAGGGTTAGATATGATTCTAGCTCTGCCGAGCTCTACCTTGGAAAGAAAAGTAAACTCCCCAGAGTTCAATTCTCATCTACATAGCGATGTCAGCCCCTACAGACATGCAGGGCTCCAGCAGGGTGGCTGGGATATAATCATCACATCAGATACTTATCGAGAACTACCTGTGTGCCCAGAACTGCACAAAGTGCTTCAGAGAAATAATCAGATTTAATCCTGGCTGTCATGCTAGGAGATATCTGATTATTAATAGTTCCCACTCTTTACATATGAGAACCGAGGCTCATGGAGTTTCCAGATGCTGCCTACCGTCTCACCCGGGGAAGCAGCAGATCTGGGATGTGATGCGATTTCCACATGGCTCTGCAGCTCGTAACATTAGTGTTCAATAAGCAGGCCATTATTATGAAAAACCACCTATAAAACGAGAAGAAGATGCAATTGCTGCTGGAATGGTAAGACTGCATCCCAGCCTCACTGTGAATCACAGAGCAAACACAGAATCACTGGACGCCGTGTAGTGTTTAGTTACTGCGGCAGATTGCTACGCAGCTTTGCAAAGGTATCTTTTCTTTTTCTTGAGAACGTTATCTTTATCCTTCACACTCTAGATTACTCAGACTTCAACACCTGGCAATTATGCAAATACGCACAAGCTGAACCAGGAACAGTTTGAAAAAGATCTCATGATCTTACTCAAGAGTATTTTTTTTCTTTAATAAAAAGAAATTATATATCTTTAACTGAAATTAAATGAACAAAATCGGACCTGTTTTTTGAAACTGACATGTTCAACATTTACCTTAAAAGGTAACATTAGACTTTTTAGACCAAAAGAGTTGGAAATGAGTATAGAACTTGAGATGATCTCTCTCAAGCAGAAAATGTACACATTCTCGGTCAAAAAGTTTTTTACGACCCTATATACATCACCTTGAGCTATGTGGAGAGTAAAGGCACAAGAGTATGTGAAAAAAAGACAATGAGAAGAAACAGGGTCATCTTCGGGTCTGTACATTTTTCTTCTAGGGAGTTTCTTAAACGCACAGCATTGGTGCCAATACCCTCCTCTCTGTCACAGAGATGGCTCTGCCATCCAATCAGTCCACACGCTCAAAACCCGGTGGGAGGGTCTCCCTCGATGCCTCTGTCTCCCCCACCTTCCACAGCCAGTCCATCGCCAAGTCCACTCTGCTGCATCCTAAATCTCTGTGGAATCCGCCCCCTTCTCCCCACCCCCATCACCACCACTCCAGCCCAAGTGGCCACCATCTCCTGCCTGGACTGTGGCGATAGACTGATTTCCTCCCACCTATGGCTTCCCTCCAAACACACTGCCTGCCCTTCATCTACTTTCTCCACAGCTCCCTGCTTCTTCCCACCAGAGACCCCGCCCAGGCTGGTCCTGTGGTCTGCACCAGTCCTCCCAGCCCTTGTGCACCCTTTAGACACCTCCAGAAGCCAGCCCTCCCCATCAGAAGCAGGTCAAACCCACCAGGGCGCTCATCACAGGCTCCGAGAGGACCAAGGCCTTCCCCTCTGTCCACGCACCACAGCCGCAGCCCTACACTTGTGGGTGACGGTTCAAGAGTCTCTCTCCAGCTCCATGGAGAGCTCCATGCTGGCAGGGACCACCCAAGTAACGTACAAGTCCTGTCAATTCTGTCTCAAGTGGAGTCAACGATCCCCTCACCGTCTCCACCTAGTCTGGAACTGAACCCATAGCATCTCCGAGGTGAGCCTATATCTCCAAGTAAGGTCACACTCTGAGGTTCCAGGTGGGCGTGAATTTTGGGGGACACTATTCAACCCCGTAACCACAAGAGCTGCAGAGATGGGTGACCCGAAGGACTTCGGGGAGCACAGGCAGTGCCCAAAACCGTGTGGTCATCGAGCCTCACAGTGGTAAGTTAGGCACCTCTGCACGCTCAGGCCCTCACTTCTCTGAGGGACTCCTAACACCAGCTTCTTCGCTGGTCTCCCTCCCTCCGGGAGAAATTTCCAAGCGTCCACGAACCCCCAAAACTCTTTCTAAAATTCTCTATGTGTAAGGATAGACGAACTCCCAGAACAGAGAATTTTGGATGTGCACAAGTCCATCTTTCTGAAGCGACAACTAAGATGCCAAAGGGTTAAACACAAAAGGCACTGCTCTCCCTCCTCCATCCAACCCGCCTCCAAGCTTTCAAAACACAGCTGTACTCACACCTGTCCCTGCTCAACAGCCTCCCTCCTTCCTCTGAAATAAAGTTCACCTCCGTGGCTGGGTGCCCAGTGCCGGGCCCTCACCGGCCTGGCTTGCAGGCTCGGCCCCAGGGCCAGGACAGCTGCCCGCTCCAGAGCAGAAACAGGGAGCCGGGCTGCCTCGGCCTGTAATTCTCCTCTCTCCCCGCAGGCAGGCGCTGGTCTCACTGATCCCTGAACCACCAAGCGACTTGATGGTTCACACAGGGGCGTGTGAACAATCCGGCAGGCGGAGGGGTGTGGGCTGCCGCTGACCCCACAGTGCAGCCCCCACGCGGGCTACACTGGGGACCCTGCTTAGGCCCCAACTCTGTCTGCCCAGGGGGTTCAAAGAGCAAAGGCGGGGGCCAGGTGCAGAGGGACCTGCGAGCAGGGACGGGGGAAGCCAAGTCAGGCACCAGAGCAGCATACAACCGACTCCAGGGTCACGGCCGTGGGGACCCCGAGGGTCCCCCCCCCCGGAGCCCTCACATCCCAGGGGTGTCCTGCCTAGAAAAGGAGCAGGCAGCACTCAGACCACAGGATGAGGGCCGTGGCTTCTGCAAAGGGCGGGAGGGAGCAGACGTACGTCTTCCAGAATTGTCTTGGCAGGTAGCACTCCCCTCCCGTGGGCCGCAACGGGCAGGGCAGCGTCTTCCATGCCAGCGTGTGGGCCAGACCAGCTGTTGCTCTTAACCTCACTGCTGTGCTGCTCAAAGGGTACGATGCTGAACATGTGAATTCGCCCCTTCTTGTTTCCCTGTCCCGGAGACTGTCATTCTGCAGCGTACATAGGGGCAAAATGCAGCACCTGACGGAGGGGGTGTTGTTTTCCCCAGCTGCTCTGATTTTACTTTACCATGAAATTGAAATTGAAACGATGCGGCGAATTGTCTGCAAGCAAAAGCTCCACCCTGGATGATCTCAGAAGACCCTGTCAAGTTTCTCAACTGCTTCTTGACTGACGGTGTGCGGGCAATACCCAGCAACTGGGAGCAGAAGAGCTACAATTTTACCAAGCAATCGCCGCGGACCAGACCTCTGCTAGGTGCTTCTCATTTTCATGCTCACAACACCCCAAACGGGCAGGAATTATTGTCCCCATCCTACAGATGAGGCTACTGAGGCTCAGAGGGTTAAATGAGTTTTCCCAAAAGGTGTTGCTAGGGGGCAGAGTTGCCCGCCTCCAAGGCTGGTCTCTCCGTTCTCGAATCTGTTCACCCAATTTGCTGAGAAGGAGGCAGAGCATCAGGGCTGTGGGAAAGGAGCAAGCGACACCAAACTGTGATTTGGAGAGAGCTATTGTTATTGGGAAAATTTTCCACAGCTTAGGCCCCAAACCAGGGTTCTCTGTTGGCCTGTCCCTCGAGGTTATCACATGAAAATCAGAATCCTTGCTTGACGAGAAGGCGCCACTGGCCAAAAATATAGCACAATATTTCTTTGTACTTTAACATTCTGACCTTGATTGACTCTAGCCCATAGGTCTGAAATGGATGAGGCCCTAGCATTTTTGTTCTCTGGAGGTTAACTAACAGACAAGTGGAAGATTTGGGGCAGGAAGGAGAATAAAATGCCACAGCGTGTAATAGAGTCCTTTGTTTTTCTTAAGTGATACAACTACATTAGAATTTGTGGTTTGTTTTAAAACTCTCGGAATCAGAAAACACAGGTTTCAAAATTCCAGCTCTGCCATGTATGGGGTACGTGACCATGGATGTGTCACCTCGCTCTTCATGGTCTTGATGTTCTAGTCTATAAAACAGCTACCACATTGTCTTTTTGAAAACGACTGAATATATAGGAAAGCACTTTGTAAGCTGTAAAGCCCCAAACGAGTAAGTAGGATTTAATTATCAGATGTTCGTCTTAGGATGGATAAACTGAATCCCTCAATTACTGACACAATCACCTAGGAATCTATAATCATCTTCCTTCCTCAGGTCTCCCTCTCCGAGAGCAAACTTTATTCAACTCAATAAAAATGTAAAATACTTCAAGAACTGCCTTTCAACATCCGATCAACCATTTATCTCCTAACATTCCAATTTTGTTTTACTATTTTTTAATTGAAATATAGTTGACATGGAATATTATATTAGTTGCAGGTATACAACATAGTGGTTTGACATTTAAAAACATGGAAGTCTGCACCTCAATTCCCTGCACCTATTTTGCCCATCCCCCCACCCCGACATGCTAAATTTAGTCCTTCAGCAAAACATTATAGACTTTGCCTGTCCTCCGGTCCTTCACACCCTCCCACCCCCTTCCTAAAATGATCAAAGCAGACATTTTGCTGTATAAAGCACTGGGTCAATGAGTAAACTGCTTTAAAATAAAAATCAATGTGCTGGACACACAAATCTTTGGCATTGTCAAATATTTTATTAGTCTCTTCTTGAATGGCTTGTCATTTATCTGTCACGAAATTAAACTTAGATACTAAGTACATCCTAGCCTTTATGTTTTTTATTTTTATTAAAAAAAATTTTTTGATGTGGATCATTTTTAAAGTCTTTATTGAATTTGTTACAATATTGCCTCTGTTTTATGTTTTGGTTTTTTGGCCACGAGGCATGTGGGATCTTAGCCCCCCGACGAGGGACCGAACCCACACCCCCTGAACTGGAAGGCGAAGTCTTAACCACTGGACCGCCAGGGAAGTCCCTCATCCTAGCCTTTAAGTCAGGGATAAGACTGGGCCCTTTCATGCACACACACGTTATTACAATATTCCAAGTCCTAACTTCTAGGATTTGCATGCTCTGTGTTACAAGCTTTTGTTTTTGTGACCAAATATGCAGCAATAAACCTCAAACCACATCAATGATAACCCCGTTAAATATAAACTAGTGTGCAATTATCCAAAATGCTAACACAAACAAAAAGGGAAAAAACCAGGAAACCCTGATTGATTGTATGTTCTCGGAGACTTCTAAAAACCAAACAAAAATAAAAATACACTACACAATTTGTAAAGGAGGGTAACAGCTAATGATTTTACAATTCCTCCAGATAGTACTGAGCAGTCTGAGCCCCAGTGTCTGAAAAGTTTGGTTTTTAAATTGCACACAGGCTGAAACTTGAGGCGGGGGGTTGTTAGATATTTTTTTTGAGGTGGAAAATGGGTGGTGGTGACCCTATGGGAAATTCACAGAATTATGTGCAATAATAAATTCTGATAAAAATGTCTGGTTTTCAACACTCTTCCTCTGATGATGACATTTTGCACAGCCCCCCAGGGGACAAAGGAACAAAGAGACGTGTGGTGAGGCTCCTGGTACATGTGCTGACAAACCAGGTCTCCGGAAGGAAAAAAGCAAAACCCTGGCTTGTAAAACTGGCTGATTCCTGTGGTGTAAATACTCCCACCATGACTGATTTCAGTTACTGATCAGCTCAGATTCCTCATCCTCCGTTCCTACCGAGTTATAGGAGCCAGTCCAGCACACTCCCCCGGCTCTGGCAGAAAGCCAGATTAGAGGAGACCAGGGCTCAAATTCTAGCTCTAGATCCCAGTTATGAGGCCTTAGACCAGCTTCCTTAACCCCTCCAACCCTCAGTGTCCATAGCTCTAAAATGGGTATAATCCCAGTGCCTTAGGATTGCCACACAAATAAAACAAAATAATGCATGTGAAGCCCACAGCACGCAGGAAGGTGCTATCTTCCCTCCCTGGGGAGAGGGAGAAGCTGTGAGCGTGGGGTGGGGTTGGTGGGTGGGTGGGTGGATGATGCGGAAGAAACATGCAGGGAGGAAGGTTCATTGCTGCAGGACTGCGGAAGGAGGTGGTAGGTGGGCTACTTTACCAAATAAAAGTTCGGGAGTGACTGCTGGGTGAAAATAAAAGACCTAGAAAGTTGGGGTGAGGGGCAGCCTCAGGCCTGTCTCCAGCAAGTCCCCCAACCAGTGAGGGGCCAGGGCAGGTGCACACAGACCCAGGGAAGTAAGGAAGTCCCCCCGGGAGGGCGTGCTCAGTACCATACCCAGGGCGGGGAGTCGGGGCGGGGTGGGGGGGAGGGCGTGGGTGATTCTGCAGGGTGATGGGTCCAAAAGGGAGGAAGGGTGTCTGGTGGGGACCCTTCCCATGGAGAAGCCTGTGAGTGCCAGAACCCAGGTGTCCTTTGCAAAGCCAGCACAGCATGGAGATGACAGGCGTGCAGGGGAGCAGAGAGGGTGCAACGGTGGCAGGAGAGCCACACATGAAATACAAGGAATTTAAAACTTCCCAGATCGGGTGTGGGCCTCAGAAAGGCCCCTCTGTTGGCCGGGGAGAAGGGCTGGCGGGTCCAAACAGAAGCCAGGAGCCTCCAGGAGACAAGGACAGGGAGGGACCAAGGCGACCAGCCCACATCTCTGGAGACAGAGCCCTGTGCAGGGGGGCAGAGGTCTCACGCGTTTCTGTAAGGAATCAGAATGAATAGCTCAGGCTCTGCAGGCCACGTGGTCTCTGCCGCAACTACGCCACTCTGCTCTTGTGGCACAAGGGCCCCCAAAGACCATACAGAGATGAACAAGCGTGGCTGTGTCCTAGAAAATCTTGTTTATAAACAGACCATGGGCCATAGTCTGCCAACCCCTGGGCTGGGGAAGCCGTGATGCTGAGAAAATAGAGAGGGTCCGAAGAAAGGAAACACGCCCAGGAGGGAGGTGGTATTATTATTCCCATTTCATGGATGAGAACCTCATCCCAGAGTAAGTGGCAGAACTAGGGCCACAAACCCCATTCCTGGGGGTGCCAGGCTCCTGTTCCTCTTCCGCCTCCCTGTGAAAGATGGAAGGCACAGAAAGCACAGGTGCACTGAAGAGATAACAAAGGTGACAGGAATTTAGGTGCGGTCGAGAAGGGTGGGGGGCGGTGCAGGCAGGCCCTGGGCAAGACAGGATCGCTGTAGTCAGGGAATCCTGTCCGCCCTGGGCTGTCCCCTGGGCTCTCACGCACAGAGGTCCTCCCTGAAGGACAGAGAGGCAGACACCTACATAAGGAAACCGCAGGGCTAGCACTGCCCTTCGAGGTCACGTACACCACCTTCACCCCGGTTCCGCTGAAGCCAGTTGAACAAGCATTTATGAGCCTGGCTCAAACCACAGTGGAGCAGAGACAAGCGGGTTATAGGGCCCAGGCCCTGGAGCCAGAATGCCTGTGTTCAAACCCAGCTCCCACGGACAGCCTGAGGGATCCTGGGCCAGTAACTTAACCTGTCTGTGCTTCAGACTAGGGGCGATACAGGGGTGCTGTCCAAGGGCTGTTATAAATGTGAACTCGCCTGACCTCCATAGGGTGCTTGGAACGACACCTGGGACATGGTAGTTAAATAAAAATACTGACTGCATCAAGGCACGGAGCCAGGTCCCACGGTGGGGAGCGTGAAGCGTCCCTGCCCTGGTGAGGGCTCCAACAGCAGGCTCACCTCTAACCAAGCTCTCATCACCGGAAAAATCGGCCCATTTACCTGCATCTCCCAACACACACAGGGACCACGCTGGTGTATGTACCTCCCATAACTGACAGGGGCGCTCCATAATTGATATTCATGATGTTCATGCTTGTTGAATAAATCAGACAAGGCATTAGGTCCCCAAACTAGAATTTCCTCCGCGACATACCTGACAGATATCAGAGCACCTAGGGTCACCCTCTACTCACTCTGTGACCTTGGATTCCTGCCCCTCCGTGCTGCTGGGGGCTGAAATCAACATCTACAAAAGCACTTTGTAAACCTGAAGGCCCTTTAAAGGCAACAGAAGTGGGGACCACAGATCACTTCCGAGGCAGGAGTGGTGGCCCTGGCTTCCAGCCTGGATGGCCGCCGGGGGCCGGCAGGCCAGTTGCGACACCTCCCCAGCCAGAGGGAACACAGCTGAACACGTCTTTTAAAGTTCTCCCTTACACCCGGGGAAACCCATTCCTTCATTCATTAGTGCACGTCCTGCCAGCTGGAGCCTCCCAGGATACACGTAGTTCCACCTCTGCATCTGACACTGAGGTTCAGTTACCCACTCATCCCCAGGCGCAAGGGCAAGGGCACCCAGGGCACTAGGCTGGAAGAACACAGCACTCAACTGTCCCAGCGCTTTCATCCCAGAAGGAAACGGAGAGGCTGGGGTGGGGGGGTGGTGAAGCGACTTGCCCGAGGTTACCAGCCAGTGCAGGGGCAGGTCCAGAGCCCAGGGGGGCAGGGTACCGGCTGGGCATTCCTGATCGACATCGTGTCACCTCACCCGGCCTCACCTACTGCTCCTTCCCAGTGTGTTCAAAGGCCACCTGCCCTTGACCTTCTCCCTACCTAACAACTCTCCTTCCTGGGGAAAAGTGTCCAGCAGGCGGAGCTCCCCAGCCCGGCTACAGGGACACACTGCAAAGCCAGGCTGTGGCTTCCCTCACCCTTCCTGGAGGGCAAAGGGTCACACTTGAATTCACTGCCCTCGCTGGGCACTTGCCAGCAGCGGGCAGGCTTCCGATGCATTTCCCCTGCTGAGTTCACCCACAACATGACAACTCGGTGACTGCAAGGAAGGGGGCAGCGGGCGAGCCTCGGGCTCTCGCCTCAGGCCCTGGCAGGAGCTGTGGGTGAGCATCCTGACCAGGGCGTGGCCTGGCCCAGGACTGCAGTTTTGGCTTCCACAATGCATGTTGCTGGAAAGATGGCTCAACAATAACTTGGGTTGGCTTACCGCAGAGGAGGTCAAAGTCCTTTCCTGACTTCTAAAATCCAGAAGGGTCAGGTGGCTTCCAGCTGGAACACAGTGTGGTGACTTGCCTGAAGTCACAAAGCAGGGAGGTGACAAAGTGGGGAGAGAAGTCCATCCCCCCGCTCTTACTCTTGGCGGCGATCCCCTGTTGAGCTCACGTTTTTCTTTTCAGTAAAGAGGACACCACAGACCCAGCACCAGTCCAGGTCTCACCCCAGGAGGGGCCCTGCAGAGGGAGGGCTGGTTAGAAGCTCCAGAGCACTGAGGTGTGAGCCTGAGCTCTGCCCCAAGGGGCAAGTGACCTCGAGCAGGTTACTTAATCTCTCTGAGCCCTGGTTTCCTGGTCCTTAGAGTAGGAACAATCATAATACCAGTAAAGTCTTTTTCAAGGTGCGGCCCATTTGCCTCCCAGGAAGCTAGTTAACTATGCAGACTTGGGACCCCCAGACCCGCAGGATCAGAATCTGCCTTTTCTCAAGATCCCCAGGTGACTCTAAACTCATTTACATACATAATACATACAGCACTTAGCACCCGCACAGTCGCCCCCCGCCCAACCCCGATAGTAAATGTAAGCTCAGTCTGCACTTGAAAGGGTCTGGAACACAGGCCGGGGCTCTCCGGAAGGGCTGACTTACTGCCCAAGGCTGTGCACCACGATTCGAACCCCAGGCTTGGGACTCTTCTGCACCACACGCTCTCTTTCCACTGAAGACCCGAGTCTCCACAAGGCACACGCTAACACGGGTGTTCTAAGAAGCAAAACCCTCACGTTTTAAATTAATCCCCTGGTCCCCGTGGGCCCCTCTCATCAGGGCCGATGGTGCACGTCTGTTCACCTGGGCTCCATTCTGCAATTCAGGAGCTCTACGAAGTGGAGTAACCCGCTGCCAGCTGCTACCTGAGGTGAAATTTTTAAAGTGAAAGAAAGCCTTAAAACACACCGTATACATGTACACTCCCCTTCACCTATTAACACCTTCCTCGGGCAGAGAACACAACAGAATGTCAAGCTAGAAGGCATCCTTTTGGTTTCCCAGCTCTGACACCCAGCCATAGAGCAAACCCCAGCACAAACTCCAGGCAGGCCCGGAGCCCCATGCACGAGGTCCGTGGTCCTAAGTTCGCTATACACTTCCGTGGAGACTGGTTAAGTAGCAAGGCTAAACGTAAGGATGAGGAAAGGGAGTGCAGAATCATACCAGCACGACTGGCCTGCTGTATCCCGGACAAACATCTACAGCCAACAGCTCCAAAATTCTCCTGGGGCCTACTGCACGCAAGGCACAGTGATACCGCGCAGTGGCAGAGGAAAGACACCAGGCTGGGATCTCAAAGGTCCTGGCCAACACTGGGTCTGAGAAAGAATCTACACACAGGGTGGCTGTGAGGAGTCACTGGGATAAATGTTAACTATCCAGCCGAGAGCACAGAGATGGAGTCATCAATCCATGGCCACATCTGCGCCAAGGTCTGGGCACAGAAATTTTCCTGTCATATTTCAAGATCTGGAAGTACAAGTAATAATTGTGATTAGTTTTACAAGCGTCCAGATGGAAGTAGCAAAAAAGAAAGGGTTTCAAGATTTCAGATCAGGAGATTCTGATTTTTATATACCCATACCAAACCGGGTATATGAAATCCCAAATTCATGAAAAAAAAAAAAGGCAGATTTCAATGAACTACGGCAGTGCTTTCCAAACTTTCACTTGTATGTGAATCATCTGGGGATCTTGTTAAAATGCAAATTTGTGCTCAAATAGTCCAGAGTAGGGCCTGAGGGTTTGCATTTGCAAGAGCTCTGAAGGTCCAAGAACTCACTTTTGAGCAGGAAGGTTGTTTGGAATTCTTTAAATTGCAAGCAACAAATCCAAGGAAAGCATAGTATGATTTAAAAACAACACCGCAGGAGAACATCTGAGAAGTAGTATATGGAACCACCAGGCTAGGAGAACTTCTTAAAGGGAGGCATACCGGAAAAACAAATGACATTCTTTAAGTTGGCCTGGGCCTTATTCAAATGAGTCTGTACTCCACATCACAATTCGTCTAGGCAGGTGAAAGTACTCTCTAGTGATCACAAAAGCACCACACTTCTGACAAAATTCTTGCAAGCAGGTCAGTGTAGGAAACAAAGTATCCTAGGAGATTCCAAGTTCCTGGCCACTCCATGAGTAGTGGCCATGCTAGCTCTTCATGGCCTTTCTTAAATCTCTGTTTTACCCATTTACTTCCTCTCTGCACATTAAATTTGACACTATTTCTGTTGACAGATGTAATTTTTTAAATGCCCGTCAAGTTGCTGGATATGGATAATTCCGAAGTAGTAAGATGAATGTGGCTGTCAGGTTAAGGAAGCATCTTATACTGACTAATCATCTTAATGCGTGTGTTGGGGGGGGATCAATAAAACACCCAAGGGGTTCATATTTATAGGTTCAGAGATTAAATCTGGCTGTTTTTTGGATCAGGAATATCAACACACAAGATCCTCCGTGTCCTCTGAAATGAGATTCTTGGAGACAAAGTGTGAAGTTATTTCGTTTCTAGATGTTTTGAGCATGGGAACACATCTGTCTACTACGAGACACAGGGCAATCTTGCACACTGGCTTAGAATAACATGTATGTTTATTACAACTCCTGTCCTGACCCGCTGGACAAGCTGGGCTCACGCTCAAACTATACAGTCATTAAGAGCCAGTGCGTGATGTCAAGCTGCCCAGAAACTGCTGAGTCCAAACCACTCACCCAGAACGGAAGGGATTCCCCTCCCCTCCTGTGCACTGGCCCAATAACGGGGAGAGGCGTGCTCTGACAAGAAATGCCAGGCCCAGGCTGTCACCTGTGCCCAGCGTCACTAATCATCCGTGCAGTCACAAAGCTATTCGACCGCTCCACACCCCTGCCCGCAGCCCATGTGCGCTCAGCTAGGATGCTACAAACCAAGCAGGGTCATGATTTCACCACTTGGGAAGAAACAGACTCAGAACAAAATTCTGCAGGAGCCTGCCTTGTTCTCTCCCATCTGTCCACTGCGGGAGGAAGTTAAGTTTTCCAACAGGCCACCTTCTTACTTAGGCCAGAAAAAGCCTAAGTGTTCAGATGAGCATTACAGGAGAGAGGCTGTAACAGGAAAGGTTCCCCCTTCTCACCTTGAGGCCTGCAACATGTTGGCAAGGTCCCATTCCAGAAGGGGAAACTGAAGCCCCAGGAAGTTAAAATAACTGAGCCATAGGGAGCCTAAGAGGCCTTCCTAAGTAACAAGCCTCCCAGGGAACAGGTCTGCACTTCCTTGGGGCTCCCCACTCCTGTTCTCTCCCAACCTCCAGTCCCACTGCCTGATGCAGACCTAGCTCCCCGACTGTCCCTGGAACATAAGTGACAAGCTCTAGCCATTTCCTGAATAAGCAAGTGTCCAACATTTCACGGTTTTGCTAAGATGCTTGATACCCGCAGATGACTTAAGCAAGCGAACACAACCACCTTTCCACTAATTTCAGCAAATTCACCTTGGAACGGAAAAAAGGATCCTCAAGCCCTATTTTCTCCCTGTCCCCCACCACCAAGGCCTGGTTCAAGGGAACATAAGGACTTCCCTTTTCTTAGAAAAGCAAAAGGAAAACGCCAAGTTCTCCTGGGACACTGGAATACTTCGAGCGCAGGCAGAACTTCTCAGGAGGGATTCACGGCGTGTCTGCGACAAGTTCGGCTCACACGCGCCGCTTAGCCGCCGGCCGGACCCACGGCTCAACTCTGCGCCCCGCCTAGTCTTGCCTGGCGCAAGGAGAGTGCTTCTCCGGGTCCGGACCGGGTTTCTGGAAGCTCGTGATCTCCTCCTTGCAGTGGGAGGTTTTGGTGCCGCTTTTCAGTGGGCTCCCGCAAGCCCTAACTCGGGACCCACTGCATGAGCATGGTGCTTCTGCTCTGTGAGTGCCGGGCTCGTGCACACACGTGTGAACACACACACGCTCCCTAGAGACTTTCTCTCTTCCGCGTGCCCTCGTGGTTTGGAATTCGCGCCAGAAGCCCAGAGATCCGGCAGGGCGCGGGAATTGGGAGCGACCGAGTCCCGCAGCAGAGAGCGGGCCGGGAGGGACGCGAGGTAAGGCGCGCGTGGCGTCCTGGATACTCACCGGGACCTCTGCAGCTGCTCGAAGGCGCTGGTGCTGACCCCCTGGCCCGGCTGCTCCAGGGAACAGTAGTTCTGCGAGGTCTGCCTGGAGAAGGCGATCGGCAGGATTCCCTGAGTGAAAGAGTTGAGGCGGCCACGACTACCGCTCCCACTCCCGGGGGTCCCGGAGCCCAAGAAGGCGGCCGCCGGCACGTGCACGCTGGTAAAGGCATCGTCTTCCTCCAACTCCTCCTGCCCGGCGCCCCCGGGCCCGTCGGGCAGCTGCGGCTGAACGCAGGCGGCGAGAAGCGCGGGCCGGGGCGGCTGCAATTGCTCCCCCGATGCCCGGCCCGCGCCCAGGGGGCTCGCGAACCCTCGGGCCGCCCCAGGGCCGAGCACGGTCGCGTGGCCGCCGGGGACCAGGGGCGGCAGCGGCGAGGGCGGCGGATGGCAGGGGCCCGATCCAGCTGCCAACGCCGCCGCCGTGCCCGCCGCGGCGAGCGCGCCGCAACCGCCCCGCTCGGCGGCGGCGAGCAGGCTGAGCCGCGTCCTCGCGCCGCAGGCGCTGCCTGCGCCCGGCTTGGCCGCACCGCTCTCCTCGCCGCCGGCCCACTCCTCGTCCTGCAGCGGCGGCCGTCCGTCCAGCGAGATGTTGGTGAGGAAGGAGAGGGCAGCCTGGCGGCGCCGCGGGTCCATGCGCGTCTTCCTGGGGGGCTCGGGCGGCGGCAGCGGCGGCTGCGGCGGCGGCGGCTGGGCCGGCGCGGCGGCCGCGGGCTGAGGCTGCTGCTGTGGCGGCTGCTGCAATCTTCTGGTGCCCGCGGCGACGGTGCCGGCGCTGCTGCTGCTGCTGCGGACGGCCTTGCCGGCGGTGGCGGCCGTGGTGGCGGCAGTCGCCGCCATTGTGTCCGTCTGCGGCGATATTTCCGCGATGCCCCGAGAAGCGAGCGGCGCCCGAGTGCTAAGCGGCGGGCGCGAGCGCCGGTGACCCGGGCTGGGCAGGGCGCGGGGCGCGGGCGGCGTGCGCGGCGGCCCGGCCCCCCAGCGGGCGGGCCATGCTTGCCCCTCGGTGCTCGGGCGGGGGGCGCTGCCGCTCCGGCCCACGCGCGCGGCTCGCTGGCTCGCTGGCCGTCTGCCCGCCCGCCAGCAGCCTGGGGGTTCGGTCCCGGGCCCTCTCAGACCCCGCGGTCTCCGACTCTCGGGCCCCGGTGTCCGTATTTATAGGTGCGCGCGCCCCGCGCTCGCGCTCCGAAGCGCTCTTTGCAAAAACACTGTATCACGTGTGGGGAATGAAACCTGGGAGGAAAACAAAGCCGCAGGCGGCAGCCGCGGAGGCCGGCGGCCGGAGGCGGGGGGCCGGAGGAGGAGGAGGAGGAGGAGGAAGGGAAAGCCAAGCGGGTGGCGGGGCGAGGGACCGGCCGGGCGGTCCAGGTAGTCCGAGCCGACTGCGGGGAGAGTTGGTGGCTCCCAGGGCGCGCGCCCAGGTGAGGGAGGTAGCACGTTTCCTCGTAGCGCTTGGACTGGGAATTGGGGGCGCGAGCAGAACCCCATGAGTCACGGCGTGAAAATGTGGTCCCGGGAGAGTTGTGGGTCTGCGGGACAATTAATTGGAGCGACGCGGAGATTTGGCCCGCGAGCTTGTTAACTGGATCCCGCGCTGCTGTTGGGCCCGGAGAAATACATCCTTATTAATAGTTACACACCCCTTATGTGGACAGTCCCACCATAAAGCTGTCGCTAACCGTTGAGTTTGTGTCTCATTCATTCGCAGACTGAGGATGCAGCCCCTGATTTAAATGCATACCCGAGGGTGCGTAAGAACCCAGGAGCGAACATCAAACGTGTGGCCAGACTAATTGACACATCTCCATTTGATGGTGCTGTCACTTTTCATCTCTTTCTTAGCAAAGGCCAACATAAATTTTTACTTCGACCCAGAAACGTGCTCCGTTTTCCATGAAGAACAAGGTAAGCTAAGATGGCCTCACAACCTTTTCCCCTTGTCACCTTGCAAATTTTTGTGGATGATCTCTTTTCCTCCCATATAAACTGGGAACAAAATGCACAGCTACTTTCTGTCATTTATTTCGTAAACATCCGTCTGGCACCTGCAATGTCTTATGTAAAGATGAGTACCTGTCCAAGCTGCAGCTCTGGATCTGCGAGGGGTGGCAGAATTCTGTACCCCAACCTCACGCCCAACAAACGCCTGTCCTGGGGGGGTTGGAGTGGGGGGTGGTTACCATGAGCCATCCGAAAACGCCTGCAGATTTCCCAGTGCGGTTCAGGTGACTTACCAAGTGCAGTAGGAACAATTGTCACACTGACTTGAGTTCTGTGACATCTAAGAAACCCTCTACACTTTCCTGAGGGAGAAGAAATGTGTTTAAGATCAAGGGATTAATTTAATTAAAGGTTTAAATTTAGCCTTGGAGCTAATGGGTAACTGTACATTGAAATTCCACTCCATTTCAAGTTCAAGAAAGTAAATTGAGTAATGTAGAGCAAATACACCCTTCCAGAGACATGCAGCCAGCCTGGAGGATGAGATATGGGTGAGTTCGGGTTACAGTGGTTTAGGACAAACATGGCACATGGCCCTTTACATGAACAATTGTTCATTTTTTATGTTATGCCATTTTTAGGCCTTTTGAGAAAGTGGAACCCAGTGTCTATATTTAGAGCAGCCTTACTGCAGCTAAGCGACCAGTGCTGTGTAATTTCATTAGGATTTTAATTACTCTCTTCAACCAACGACTTGAAACTTCCAAGTTACTTTATTACAACTAACTTAATTTACTTGACCACTGGTCTGGTTGTGCTGACAGGCAGTGTTTAAAAAAAACAACTCTGCACATGTAAAAGAAAAAACTATTTTTATCAAAAAAGTGATACATGTTTATAGCAGAACATTTAAAGAATAAGGTAAGCAAAGAGAAGTAGGAAAAATATAAAGCTTCACTAACAATCGCATCTCCTATGGAAATTTTGATTTCTGTCCTGTGTATATTTTTAAACAAAAGTTAAAGGGGGCTGTTTGTGTCTTGCGATCTTTGCTTGCTGTGTTGCGATCATCCTTCCTTTTAGAATATTCTTCTATAGCATCATTTTAATGACTGCACGGTGTTCAGTTTGATGGAGAAACTATAATTATTAAGCCTGTGCCCTACATTGAACATTTAGGTTGTTTCCTCTTATGCTGTTATAAAGAGTGATGATGACATCCTTTGTTTTGCTAAATCTTGCTACCATCCAATATTATTTTCTTAGGTTAAATGGATTTGGGGGCAAAGGACATACCATATTTTTAAGGCTTTCTATCCAGAAAAGTTGTTCCAGTTGGTTTCCTCACTCTTGCCAGCGTTGGGTATTAAAATTTTTTCATCAATATTTATTTCTTTGCCCATTTAAGCTATTGTAAGGGTCAAATATGCAAACTAATTTCAACTATTTATTAAAACATCAAACAAGAATTAATATCGATTTAACCTCCAAACCGCTCCTGTGATCTTCTTACGGGGATCAGGAGAGATACAATTTACAGTTCACCTACTATGTTCTAGCCACAGAAGATTTCTAATCCTGATGACTACTCTGCAGTGCTGGGGGGAGGGGAGATTATCATCATTAGTTTACAGATGAGGCTCAGAAAAATAAAATGATTTGCCCAAGGTCACTAGCTCTTAAAGTGGCTGGGCCAGGGGCTTCCCTGGTGGCGCAGTGGTTAAGAAGCCACCTGCCAATGCAGGGGACACGGGTTCGAGCCCTGGTCCGGGAAGATCCCACATGCTGCGGTGCAACTAAGCCGGTGCACCACAACTACTGAGCCTGCGCTCTAGAACCCGCGAGCCCTGACTACTGGGCCGGCAGGCTTAGAACTGGTGCTCCACAACAAGAGAAGCCACCGCAGTGAGAAGCCTGCGCACCGCAACGAAGAGTAGCCCCCCTCGCCGCAACTAGAGGAAACCCACACACAGCAACGAAGACCCAACGCAGCCAAAAATAAATAAATAAATAAATTTATATTAAAAAAAAATAGTGGCTGGGCCAGTATGCAAATCTTACTCCAAGACCCATACATATTCTTGCGCCCTCTGCTGGTGAGGATGTTTTATGGGGGGCTGTCTCCACATTTAATCTCATATTCATAATTAAGAGTCAACTATGATGGAAATAAAACAAGCTTTGGAGGAAGGGGATCTGGGTTTCAAGAGTAAGTTTCTTAACCTCTCCAAGCCAGTTTCGTCTGGGTTATTCTGAGGTACAAATGAGGTTGCTTGAGAAGCATTTTATAAACTTTAAAGTACTTTTTATAATGTTTGTTACTATACCATCCTAATCTACTTACTCCCTGAATTTTTCCAAATTCACTTATTTTTCACCTATTTATACATGGATCAAGTATTACTGAGCAACTTCTATGTGCACAGCACCATCTTGCTACAAAAGGGATAAAAAGAAGTGTAACCTTTTAGCCCTTGTGCCCTTGACACTGAAAGTAGTGAAAACCAAAAGCTCAGGACACATTTCAGTAAAATGGTAAGGCAGACTCTGATTAAGTGATCAAGGGAGCAATCTGACTGGGACGCTCTATACATATTATCATAGTGTGAAAAAGGAGCTTTTCATTTGAGGGGAGGCAAGAGCCAGGCTCTTAAATCCTGGCTCTCAAGCAAGAGCCAGGATTTAAGCTGACCTGGGAAATGAAGGAAGGAAGAAGTTCAGTTCGCGAAGAGGAAATTCTGCAAATTCCTCATGGATTGCAAGCTTAGAAGTATAATTCTTACTAAACCAGTTGCCAAGGTTTGATTTTTTTCCATTTCTTTTCATATTGCTCCATTCCAAGCACCCATTCTGAAAACTGTAATTGCATGCACAAACTGTTTTGACTGACATACATGGGAGTCAATTAAAAAAAGAAAAAAGAACCTGTAAGTAATCACTGATCCTTTAAAAAAAATAATTCCGCAGACCAAGAAGTCTGAAAATTAGCTTGGAGGAAACAGTGGATATCAGTCACATCAGAAGCCATCTGACATAAGTGGCAATAACAAGGGGTTCTGATGCCAGCTTAGGCCCTTACAAGCTTATGACCTTTGGGGGCTCCTGCTTGGGAAAATTACAAAATTTTTGCGTTTGTTGCCTCGTCTGTAAAGGTAGGTTTAGTGTAATATTTTACCTTGCAGAGTTGTGAGGATTAGTGACAGCATGATGATGTAACTAGCAGAGTATCTTTAGGTAGCTATTATTAGAAAAATGCAAAATATAGAAGGTGCTCCTAACAAAGGCCAGGATGTTTTCGGTTCTAGGTTTTTGTAGTTTTCACTACTGTCAGGCAGGTAGGGCCATGAGAAGCTTCAGATGTCAGCTCCAGTTCAGAACAGATTATTGTATTGCATGTTCCCTAAAAGTGCAGGCTGTTGCCTGCTTTTTATAGGCATAAAATATAGGCATAGTGCCGATGAGAAACCTGCTACTTTCCTTAATCAAATGAAAGTTAGATTTTCCAAGACTAGAAATGGAGAATATCCAAGAGACAGTCGTTAACACCCCAGCTGTTCTCCCTGAAATTCACCTTCCCGTTGGGACTCTTAATCATCATTTCTGTTATCCTGGGAGAAGGGGAGGGAAATCGATGGGGGGGGGGATATTGTTTCCCCCTTTACAGTTTGGCATAGATACCTTAATTTCCCTACTTAATTCTTCAGGACATCTGAGACTCGATACAACATTTAAATGTGACTTGACTAGAAGCTCAGGGATATTTAACGAAGAAATAAACTCAATGAGTAAGACAGCCACATAGAGCAACTTACAGAATATGACTTCCTTAGAGTCCTCATCTCAATATTTCCTAAATGCTAATCCCATGCTCGGTTCTGGCTTATGTTCTGTGAGTAGCAATGATCCTACCCTGGAGCCCTCAAGCTAATGGCAGAAAAAGGCATGGAAATATTTTCACCAAAATATATCAGGTATTTTTAAAAGAGAGAGAGAGAGCTATATGCACAGGGGTCAACCAACCCCTGGCATACCTCCTAGAGTAGGGGCTATTTCAACTTTTGCCCCCTAGCACCAGCCATCTAGGACACTCTCCTCTCCCTACACAGGAGAAGGTGCCCAGAGGAAATGGCATTCCTGCTACTAGCCATGATCCCATCCTCCAAGTCTCCTTTTCCTGTCTGAGGACCTGCCCATCCCTCAGTAACTGGCACCAGCAGCCCCTGACATTGTTAAGTCATCCGCCCAAACAGGATCGTTCTGTCTCCAGACCCCTCACACTACGTGGAGGAAAGAGGAAGAAGGACGTTTGGCCACAGTACCTGCCTAGCGTAATGGAGGGCCTTCAGAATTTTATAACTTGTATGAGAAGCTGAGAAAAGGAGGCAATAGAAGATGTCCATTGGACTGTATGAACAGTCATGTAAGTGTGTGTTACTAATTTTTCAAGGACAACAGCTCAGGGCAAGAATAGATTTTGATAGCTGTCAGTCTGGGGAGACAAGTGCCAGTAACCCTTTGTCACTGTCACAGTGTCTTTAGTGTGTAGATCCCCACAACAGTGGTGGAAATGCATTTACTCTTCTGATCCACCAAAATTCTCCCTTGGATCCAGCCTAGCCAATTGTGAAGGAGGAGGGATAGCCATTCATATTAAGTGGCCCATTCCACTAGCCCTCTGCCAGAGGGGTGCAGCCAATGGGCCCAGGTTCGGGTTTTCAGATTCCGAGCTCTCCCACTAACCTGTGACTGCTGGACCTCGGCTTCTTCATCTCAAGGCTGGAGCAAATCCTGTTCACCTCGCATGGTTACTGCACAGATGAGAACCAAGGCATGTGTAGAACACCTCCCGCTGTCTAACACATAGTGGGTGCTCGTGAATGGTGGCTGATGCTAGTATATGAGGGACCCCAGAGAGGCACGCCAGACTGGTGAGCAGGGGATGTCCCGTTCCACTGCCCAAGGCGTTAACTGCCCTGGAAGAAACGTGGCGTCAAAACTGTGTTAAGAAAAATACATTTCAGGGCTTCCCTGGTGGAGCAATGGTTAAGAATCCGCCTACCAATGCAGGGGACATGGGTTCGAGCCCTGGTCCGGGAAGATCCCACATGCCGCAGAGCAACTAAGCCCGTGTGCCACAACTACTGAAGCCTGCATGCCTAGAGCCCGTGCTCCTCAACAAGAGAAGCCACCGCAAGGAGAAGCCTGCGCACCGCAACGAGGAGTAGCCCCTGCTCACCGCAGCTAGAGAAAGCCCGCGAGCAGCAATGAAGACCCAACGCAACCAAAAATAAATAAATAAATTTATAATAAATAAATAAGTAAATAAATATACTGGGTTTAAAAAAAAAAGAATACATTTCAGATGCTACCCTGAGATGGCCTCAGTCTTCCAAAAGGGGATTGTTCATGCCCATAATGCCACCCAAAATCCAATTGCAGAATTTTTATGATATTGGCATTTTAAAGAAAAATCAATGAATTTTCTTCATTGTGTTACTTTTATACTTCAATTGTAGCAAACTCTTGATTTTCTCTGAAATTAACCTGGTTTTATTTCTTTTGAAATTATACTGATACGCATGAATAAGCATCTCACGTACAAAGAAGAAAGCACTTCTTATGTAATTATGTAATTTCCTGAACATGCAAATTACATATGGCGCCGGCTTCCAGATGAAAGCTCCTCTAGACTGTGCACAAATCGACAGGCCTAGAAGGCTCTATGTCTCCCAGTATAAAAATGTTATTTTATAGTGTTTGCGTTTGTTAGGTCACTCTCACACCAGAGTGGGATGAATGTGGCCAGATTCTGGGGGAAACATCACCACTTTGCCTGCCACTGGGAAGCTTAGCTGAGCTAATTAGTGGTCTGTGGTAACCTTCACTGATAGATGGGCAAACCACATGAAGAGACAGCCCAGAGAAACTGAAATGCAAATGCCTACCAATCACTTGAATACAAGGATAAATAAGAGTGATGGACACTCTTATATTGCTGGTGTAGACTGGAACAACCTTTCTGGAAAGTCATTTGGCAAATGTATCAAGAGCCTTAAAAAGTTCACGCCTGAGGGCTTCCCTGGTGGCGCGGTGGTTGGGAGTCCGCCTGCCGATGCAGGGGGCGCGGGTTCATGCCCCGGTCCGGGAAGATCTCACATGCCGTGGAGCGGCTGGCGCGTGAGCCATGGCCGCTGAGCCTGCGCGTCCGGAGCCTGTGCTCTGCAGCGGGAGAGGCCACAACGGTGAGAGGCCCGCGTACCGCGAAAAAAAAAAGTTCACGCCTGAGAGCGTGGGCTTGGGAGTCACACTGGCCGGGTTAAATTTTGGTCACACTCTCATGGTTTTGAGCACATTGAGCACGTTACCCTTTGTGCTTCAGTTTTCTCATCTGTGAAATGGGAATGATAATCTACCTTTTGTAGCATTACTGTGAGGATTCAGTGCAGTAACATTGCAGTTAATGCTTGGTACGTGGCAAACACTCATGAAATGTAGTTACTGCAGTCATCCTAAGGAGCTATTGAGGAACAAGGTCAAACACTTATGCGCAAAAATATTCATCGTAGCATTGTTTAAAATAAAGGAAAGTTGAAAAAAGAAACCCTAAATGTGGAGCAATGGAAAAACTAAGTAAATTATGGTTTACTCTAACAATGGGATATTGTGCTTCTATTTTAAAAAAAATTATGTTTACCAAGCTTTCTTCATGACATGAAAAATGTGTTTTGAAACAATGCTAACCAAATAAAATAGAGTAGAAACTAGATAGGTCACAATATCTCAACTTTGTGAAAAAACTGAATGGAATTGTTGTTTTAAATACTGATATGTGCCTAAAGCGTACATGTGGCCAGAGGGTTAAGTCACTGGCTGGGATAGTAGGATTATGGGGATTTTTATTTGCTTCTTTTTGTTTATGCAAGTAGAAATAAGTGTGTGCTGGTCATTATAGAAACCGCTTCCCAATGAATATTTTTTAAAATATTTTTTAAATACATAGAAATAAAGCTTGGAAGAAACTATGTCCAAATGTCAAATGGTGGAATTATTGGGGAACATTTTTCAATTTCTTTAGGGATATTAGGAAGCAACTAGCTTTCTCTGCCCCTGATGAGTAGGAGGTGGCTAGGCAGAGAGAAGGAGATGCCTCTAGTAAGGAAATCAAGTATGAATGAAGGTGCAAAGACAGGATAAGAAAGGAAAGGACTTTTTGGAAGTGGCTGGCAATGACTAGACGTCCCAGAACAGCTACATTAAAAGGACTGTAGCAGTGAATAATGGGAAATAACACCAAAAAAACAGTATGTAGGGCCAGAACCATGAGGAGCCCTGAATCTGAAGGAAGGAATTTGAACCTATGGGCACTAGAGAGCCATAGGTGATTTTTATTTTTTATTTTTTTTTAAGTTTCATCTGGTTTGTTTGTTTGTTTTTGGCTGCTCAACTCAGCATGTGGGATCTCAGTTCCCAGACCAGAGATCAAACCCATGCCCCCTGCGGTGGAAGCGTGGAGTCTTAACCACTGGACTGCCAGGGAAGTCCCCATAGATGATTTTTCAACAATAAGTGACACATGTGTCGAAAGCCAAACTGAAGGAGTATTAATTTGGCAAAGGTGCACATGGGGTTGAACAGAGAGTCTTAAGATCGGAGAGGGTTTTTTCTTCATTCTTCCATTTATGTATTTATTCATTCAGCGTGCATTGAGCTCCTGCTTTATGCCACGCTCTCTGCAAGGCACCCAGTAAGGCAAGATCCCAGGCCTCAAAGAGTTAACAGTCTGCTGTGAAAATTGGAGAAAGAGAGCAAAGGACACAAGGGTCGGTTCCCTTTTATGAGCAAGTCCTGAAATGGTCATTTCTACCTTCTAGTTTGAATTCTCACCAAAGCCCCGCTATTTATCCTATGTGACCTATGAAGAAACAGAGGCTCAAAAAAGTTAAGCATGGGGTCGTGCTTCTGGTCACACAACTGATCCCTGGATAATTCCTTCTGTAATATCTTAGGGTAGAGGTCTGTGTCACAGGGAGAGGCCGAATCCTAGGTGGTCAGAGAGGCCCCACAGTGAAGGTGATATTTGAACTTGGACTCTAGTGCACATGTGAGATAGGGCATTTCAGGCCATGCACAGGCATGGGGTCAGTAATGTTAGGACTCCATTACAACCATTTGGGCCCGAGGCGGTAACACTTGGAATTGGCAGTGAGAATGGAAAAGAATGGTCAAGGGCATGAGGCACTGAGGAGAAACTGGCTTCCAGATTTCCAACCTGGGGTGCAGCTGTAATTCCTGAAAGAACCAACAGTACCTGGGGGAGGGGAGAACAGATGAGAGGGTCAGACGCTGGCTACGTTCTGGCATGAGTTCCTGGTCTACACCATCACACAGGGGCCCAGGGGAAAGTAAGGAGTAAGAAGGTCTCATTTTTCTAAATAACACCTTAATCAGGTGGAAAGAGAAGTAGGCTTTGTGTTTGTACTGTCACAACCCTCCAGTCTGGTTACAGATGGGCTCACATGGTGGATGGCTGAGCACTCTGGTCTCTGGAGCCCCTACACTGGCCATAACTACACATTCCATTTGCCCTCTGAGACACAATTCAGAGCTGACACAGCATCCTGGCCCCCTTTTGTGATGTACGCGAGAGAAGCTGTTGGAAACAAACCATTCCAGGACTGGGCTCATTTCAGCCATTTTCTAGGATCCTTTTGATGGTAGGTGACAGAAACCCAGGTGAAAGCAGCTTAAGGAGAATTTATCTAAAGATATAGGAAGGTCTCAAGGAACACAGAAACAGGAATAGAGCTGGAGCCCGGGCACACAGAGAACCATGGATGTGGGCCTGCCTCTTCTTGCCGCCTAACTTTCTCTGGTACCTGGTTCAGACTCCATCATCTCCCTCCGCAGATTCTGTTCCTCTAGTCCACTGGGCAAGAAATGTGGCCTCTGACAGTTTACAACCTTTATAACCTACAGAGCCTGGACCCTCCGGGTTTCCATTTCAAATTTACAAAGAAAGACTGAAAGCACAGCTTGTGTGGAGCTGGCCTTGGACTTCTCAACTAACAGGCATTCACTCCCAGAGGCAGATGGATGGTGTGTGGGCCGTAACATCTCTAGGTCTAATTTCCTTGCTTGGGAAATGGAGATACACTCTCTACCTTGGAGGTTACTACTGTGAAGAGTAGAGGATAAAAAGACGTTGGTGATATTCAGACTTCCCACCAAGTGCTCCTAAAGGCAAAAAAGAGGAGACTGGGACTGCCCTGGCGGTCCAGTGGGTAAGACTCCACGCTTCCACTGCAGGGGGCGCGGGTTTGATCCCTGGTGGGGGAACTGAGAGCCCACATGCCGTGCGGTGCAGCCAAAAAATAAAAAATAATAATAAATAAATAAATAAGAAGGATACTGATAGCCTGAGGGGTCTCTTGGTGAAGCTGGAAGCAGGACATTGATTTGAGGTCTTGTTTTTAGCATAAAAATGTGTTGGCTATGGGAATTTAGCATATGATAAAACTGACATCTCAAATTAGTAAAGATAAGATAAATTATTTAGTGATGTCGGGATTGACTGGGTTGCCAGCTGGGGAAAAAAAAAGATCCCTCACAGTCTACAGCATATTAAATTCCCGATGAAAGAAAGATTTAAATGCAAAAAATGAAATCGTAAAAGTAGTTAGGAAAAGTGCGAAAGACCTTAGCAAAAGAACTCAGAACATGTCCTCGTGGTCTGCCTCGTTCAACACTGCAACTCCATCTCCTAAAGCAGCGCTTGGTACAGAGACAGGACTTAATAAACTTTTCGTGGAAAGAATTAATGAGAGAATATTTCTTTTTTTTTTTTTTTTGCGGTACGCGGGCCTCTCACTGTTGTGGCCTCTCCCGTTGCGGAGCACAGGCTCCGGACGCGCAGGCTCAGCGACCATGGCTCACGGGCCCAGCCGCTCCGCGGCATGTGGGATCTTCCCGGACCGGGGCACGAACCCACGTCCCCTGCATCGGCAGACGGACTCTCAACCACTGTGCCACCAGGGAAGCCCGAGAGAATATTTCTTAAATCACCTCAGATAGGGGAGAAGCTTTTCTAAAGATGATCTAAAACCCAGGAGCTATAAAAGCAAAGGTAAACTTAGCTACCATATATATGTATAAAACAAATGAGATGAGGGGGGAGCGGAGGGAACCAAACTAATCAAAAGACATACTGGAGGGAAATATTTGCAATTCACATAGCAAAAGGGACCCTTCCTTTCTTTGATAAGAAAAAAAAGCCAACAATCCAGTAGAAACATGGAGAAATGATATGAAGAAACAGTTCCCAGAAGAAGAAATACAAATGTTTTTGAACATTAAAAAAAAAAAGAAGAAAAGAAAAGAAAGATACTCAACCCCCTTCATAATTTAATAAAAGCAAATAAAAACTCTAATGAGATACAAGTCTTCACCCATCAGACTGGCTAAGGTCAGAAAGTTTAAGAACACTGTGTTGTCTGTTGTGCATTGGCTAAAGGATCAGGAAACAGATACTCTGATGTAGTGTAGATTGGGAGCACTCTTCAGAGGACACGTGGACGGTGCAATATGCCCTGTGACCTACTTCCAGGAATCTCTCCTACAGATATACTAACACATGTACAAATGAAGACTATTCAGGGTTATACTTGTTGTAGTGTTGTTTGCAGTAGGAAAATACTGGAAATAATCATCACAGGGCCGGTGAACAAATTCTGGCCCATCCATACAATGAAAAACTGTGCAGCTGTTGAAAGAATGAAATAAGTCTCTATGATTTATGAAAAGGTCTCCAAGATGTAGTGTTATCTGAAAACAGCAAGATGCAGGGCAGTGTGTATTTTATGCTCATTATACTAAACAGCAACAACAACCCACAGACATGGGTACTTACTTGGACTGTGTACAGATGATTTCTTGGAGGATTCCCAAGAATCTGGGCATAGTGGTTGCCTCCTGGGAGTGAAGCTGGGTGGTTGGAGAACAGAGGGGTAAATTTTCATTCTAAACTTTTTTATACTTTTCAAATTTTGCTTTATGAAGATGTATTACCTCTTCAAATAATAAATTAAGAACGTGTGTTAATTTAGCATTCTGCTCCGTGCTATTATAGATCCACTATTGATTAATGTAAAAATCATGTTTTACATTACTTACCTCACACTAATTAACTCTCCCTCCCAAATCTTTGAGTGAAATTAAAATTCTAGAAAGATGCAGCACATTTATCCTGGGACTTTGTCTGCTGGGCACACCAACAAGTGGCCCCTTTCTGAAGAGAACAGAACTTTGCAGAGTGTTTGGCACATTAAGTAGCTGCCCTACAAAAGGGAGTTCCTGTCTCTGCAGGAACGGAACTGTTCTGGGAGAGGGGCTGGAGGGAACCTCCGCTCCCCTGGCAAGGACAAGAGGCTGGTGAGTGTCTTGTGCCCTGATCAGGACCTTGGGAGACCTGGAAATCCAAGGTCATATAGGGTCCACATTCTTCAGCCTAGCCCAGTCCCTGGCACACAGTAAGCACCCAAAAAAGTATGTTTCTGGAATGAATGAACATACCGAGAGTTAACGGGAATCTCGCCTGAGGGAGTGACAAATGCCACTGGGAAACTGGGGAAGTCCCATATATAGATGACATTTAACCTGGGGCTTTATCTTTTCCATTTTTTATTTTTTTGGCCATGCCATGGGACATGTGGGATCCTAGTTCCCCCACCAGGGATTGAACTGGTGCCCCCTGCATTGGAAGCACGGAGCCTTAACCACTGGACTGTCAGGGAAGTCCCTAACCCGGGGCTTTAAGAAGGAATCCCTCGGGCTTCCCTGGTGGCGCAGTGGTTGAGAGTCCGCCTGCCGATGCAGGGGACACGGGTTCGTGCCCCGGTCCGGGAAGATCCCACATGCCACAGAGCAGCTGGGCCCGTGAGCCATGGCCGCTGGGCCTGCGCGTCCGGAGCCGGTGCTCCGCAAGGGGAAAGGCCACAACAGTGAAAGGCCCGCGTACGGCAAAAAAAAAAAAAAAAAAGAAGGAATCCCTCACCTGGAGGACAAGGGGGATAAAGCAGGATTTCAGGCAGAGAGAACAGCTTACCTTTGGGCATAAGAGTAGAGGGATTGGAGCTCACAAAACACCTATCTGCCCTGCTTGGAGCAGCCGTCAGATGTTGTCAGTTACCATGGGGGCATCACGTGTGTTGGCGGCTGTCTGACAAAGTGAATTGGGAAAGGTCCAGAAGCTGACAGACAGGAAAGAGAGTAACCAGGCCGCATTCACTTGAAGCCAGAGGAGGCTTTGGGAAGGGAGGCCCTCAGGTGGACCCTCACACACCCCTCCAGAGACTGACTGTGAGATGCTCGCAGCCTATCAGATCCAGCGCCTCGTTCTTAAACCACCCCCTTCATTGTATTCTTGCTCAGTGAGAGACACGAAACAGAGGGCCACGATCGCTTATCCAGAATCCAAAACGCTTCGAAAATCCTAAATCGGTTTTTAAAATTTTGTCAACAAAACCTGCCCTGAGCTGATCTGAAGCTACACGTAGACGTAATTCATTGCACTCTTATGTGTCCGTATATACGTTTTGCTGTAGAAATATGTGTGATTGATGACAGGATGCTGTTCTAGACCCCGCTGAAGGGTTATATAACATATTGTAGGTGCACCACACTACTTTTAGTACTTAAAATCTGGAGAATTCTGAATTCTGAAACACATCTGGCCCCCAAGAGGTTTGCATCAGGATTTGTGGTCTAACATAATCGACCAACACAAAAAATGTTTAAAAATAAAAGTAATATAATGTCCTGGGTGTAAAAGAAGAAATAAAAGAATAGAAGTGTATAAAAACAGAAGATGTATTTCAACACGTAAATGCTGGGGCAGGACTACATCAGAAGACGGGGGTGGGGGGCGGCAGTGAGTGGCGACATAGACCCCTCCTGTGGAGGGGGCTTGCCTCTAAAGTGGACTTTGAATGTGGCAATTCAAATAAAATTGATAAAGTTATATATATTTTTTGCAACTCAAATGCTAGGAGTCCTTTTTGGATAAGCGGTCTGAGGTGATCTCTAAAAATGGTTCACTATTCACTTGACCCAGAAAACCCCACAGAATCATGCCAATCAAGAGGCTCAGATCTTCGTGTTCACTTTAAGAGCACTCGTGAGACTGCCCAGGCCATTCAGGGTATGCATATCTGAAAAGCCACCACGTATCTGAAGGATGTGACTTTACAGAAGCAGTGTGTGCCAGTCTGTGTTTACAATGGTGGAGGTGGTAGGTGTGCCCAGGCCAAAGAGCGGGGCTGGACACAGGGTCAGTAGCCCAAAAAAAGTGCTGAACTTTTACTGCACATGCTCAAAAATGCAGAGAGTAATGCTGAACTTAAGGGCTTAGATGTAGATTCTCTGGTCATTAAGCATATCCAGGTGAGCAAAGCACCCAAGATGCCACGCAGGACTTACAGAGCTCATGGTCAGATTAACCCATACAGGAACTCTCCCTGCCACACTAAGATGATCCTTCCTGAAAAACAACAGATGATTCCTAAACCCGAAGAGGAGGTTGCACAGAAGACAAAGATATCCCAGAAGAAACTGAAGAAACAGAAACTTATGGCCCAGGAATAAATGCTGCAAAAAAAAAAGCAAATAAAAGTAAAAGCAAAAAAAAAAAAAAAACCTACTAGGAGTGGCATTGCCATGATTTTCCAAAATGGTGAACAACTCTCGGGGAAGTTCCAATATAAAAAAAAAAATACAGTCTCCCTCAATCTACTCAATAGTTGCATTCCTGGAAAATCTGGTGCGTATAAAAACCATGCAGAATTACTTTGTGTTCATTTGCAAAACGTAATTAGGTTTTAGGCCCAGATGATTATAATGAGGTTTTTTGCTTACAAGATACGTTTTAATGAGACGTTTGGAAGTGATTCACGATGCAGGACAACTCTTTGTTGTGGGTGACTGCCTCACACATGGCAGGGCGCCTCTTGTCCCTGGCTCCACATGTTAAATGTCAGTAGTGTCCCCCAGACAGATGGTTATGACAACCAGAAATGCTCCTCACATTTCCAAAAATCTTCGGGTGGTAAGCTCAGGAGGGAACACAGCTCACCCCTAGCCGCCCTCAGAACCACCGAGTGGAGAAGTCGGCAGGGGTTGGCGGGTGCGCCAGTGGAGTCCCAGGGCACGCTCCGTCCAGGTGGGGAATCCTGCAGTGAAGTCTGGACTGAGCAGTTTGGATTTGAAGAACCTTGTTTTCCCCAGAATCTAAGGCTCAGGGAAACACACTGGCATTGGGTGTGCCAGCGTGGAGCTGTGACTCTCCAATTGGCCAACCTGTGGGATGTTTTGGCCTTGTGCATCGCTTTCCCCTGCCAGTGAGGTGGTGCCTTCTCCAGTGGGTGATGGGCCGCCTGGTACTTGGCTGGTCTGCTCAGGTTGGGGCGTGTCAGGCAGCCCATGGCGGTGCGCCTTCCTTTAAGACTCATTCTCCAAGTCTCTATGTATCTTAGTGGTTAGCAGTTAAACACAGCAGCATATTCACGATAGCCAAAAGGTGGAGGCAACCTAAGTGTCCTTCCATGGGTGCAGGGACAAAAAAAATTGTGTTACATACATACAATGGAATATTATTCAGCCTTAGAAAGGAAGGAAGCTCTGGCACATGCTACAACATGGATGAAACTTGAAGACATCATGCTAAGTGAAATAAGCCAGACACAAAAAGAAAGATACTGTCTGATTCCACTCTCTAGAGAAGTCAAATTCAGAGACAGAAAGTGGAATGGTGGTTGCCAGGGGCTGGGGAGAGGGGGGATGGGGATGGGGAGTTATTGTTGAATGGGGACAGTTTCAGTTTTGCAAGATGAAGAGCGTTCTAGAGATGGATGATGGTGGTGCTGCACAACAGTGTGAATGCACGTAATGCCACTGGACTGCAGTTAAAAACGGTCAAGATGGTAGATTTTACGTTACGTGTGTTTTAGCGCAAATAAAATTTTAAAAGCTAATAAAGAGGGAAGGTGCTGATGGAAAGACTACGAATCAAGTGTGGGCTCTGCTGTTTACCAGGCTGCTGTGCATCTTGGCCAGGTTAACCTGTCTGAATCTTAGTCTTCCCATCTGTGAAACGGGGATAATGATGTACTAGGGGTGGGGGGAATTACGAGGGTCACTAACTCGTGTTTGTAAGCCACAGGGCACGCTGTCTGCACTCAGGAAGTGTGGCTGTTATCGTGCAGGTGGATTTCACTTATTCACTGCTCCAGAAAGCAGTCTTTCCCCTCAGACACTCTCGTAGAAGCATTTGGGGCATTTAGCCTAATAGCAAGGTCATACGGACACTAACAAAGCAGAAGGACTGGGGACCCAGGACGGTGCGTGTATCAGCTTCCTGGGTCTTCCTGCCTGGGGGTCAGCTTCCTCTCCGCCCACAGGGAAGCATTCTCAACTGTACTTTAGGCAACTTCACTGTAGCTAGACAAAGGCCTTCTTAACTGACCCTCCCTCCCAGAGGGACACTTCTCCGTAAGTGGAAAACCTCCAGCATTCCCCTTTAGACTCTTAGGGAGAGTTGATCATTGTTGACAGCAACAAGCATTCATTTTCTTTTGTTTTGATTAAACAATAATTTGATTGGAAAATGCTTCCTGGTGCAGTAATTAATGACCGGCTGGAGCTGCTAACGCTAGAGGTAAAGCAAAAGGCACCTAACTCAGCTAGCATTAGCTACCAGGAAATGTTAGACCTGGAGGGTAATCCCTGCTGGTACAAACTCTGAAATGGGGAGGGAGCAGAAGAGAAAAAAAAAAAAAAAACCTAAGCAATTTCTTCTTGCGCAATGAAAAGTTTAAAAATGGAGCGTCGTGTTGCCATAGACACAATTCCTGGCTCTGGGCTGTCCTCCATGCCTGCATCCAGCCGCACAGCAATTAGACACGGTTTTCAGCAGGGCAGCTGAGCCTCCCAAGTACCTATAATGAATATCTGCAGCTCCAGGCTCCCGCGGAAATCCTCAAGCCTTCACTTGTCACTATAATTTCCTTGGGAAGTGTTTCTAATTACATATTTCTTGCTGCCTGCTCCAGGTCAAGTCTTCTTGTATACAATATTCGAATTACATAAAACCACAAAACAGTGAGAGCGACCCTGGAGTGGTCCAAATTGATATGTATTTGCTTTTAACTTAGTAGTTAAGCATTACTGGGTGTAATAGGGCATCGTTTGCATGAGCAAAAATAACGTTAAAGGAATGTGCCTCATTCTTTTTGAATCTCTGTAGAGGTCAGACCCATTTCAGCAAGACATTTATATAATAACAGAATTCCCAACTCCAACACATGGACCGTTTAACTATTATAGCAGGGTCTTTGTCAAGAGGAACTTAATTCTTTTGTATTATCTCCTGGGACCTGCCATCTAGGGAACTTCTGGCAGTGTAGTTCCCTGGAGGTGGTCTGTTAGTTTAGGTAGTTCTCCAAGATGTAAGACAACCTTCACCCGCTAATTCTTAGAGAAAACTGAAGTCAAATGAATCTCAATCCAGATGCTACTGTATGGATGTTAAATTTTCTTTGGAATTGAGTAAATTGGAGGATTCTTCAGCTCTTGAAGAAGAGGCAAAAATGGTTTTCCAAAAGGGTGGGTTGGCTAGGGTTGGGGGTTTCCCTCCTTACAGGGGAGGGGTCTAAGTCCACCACCCTCTCTACCTTGCCTTGTGTTACAGAAGATTGAGCACCTGCAGGACCCAGAGTTACTGACTACCTGATCGTCTTGGGGGGCCTGAGGAGCTGTGCTCAGCTGAGCCTCCAGGCAGTGCCCACTGGGGGAGGGCCGGTTCTGGCCCCGGCTTGCAGGTGATGCAAGAACATGTTCCGACCCTGTTCCCTAAGGAGTTTCAGCAGAAAGTGGCAGCCCTGCAAGAAACAGCATTTGCTCTAGGCTTGCTTCTGCCCACTGGCTCCTCCTCCCAGTCTCTAAATGTTGAGGCCTAGGGTTCATTCCGGGACCTCTTCTCTCTGTCTGCACTCAGTTCCTAAGTGATGTCATCCAATTACGAGGCCCTGAATCAATACCATCTGTAGCAGATTGTGTTTTCCAGAGTTGGCCACAACAGTATCTCCATCCCATATGCTCTTCTACAACGTGGTCTTCACACTCTTTCCATGGAGAGGAGGGATCTATATCCACCACCCTCCCCATCCCACCTTGAGTCTTGGCAAGCTCTAGCTCTCTGGTAGCCCAGAGGATGAGGTGGAAACGATGCTGCATGACTTCCAAGGCTAAGTTAGGAAAGACGGTGCACTTCCACCTTGTTCACTGGTACACTCACTTTTGGAGCCCTGAGCTGCCATGTAAGTGGTCCAGCTACCCCAAGGAAACCCAAGCCACATGGAGAAGCCACTCTAAGCGTTCCAGTTGACAGCCCCTGCTGAGGTCCCAGTGAACAGCCAGCTTCAACTGCCGGATTTGTGAGTGAAGACACTTCCTGGTGATTCATGTTGCTTCGAACCCTTGAGTCTTCCAAGCTCAGACCCAAGATTTGTGGAGTAGAAACTAAACACTCTTGCTGTGCCCTGCCCTGAATTTCGAACCCACGAATTGGTGGGTAAATGAAATAGATGTTTTAAGCTAAGTTTTGGGGTCATTTCTTATATAGCAGTACTATCGGCAACACCATCTGTATGCCAATGACTCCCAAGTTTCTATCTCCAGCTTAGGGCCTCTCTCTGAGCTCTAGACTCGCGTATCCCACTGTTGATTTAGCTTTTTCACTTGGATGTCAAACAGGCTTCTCGTAGAACATGTCCCAGATGCAACGATTGACCTACCCTGCCCTGCAAAGCTGCCCTTCCCTCAGGTGTCCTCATCTCAATAAATGACACTGAAACCCAATTGCTCAGACTCAAAATCTAGACATAGTCAGTGACTCTTCTCTTTCTCTCCCAACTCCCATCCCATCCATCAGCAAACCCCATCAGCTCTACTTTCAAAACATTTCCCAGATAGGATTACCTCTCACCTACTCTACTGGTATAACCCAAACCCAAAGTGCATCTTCTCTGTCCTGGATTATTGCTATAGCCTCCTAACTGGTCTCCCTGCTTCCACTCCTGGCCTGTAGTCCTCACCTCCATCAAGTCTCCAGAAGGCACAGTAAACATCTCAAGATGTAAATCACAGCAGGAGCCTCGACTCCTCATTCACTCATCTGGTTGTTGACCAGGAATCTAGCTGGGGCTGTTGGTGAGAACACTTACATCCAGCCTCTCCATGTGGCCTGCACTTCCTCAAAATGTGGTGGCTGGGTTCAGAGACCAAGTGTCCCAAGAGAGAGGAGAGCCAGCTAGGAGTGCATCTAGGATTTAGCCTTGGGCGTCATGCAGCAGCGCTTCTGCCACATTCTACTGGCTGAGGCAGTTAGGAAGGTCCACCCAAGTACAGAGGCAGGGAACACAGACTCTACCTTTCCATGAAGCCTGTTAGGGTCACACTCTAAGAGGAGCATATATAATGGGATATACATTGGTGCGGCCATCCTTGGGAACTATAATCTGCCACACTGTTCAAGAAGATTTAACTACATAAAAAAGAAAACCGTACACCAAAAAATTCCATAAGCATAATGTAAATGCAAAAGACAGTATAAAGAAATGCTAACTCTTTTTCCTAAGCCCCTCACTGAGCCCCTCCTCTAGGCTTTGTGGGTTGATTACAGGCATATTTGGCTGCTTAACATTTTGGTTTTTATTTATTTTTAATTTTTTTTGGCCACGCCACACAGCTTGTGGGATCTTAGTTCCCTGACTAGGGGTTGAACCTGGGCCCTCTGCAGTGAAAGCGCGGAGTCCTAACCACTGGACCACCAGGGAATTCCACCACCCCCCCCCTTTTTTTGTGTGTTAATACTGCAGAGGGAAACTGAGTCTAATGTGCCTGCTTCCTCTTCTCTCTGACGGCAGGAAGAAGAGAATGATGTCTCCTTCATCTCAACCTATAAGGCTCGCTTTAAATGATACTTTCTCCACAGACCCTCCCTGACTTACACTGTGTGAACAGAGTTTTTCCCCATCTCACAAGGTACTTATACTTTCTTCCTTGTAATTCAGTCTCTTCTAAATATCTGTCTCTTTTAAATCTTACCTCTCTTTAATTCCTCCAGGGTATACTGAACTATAAATTTCTCAAGGGAGAGGGACTTTTTTTGGATTCATCACTGTTGCTTTTCTGCTCTGATCTTTGCACTGTTCACATGTGTTAATTATGCAATGTGTGCTGGTGGAATTCATGAAGAAGCAGTTGTGTCCAGTGTCTGTCTCATCTATATTTAATAATCCTGGAATGTAGTAGGTGCTCAATTAAAACATGTTTTTGGTGAATGGATTGTGATCTACTAAATACAGGACATTTAAGGGTGAAGTAAGCATAAGAGCTGGTCCCAGCCTTCAGTTACTATTTATACCTTGCCCAACAATGAAAAAGCTATCACAAGGCAGGTCATGATTATGATTTTTTGACAAAAGTCTGTGGGACTTAGAGAAAGCTTTTCTAAACCTATATAGCCAAAGTCAGAAAACATAAAGGAGAAAACTGATAGTTTCTACTGCATAAAAATGAAACACTTCTGTACATCTAAAAAAAATCATAAATACAAGTAAGGCAAATGGAAAACCAGGAAAAATTTGTCAGTATATTAACAAAAAGTTACTGTCTTTAATATTGGAAGAGGTCATCTATGTCAGTAAGAAAAAGACAAACATTTTTTAGTTAGGGAAAGGATATGAATACTCAAAACAAAAAGAAAAATATAAGTGGTTAATAAACAGAAGAAAGAAAACCTTCAACCTCATTAGCAATCGTAGAAATTCATAGGAACACCACACTGAGGTAACATTTTTCTTTTATCAAACTGGCAAACTATTTTTGTTAAAATAATCTGCAATGTTGGCATGATTAGGAAGACTGAAAATTGATGTTTAAAATGGACATGCTTTGTAACCCGGCATTTCAACATCCCCAATTTATGCCAAAGAATTTATTGCTGAGGTTTGCCAAGATCTGTACACAAAGACACTTCATGAAGTACTGATTTTAATAGCAGAAAATTGGGATTAATGTCCAGCAATTGGAATTAAATTGGTTAAATAAATCATAGCACCACCCTGTGATACATTATATAGCCATTTCAAGTGCTGATATGAAATAATATTTAATGAAGTGGGAACATATTCCTGTTACATAGTTAATTTAAAGTTTCAATTTATCAAGCAAATGTAGAATTGTTTTCTTTTTCATCATATATATTTCCATAATCAAAAACATGCATAGAAGAAGCCTGGAAAGATTTAATCAAAAATTTTAGGATTCTGTGATTTTATTTTTTCTCACCTCTTTTTTTTGTGTTTTTAAACTTTCTAGGGAATTCTCTGGCGGTCCAGTGGTTAGGACTCTGTGCTTCCATTGCAGGGGGCACGGGTTTGATCCCTGGTCGGGGAACTAAGATCCCACAAGCAATGCAAGCTGTGTGGTGCGACCAAAAACAAAACAAAGCAAAACAACTTTATACAGTAGCGTTCTTTTCTATCCAGGAAAAAAATACCATTATTTCTTTTAAGTGGTGTGGAAGTTGCCCCTGCAGTATGGGTGGGAATGCCAGTTCTGGCTATTTCCTTTGAAAATATCTCTAGGTGCCAAGGGTACACATTTACAAGAGCCCATTTTCTCCTGAGAATAGAGTGAGGGTGGAAGGAATTTTGGTGAATGTTTGTATTTGCAGCTTGTCCTGGAGTAAATCTTTAAGACTGTGGGAATAGGCGCTTTGCGCTCTGTTGAGCTGGCGAATGTATGTCAGGTTTCCTGTCCTTCTGTCTCCGTCATGTGCAAGGATCTGTGAGTGGAGGGTTTCATTAATCTAAATGCATCTGCAACCCCATCAGGAGCATTTCAGTTTCATGGACAAGTGGTTTGCTTTATTTGCTTTATTTGCTCCTGATGGAAATAAAGGGATGATACAATTAGTTCTGTCCGCTGCACGTGGGGGTGGAGCTTAAGTGAATTAAAACGTTCTGTGGCAAAGTAAACATGAAATGGGCATGAGAAGTTGGATAGCAAGAGGAAAGCAAAGTTTACTGATTTTCTCCTTTACTTGGCTCTCAGGTTTACGAGGATACACAAAAATCACACAAAGAAATATTGATGGGAATCGTCTCTAAAACTAAAAAATAACATCGCCACTGATTCAGCCTTCATGAATCCCTCTGACTCTATTTCCAAATATAAGCCCTATATAAAACCACCCCGTTTCACTTTGGGGACCACTAAAACAAGTGACTCTTATACGACAGAGCAAAAGAAGACGTTTTAATAATATGTGTGTTCAGATGCTTGCATCAAATGTTAAAAACCCGTCAATTCACAATGCAGAATACCACCTGCCCACAGGTACAACCAAAAACGTTTCCTTTGCTCCAAGGGATCTTTTTTCCATTTTATTATTGCTAGTATAAGAGATCAGGAAATGTCTTAAAATGCACAATTGGTTTTGCTGACTTTTTATGTGGTTTCTTTTGAATTCAGGAAGCTTTGAATGACATAAATGAGCTCTGTACAGATGTTTCTAGAAGGTTTATGGCTCATCTCTGAGGTTCCCAGAGAGTGGTCAGCTCCACATCACACCTCCTGGGACCCCATGGCCCATGACAATGAAATCAAAGGAGGCTGTAATTTTCTCTCAGCCTTCTTTGGGCTTGAAAACTGGAAACAGCACAGAAGACCATACATTCAATGACACATCAAATTGGCATCTTCCCTGTGCCAGCAGCCATGCCCACGAGCTGTCATGGTGTGGTGTGTTACAGTCCTTGACCTGCTGGTGTTTATAGCTGGGGGTGAGAATGGAGCCAGGGAGGGGACATTAATTTAATAGGCTTCTGGGTGTTTCCATCCTTATTTCACTCTTGGACAAGCCGAAGAAGGAAATGGTTTTCAGCAACCTCTGTGATAAAAACTATTTGCTTATTCAACTGAGTTATCTCTAAAAAATGTTAAAGGACAGTTTAATAATCACTGTCCCCCAACTGTCTCTCTCTAAATATAGTTCACGTATATGAACCATGAATCTCTCTCTTCCTTTCCTCCACACTCTCCCCGATTTCCCCCCAAACTGGCCTACTTTAGCTCTTTGCTCCTCTCCTTTTTCTCATCTTTTATCCGATGGATTTTTCCTTCTTCTTCTCTAGCAACTCTCTGTTCTTTCCCATGTAAATCAAACCAGCCTACCTTGGCCATTCTCTCTAACACCACCCACAAAGGCCCAGAGTCTACCGGGAAAGGGAGAATTCTCTTAATGGGTGTGATAACTCCAAGTATTAGATACTATTAACTCACCAGACAGACAGATGAGAAACCCGGACACAGAGAGGGCGAGTAACTTAGCGAGGGCTGTGTAGCCCTCGAGCAGCAGAACCAGCCTTCAAAATTCCTCATTCCAAAGCTTGGGCTGTTTCCAAAGTACAAGCGGAGGTCCTCAGGGAGGGCTCTGGGTGGATGAGGAACAGAATTAAGTCATATTTACCGACAGCCACATCCTCTTAGATTCGTGGAGCGGCTTCCGTGCCCAGGACAGGAAATAGCCCTTCTCCCAGGAAGCCCCCCGTGGTGTGTGTCTCAGGCGACACACACATTGTGGAAAAACAGCATTCTTGTTCTCAGAGGCCAGTATCTGCACAGCGCCAGGGGACCTCTCACACTGTTTTCCCATGAATGGTGCCCCCTGGAGTTGTGTGAGGGCTCGGCCTTGGCGGCACAGTTGCTTTATTTCTCACGTTGCTTTTTTTTGGAGGTCTTGAGGGGAAGGACTGTGACATCTGCTCTTGGAATGTTTCCAGCCCTGCTGAGGTTCAAAGCCCGCATCTGTTCCAGGGTCTTTCACTTCTGGTTCCTCTCAGTTCTCACTGACACTTGGGGCGGGGACCGATAAGCTAAGCTTAAAATTCACGTTGTCTTAAGAACCTAGAAGAGGCAACTCATGTAGTTGGAAGTATTTGAAAGACTCTGAGAAAAAGGTATCCCAAAATGTATGTGCGAATGTACATTCTCTAGAAGTTACTGTCGTGTAAAATTCAGAAATAACCACTTTTAGGTGAGAATCTATGAGTCATTTTGGTGAACGTGGAGTGGGGGAGGGGAAGAACAGGAAGCGAGGAGACTTCAAGGTTTCTGTAGAAATAATTCGAGGGTAGGGGCATCTTCTCTCCCTTCGTCCCCCTTAGGTAGGTTTCCCGACTTTGCTGGACCCATTAGAGTCTGAACTCCGCTTTCCTGTGGCCAAAGGGCCACGGCAGTTTCCTAGCGGAAACTCCTGGGAGCTGGTGACCAATGGGAAGACCAGCAACAGTGAGAAAAACAGCCTTGATCTGTGGACCCAGGGCGGCTTTAAATGAGTGAAACTCCATGTACGTGGGGTTTGAATAAGCCTGTGCATCCTAACCCATTTATAGTACCTGTATTTGATCTGCTTTTAGCATGATGACCAATCAACAGACAGTTGGCTTACAAGAGCTAGAAGGGAAGGGAAGCTGAAGGAGGCTTCTCGAAAGCAATGCCACCTAAAACAAAACCATTTCTCGTGGCTGGCTTTCATCTGTCAGAAAGCTTTGCACGTGAGATCGGGGTATTGAAGCAAGAAGAAGGGAGTTATGGCTTTTGTTCCTCTCTATTCTGAATCAATAAAAGTAACAAACCTTGTGTGATTACAGTAAGAAATCTGTACTTGGTCTTCCTCACCCGTTCCTGACACAGAGCTCCTAAATCCCTTGGGATTCCCTGGATGACAGGGACTCTTTTTTCTTCAACATCTTCATTGGAGTATAATTGCTTTACAATATTGTGTTAGTTTCTGCTGTATAACAAAGTGAATCAGCTATACATATACATATATCCCCATATCTCCTCCCTCTTGTGTCTCCCTCCCACCCTCCCTATCTCACCCCTCTAGGTGGACACAAAGCACCGAGCTGATCTCCCTGTGCTATGCAGCTGCTTCCGACCAGCCATCTATTTTACATTTGGTGATGTATATATGTCAATGCTACTCCTTCGCTTCGTCCCAGTTTACCCTTCCCCCTCCCTGTGTCCTCAAGTCCATTCTCTACATCTGTGTCTTTATTCCTGCCCTGCCCTTAGGTTCATCAGAACCTTTTTTTTTTTTTTTTTAGATTCCATATATATGTGTTAGCATATGGTATTTGTTTTTCTCTTTCTGACTCACTTCACTCTGTATGACAGACTCTAGGTCCATCCACCTCACTACAAATAGCTCAATTTCGTTTCTTTTTATGGCTGAGTAATATTCCATTGTATATATGTGCCACATCTTCTTTATCCATTCATCTGTTGATGGACACATAGGTTTCTTCCATGTCCTGGCTATAGTAAATAGAGCTGCAATGAACATTTTGGTACATGACTCTTTTTGAATTATGGTTTTCTCAGGGTATATACCAAGTAGTGGGATTGCTGGGTCATATGGTAGTTCTATTTTTAGTTTTTTAAGGAACCTCCATACTGTTCTCCATAGTGGCTGTATCAATCTACACTCCCACCAACAGTGCAAGAGGGTTCCCTTTTCTCCACACCCTCTCCAGCATTTATTGTTTGTAGAGTTTTTGATGATGGCCATTCTGTCCAGTGTGAGGTGATACCTCATTGTAGTTTTGATTTGCATTTCTCTAGTGATTAGTGATGCTGAGCATCTTTTCATGTGTTTGTTGGCAGTCTGTGTATCTTCTCTAGAGAAATGTCTATTTAGGTCTTCTGCGATAGGAACTCTTTTGTTCTAATTAGGCTCCTTTTGGCTGGCCCCTAGGTAGCTTCAGGATGGGGCTAGTCTCCAGAAAGGCCAAGCTATGGTTAGAGGCATGGACCTATGGGGAAAAAGGAGGGGTTAGAGATGGAGTTCAACCACCAATGGTCAATGACTTAATCGATCACACCTACGCAATGAAACCTCCACAAAAACCCCTAAACAATGGGTTTTGGAGAGCTGCTGAGTTGGTGAACACGTCTTGGTGTGGGGGTGGGGGGTGGGCAGCAAACCCAGAAAGGGCGTGGAAGCTCTGCATCCCTCCCCCATACCTTGCCCTATGCATCTCTTCCGTTGCCTGTTCCTCAGTTGAAGTCTTTATAGTACACCGGAAATAGTAAAGTTTACCTGAGTTCTATGAACCGTTCTAGTGAATAATCAAACCTGAGGAAGAGGTTGTAAGAACCACCAAATTTATAGCTTGTTGGTCACAAGTACCTGTGACAACCTGGGACTACGGCCAGCCTCTGAAGTAAGGGGAGTGCGGTTTTGTGAGACTGAGCCTTAAACCTGTGGGGTCTGCGCTAATTCAGTGGAGTTAGTGTCAGAATTGAATGGAATGGAATTGTAGGACACCCAGTTGGTATGAGAACCGGAAAATCTGTTGATACAGAGGAAAAAAACCGCCTCATTTGGTGTCAGAAGTGGTATGAGTGGAAACAGTACACCTTGTTACAAGTGTTCTTTGTTGGGGACTGAGAATTCTGCAACCTTGAAACAATGAACACTGGGGTTTCGAATAGAGCAGGCAGGGACAATTAATAACCTTCTGGCTGTGTCTGTTTTTTCACTCTTGGACAAGCAGATAAAAGAAGATGGTTTTAAACAGCCGGTTTGATAAAACTATTAGTTCATTTGAGGTTTGGGGAGGGTTGTTTTATTTTTTTAAAGATAAATAACTGTTAACTACTGTACCGTGTTGTAGGGCTCATGCCTGCCCTGTTGTCCCGGCTCTGGCAACAGCGGGAGAGACTCAGCAGCCTGGGATCCAGAAGTGACCTGCTGGCTATGCTGGTGACGCTGGACAAACAGCTGGGCCGTAGACCACATACTTGAGGAATGTTTTCCCAGCCTGGCCAGGGGAGGTTGCGCACTGTCCTGGTTTGTTCATCCACTTTCTGCAGCCAGTGTAGAAAAAGCAGGTCCAGCAGGGGCCGTTGTCACAAATCGATGATATGTACCTCACATTCAAAGTTCTTCACATATTGTTATGCTATATAAAAATAACATTCTATTTGTCATTTATGTTTTTTAGAATCAAAGTGTGTTCACTATGCAAAGATGAGTTGACAACATATTCTCTAAACATAGCTGAAGAATGTTAAGAAACCGGAATAGGATTTTAGAGAGAAGCGCACTTGCTTTCAATGAGTAAAACTCCATGTGCTTGGGGTATGAATAAGCCTGAACATCATAATTCATTTTAATATTTGTCTTTGATCTGCTTTTTGCATAATGATCAATCAACAGACATTTGAGTGACTGCTTGAAGAACCTTTGATGTAGAAAATGCTAGGCTAGAATCATGATCTCGTGCCCTATTTGGACTCTATGGAAAAGAAAAGTACTCCTCGTTTAGTGTTCAGGAGAAATCCCTTCATCAATTTATGTTGGTATTAGCAATTCATAATCTACTAAAATGTGGAACAGAATAAAATTAAAAGTTCATAATAAAGAGCTGAGTACAGGCTTTCTAAAAACTCAGTCATCAACACATTAAAGTGATGTGTCCAAGCTGTGGTCTTCTTAGAAACTGTCTAGAAAACTCTGTCTTCATAGAAACTCTCTAGTCCCCCCCACCCCCGCCCCAGAGTGTTTTTTTGCTCAACAGTAGTACATAAACATTATCAACTGCTTTGAGTTGCCAGTTGTTTTTCCCAAGAAAAACATGCTGTTGTTATCAAGTATCTAGGTTGTGAAATTTTTACAGCTTCTCAAAAGCTCTTCATGAAGAGAAATGTTCTCCAGCAAGGATAGCAATCACAGCCTCAGACATACACACACACACACACCCTTATCCTTCAAAAATTCAGAACATTCATGCCTGTGTCAACATGATTTCAGATAAGCACCAACCCACGAACCCAAACATTGTGTTGGCAGAGCCAGTAAACAAAGAAAAAGCAGTGATCTGTTTGCCTCCACCTCATCTGCCACCATGGGCACTGTATTTTAATGCATTTTTGTTAGGTAGCCAACACTGCCGTAATTTGTGTCTACTTGGGCCTTTTACTAGGAAGTATAGTTTCTGATTTTTAGAAGAAAAAATTTGTTTTCTTAAAGACAGAGCTGTGAAGGTCAGTCACTTAATGAAGGCAAAAAAGATATATGAGGTTTTAAGAAATCACATTTAGGGGACTTCCCTGGCGGTCCAGTGGTTAAGACTCTGCGCTTCCACTGCAGGGGGCATGGGTTCGATCCCTGGTCCAGAAACTAAGATCCTGCATGCCGTGCAGTGCGGCCAAAAATATATATTAAAAAAAAATCACGTTTAGAAGGAACACAGTCATTTATATCAGCCTGTCATGAGTATTATTGCCCCAGCAGATACATGAATTACACAGCAGGGTCTTTTTGGTCACAGTTCGTAGCATGACTCACCTAGATTTACCAACTGCTGAAGGAGCTGATGAAACAATGCTTAAAAAAAAAAAAAAACTTGCACATCTATTTAAATTTTAAAATATTGTATATAAATAGCACTTTCTGTGACCAAAGTCCCCCAACTCCCATTTAAAAACTTATATGGTGTTTTCTCCATGATCATGGATTGCCTTTCTGGCTGGACTGTAAGCTTCTTTTTTTTTTAAAGTGAAATATAGGTGACATGCAATATTATATTAGTTTCAGGTGTACAACTTAGTGTTTCACCATTTATGTACATTATGAATTGATCACCACAGTAAGTCTAGTAACCATCTGTCACCACGCGAAGTTATCACAATATTATTGACTATATTCCCTATGCTCTGCATTACGTCCCTGTGACATTTATTTTATAACTGAAAGTTTGTACCTATTAATCTCCTCACCTATGTCAGCCAACCCCCCCATACTTCCCCTCTGGTGACCACCAGTTTGTTCCCTGTATCTATGAGTCTGTTTCTGTTTTGTTTTTTGTATTCAACATATAGGTAATATCATACAGTATTTGCCTTTCTCTGACTGACTTATTTCACTTAGCATAATACCCTCTAGGTCCACACATGTCTTAAATGGCAAGATTTCATTGTTTTCATGGCTAAGTAATATTCCATTGTGTGTATAGATATAGATATAGATATTATATAGCTCCAAATCTTTATTTATTCATCTATTGATGGACACATATTGTGTCCATATCTTGGCTACTGTCAGTCAGTGGACATAGGTGTGCAGATACCTTTCCAGATTAGTGTTTATTCATTCAGCCACTCTATGTCTTTTGATTGGAAGCCTTTAGTCCATTTATAGTCAAAGTAATCATTGATAGGTATGTTATGTATTGGCATTTTAATTATTTTCGAATTGTTTTTGTAGTTCTTCTCTGTTCCTTACTTTTCTTGTTCTCTTCCCTTGTGATTCGATGACTTTCTTTTGTGCTATGTTTGTATTCCTTTCTCTTTATTTTTTTGTGTCTCTGTTATAGACTATTCGTTTACGATTACCATGAGGTTCATGTAAAATAACTTATGTATATAGCAGTCTGTTTTAAGTTGATGGTCACTTAATTTTGAGCACATTCTAAAAGAACTACATTTTTACTCCCCCTCACACATTTTATGTTTTTGACATTGTGTTTTACACATTTTTACTTTGTGTGTCGCTTAGCTAATCATTTTAAATATAGATGATTTTACTACTTTTGTCTTTTAACATTCATACCACCTTTACTATATGTTTGCCTTTACCAGTAAGATTTTTTCTTTCATAATTTTCTTGTTTCCAGTTATGGCCTTTTCTTTTCTGTCTAAAGTTCTTTTAACATTTCTTGTAAGGCCAGTTTAGTGGTGATGAGCTCCTTTAGCTTTTGCTAAAGGATGGCTAGGGAACCATCTCTCCTTCAATTCTGAATTATAACCTTGTCAGGTAGAGTTTTATTAGTTGTGAGTATTTTCTTTTCAGGACTTTTAATAAATGGTGCCAGTCCTTTCTGGCCTGTAAAGTTTCTGCTGAAAAATCAGCTGGTAGTCTGTGGGGGTTCCCTTGTATGTAACTAGTTGTTTTTCTCTTGCTGCTTTTCAGATTGTCTCTTTAACTTTTGACATTTTAATTATAATGTGTCTGGGTGTGTTTCTCTTTGGGTTCCTCGTGCTTGGGGCTTTCTGTGATTCCTGAACTTGGGTGTCTGTTTTCTTCACCACATTAGGGAAGTTTTCAGCCATTATTTATTTAATAGGTTTTCTGTCCCTTTCTCTCTGTCCTCTTCTGGGACCCTATAATATGAGTGTTAGTACACTTGATGTTGTCCCAGAGGCCCCTTAAACTATCCTCATTTTTAAAAATTCTCTTTCTGTTTGCTGTTCCAATCTGATGATTTCTAGTTCCCTGTCTTCCAGATCACTGATATCTTCTGGATCTTCTACTCTGCTGTTGATTCTCTCTAGTGTGTCTTTCATGTCAGTTATTGTATTCTTCAGTTCTGACTGGTTCTTTTTTCTATTTTCTATCTCTTTGTTGACGTTCTCACAGAGTTTATCCATTCTTCTCCCGACTTTGGTGGCCATCTTTATGACTATTTCTTTGAACTTTTTATCTGGTAAATTGCTTGTCTCTGTTTCATTTAGTTATTTTTCTGAAGTTTTGGCCTGTTCTTTCATTTGGAAGGTGTTCCTTTGTCTCCTCATTTTAACTAACTCTTTGTGTTTGTTTCTATTTTTTAAAGAAATATTTATTTCATTATTTGGCTGTGCTGGTCTTAGTTGTGGCACGTGGGATCCTGGTTGCGGCGTGCAGGATCTTTGTTGTGGCATGCGGGATCTTTAGTTGCGGTATGCAAACTCTTAGTTGCAGCGTGTAGGATCTAGTCCCCTGACCAGGGATCGAACCCTTGAACCTGGGCCCCCTGCATTGGGAGCATGAAGCCTTAGCCCCCAGACCACCAGGGAAGTCCCTTTGTGTTTGTTTCTATGTATTAAGTATATCAGCTACATCTCCAGGTCTTGAAAGAGTGGTCTTATGTAGAAGGTGTACTGTGGGGCCTTGTGGCACATTCCCCCCCACCCTGTCATCAGAGCCACATGCTCCAGTGGGCTGTGTGGGCAGTGTATGCCCTCCTGTTGTGGTTGGGCCGTGATTGCTACAGGTGCATTGGTGGGCAGGGTTGGTTCTTAGCCATGCTGGCTGAGAGGTCCTGTCACAACTGCTGCAGGTGTGCTGATATGCAGTCCTGGCCCCCAGTGTTTCAGTGCCTGGCCGTGACTGTTGCAGGCATGCTGCTGTGTAGGGCTGGCCCCTCCTGGAGCGGGAGCCACCCCCTGGAGTGGGCACTGGTGCTGGCCAGGGTAGCCTGCTGGGTGGGAGAGGGCAGGAGCCACTTCGGAGGGGCCGGCTGGGGTGGGCAGGTTGGGCAGGGCTGGTCCTCAGGGGAACACCAGGGCAGGACACATGGAGTTAGCTAGTTTGATGAATAATGACAGACGTAGTACCCACCCAGGCCATCTAGGTGGAAGGAGAATCTTTTAAATGGCACCCAACAGCATTTCAGTCCCAGAGAAGGTTCCACCAGATCGCCGCCCCTCCAGCACATACCCTAAAATTAGTCAGTGAATCACCTGGGAACTTTACAAGCTGCTGCCTCTGCGCTGGGCCTCTGAGCCAGTGAGTTTGTGCCCAAGCTCTTCAAGATCAGCGTCTCAGTTTCCCACAGGCCTCCAGCTCCCCCGGACGTAAGCCCTCTGACTTTCAAAGTCAGGCCGTATGGGGGCTCGGCTTCACAGCGCAGGCCCCCTACTGTAGGGGGGCTTCCGCAGCTGTGCTATCCCTCCCGCTTTGTGGGTGGCTGCACGGGGGGTTTGGGTTCTGACTAGACTGTGTCTCTGCCCCTCCTACCTGTCTCACTGTGGCCTTTTCTTTCTATCCTTAGTTGTAGAAAGTTGTTTCTGCTAGTCTTCAAGTCATTCTCAGGGATTGTTCTCTATGTAGTTGTAGGTTTTGTGTGTCCATGGGAGGAGGTGAGCTCAGGTCTTCCTACTCTGCCATCTTGATCTGGAAAACCTGGGATCAATGCTTTTTTTTTTTTTTTTCCAATGCTTTTTTTAAGTTGATTCCAGATACCGTACTGCTACTGATTCAGTTACCACCAATTTAGTAAATATTATTCTAAAACATTCCAGTCTATCATTCGTGATGAATTAATACAATTTCTCTATCAGGTCTGGTGCCAGTTTTTAGAAAATAAAAAATGAATAAATAGAAAGGTATGTATCAAAGCCTAGAGAGGAAAAGAGAACATTTTTGGACAGATTTTTCCCTTGGATTTGATTACATGAAAGCATCCAAAGACCATGATTTCAGTTCCCTCTCCAGGTAAAATGCTGTGCTCCTTCTGTTTCTTGGTAATGTGTCTGAGCCGTTTGTCCAAGCGTGACCAGTGACACTCCCTTGTATCAGGCCGAGGCACTGAGGCAATTGGCCAGAAGAGATCGGAGAGATCTGAGGCCAGAGGACAGGAAAACCCAAAGGCCTGAGCAGTGATGAGTCAGAGGCAGGTGTACCATGGAAATCCAGAGCCCAGAAATATCCAGGGGCTGAGAAAGACAAGAAGGCCAGAGTCCAAGCACACGCCTGCTAGGAAAGTTGGTAGGGTTTCTATGTTCTAAGTCAGGACGTGGTCAGAGGATGAGGCCTTTGTTCATTTTCTTCCCTGCCCCCCAATTCTGTGCTTGCCACAAATGCACTCTCTCTCTTTTTTACAGTTATTCAAAACCTGCCCCTCTTTTAAGATCAGGGTTACATCCCCTTTTGTTCCACCCCTTTGCTGACTTGAGCCATAGCTATTCCTTTCCTTGGCTTATGCTGTTAACCAGCTATGCAACTCATTTAGGACTTAATCTTATGGTGTTTTTTTGTTCTGTTTTGTTTTTAAAGTTATTTCACATACTAATTCATTTCATAAGGATGGTACAATCTTTTTTCTTTTTTTAAATTAATTAATTTATTTTTGGCTGCGTTGTGTCTTCATTGCAGTGTGCAGGCTTCTCATTGTGGTGGCTTCTCTTGTGGAGCGCAGGCTCTAGGCGCCTGGGCTTCAGTAGTTGTGGCTCGCGGGCTCAGTAGTTGTGGCGCATGGGCTTAGTTGCTCCACAGCATGTGGGATCTTCCCGGACCAGGGCTCGAACCCGTGTCCCCTGCATTGGCAGGCGGATTCTTAACCACTGCTCCACCAGGGAAGCCCTATGGTGTTTTTTTGACATTCAGAATTGTTGTTTCAACATATCTTATTTCCCCAAACCAGACTAGAAGCTCCTTGAAGTTAAGACCTGATCCATAGTGTGAGAGGCCAGACCAGGAACTTTATTTCCAGTGGTCAGTCTTGCTCACCCACCAATGGAGCCATTGACCCGTGGTTTATTAGATTTTCCTGAGTGGGGACAGGATGGCTCCCAGAGCCTAAGGCGAGGGTTGAGTCTTCCCGGGTGAATGGTCTTGGTACAGCCTCCCTGGGGTCTGGGCATAAGTTCCTGGTGGTGCTTTCTCACGATTTACCCTCTTACCATTTTGCTCTCCAGCTCTCTTTTAACCACATTTGTGCTACCTTTTCTAGATTATACGAAATTCTATCTTCTTTCTGAAACCTGCAAAAGTTATATTGTTACTGTACCTCATTATGGTGTTGACTTTTGAATCTTGGCAATTGTCTAATAATCCAATCTTTGGCTTTCTTGGAACTTTTCTTGCAATTCCATGTGGGTCTTTGTTATTCATCCTTTACTATTTATTCTTCCCATCCATGGGCATGTGCTCTTAAGGTCAGGTTAATAGAAGAGTTCCTTTGGTTTCATCAATTCAGTGGAGGCGCAACTGGTATTGGGGGAACAATTCTATGGTCCTTGGATTAAAGGACTTTCAGCATGCCTGGCCTTCCACCACTGAGGACCAGCATTGCCCTCAGGTACTACAACAAGCAAAAATGCCTCCACCAATTTCCAAATGGCTCCTGGTCGAGTCACATGGTTTTCGATGCTGTCTAGCCACCCAGCACTCCAAAATCACACACTTCTTCCCTGAATGGGATTGTTTGTGCGTCTGCCAATAGACTGTTTCTTTTCTGAAAGCTCATCAAACCTTTAAGTTATTCTTCCTTTTGGAGGGTTTATTTTTGCTTTGGAATGAGTCATATATTATTTTGTTTTACTTATTATTATGGGAATTGTCAAACATACACAAATAGAGAGAATAGCAAAATGAACCCCCATGGACCTATCACCTGGTTTCAACAATTATCAGCTCATAGACAATGCTGTTTTTCTCTATACCCTTACCTACCACCCTCCACCCACTTCCTGTGCCATTAGATAATTTTGAAGCAAATTACAGACATCATTCATTGTATGCAGCTTTTAGATAAACTTTGGGATATCTTTTTGTGTTTCAAAGGCAACAAGGGTTAAGGTGAAACACTTGCTTAATTCTCCAGGACTCCACCCTTCCACATCCCTGCACATTCCTTCTGATTCAGCTAACTTCCTTGCTTCCTCTATATTCTGAGACAAAAATGCCAAGACAAGTCAAGAATTTATCAGATGTTCTGTTTTTAGCAGAGGGAGACTTGAAGCAGCTGTTTGGAGCATGCAAGTCTCACTGCTGCTCCGTGCTAGTTTTCTCTGTGCTAGTTTGGTGATCTGTAACAGGCAATTGACATCCACATCTTCTCTAATACCGTTTAACAGCATCCAAATATCATTTCTATTTCTGCCTCTCTTAGCATTCCCCGAAAAGCTCTCCACCAGGCTGGGAAGCTGAGTCTGTGCTTTAACCAGCCCTCCTGTTTTATTCTTTGCCTATCCTGCTAATTTGGAAAAGGTATGTCCTTCTGCTGATGTACTCGAGTTACAGTTCCCATCCTAGCACTAAATGAAGCCAAAGAGATTGCTTTTCAGTTGTGACTATAAAAGTATTTTGAAAATAAGGGGAACACATGTTGAGACCGGTAATGGTTGAGTGGTAATCCGGCAGCGGGAGATCAGAATGATTGGTTCTGTCATGACTGGTTCTTAAATGATTGGGGCAATCACGTGGTCTGTCCTGCCTTCTTCCTTAGTACCCTCGTGGGATGGCTTTGCTGACTATTTGATTGCCCAATGGTTAGAATTGATTAACCCTGCTGACTTTGGGGCAGCTCTTTGAAAACAAATTGATGAACCATGTAAACACTGAGCTTGACCTGGAGCACTCATAAGTGCCAAACCATTGACTCTGAGGCCCCTGGGTCTCTTCAGTTTATTTGGGGAGTGATGAACTTGACTTGGGATTCAACTTTTCAGCCAGCCTCTCACTGAATTATGACTCTCCCCTTGGATTTTTTTCCCCTGAAATGTAACTCCCCTCCAACTTCTTGCTTCTAGAAGAATGTTTAAAAAGAGTATAGATCTGTGTTAGGAACAGTTTGAAGGCTCCCGGTGTACCTGGGCTGCAAGCAGACCCAGCAGAAGGAAGGGGGTGTTCAGTGCTCATGCCAGACACTCCAAAGGAATGCTTAGATTGTTATATTCAATTAGTAAGTGCAGCATTGTTTAGAAAAGTCTTGTAAGAATACTTTTAAAAGTTCCACTCCTAAAAAGATGTAATTTTGACTGCTTTATCTTCTTTTGTGCTTATAACATTAGCCCTAGATTCGAGAGTGCGGTGGTATTATTATTATCATTATTATTGATTCTGGCCAAACACTGAGGGTGATTTAAGGAACTTGCCTAAAATCAAATGGTTTATTAGTACAGAGTCTGGAGCCTATGTCTCTGCTAGAATAGAGAGAGATTTGCCAAGCTTGTCCACTCATTCTATCTGCTTTTGCCAAAGTCATAGTCTGTAATGATTCAGTCCAGCCTGGCCATTTACATGGCCGTCAGCAAACGAACCAGTCACCATCGTGAGCTGCAGAGTAGAAGGACTTTGAGACAAGAAAGATCCTCATCCTCGCCTACCTCTCTGAGGTGCTGCGGCAACTAAAAGAACAAATGTGTATGAAAATTCTTTGTAAGCTGTAAAGCCCTATTCAAAGGAAAATAAGGATGCTGATACAAATAGCATATGACACCTGCGGCGTATTTTCAGTTAGTCGGTCATTGAGCTGAATCCTTTATGCATCATCTCATTTAATCCTCACACCAATCTTATAATGTTCTGTCATAATTATTGTTTTTCTATCTACATATAAATATATATGGTACAGGATAATATAGCAAAAGTATAAATGTGCTTAATAAAAAAATACAGTTTTTAGTGCTGTAAAGACTTCTCTGGACCAATTCCACTCCAAATCATTGATTTCTGCCAAAAAATACAAAAGGAACAAGAAAACCCAATGGGCACCCCCAAATAAATCAGACCCTCGACCATATCCTTCTCTGGCATTCATAATTCATCACACACTTAACAGCGGTTTCTAAGCATCTAAATGTATATATATACACACATACATACATACATTTAGATATATTCTAAAATATATATAAATAAATATGTATATGTGCTCTTAAATATGTCAGCAGTGACCTTCTATTTATAAAGAACAAGAACAAGGCTTCTTCCAAGTGGTCACTTTAATAATTATCCATTTAATAATTAATAATTCCTTTAAAAGATTCCATAAAATATATCTATAAAATAATTTAATAATTATCCACGCCTTGGTCTCTTTTCTCCTACTCGTCAGTATAACAAAAGGAGAAGCCTTCAAATGCAGTTAGTGTGAAACCAAAGACAGCTAAGAGATAATTAGGGGCAGAGAAGAGGAAATGCCAGCTTCTTTCAGGATGATGTTGCTTCCTTTTTATGGGTGGGAAAACCAGTCTTCATATTGGCTTGTCAAGGCATAAGTAGAAACGTGGTTCCTAAATGTCTAACAAAATGGAAATCATTTAATTAATTATAGTGCAGCCACACAATAGAATATTATGAGCCAATTAAAATGATTTTTAGATGGGGAAAATTATAGTGTGGGGAAATCCTCAAAATAAAATGGTAAATGATAAAAATCAGGGTATACAACTGTATGCGTGGTATGCCCCCAAGGTTGTCTTACACACACACACACCAGCACAAAGTAGGCATCAAAATGTTCATAGAGGTTATCTTTGGATGTCAAAGCTATGAGTTTTTCAAAAATTTTAATTATTATACTTTTCCTTATTTTCCAAATATTCTATAATGAACACTTACTATTTTTATAATAAGAAGATGGATGTAATATAGTAAAGAGGTTGTATATTGTGATTTAAACGTAGGCAAGAGTTTCTGAAGATTATAGTTTCCAAAGTTAATGTGGTTTTAATAGTCCTGTATAGTTATGAACAGAAATCTGATTTTTCTACGCTGCTTTCCCCTATTCTAGGGGCTTTTTAGCAGATTCCTATTGCACTGCATGGTTCTTATCTTCTCAGCGTGCACAGAATTTCCCAGGAGTACCTGATAAATGTTTTGGGCAAATGACTTTCAGATGACTGGGGCTCAGCCTAGCAAAGGACTACTGAAGTGCATTGAGTTTCCTTCTAATTTAAAGGAGATTATTTAAATTTGCCTAAAGCTCTGAATGTGCTACTTGAAAGTTCTTGCTAAACATAGAACAAAACCAATAAAAATCTCTAGGGAATAAATGTGACAAAAATAGGACTAATATGCATTTTTATGAGCAGATATTTGAATATTAAGTGTTGAAAAGAAAGACATTTATTAATTGGAGATAAACCTCTGAAAACCTATTGAAACATACACATGGGACATGATCATAATGCAGAGGCATTGATTTCTACCTTAGAAAAGTATTTTTAAAACTTAATAAAAATAATGCCATTTGCAGCAACATGGATGGACCTGGAGATTGTCATACTGAGTGAAGTTAAGTCAGACACAGAAAGACAAATATCATATGATATTGTTTATATGTGGAATCTTAAAAAAGGCTACAAATGAACTTATCTACAGAACAGAAATAGAGTCACAGATGTAGAAAACAAACTTATGGTTATCAGGGGGCAAGGGGGGGAGGGATACATTGGGAGACTGAGATTGACATATACACACTACTATATATAAAATAGATAATTAATAAGGACCTAGGAAACTCTATTCAATACTCTGTAATGGCCTATATGGGAAAAGAATCTAAAAAAGAGTGGATATATGTAATGTATAACTGATTCACTTTGCTGTACAGCAGAAACTAACACAACATTGTAAATCAACTATACTCCAATTTTTAAAAAAAGCTTAATGAGAAAAACAAAACGAAAATTAGATGGGTATTTCCTAAAAGTCGGCCAGCCCTCATGGAGAAGAGTAGGGCATCTTTGTCAGTACCTACTTAGCTAGGGCTTGGTGCCTGTGGGATTATGAGGTCTGTGAACACGCCTGGGTTAGAAGTGGGCAACACTTTGTGTGACAGAGCTTCATCTCTGGGGCTCAAAGGCATGGACTGTGTTCCTGTTTGCTGTCAGACCCCTTCCCTGCCTCTCCCCTGCTCCTATCTGCTATTTCAGGGAGAACACTTCTCAGATTCCTTGCCCTCTGGCTTGATGTAGTTTCCATTTGGCCAATGGAAGCTCCTGAAAGACTGGGGGAGAAGGGGAGAAGCCACGGTACTTTTCTCCCTCTCTCTGTACCTTGGGCGGTGTCTTTGGTTATAGCTTTTCCTCCTTTTTGGTACTGGCTTCTGCCAGGTGATTCCGAATTCTGGGCTCCATCAACACCCTCTGCTCCCTTTGCACTCGCAGCCTCCGTAGCTTCCAGGTGTCGCTAATCTGTTTGGCTTCTCTACTCTTTCATCACTTATATATTAAATTCTCAGTATTAAATTCCCTGCGAAATACTCAAATTGGTTTCTGCTTTTCTCACTAGACTCTGGCAATACAGCCGGTTATAATTTAGGTTCATGCTGGGAAATGCACCCCAGGTCAAGGGAACGTACATAAGGGAAGAAAAGTGGAGAGTTTTCAAAGATCCACTGCGTCTCAGATATTTTGTCGCAGTGGCAGCAGGGAAAATGCAGGGGCCGCATAGACTGGGGCTTGTTTCTGCACAGAGATTTAGAGAGACTTTTAAGCATGTGTCAAAAGAAAAACAAAAGTTGGCTATCTTCATGATTCAGGGCTGACGGCTGATACCTGGCGAACTGTTTAGGGATCATGTGCAGAAGCCATTTATTTCCTTAGGAATCAGCTTTTTGAGTCCATGGAGCTTCAGACAATACTTATTCTCTTGAGTAGAAACTTTCTGGGAAGACCTGAATTTAATAAAACTTGAACAAAGTCTGAATATAAGAGGACGTCTCCCATGACTGTGCTAAGCATGATTGGGTAACAGAGTGTATATAATTTAAAAAAAGAACACTCTGGAATAATTACTAGGTGCTTTTTAAATTCTCAACTCTATAAGTCAGGACCATAATTTGTGAAATCAAAGAATTACCAGTTGCAGGGGCTTCCCTGGTGATGCAGTGGTTAAGAATCCACCTGTTAATGCAGGGGACACGGGTTCAAGCCCTGGTTTGGGAAGATCCCATATCCTGCGGAGCAACTAAGCCCGTGCGCCACAACTACTGAGCTTGTGCTCTAGAGCCCTTGAGCCACAACAACTGAGCCCATGTGCCACAACTACTGAAGCCTGTGTGCCTAGAGCCTGTGCTCCGCAACAAGAGAAGCAACCACAATGAGAAGCCCGTGCACCGCAACGAAGAGTAGCCCCCACTCACTGCAACTAAAAGAAAGCCCGCGTGCAGCAACGAGGACCCAACGGAGCCATAAATAAATAAATAAATAAATAGATTTATTTAAAAAAATAGAAAAAAGAATTACTGGTTGCTATAGTTTTGTCATCAATGGGAAATCCTTATGATAGAGGCAGGCATAGAACAATTACAAACCGCGCCGTCTAAAGAAAGACGGCAAACAAGATGTGCTCAGTACATAGCAGACAAAATCTTTGCTGAGTGAAGGCATGCACACCTGAAATCATCAATGAACAAGCAATTCTTTCTGTCTGGACTTAATAGTATCTTTTAAGTGAGGTTTTGAAGAATGGCAAGTCATTCTGCAGGCAAAAGCAAAATAGGATTTCAGGAAGACCCAAGCGATAGATTGGAAAGAGTGAGCAGTGGCCAGGTGAGGCCAGAGATCACTGAAGAAATCAAAGAGGAAATCAAAAAATACCTAGAGACAAATGACAATGAAAACACGACGATCCAAAACTTATGGGATGCAGCAAAAGCAGTTCTAAGAAGGAAGTTTATAGCTATACAAGCCTACCTCAAGAAATAAGAAAAATCTCAAGTAAACAATCTAAACTTACACCTAAAGGAACTAGAGAAAGAAGTACAAACAAAACCCAAAGTTAGTAGAAGTAAAGAAATCATAAAGATCAGAGCAGAAATAAATGAAATAGAAACAAAGAAAACAATAGCAAAGATCAATAAAACTAAAAGCTGGTTCTTTGAGAAGATAAACACAATTGATAAACCATTAGCCAGACTCATCAAGAAAAAGAGAGGACTCAAATCAATAAAATTAGAAATGAAAAAGGAGAAGTTACAACAGACACCACCGAAATACAAAGCATACTAAGAGACTACTACAAGCAACTCTATGCCAAAAAAATGGACAACCTGGAGGAAATGGTCAAATTCTTAGAAGGGTATAACCTTCCAAGACTGAACCAGGAAGAAACAGAAAATATGAACAGACCAATCACAAGTAATGAAATTGAAACTGTGATTAAAAATATTCCAACAAACAAAAGTCCAGGTCCAGATGGCTTCACAGTTGAATTCTATCAAACATTTAGAGAAGAGCTAGCACCCATCCTTCTCAAACTCTTCCAAAAAAGTGCAGAAAAAGGAACACTCCCAAACTCATTCTATGAGGCCACCATCACCCTGATACCAAAACCAGAGAAAGATATGACAAAAAAAGAAAATTACAGACCAATATCACTGATGAATATAGATGCAAAAATCCTCAACAAAATACTAGCAAACAGAATCCAACAATACATTAAGAGGATCATACATCATGATCAAGTGGGATTTATCCCAGGGATGCAAGGATTCTTCAATATATGCAAATCAATCAATGTGATATACCATATTAACAAATTGAAGAATAAAAACCATATGATCATCTCAATAGATGCAGAAAAAGCTTTTGACAAAATTCAACACCCATTTATGATAAAAACTTTCCAGAAAATGGGCATAGAGGGAACCTACCTCAACATAATAAAGGCCATATATGACAAACCCACAGCAAACATCATTCTCAATGGTGAAAAACTGAAAGCATTTCCTCTAAGATCAGGAACAAGACAAGGATGTCCACTCTCACCACTATTATTCAACATAGTTTTGGAAGTCCTAGGTATGGCAATCAGAGAAGAAACAGAAATAAAAGGAATACAAATTGGAAAAGAAGAAGTAAAACTGTCACTGTTTGCAGATGACATGATGCTATACATAGAGAATCCTAAAGATGCTACCAGAAAACTACTAGAGCTAATCAATGAATTTGGTAAAGTTGCAGAATACAAAATTAACATAAAGAAATCTCTTGCATTCCTATACTCTAATGATGAAAAATCTGAAAGAAAAATTATGGAAACACTCCCATTTACCATTTCAACAAAAAGAATGAAATACCTAGGAATAAACCTACCTAGGGAAACAAAAGACCTGTATTCAGAAAACTATAGACACCAATGAAAGAAATTAAAGATGATACCAACAGATGGAGAGATATACCATGTTCCTGGATTGGAAGAATCAATATTGTGAAAATGACTGTACTACCCAAAGCAATCTACAGATTCAATGCAATCCCTATCAAATTACCAATGGCATTTTTTACAGAACTAGAACAAATCATCTCACAATTTCTATGGAGACACAAAAGACCCTGAATAGCCAAAGCAGTCTTGAGGGGAGAAAATGGAGCTGGAGGAATCAGACTCCCTGACTTCAGACTATACTACAAAGCTACAGTAATCAAGACAATATGGTACTGGCACAGAAACAGAAATATAGATCAATGGAACAAGCTAGAAAGCCCAGAGATAAACCCATGCACCTATGGTCAACTAATCTATGACAAAGGAGGCAAAGATATACAATGCAGAAAAGACAGTCTCTTCAATAAGTGGTGCTGGGGAAACTGGACAGCTACATGTAAAAGAATGAAATTGGAACACTCCCTAACACCATACACAAAAATAAACTCAAAATGGATTTGAGACCTAAATGTAAGACCAGACACTATAAACCTCTTAGAGGAAAACATAGGAAGAACACTCATTGACATAAATCACAGCAAGATCTTTTTTGATCCACCTCCTAGAGTAATGGAAATAAAAACAAAAATAAACAAATGGAACCTAATGAAACTTCAAAGCTTTTGCACAGCAAAGGAAACCATAAACAAGACGAAAAGACAACCCTCAGAATGGGAGAAAATATTCGCAAATGAATCAACGGACAAAGGATTAATCTCCAAAATATATAAACAGCTCATGCAGCTCAATATTAAAGAAACAAACAACCCAATCCAAAAATGGGCAGAAGACTTAAATAAACATTTCTCCAAAGAAGACATACAGATGGCCAAGAGGCACATGAAAAGCTGCGCAACATCACTAATTATTAGAGAAATGCAAATCAAAACTACAGTGAGGTATCACCTCACACCAGTTAGAATGGGCATCATCAGAAAATCTACAAACAACAAATGCTGGAGAGGGTGTGGAGAAAAGGGAACCCTCTTGTACTGTTGGTGGGAATATAAATTGATACAGCCACTATGGAGAACAGTATGGAGGTTCCTTAAAAAACTAAAAATAGAATTACCATATGATCCAGCAATCTCACTACTGGGCATATATCCAGAGAAAACCATAATTCAAAAAGACACATGCACCCCAATGTTCATTGCAGCACAATTTACAATAGCCAGGTCGTGGAAGCAACCTAAATGCCTGTCAACAGACGAATGGATAAAGAAGATGTGGCACATATATACAATGGAATATTACTCAGCCATAAAAAGGAATGAAATTGAGTCATTTGTTGAGACGTGGAGGGATCTAGATACTGTCATACAGAGTGAAGTAAGTCAGAAAGAGAAAAACAAGTATCGTATATTAACGCATATATTTGGAACCTAGAAAAATGGTACAGATGAACCAGTTTGCAGGGAAGAAGTTGAGACACAGATGTAGAGAACAAACATATGGACACCAAGGGGGGAAAACCACGGTGGGGTTGGGATGTTGGTGTGCTGAATTGGGCAATTGGGATTGACATGTATACACTGATGTGTATAAAATTGATGACTAATAAGAAAAAAAAAAGATAAGGCTGGCTTTGTAGGTCAGATTAAGCAGTTTTAACTTCCTTTTGTGTCCAGGGGGGCACCGAAGGCTTTTGAGTTAAGGAATGACATGACCAGATTTGTGCTTTGCAAGTTCCTTGTGTTATGGAGTCCAAGCTCATACTGCTCGCTGCATGACAGGGCAATAAATCGAGAGATGAGCTGTTGGGGTAAGAAAGAGCAACTTTATTGGGAAAGCCAGCAGCCCGAGAAGATGGTGGACTAGTGTCCCAAAGAACCATCTTACCTGAGTTAGAATTCAGGCTTCTTTTGTACTCAAAAGGGAGGGAGTGTGACTGGCTTTTGCCAACTTCTTGATGCCTGAATCCTTTGCTCTTGCATCTCTCCACATAGGTCTGGTCACAATGTCCCTATAAACCTCTGACAAGATGAATGTTATTCTCTGTTCTGCAACGTTTTATCTCTATATGAATGGAAAAGTGTTATATATTTAAAGGTCAGAACCTTGAGAATGGGCTATCCTGTATATTTCAGGCTATGGGCAACATTCTTTTACAAGAGGTGTAGATCCAGCATGACTAAGCACAGGTAACAGAGCACAAAAGTTAGAGCTAAAGGAATAGATCCAATATGGACTCAGGTTTGTCCTTCTCTGTTACACTTGCATGCACAAGTTCAGTAAGTATTTGTTAAACTGAATTTTTTAGAGGTGATAATGAAACAGCAGCCAAGAATTCTTCTGAATATAATTACAGTGCTTTAGATTGGGAGCATTTTCATGTGAGGTGTGGTTAACACCTGCTGTTGGTTTCCTAGCAACCACGCATCATTTTGGTGGAGAAAGCCGAAGGGTCACTTAACATCTCCACTTAGAACCACTCACAGGACAGTTTGTCTCAAAGGAGACTTTTACCTCATTTGTTCCCTCAGCTTCCAGAGAATACAAGACAGGTCAGAAGGGATGACTGAGGTTTGGGGTGGGTGGGATTGTGCTTTTGCAGGAGGTTTGGTGAGTACAAAATGGGGGAAGCAGTGCAGTGCTCTCCTATCATGCATGCTTGCATCAGAATAAGGTTTTCACAGTAAATTTAAGCACAAAGGAATTGGCAGAGAGAGACTCAGATGACGTGAGAGGCAGGAGATTGTCAGATGAGCTCCAAGGGTGAGAGTCGGGTGAGGGAGGATGAAAACAGAAGGAGCGAAGGGCAGAGCATCACCAAGACACTGAGAATCTTTTTAGTGATCCTTAGAACAGTCCTGAAGGAAGTTGTTATCATGCCCAGTTTATAGGTGAGCCACCAGAGACCCATAGAAGTTAAGTGACTTGACCAAACTAGCCAGACCAGGGCCTCCTCACTCCAGGCATGAGGGGCACGAGCACAGAACTCATGGACCCACTATGGTCACCTGTGGCCAACTTGTGCTAAGTCCACTCTCTGCTGATCTTCCTTGACCCCTTTTTGGCATTTGCCCCCCTCCCACTTCCTCCTCAAAACATTGCGTGGTTCCTGTCCTCACCTCTTTCCTTCACCTCTTACCTCTCCAGCTGCTCCTGTTGGCATCCTTGGCTGCATCTCTTCCCTTCCTCTAAGAGGTGGTGTTCCCCAGACCTCCATGTCCGGCCTCTTCTCTTCTCAAACTACAAACCCTCAGGGGTGATTCGTCTACCGTCTGGGCTTCAACCTGCACTTACATCCCACTGATGATCCATAAATGTATGCCTTTGCTTCAGACAGTTCAGCTGCCTTCGGTTCAATACTTCTCAGATATAAATAGGTGGATATCCCACAATCACTTCAAATATCAAAGCAGAACCCACCATTCCTACCCTGAAGCCCCCATCTGATTCCAAATTCTGTTATGAGTTTCTTTTTTTTTTTATAAATTTATTTATCTATTTATTTATTTTTGGTTGCCTTGGGTCTTCGTTGCTGCATGCGGGCTTTCTTTTTAGTGGTAGCGAGCGGGGGCTACTCTTCGTTGCAGTGCGCAGGCTTCTCATTGTGGTGGTTCTCTTGTTGCAGAGCACGGGCTCTAGGCACACAGGCTTCAGTAGTTGTGGCACGTGGGCTCAGTAGCTGTGGCACGCAGGCTCTAGAGCACAGGCTCAGTAGTTGTGGCACACGGACTTAGTTGCTCCACGGCATGTGGGATCTTCCCGGCCCAGGGCTTGAACCCGTGTCCCCTGCATTGGCAGGCGGATTCTTAACCACTGCACCACCAGGGAAGTCCTGTTATGAGTTTCTGATCAGGGGACAATTTATTTCAAAAACATGACCAGGGCTTCCCTGGTGGCGCAGTGGTTGAGAGTCCGCCTGCCGATGCAGGGGACGCGGGTTCGTGCCCCGGTCTGGGAAGATCCCACATGCCGCCGAGCGGCTGTGCCCGTGAGCCATGGCCACTGAGCCTGCGCGTCCGGAGCCTGTGCTCCGCAATGGGAGAGGCCACAATGGTGAGAGGGATTCTTTCAGATCTCAAGTCTGTAATGGCAGAACAAGCATATCACAACCCCAGTTAAATGCCAGCATGGCTTCTCCAAGAGGGGAAAATAAATCTCAATCTGTAATGTATGTTTTAGAAACCAGATCATAGCTTTGTCCCAAATGTGAGATTTGCTCAGTAAACCTCTCACTCCTCACTCCCACTCTTCTGGGTGGTCTTTTCCTTGACTCTATCAGGTGAGAAGAGGAGCGGATGATGGAGAGGAGGGAGGGATAGGAGACCCTTACAGAACTGGGTTGGCAATTGCTGGGAATGAAGTCTATTGCCAAGCAACAGTGCCCTCTCCTCACCTCCCCCTAGATATCAGTTTGTGATATTCCATTCCTCCCTCCCTTCTTTTAGGGCTGCTCTTGGTATTTATTTTAACTAGATTTTACCTATATAAAATAGGAAGGGAGGGGATGTATATGTCATATTCTTAGGATTACACAGCTGAATATCGAATTTGCAGATCATAAGAGAAACGCACAATTTGTCAAATAAAGATGACCTTCTTTTGGCATACTTATTTAACAAATGTTTATTGAATGTGTCTGCTTTGTGTCTGATACTCTGCACAGTATTGAGTTGAAATATCTTCCACAAGAAAGTTTAATAACAAAAATAGGTCCCTTGGGTCCAAGAAAGGCTAAGAATTGGCTGAAGGATCACACATTAAAATTCTAACTTTAAGAACGTATGTGGGTTGCTGAACATGACGTCAATAGATTAAAAATCAATTGTAAATACACCAGTAATAAGCATCTGAAAAATACCATTTACAACAGCAACAAAACCACAAAAGTACTTAGAATTAAACTAACAAATAATGTGTTAAGACTTGTGTGGACAGAATTATAAAACTATGAAAAAAGTATTTGAAGAAATCTAAACAAATGGAGATATCTCTCCCATGTTTGTGGATGGGAAGACATCAAATCCTAAAGAAGTCAATTCTCCCTAAAGTAATTTGTGAATCCAATAGAATTTAGGCAAAATCCCATAGTTGATCCTAAAATTGATACAGATAAGTAAAGGGCCAATAACAGCCACAGAAATTTTAAATACAAAAAGCATGGCAGATTTGTCCTACCAAATGTTAGGATTTCTTTTAAGGCTATAGGAATTATGGCAGTGATGCCAACCACTGGAACAGAATGGGGACCCCTGCAATAGACTTATGCGTAGCGGAGACTCGATACACAACAGAGATAGAATTATCAATTAGTGGTGGAAAAGTGGGCAATTTAGTAAATGGTGCTGAGGAAACTGGCTCTCCACGGGGAAAAAAATTAAATTACATCACCATCTCACACCATCTAAGCAAAAATCTATTGCAGGTAGCTTAAATATTAAAGTAAAACTTCAACAGGCCTAGAAGAATAGGTATGAGATATCTTTATAATCCTGAGGGTCAGAATAATCTCTTAAGACACAAAAACACAGACTGTAAAGGAAAAGATCGATACACTTGTTAAAGGAAATTTTCAGAAAAGGTAAAATCATGACTCTCATACAGATATAAAACGAATATGTATTAAAGATTTTATTTACTTCATTATTAATGAGGGAACCAGGCAGGCGTTACAACTGTTAAAAGGAGAAAGCAGAGAACCGCAAGTTTATATGGAATGAAGGAATGTTGAAATAAATTTACAAATGGATGTGAAGCTGGCTTTTCCTGCAAGCAGGTTGTGGGAGGGGGATTAAGGGGTTTGGGCAGAAGAAGGCAACTGAACCACCACCAGACAGAATTTATTTTCACGTCAAGAAACAACAGTTATTTTGCATTGCTAGCAGTATCTGCAGCTTAAAAGTTGTAAAATAGCTCAAAACAATGAACACCTAAAATCCAGTAACACAGAAGGATGTGCTCTAAGCAATGCATGATTTTCCTCTGAGAACACGCAATAATCTTTTGTGTTTCTTCCAAATCTGTCACATATTTGACAACATTAAAAAAAATTTTGCCCATCAAAAGAAATAAAAAAGTGAAATAGTAAGCCACAGACTGAGAGAAGCTCTTTGTAATGACTATAATTAACAAAGGATTAGTATTCAAAATAGATAAAGAATTCCTACAAATCAATTAAGAAACATAAAACAGCCAGTAGAAAATGGGCAAATGACATGAACAGGCAATTCTAAAAAGAGAAACTCAGAATGACAAAGAGATGTATGCAAAGATGCTCAGCTTCACCAGTAATCATAGAAATGCACATTAAAATCACAGGGAGACCACATTTTACATTCGTCAGATTGGGGAAAAAATAGAGTAGGCTGACAGTCACAAATGTTGAGGACTACATGGCACTCTGGGAAAAAAAGTTGGTCAGAGTGTAAATTGGTACAACCGCTAGAGCAACTTGGTTATTGCTTGTAAAGTTAAGGCTGCATGCCCTCAAGCCAAGTGATTCATTTCCTGCAGGTCTGAGTTCCTGGGGCAGCATCGTGGCTCTGCAGGGAATGGCAGCAGTCGCCTTGAGTTGCTCTGGCTTTGGAGAGCAGCAGCCCTAGCTTTGCAGTGATAGCCGCAGCTTCCTCACATGGCTTCTTCTGTGGCTAGATCTGCAGCTCTTGTCTGAGTAGCACTGAGCCCAGTGTTTCAAGTCTTCCAAGAATTCTGGGAGATATTTTTTCTGCTTAAACTGGCCAAAGTCAGTTTCTGTTGCTTGCAATTTAAAATCTCGACTGATATGCCTAATAAAGCAGGCTTGAAATCGATAAAATAAAAAGGATTAGAATCACATAGAGAGACTGACAAATACCACGATCAGAATGGCTCATCCGTGGTTTTTCTTTTTAACATCTTTATTGGAGTATAATTGCTTTACAATGGTGTGTTAGTTTCTGCTTTATAACAAAGTGAATCAGCTGTATATATACATACATCCCCATATCTCCTCCCTCTTGCGTCTCCCTCCCACCCTCCCTATCCCACCCCTCTAGGTGGTCACAAAGCACCGAGCTGATCTCCCTGTGCTATGTGGCTGCTTCCACTATGTCCATGTTTTTTAAGTTGTAAGAATTATGAACTTACTTTTCTCTCTTTGCAAGATAACCAAGAGGGGACAGAAACTAAATTATAAGCCCATATAAATTATGATTCTCCAAGTTTGCTACTCGGTGAATAGCCATAAAATAACTTGACAATAATGAGAGGACCCAAGAACACAAGAGGTCACTGGATACGATGCTATTTATAGAAAACATGCCACCGTTATAAATTTAAGAGTATTATTTAAAATAGTCAACTGGGAAATCCATGCCAAAAATCACCTTAGATTATGACCTTCGAGGTCGTTAAAAAAAAAACACGACTTTTTGTTTACCCTAAAGTTTGATAAACAGGACCTTATAAAGAAAACTTTTTTTTTTTGGATGATAATGTTGCCCTGTCTACCTTCTTAAAGAACAGAGAAATTATTTATCTCATTTGGCAACAATACAGTTTCTCTCTTCGAGGAACTCAAAGTATGTGTACAAATATTAGCTGATAGCCTTGTAGAGATGGAGGAGAGGGGTGGAGGACGGTGACGGGGGGAAAGAGGAGGAAGAGAGAAGGAGGAAAAGAAGGAGGCGACTGCAGGGGCACGTGGTCAAGATGATAAAATGATTTTCCTGTTTTACTTAATAATCCCCAAGGTGTCCACACCTAGGTCAGTTCACCAGTAAGTCAGCTGCAGTATACTCTGTCCTCAACCTAACATTTGATCTATACATGAGAGCTTTATATAGTTGTTCTTGTTCACTTGTGTCTCTGTCTCAGCTGGGAAAACGTGTAAATATTTATACAAACCAATCTGTTATCTCAGAATGCAGGATTTTCTCAAAGCGGCTTCATTTCAGCTTAATGAATATTTATTGAGCATCTTCTACCTTCTGGGCTTTCTAGGGATTTGGTGGTGGGTATATTCATGCAGTGCTTTTCACAGTGTGCTCCTGGGGCGAGTAACCTCGGCACCACCCGGGAATTTTTGAGAAATGCAAATTCCAGGGTTCCACCTCATTGCTACACAATTGGAAGCTCAGGGGTCCTGGGCCAGCAATCTGTATTTTAGCAAGTCATCGGGGTGACTGTGAAACAGTAAAGTTTAAGAGCCACTAAAATTGTGTTAGTGGATGACTTTCAATACAGTAACAGCTCAGTAACTGTTAGATGAATGGATGAATGACAAAACAAAAACAACAACAACAAAAATGAATGAGCTGCTGTGGAGTTCAGGACAGGATAAAGTATTTGCATATTTATAAGAATGGGCGAAAAGGGCTCGGTCCCACAGCTTTCCCTGTTGACTTTGGCACACTCCTGTGTTCCCAGAATGGTTGTCGATTTCTTTTTCTCTGCTCATTAATTTATTGGTTATTGTTCACTGCCAGCTGTGGGAAAAACAAAACGACAACAAAATAAATGAACAAGATCAGACAAAACCAGAAGCAGCAGCATTGGGGAACCGGTGATGTCAGGACAGCAGTTTTGGTTTTCTGCTGAGAAATTGGGGTAAACGTGAATAGAGTCTGGTTTGTTATTTATTTAAGAGACGAACAGAATTCATTGTCAATTCACTGTGCCCTGGTGTGGAGAGAAAACAGGCTTCCCCCTCTTTCTGGAAGAGGCTGGCAGAGCTTAGCTCAGCTGTTTTAGTGAAGTCAGAACTTGCTTGGGGACACAGGACTTCCTCCACAAAAGATTTTTTTTTTTAATGAAAGAAACACTTTTGTGTCTTCTAAGCTTCAGCTGGCCCCCAGCCTGGCTCTCTGCAGCCCCTGTCTTCCCACGATCTGACTGCGAGTCTAGAGGGGCTTTCTTTGGCATTCTAAACCCTGCGACGTTTTGCCCAGGCCTTGGAGTGAAATAAGGGCCTCTGAGAACCTCTTGAAGTGAATTTCATGGGAGTCTCAGCTGGGAGCCCTGGAACGTATTCTGCCCCTGGGGAGACTGGAGATGAGGACACTTTGGTTTCGTAATGTGACTTTTGTCACAGTAGAGCACACTTTGGATTCTCACTTCCTGTTTTAATTTTGTCTGGAAATAAGAAAATCTGCTGAGATTTCATTTCAAAAGAGCAGCTCGACTTCGTGCAGACAATTTCTCTGCAAATTAGAAAAGCGAAGGAGAACAAAACTGTAGTCAGCAGTACAGACAGCCAGTTAAATCCTAATTTAAGTGCCAGTTAACACTGGTGGTTAAATAGACAGTATTTAGCATGTGCTCCGCGTTCCGAGCACCGTGGCGGCCGGGAGGAGGGGAGAGTAGAGAAAGCATAGCACAGGAGGGGCCTTTGAATGAGATCGCAGAGCTGTTGGGGGAGGGGGCACCGGGAAGGCAGGGCGGAGCACGGGGGTCGCAGGTGCGAGCGGACATCATAGGCTTGCAAGGCTTTCGGGAGTCAGGCTGTGAGGGGTCTTGTACCAAGTTAAAGAAACGTGGGCTTCACCCCGTAGGCCAGAGGGCCGTGTTGAAGGTATTTCCTCTGGGAGGATGGGCTGTGCCCGCTGGGCTTGTGAAGATCACGGTGCTGGAAAGGAGGGGGCTGCTGGGATAATCCAGGGAAGCAGTGGCCTGCGGGGGAGCAGCCTCCTGGTCTGGGCTCTTCTTTTACCCCAGAGCCCCCTGGCAGAGCAGAGTTCACAGCCCCTGCCCAGCTGGAGGCATGGCTGGAAACGGAATAAGGCATGCCAGAAAGTGCTTGGAAGTACCATATTTTGTCTTTAAAAAATCATGCAAACGTTTGCATTCTGCTTCATTCAATCGGGGCTCCAGGAAGCTTGGCCATATCTGTTTCCTGTGGCCTTTGGTGTCCCTTGCATCCCCCAGGGTCACCCATACTCCAATCTGGGGAGGGGCCTGCCCCATGTTGACATCCCCTTCAAACACCATAGGAGCGAAGTGTTTGAAGGGGCGGTATTTGCAGAAATAATACCTTTCTGTGCCATGTGCACAGTGGCTCCACTTGTCTTAAGGATTTACTGAATTGGATTTCCTTAAATGGATTTTATTTTATTGTCATTCTCTAATACCTTTCCTTCCCCTCACTCTAACTGATAAATACGTAATTGACTTTACAGATCAATAGCAGGCTACTGAGTGGGTACAGAGTGCCAGGGGTGACTCCCAGATGGAAGGTCTGGCTTTAATTTGATCGCAGAGTATTTCATATTTTCTATCTAACTTTTCTAAGATAGATAGTAATAGTTAACATTAACTGGGCACTTACTAGCTGCCAGGCACTACACGGGGGTAGGTTATTTCATTTCCTCTTTACAAGAAACCCAAGGTAGATGTGTTATTGTTATTATTTCCATCTTATAGATGAGGAAACTGGAATTTGGAGATGTTTTAAGTTTCTTAGATTTCCACAGCCAAGGAATGCAAGAGCCAGGATATGGTCTCAGGTGGTCAAAATCCAACATGTTAGCCTCTCCACTAGAGGACTGAAATCAAAACTTTGGTGGATGACTAGACAGTAACACTTAAGATCTTTGCAACCCTGACATCCGATGATTTAGTGAACTCTTAAAAGAGCAGATGGATTCTGATAAGAATTGATGGATAGAATTTACCTTGAAATTACACTTTTTCTCCAGTCTGTTATCTTAAGACAAAATGGTACCCAGTAAGACTTTTCCATTGGATTTTTTCTTCATTTTCATTGGGTATGTAGGTAGAAGTGGCAGAGATTAATATATCTCAAAGAAAACTTGATTTTCTTTTTAGTTGTAAAACGAAAATAAAGATATTGTCACTGTCTTAGTCTCCTAGGGCTGCCTAACAAAATATTACAGACTGGGTGGCTTAAACAAGAGAAATTTATTTTTTCACAGTTCTAGAGGCTGCAAAGTTGAAGATCAAGGTGCCAGCAGGGTTTGGTTTCTGGTGAGACCTCTCTTCCTGGCTTGCAGGTGGCTACTTTGTCCTCATGTAGCCTTTCATCTGAAGGAGAGGGGAGAGAGAGAGAGAGAGAGAGGAAGAGAAAGAGAGATCTCTTCTTTGTACAAGGCAACCAATCCTATTGGATTAGGGCCCCACCCTTATGCCCTTATTTAACCTTAATTACCTCCTAAAGGCCTTATATCCAAATGCTGTCACCTTTGGTATTAGGGCTTCAACACAGGCAGCTAGGGGACACAGTTCAGCCTGTAGCAGTCTCTGACGTTTGCCTTGGCAGGTAAGCTGGAGCAGTGGCCCAGTGACTGTCCCAGGTCCCCCTTGTGCACATGGGGGAGCCAGCCCTTCCCAGGCTGTACATTTCACCTGCCTCACCCTCCTCCATGTGTCTGGAGCACTCAGGGCCTGTGCAGATGCCAAGTCCCCGTCTAACACTACCTTGCTGTGTTCTTGTTACCTTATGCTTGCAAAGCTTTGCCTGGGTTTAAAAATGCAGTAGAAGTCTCATAATGAATTGCATCATTGTTTCTGGTGCATTTAAGTGGAAATCATTGTTGTATATGTTCTTCCAGTGAAACTCCACTTCCTTTACATATACATTACAGAACAGCAATAATACAATTCATCATATTTCTAGAGCACTTTACAGTTTTCAGATTGATCTCACTTACCTAATTTCCTCATATGATCCCTAGGTGATCAGCAAGATGAGTATTATTACCCCCATTTTACAAATGAGGAAATCGAAACTCAGAGGAGTTCATCGACTCACACAGATAAGCTGGGAAATTCTTCTATCTGCAAATAGTGTTCTTCCTACAATGTCTCATGTATCACCTATACCAGCCTCTGTAGGCTTCTGCCCCAGTTTCTCAATGGCATCTATTCAGCCTCTTATCTCCTCTGGGTTCAGTGCCCCCTTGACCCAAGAACAAATTCTTCCTGGAATTAGCTTCTGGATTGTGGTGACCTTGAGTCAGTTCAAGGGCAAAGTTCTGGAAGATTCGGGGGAGGCTTGTTTGTAGTGTCCCTATGTCATGGCTGCCTCTGGGTGTTTCAGGGTCACTTAGCAGCTGAGACACGGCACTGCCTTGCTCACGAACACCCCTGGCTTGTTTTGACTGTACGTCGATGTCATCTCTGAGCTGTGGCTACGGTGGTTTGGGGATGCAAAGCTTCACAGATGGCAGGTCAGACTGTAAATACTCCACTCCCATCCCATCGTAAAACCAGTCCAAGGAAAACACCAGAAACTAATTAAAACTAAGGCAACAGTGCAAATATTTATGGGGGCAGAAATTCAAACAACGCTAGCAAAAACAAAGCATGCTTTTCAGATCGGTATTAAAGTAAAAGAAACATAATGCCATCTAATGGAAATATATATATTTTTTACCATCAGATTTGATACCTGCAAATGACTGTTTTAACTGGGAGGATAAAGTCATATAAGTTATTTACTCAAAATGGTCATTAATTTCAGCTATTTGCCTTCATACTGATCGTCTAGTGTTGCACAGTGTCATAGGAAGGGCACAGGAACGGGAGTCAGGATAAATGCCGCAAGGAGTTGTGTAACTTTGAGCATGTCATCTAACCCTGTCCAAAGTGACCTTCGGTTTCTTCAGTTCAGAGGAAGAGAGGAAAAGAGAAAAGAAAAGAAGGGATGGGGAAGAAAGACAGCTCTGAAGACACTGTCATCCAGAGGGGCTGAAATGTCTAATCTCTAATGTATTGGCTCAGGCTGTGGACTTGAACTGGGGTGCCCAGGTTCAAATCCCAGCTCCATCATTCACGAGCTGTGTGACCTTGACAAATTCCTTAGCTTCTCTGTGCCTTTTGTTTTCTTACTTGTAAAACCAATCTGTGTTGTGAGCATTAGGTTAGTAAATGTAAGTACTTTCAATAATGCCTAGCTCATAGGAAGTACCTCGTAAGTGTTGGGTGTTACTATTATCATCAGATGATCTTTACTTGGAGGATGGAATAATGCGCACTGGAGGAAAGAAAGAATGGAGGGGATTTCTCTAAGGATTCTGTGCTTCTGACTGGGGACTAAATAGCAGAGGGCAAAGAAACTAATATTTAAGTATGTATTATATTGGAAACTTCTGTATTCCCACTGACTAGATCAGAGATGATACAAATGAGGACTCAGAACAATATTTGTTCTAGGAATAAATAATACTGTGATAATTTTTTTTAATTTCTGTTTTTTGGGAGAGGAGTCTGAAGATCAGAGAGGTTAAGTAATTTGCTTGAGATCACACAGCTAGCAATAGCTGAGCTGGGATTTGAGCCCAGGTCTCCGTGGCTCTGAAGCCCCTGCCCCTTCCATTATACCATGATGCTCTCACAAGGGGTCAGCCAGGAAGGGGACACTAATGCGCCCTTCCAGAGTGAGACAGGGCTCCTGCTTGGTGACTGCTGCACAGCAGACAGAACCAGGAGTGCCGTAATTCTACCAAGTGTTGCCTGGGTGCCCCTTTATCACTGCCTGCTGCCCTCCGTTGCCTTCCAGCTGCTACCATCATCCAACTCTCCCCTCACCCCTCTCAGCTTCCATCACCAATGCTAGGTCGGGGTGGGCTTGATATGATGTTGTTTCACATGCAAAATTAGCAGATACGTGGCTGACCCTTAGCTGGCACAAGGCAGGTATTCAATATGTTTGTTTTTCTCCCTTTGCTCCCTTAACCTCTGACAGCAGTCAGGCCTGCCTAAGGCCAAGGACCCAGCTGATTTAGATGTTCAGTTAAAGGCCAATCATGGTCTGAGCTGTGAGGGATCCTGAGGTGAGTGTAGCACGCAGGACGCTGCCCTCTGGGAGTTTACGTGTAACCGGGGACAGAGCCATACTGCAGGGGCGTGCAGAGTGGCGAGTGGTGACACTAGTGGAAGGAGGAGGGGTGGCTCAGCTGCAGGAGGCCCGGGGGGGCGCTCCACACAGAGGGCGGGTTTTGAGCCAGGGAGGGGTGCGAGGAAGGGCAAAACAGAGACCACCACAAAGGCAAAGGCCAGAGTCACAGAAGACCCAGAGCTTCCAGGACTTGGTGAGCACTCAGGGCTGCACGTGGTACAGGCTGCCTGGGGAGGACATGAGGCTGCGCGGAAGGGACGTGCAGTGCTCCGGGGCCTGGACCATCCCCAGGGCCAGGGTCGGGGGGACTAAGGAGGAGAGCAATGCGGTTGGACTGGTTTGGAAGAAACTCCCTCAGGCAGTATGTTCAGATGCTGCGGTGGGGGGATAGGTTCATGCAGGGGGAGCAGTTAGGAGACCCTCCCAATTCATCCATGGCCTCCTCTAGAGCAGGCGATTGATGGAGAATTGAAGAGAAATGACTGAGGCGGCATCATAAGGATTTGGTGACTGGTGGGGGTGAAAACTCAGGGAAAGAATCATGCAAGCGTTTCCACTTGAGAGACTGAGCAGGTGATGACCATTTAACGGAGGTGGGAAAAGCCAGATGAGGACAGCGTAGGCTCACAGCAGCCCAGCAGTGTAACAGAGACAATACTCTCTTTCAAAAAGCACCCATGAGGCTTCCCTGGTGGCGCAGTGGTTGAGAGTCCGCCTGCCGATGCAGGAGACACGGTCCGGGAAGATCCCACATGCCGCGGAGCGGCTGGGCCCGTGAGCCATGGCCGCTGAGCCTGCGCGTCCGGAGCCTGTGCTCCGCAACGGGAGAGGCCGCAACAGTGAGAGGCCCGCGTACCGCAAAAAAAAAAAAAGAGCACCCATGAGAAGAGTCCGCTCCCAGAGCCTCAGCAGGGAGGTGTGCTGAATCCCTGAGCATCCGGTGTGTGAGGGGGGCCTCAGGGACAGAGCTCTCAGAGGGAGAGGCTCCCCCACTACAAGGGAAGGGATTTCTGAGGAACTGCAGCAGGCAGAGCTCAGCTTTGCAGGAAGGCACTTCATTCATTCATTTCTTCATCCTTTCATTCATGGAGTGCCTGCTGCATGCTGGCTCAGAGCTAAAGGGAGAGAAGCAGAGGTAAGAGAGCCAGTGCTCGTACTCCAGAGACTCAGACTAGCTGTGAAGGAAGAAGTAACGGGAAGCATGTTCCAGTACAATCCACGCTATGGTAAAAGTGAGACAGGAAAGAATGGGGAAGGCTACCTGGAGGAGGTGGCATTCAACTTGGATCTTGAGAGGTTTGTAGAAGTTGGCCAAAGAATAGGACCTGCACCTTCTAGCAGAGGAAACAGCTTTTGCAAAGTGTGGGGAGGAAGCAGAGTGGGACCGGAAAGAGATTCAAGGTGCATGGAATGGGAAACAGGTGAGCCTGGATTTTAAAAATGAAAATGAACTTTGAAGAACAATGGTAACTATGTGAGGTGATGGATGTGTTAATGAACTTGATCGTGGTAATCATTTCATGATGGACACATATATTAAGCCCCATTGTACACCTAAAAAAGAAAAAGAATAATCATATTATACAACCTGAATGTATACAATTTTTATTTGTCAATCAATCATACCTTAATAAAGCAGGAAAAAATGGACTTTTGTTACCAACCCTTTCAAGTCGGTTCCCAGCAGGGGTCCTTCTGCCCGGTGTCTTTCACACCAATAGAACCAGACCAAGTTGGGTTCAGCCGCAAAGGAAAGCTTTATTCTTTGATCAAAGAATGGAGAGCTGCAGAATTGCGATCTAGAGCACAAGGTCTCCCCCAGGCCGTGGGCCGGGCTGCTGTATAGGGATCTCGTCAGCAGGGAGGGGGCAGGTTCTCAAGGGAAGGGCACAGCTGTGCTGCTGACACTCCAGATCACAGTGCAGGGCGCAGCATCTCTGCACGAGCGCCCCACCCCCTACCCATGAGCAAGCGGAACTAGAGGAAGCACAAAGGAAGAGGTTAGACCTTATCACCCAGATTCCATCTTATTCTCCCTCCCCCACCCCAGTGGGCTTTGCTGGTGACACTGAGGTTGAGGATGTTCCAAAATAGTGGTGACAGCCCCATATCAGGTATTGGCCACCTCACCCCAACTCTGAAGGGCACTGGCGGGACCGCAGGGGATACACAGGCGGAACCTGCTGGTGACGGAAGTGGGTATGCTGGGTGAGACCAAGCCAGCCGGGGCACTGCCCGCGCTTGGCCCAGGACACCTGCCGATTCCTCCCGTGTGTGTGGAGGGAGGGACATGAGCCTCCTGAGCCCTCTCCCGAGTGTTTGCACTTTGTTCACCAGGGGCTTCAGCCAGGTGACGAGTAACCCGCGACACGGTACGCGGGCCGTGGTGCAGCTCCACTCAGGCCAGCTTAGAGACCCACGGGGACTGAGAGCCCAGGTGTGTTTTACAGTTACCTGTGGACAGATGGGTCCTTCCTGATCGTGGCAGGCAACGTTGATTCTGGTCAAACCAGCAGGATGTCCCCCTGTACCTTTCACCATGACGAGTTACAACCGCTCAGATGGGTCAAAATATCTCCTTTCCTCTCCTGAGCAGACGCTGCCCCCGTTCCTCCTTTTCCTGGATTGGAGTCAGGACACCGGGGTCTCATCCATGTTCTGCAATGAATTTCCCTGGTGAGTACGGGCCAGGCCCTTCACTTCTGTTTCTCCATTTTGAAAATTGGTGGCCCGTCCACATCCAGCTCTTGGTGAACGTGTTCAGGTCGAGGTGCCCGCTTAGGTAGCTTGCTCTGTCTCCCAGCCTTCTCACGCGGGGAACAGGTTATTAATATGAAGTGTTCAACTTCAGCATTCCTTTTTTTTTTTTGCGGTATGCGTGCCCCTCACTGCTGTGGCCTCTCCCGTTGCGGAGCACAGGCTCCGGATGTGCAGGCTCAGCGGTGGCCATGGCTCACGGGCACAGCCGCTCCGCAGCATGTGGGATCCTCCCGGACCGGGGCACGAACCCGTGTTCCCTGCATCGGCAGGCGGACCCTCAACCACTGTGCCACCAGGGAAGCCCCCAGCATTCCTTTAGTGAAGTGTTATTAAATAACCTATTCTTTCTTCCCCACTCCGTCTCTTTCTCTTTGTTTTCTTCCTGCCCCATCCTCGTCAGCTTGAGGAGCTGGAGAAAGAGGACTTGGTCTTAAATTGGGCACAGCTGTGTATTTAAGAACCACCAATGACACCATTCAGTTTTGACAGGATTCTTCTCTCCTCACTAGAGGAACCAGGAATTTCCACTTGATAGTTTGTTCCTACCTTCCTAGAGAACCCTACCACATCATTGCAACTTGGTACAGAGAAAGAACCGTGAGCTAGGCATTTACTGCTGTTCCCTGTTTGTATAATGACTAGATCAAAGAGATAACAGGCACGCATTCGTTTAAGCCAAAAGATAGCTGAGCAAGTTACAGACTACATAAGAAAGCATGAACTGCAAATTAATTACCCATTTTGGAAGTACCATAGTTTATCAGATTATTATAAAATTCCAGAAGAGAACTTGGAAATCAACTAGTCCTATCATATCTTTTTATAGATAAGGAAATTTAAGATTGAAAATAAGTTAACTCACCCAAGGTCACAGCAGTATTATTTGGTCTTATTCTGGGGAGCTGTGAAATAAAATGACAAAGAAAAAAAGGGCTAATCTTCTAAAATAGAGTTCAGCAAACTTTTTCTCAAAGGGCCAGATAGTAAATATTTTAGGTTTGTGGGACATACAGCCTCTGCCATTGTAACAAAAGCAGCCATAGACAAGTAAATGAGTTGGCACGGCTGTCTCAATAAAACTTTATTCACAAAAACAGGTGATGACACTAGGATGGCGATAACAATTTTTAAAAAAGGAAAACAAGGATGTGGACAAGGATGTGGAGAAATTGGAACTCATACATTGCTGGCAGGAATTAAAATGGTGTATATAAATAAAATAGTGTAAATAAAATAAAATAGTAAAATGGTGTAGCCACTGTGGAAAACAGTTTGATAGTTCTTCTAAAAGTTAAACATAGAATTACCATATGACCCAGCAATTCTACTCCTAGACATATACCCAAAATAATTGAAAACAGGGACCCAAGCAAGTACATATACACAGGTTCATAGCAGCACTATTCACAATAGCTAAAAGGTGGAAATAGCCCAAATGTCCATCAATGGGTAAACAAATCCTTGTGTACACATGCAAGAGAATATCATTCAGCCATAAAGAGGAATGAAGTACTGACACATGCCACAGTGTGGATGAACCTTCAAACTGTTATGCTACATGAAAGAAGCCAGACACAAAGGCTACATATTGTGTGATTTCCTTTATAGGAAACCTCCAGAATAAATAAATCTGGAGATTTCACATAAATGATAAATAAGTAGAGACAGAACGCAGATTGGTGGTTGCCAAGCACTGGGGGAGGAGGGAATGGGGAGACATTGCTTAATGGGTACAGGACTTTTTTTTTTAATTAATTTTTTTTTGACTGTGTTGGGTCTTCGTTGCTGTGTGCTGCCTTTCTCTAGTTGCAGCGAGCAGGGGCTACTATTTGTTGCAGTGTGTGGGCTTCTCATTGCGGTGGCTTCTCTTGTTGCGGAGCACGGGCTCCAGGCGCAAGGGCTTCAGTAGTTGTGGCTCGTGGGCTCTAGAGTACAGGCTCAGTAGTTGTGGCGCACGGGCTTAGTTGCTCCGTGGCACGTGGGATCTTCCCGGACCAGGGCTCGAACCCATGTCCCCTATATTGGCAGGTGGATTCTTTTTTTTTTTTCCCAGAGGTCTTCTTAGAAGCCCATATGATTTAAATTTATTTATTTATGGCTGTGTTGGGTCTTCGTTTCTGTGCGAGGGCTTTCTCTAGCTGTGGCAAGCGGGGGCCACTCTTCATCGCGATGCGCGGGCCTCTCACTATCGTGGCCTCTCTTGTCGCGGAGCACAAGCTCCAGACGCGCAGGCTCAGTAGTTGTGGCTCACGGGCCCAGTTGCTCCGCGGCATGTGGGATCTTCCTAGACCGGGGCTCGAACCCGTGTCCCCTGCATTGGCAGGTGGATTCTCAACCACTGCACCACCAGGGAAGCCCCTGGCAGGAAGATTCTTAACCACTGCGCCACACAGGGAAGCCCCTGGGTACAGGATTTTGCTTTGGAAGGATGGAAATGTTTTGGAACTAGGTAGAGGTGGTGGTTGTGCAACACTGTGAATGTACTAATTACCTCTGCATTGTTTCCTTTAAAACAGTTAATTTTCTGTTATTTGAATTTCACCTCAACAAATTATTTAAAAAAACCCAAAAAACGAAACAGGCAACCAGGCGCATATGGCCCATGGACAGTAATGTGCCAATTCCTGTTATAACAGAGAGGATAGGATGGTTCAGTGACAGTGAGGTTTTTTTTGTCAAGAATGTTTGTTGTTGTTGTAATGATTTATCCTATCAAGGAACAGAAATAAAGCAATTTTCCAGGTGTAATATTTTCATGGCTAAGAATATTGAGTGGGAAGATGTCTCCAAACCTAACCAGGTGGGTTTTGGACAAATTTCAGACAAAATTTAAATCCATTGACTCTTTTGGTAAAGACCAAATTCATGTTGAAGGGCTTTTACTATTTTTAGAACCTATTGGACATCTCCCATCCCAATTTTGGGAACTAAAATAAATGTTTGGAGCTTTTTGTCAACTTCCTGTTTCTAGGGAAGAAGAACCTAGAAACGTCTCATGTAAAATGTGCCAGAAGCTTTTGGAACATCAAAGAATTCCCAGGAAACAAGGGAATTTGTTCATTGTAAAAGCATCTGAAAGAAGACACTAGATAATTTTATTTAATAAATACACACGATGACTCTTTCTCAAAGATAATTTAAGGGCTTTAATTAATTTGGGGTTCAATGACCCCACAACCATGTCTAATTCAAACATGAAAACAAACTGAGAAGCCTGTGAGCTTTGGAAAGATGAGAAATTCTCATGTGAAACTGGACAGCTTGGCCTGATAGGGCTGCCTCGTATTTTGAATTCATTTGAACAGTTAGGAAACGTGAGACAAAGAGGCTATTTTCAACGGAGAAGAAGGTAGAAAAGAAATGATGTCTGTGATTTGACTTTTGTGTGCCAGGCCAGCTCCCCCAGGTGATGGAGGTACCATAGCGCAATTCACTGGAAGGCAAGCCCCCTTAGGTGGCTTTTGTTCTAAGAATGGCCGTGTTTCAGGTTACGGACAGGATCCATTTAGGCTTTAAAAGAGTCACTAACAAGAAGGGCTGCCTGACGTTAGAATGGCTCGTTCCTGAATGAGGACTGTCATTCATGGCATCCTGCTTCCTAACTCAGATGCCTAGTTCTGGGGTATCCCCCTTTCTCCTTGTAGAAACATCACACAGACCTTATTTACATTTTAGTGTGAATGAGTGTAAGGCAGTGAGTATATATACTTAGCCAAATTTCACTGTGAAATAACAAGTGCTGTTTCCTGAGTTCTGGTTCTGGGGAGCAGATTGAAACAGTATATCTGGGCAGAAGCCTCCTTGGGGACCCTGGACATTCACTTTACAGGGGCTACCAATTCTGCCCAAGACTAAGGCTGGCGCAGGAAGGGTCAACATGGGTTTTGGGACTGTGGATGGGCAACTCTTGGAGTGAAGGGCAGATGTCAGAACACGTAAGGACATTTCTCGATCCTGGAAGATTCATTTAGCTCCAGATTCATTTACCTTTAGGTTGAAAAAGCTGTTCACAGCCAAGGTCAGAGGAGGGTTATTGTTGATTCTTCTTGTTTTTCTTTGTGCTTTGCTGTATTTTCTGCAATGAGCTGTATTACTTTAATAATCATTAAAAAAAATCTAAAAAAATGTAAAATTAAAAAAAACATTTTCTGCCTATAAATTGTTTTCACTGATCCACAGACTCATCCAAACTTTCATTCAATTTGTCATTGCCAACCTTCTTTTTTTTTGTTTTGTTTTGTTTTTTGCGGTACGCGGGCCCCTCACTGCTGTGGCCTCTCCCGCTGCGGAGCACAGGCTCCGGACGCGCAGGCTCAGCAGCCACGGCTCACAGGCCCAGCCGCTCCGCAGCATGTGGGACCTTCCCAGACCGGGGCACGAACCCGTGTCCCCTGCATCGGCAGGCAGACTCCCAGCCACTGCGCCACCAGGGAAGCCCCATTGCCAACCTTCTGAAACTGCTTCTTAAAATAATTTCAACAGGAAAATTCCCAGAATTACTCTGGGTGTAGCTTTTGGTCAGACTGATCGATGTTTTCTGTCCACACAGCCAGGAAGAGCTGGTAGGATTAGATGTTCCAATCACACTGGGGTGAGGACAGATCACCAGGCTTGGTTTGATTGAAAGAGACAGTTGGAATAGTTGTTGGAAGGATTCTGTCCCTGTGTGCGGAGACAGTCTTAGAAATAGATGCCCTTTTGTACCCCTCCCCATATCCTTAAACTAAAATACCACGAATGCTATGCTCATTGTTTATAATCTTATCTGACTGAGGAGAAAGGGGAGGGACGAATGAATGAGGACCCCAGGACACTGCATCCTCATGAATTTCAAGGAGACATGGATTGGAAGGAAAAGGAGTATTTTAAAAACGTATATACTAATTATGTATAAATGAACTATAAATATATATGCATTTAATAGTTTAAAAATATATCCATGTCGATGCAGCATCCTGGGGTCTCCATTCATTCATCCAGATGTATACATTTGGAGGCAGTCACTGTCTGTCAGGTCATAGGTATGTACCATGTACAAGTTTTATCTTCAGTCCCTACATATTATACTTTTGTTACTATAAGCATATACCTCTTAGATCAATATCGGTGTCTGGAAGAGGGTAGGAATATTTTACTAGCAAAGAAAATTGCCGGGCCTGGCTTTACATTTGAGAGCTACAATAAAGTGTTTACTTACCAAACCAGACCCGCTTCGCCAGCCACTTTCACCTTAGTGCAATAACAGCACGCCAGCCCCTCCTGCCCCTGCTGGTTTAGATTATGTGAGGGCGGTGGATGGGTGTTCCGCATGCCACAGGCAATCAGCTCAGGAGTCATCAGCTCAGTCTGAAATTCGGCTGAAAGCTGTATAATGTCAGAATGATTATAATTCTCTCCTTTTAGATATTTACACTTTGTAGTAAGATTATAGTATCAGTGGTTCAAGTTTCAAATCTTCCATCAAAATGCCGTTTTTTGGGGGGGTGCGGGGAGAGGGGATTCCTCTCCTTTCCTGGGCAGTTAGAATCTTTGCCAATGCATTCTCCACCCCACACCCACTTTTGTCCCTTGCAAGCTGTTTGAGACATGTCACCTGTCTCTGGTGGAATGCATTATGTTTCTATTTCTGAAAATAAAGCATGAAAGTAACACGTGTATGATGGAAACAGTTTGAGTTTCTGCAGAGACTGTCGTGTTTGAACTCCACGTATCACGTCTCTGTTCCAACCTGGGTTTTGCACATTTGGAGCCTCACATCTTGCAAGGAAAGCACGACTTTGATTAGCTGCCCAGGTCAACCAAAGGGTGGAACAGGTGATCTCTTTGGTAATCAAGAAATTTAAGAGAGTCAAGCCATCTGTTTCAGCCTGGCACCCTCAGGGTGGCTGTATGTTAGCAGAGCCACCACGATCCCAACTCTTAGCTTTGCAAGTTCAGATACTCAGTATCATCAGATCCCCAAGAGCAAATCAGGCTTTGGGAGACTGATCCCCAGTAATCAAACTCGCAAAAGGCTGATGGATAAACCTACCTCATCATGTGCTTGTGAGGATTAAATGAGAGCGTGGACATAAAGCTTACTTACCTCTGGCCTGGCACATATAGTAAGTGTCCTGTAAATGTTGGCTTTTATTTGACCCAGTGACCTGTCAAATAGTATTTGCAGCACAGGATAAACACTGACCAGTAGTTACTCTTTGGCTCCCTCTCCCAGTTCTAGAACTCATACAGAGCACCATCCTTCTAACAGGCAGTCAGTCATGATGTGATAAAATAGGTCATTTAAAAAAAGTTCCTGGGCTTCCCTGGTGGCGCAGTGGTTGAGAGTCCGCCTGCCGATGCAGGGGATGCGGATTCGTGCCCCGGTCCGGGAGGATCCCACATGCCGCGGAGCGGCTGGGCCCGTAAGCCATGGCCGCTGAGCCTGCGCATCCGGAGCTTGTGCTCCGCAACGGGAGAGGTCACAACAGTGAGAGGCCCGTGTACCGCAAAAAAAAAAAAAAAGAAAAAAGTTCCTGTCCTCAGGATGCACCGGGCCCAAACTCTAAAGACACCTCCTTCTCTTGATCTGCTGGAGAGGTGCTCTTGTCTCCTGACTGTATTTGGCAGAGCTGCTGGCCTGCGTTTACAGCTCTGAAGTGCACTGCTTCTGCGTGCAGGTGGCTGATCTTACGCATTCTTTGTTGAGTCTCATTAGCTTCCGTTGTAATTGACAGTGCCTGTAGGTATTCCCCGTGCTACCTCTCCCAGCTGCTGTAACACAATGCTCATCAACGATCCACTCACCATTTGCACTCAGGGAGTAGTGGAGGTGCTGGTTTGTCATGGGGGTCCACAGAATTTGGTGGAATTCACTGTAGCTAACACTTAACGTAGGTTACGCCCATGGTCTGAAGAAAGGCTCCACCTCCAATTTCTGTTGTGCATTGAATTGCAGCACTCCCTCCCATCCCTGCCTTTTGAGAAAACCAGTCAAGCCCTTGGGAAACAGAGGACAGAGACCTAGTAGACTGAGATAGGAAACTGGTTATGGTTCACTAGGAGGATGGAGTGAGAGAATGGTCTGGAGCACAAAACGCTGCCCAGGAAGAGAGGACCTGACTGCAGGGTGGGGCTGGGGTGGGGGTCAGGGTGCCATGTAGCCAGGGGCCAGCAGGAAAGCACATCATACTCCCCAGAGGTCTGAGGGGACACTACCTGTTGCAAAGAGGTAGAAGCGGGGTGGGAGCAGAAGTCAGCACTGTCCTTTCCTATAACCCCCAGGGTGGATTCTGTTGATGACAGTGCTGAATAGTGCTACCTGCCTTGGCATGAGAGAGAGATGCAAAGCATTTGGAAGGGCATGGCGGCTAAGATGAGAAGTTAGTATGGCCTCTACTCCGTCTGTTCTTGACTTCCTTCTGGGGGAATCAGAGCTGTGTCTGCAGATGGTTACTCTTCCTGGAGTAGTAGAAATGTATCCTCCGTTCCTGAGTCACGTGGCAATCTGTTATCTACCTGTCTGCAGCAGTGAGATAGGTCGGCGATAACTGTTCCACGTCAGCTGAAGAGGCATGCAGGAAAGAACACTTTCATTTATTTAGATTCTGACTTAAAAAGGAAAACACAGATCTCAGGTTTGAGCCAGGGAGTTAATGTCTTACTAACAAGAAAGTCTTCTCCCAGCCTCAGCATAATCAGTGTTTCTTTGGAGAAGGGGTAGGCAGGGGTGTAAGAAATCACTGAAAGTTCTCTATTTCTCCTTGTCATTAAATCATCTGAGGCCAGCGTCCGGCGTTTGCCCTGGGAGCCGGGTCAGATCACCAGCGGGATGTGCGTGCCTCCTACAGACGTAAAGGGCCTCTCTGTATCTTCCCCCCAGGGTCCCGGCTGTGAGGTCTGAGCCACAGCCAGTGCGCTCTCCCATTTCCTCCTGCGCTGGCCCGAGGTGTGAGAGTGGATTTCTCCGTGTGGATGTGCGTGTGATTCCCTGCGCTGGATGAGGGTAGCCTCGTCCAGGCAGGGCTCCGAGTGCCTCAGACCCTTGTGATGCTCATATGCCACACTCACATTTCCTTTGAGCACTCTCAGGCAATGTAAAAAGAGGGAGGAAGTCATCAAAGCATAGCCCTGGGCGTCTTCACCCATAGACAAAAGTCTCCTGATTTAAGAGTTATTCCAGTTACTAAGCTGTCAGCTCAACCTCTGCTGTACTCAGCCCTGCCAAAGGGGGCGCTAGAGGGGCGGCTCTGCCCATTTCCTGTACTGCTTATCACCCAAGCAGTCTCCACCTTGGCCGCTACAGTTGATTCTAGAAGCCTGAAGTTCCAGTTTCCAGGTTTCCCACCCCGGCCGCCCTCGCTTCACAAACACCAGCACCAGCCCGGCCCCTCCTCTGGCTCCAGGTTCTACTAACGCCCACCCCAGGGTGGAAGCTGCTTCCTGCAGTGAGTATATCTGTGCGATCTCGTGTTCTTGCCTGACCTTTTTGCACTTCAAAACCTGCTTAACCAATTCCCCTTTTACATGATCGTCAAAACAACTAGTATGATTTCTGACCGACAGAAGTGGCTTTTTCAATAATTCAGTCCACTAACATTCATGGAGGGCAGTTCTGGGTGAGGCTCTTTGCTGATGCTGTGGTTAAAAGATAAACAAAATGCATCTCTGTCTTTGAGGAAATCATTGCTGAATAATGATAACAATGGTCTGTATAGAACTCCAGTTTTGACGAACAACAACTAAAAACAAAGGATTAGAATTAACACATCATTTAAAGAAAGAAAAAAGATCTAATTGAAAAATGGGCCAAGGGTATATAAACTGGTAATTCACAGAAGAAATAATAAAAATGGTCAACATTTATGTAAACTGGTGCTCAACCTCACTTTTTTTTTTTTTTTACAGTTGGGCATCTTTTTATTTTTTCTCCTTCAACTGTACATTAGATAGTGAATATATTTTTTTAAACATCTATATTGGAGTATAATTGCTTTACAATGTTGTGTCAAGCTCACTTTAATGGAGGAAATTCAAATTCGTTCAGTATACTCATACACAGCTGGAGGGAATATGGGTGTGAGTACAGCCACTTAAGAGGTCACTTTTTATAACCCATCACCCCAAAGTTCTACTGTTAATAGCTACCCCAGAGAGAAACTTAAACCATGTTCTGAAGGAAGCAAGTACAAGGATCTTCTTCGTTGTAATGTTATTTATAACAGTGAAAAATTCAAAACAACAGAGATATTCATAAAAGGAGGAATGGCTAAATAAAAAATTGTGCACCCCTTTTGTGGAAGACCATGCTGCAATTTTCTAAAATGAGGTGGACCTAATCGTACTGACATAAAAAATTGTCTAAGCCGTATTGTTAAGTGAAACAATAAATACATCGCTTATGTTAAAACACATACACACAGATATCTTTTCTATGGGCAACTCCTAGGAGAAAAGCCTGGAAGCATATATAGTATATTGCTAATAGTGACTATTTTTAGAGAGAGGACTAAGATAGGGGGCATTGGAGAGGGGAGCAATCAAAGGGCACAAAAACAAGCCAAAATAAACCCCGCTAATTTGCATATCACTCTTTTACATAAAATGTCACTTACTCCTTACATTGATCTTACAGTGTAAGCATCATTTCCACTACAAACGAGGGAACCACAGCTAAGAGATACCAAGCAACATTTGCAAAGTCATGCAACTAGTAGACAGAGAAGTCGACGCCTGATTCGCAGGCTCCAAAAGTCATCAGCGGTTAGATTAATTGGAATCTGACATCTTTGTCACTTCTTTTAATTATTTCTCACTGTTTAAAGTGAAAGACGCTTTGAGGTACCTCAGACAGTCTCCTGTCTGTCAGAGTAAGAGGGAGGGGAAAGGAGACAATTTGCAAGTGATCAGAAGATATACTGATGTTTAAGATTCTCTTACCTTTCATTTAACAGGTGGGGTCTTAGACACCTCAGGGTCTGGTATCAAAGGACCAGAGCATCTGCACCACATCTCTCTCACTGCCAGGGTCTCCCACCAGATTGGAAGCTGGGGTGGGGTACAAAACTCTGCCCCTAGGTCTCAGGAGGGGCAGGGAAGAGGGGAGGCCGTGGGAACAATGACTGAGCTTTGACTAGATGCCAGTCCCATTCCCCCAGTGGCCACGAGCTGCAGAGCCCCTGGTGGGTGTTTAGGGAGGGCCCCTTGGGACCTGGGCCTCACCTTCTGCAAGAACTCTGATTGAGTCTCATGACAGCTTCAAATGAGGTTAGGCACACAGCTGTACTTAGCAAGTGCGTGTGCTGAAACCATTGATTTGTTAAATGTAAACAAAATATATCACATTTTTGGTAACTGTGGGAATTTTCTTCCTCCCACTGTCCCTCTACTTCCCCTTCCTCCCTCTGTTTCCATTATCTCTCTCTTCTCTCCCTCACCCCCTCCCTCTCTCTCCCTACACTTTCCCTCCCTCCTTCATTCAAGGAGAGGGCCTAGTAGCTGGCCTTTCCTCTAATTTCATACCAAGTTTGATAGAGGTTTCTTAATGTAGCCTCTATTGGCAGTACAGTTGCTATTTCAAACACTAGAAAAAGTTATAAGTGTATGATCGATAATATTTTGAGATAATAATTGAGGTTTCTCTTTCTCCAGGCTTTCTTGTACCCGTTGACCTTATCCTACCACTGGGGACACAGGGGTAGGATCCTAAGTGCACTACCCTCAGGAGAGAGCTGACAAAGAGACAGTCTTAGCTCAGAATCCTAAAGTAGGTAAAATAAAATAGGTGCACAGCAAGGGGAAAAGTCTTGAAAGCCAAGCCTTCTGTTGTTAAGAGCTGGGGTTTTAAGACAGAGAAGGATTTTAAATTCTGAAAGTGTGGCTTTGACCATCAATAGGCAGTGACCTCAACATCCAGGGGTGTGCCTGAGCGGGCCTGCACCTGTTCCTGAGAACCGTCTCTGGACGTGTCTTCTCAACTCCACGTTCAGTAGCTTGAAATCAACCGTGGTAGCAGTGTATTCACCATAGAAGTTGGCAAACTACAAACCAGGGCTTTTTTCCTAGAGAGTCTGTTGTTGAGATTTGGGGAGGAGAAAAGAGCACAGGTGAACTGCCAGGTAGACCCTTCCTGGGCTGAAGTCGGGGTGCAGAAAAATTTCCAGGTAGGGCTGGGGCTAGGAGGCCGAGGTATTGCATCCCACTTCCCACCTGCAACTCTGTGAGAAGGTAGCAGCTACACAGAGTGCTGTCTGTGAAAATGGGCAGAAATGACAGCAGAGCGGTTCTAGGTGTAAAGACGACCTGAGAGAGCTGGTCTCCCTGTCCCCCACCCCCCGTGCCTCCCTCAACTCTGTTGAGGCCAAGGAGTCCAGAGAGACTTCCTGTTGGACAGCGGGATGGGGCAGAGATCAGCTCAGAGTCTCAGAGTGCATGAGCCAGTGGGGTCACGGACCTTCTCTTGGGCTTACTAACTTTTTCCACCAGTTCCTCCTGTGCTATGCTTTTCTCACTGATGAAATCCCATTAAATGGGCAGCCACCCCAAGGATCTCACTTAAGATACATCCTGTAGAGTTTCCCCCTCTCTGAGTTTTGAGTTCATTCAAATGCTGTATTGAGTATCAGAAAATTAGGAAGAAAATGCCCCAGAAGTCTGTCTGCTGTAGGTTTCCTCACAGTTCTGACAGACATGGATTCCTGTGGCCTCCTTTTAAACGTAAGCCACCACCACTATGTTAAAAAAAAAAAAAAAGAAAAAAGAGGGGGAAGATTGGCAAAAACCATGGAAAATGGCAGCTGAAAAGTTTTGTGCGGATGGATGGAAAAAGGGAAAGGGGAACACGTGGAAGACAATGAGAGTAAAAGAAACAGGGAAATAGAAACAAACAAATGACGATACCAAAGAGAGCCACAGAGGAAACACGGAGAAGAAAATGGATTCTGTGAGAAATACTGTATAGAGAATGCTGCACCAGAAAGTAGCGAGATCCATGGACGCACAAAGAAAATAAAGAAAACCCGAGGGCTTCCCTGGTGGCGCACTGGTTGAGAGTCCGCCTGCCGATGCAGGGGATACGGGTTCGTGCCCCGGTCCGTGAAGATCCCACATGCCACGGAGTGGCTGGGCCCGTGAGCCATGGCCGCTGAGCCTGCGCGTCCGGAGCCTGTGCTCCGCGCAACGGGAGAGGCCACAACAGTGAGAGGCCTGCGTACCGCAAAAAAAAAAAAAGAAAAAAGAAAAAGAAAAACCGAGAGAGACGTCATGAGTTCCAGTGTGACCAGGACCCCTAAGTTCCTTGCTTCCTGGGATTGCGACAGAGGTGGGGAGCTCTTCCATGGTTCCTTAATTCCCATCGAGAAACAAGGTGTTTCATGGTTTGCCAAACCCGGCAGGTCCTGGCCTGTGAGAGCCGATTGCTAAATTTTCAGGAATTTTGTTAAACACGGTTATTTAAAAAAATTAAATTATATAAACCTACAACTAACTAAATTACATTTAAAACATGTAATACTAAAAACTCATCACATTCTGATAATTTTAGTATATCTTACTGTCTGTGTCTCTATCAATCTATGTCTATTATGTGGAAATACTATACAGTGGTTGTCACTGCATACACCTCCCCAACTCCACCTTTAAGTGACTTCACATTGGTAGGTTGAAATCAGCCACAGTGGGAGTATTTACACCATGAAAATCAGCAAATGCTACAAATCGAGGCTTAAAAATACTGTCTTATTGATTGGCTAGGTGTAACAGCCATGTAACAACATGGTGGAGACAATAATAATGTAGATTAAGCTTAAAGTGCATTGTGCCTGTGGCTGTTACATTGTGAATAACATAAGAAAACGAGGACATGTTCTTCCAGCATTCAAAAACCTTCATCTGATTCATCGAAAAAAATTGCTCACATCATTAATGAATGAATATTTTCGTCATTTCCCTTTTTTCTTATTACATGAAAATATCAACCAACATTCATGGCAGAACTGTACTTGTTCATCAACTGCAACCGTTGTTGGCTGCAGACACAAGAGTTTGGCAAGTCAGTGAACTCATTCCGTGAAAATCAATTGCTATGTGGAATTTAAAATACAGAGTGTTGTATGTTTTAGTAGTAGTAGTAGAAGTAATAGTAAATTGGGTGACTCACATCCTTTATATCAGTAAAAGTTATAATAAACTTATATACCAATATTTGCGCACAAGTGTTTTTTGTTCTTGTTGGAGAGCCAGTTGTTAAATATTTACCAGCACATCACTGGCTACTTTAGTCACTAACCATTGCCTCACTTAGCAATGATGACACCCAGAGGGCTTCCTTTAGAAAAAGACCCGGAGGCAGTGAAAAACACGGATATATTCTCCTGCCTTTTTAAAAAATTGTGGCCAAACATGCATAACATAAAATTTACCATTTCTTCTTTTTCTATGATATATTTCTCTTATGGAAATTGGAATATGTAGGTATTTATAATGAGGAATACTATTATTTTCTATTTTTAATTTTTAGTTTTAATTTTCTAAGTTAAATTTTCTTTTTTTTTAAAATTGAAGTACATTTGACATATAATGTTATGTTGGTTTCAGGTGTACAACATAATGATTCAACATTTGTATACATTGCAAAATGATCACCACGATAAGGCTAGTTACCATCCGTCACCACACAAAGTTACAATTTTTTCTTCTTTTCGTTAATATTTATTTATTTATTTAGCTGTGCCTAGTCTTAGTTATGGCACGCAGGATCTTCCTTGTGGCATGCAGGATCTTTAGTTGCAGCATGCGGGATACACTTCTTGGACCAGGGATCGAACCCGGGCACCCTGCATTGGAAGCACGGCGTCTTAACCACTGGACCACGAGGGAAGTCCCTTTAACCATCTTTAAGTGTGTGGTTCAGTGGCATTAAGTACATTCACATTATTGCACAACCATCACCATCCTTCTCCAGAATATTTCATCATGCCAAACTGAAATTCTCTACCCGTTAAGCAATTGCGTATTCTCCACTTTCCCAGCCCCTGATAACCTCTATTCCACGTTTTGTTTCTGCAAATTTAACTACTCTCTGTAACTTATATGAGTGGAATCATTACAATATTTGATCTTTTGTGTCTGGCTTATTTCATTTATCATGATGTCTTCAAGATTCATCCATGTTGTAGCATGTATCAGAATTGCCTGCCTTTTTATGGTTTAATAATCTATTGTATGTATATACGGCATGTTTAAAATTGAAGTATAGTTGATTTATAATATTGTGTTAGTTTCAGGTGCACAGCAAGGTAATTCAGTTATACACACACACACGCACACGCACACACACACACACACACACATATATAATATATATACACACATATTTTTCCGATTATTTTCCATTATAGGTTATTATAAGATATTGAATATAGTTCCCTGTGCTATACAATAAATCCTTGTTGCTCATATATTTTATATATAGTAGTTTGTGTCTGTTAATCCCATACTCCTAATTTCACCCCCCAGCCCCCACTTTCCCCTTTGGTAACCATAAATTTCTTTTATATGTCTGTTTCTATTTTGCATATAGATACATGTGTATTATTTTTAGATTCTGCATATAAGTGATATCATTTAATATTTGTTTTTCTCTGTCTGACTTACTTCACTTAAGTATAATATTCTCTAGGTCCATCTATGTTGCTGCAAATGGCAATATTTCATTCTTTTTTATGGCTGAGTAATATTCCATTTACTATAAACACCACATCTTTTTTTTAACATCTTTATTGGAGTATAATTGCTTTACAGTGTTGTGTTAGTTTCTGCTTATAACAAAGTGAATCAGCTATATGTATATGTATATCCTCATATCCCCTCCTTCTTATGTCTCCCTCCCACGCTTCCTGTTCCACACCTCTAGGTGGACACAAAGCACCGAGCTGATCTCCCTGTGCGATACAGCTGCTTCCCATTAGCTATCTATTTTACATTTGGTAGTGTATATATGTCAATGCTAGTCTTACTTTGTCCCAACTTACCCTTCCCCCTCCCCATGTCCTCAAGTCCATTCTTTACATCTGTGTCTTTATTCCTGTCCTGCCCCTAGGTTCATTAGAACCTTTTTATTTTTAGATTCCGTATATATGTGTTAGCATACAGCATTTGTTTTTCTCTTTCTGACTTACTTCACTCTGTATGACAGATCTCTAGATCCCTCCACCACACTGCAAATAACTCAATTTCATTTCTTTTTATGGCTGAATAATATTCCATTGTATATATGTGCCACATCTTATTTATCCAGTCATCTGTCAATGAACACTTAGGTTGCTTCCATATCCTGGCTATAGTAAGTAGTGCTGCAATGAACACTGTGGTACATGACTCTTTTTGAATTATGGTTTTCTCAGGGTATATGCTCAGTAGTGGGATTGTTGGGCCATGTGGTAGTTCTATTTTTAGTTTTTTAAGGAACCTCTTTACTGTTCTGCATAGTGGCTGTATCAACTTACATTCCCACCAACAGTGCAAGAGGGTTCCCTTTTCTCCACACCCTCTCCAGCATTTATTGTTTGTAGACTTTTTGATGATGGCCATTCTGACTGGTGGGAGGTGATACCTTATTGTAGTTTTGATTTGCATTTCTCTAATGATTAGTGATGTTGAGCATCCTTTCATGTGTTTGTTGGCAATCTGTATATTTTCTTTGGAGAAATGTCTATTTAGGTCTTCTGCCCATTTTTGGATTGGGTTGTTTGTTTCTTTGATATTGAGCTGCTTGTATATTTTGGAGATTAATCCTTTGTCAGTTGCTTTGTTTGCAAATATTTTCTCTGATTCTGAGGGTTGTCTTTTCATCTTGTTTATGGTTTCCTTTGCTGTGCAAAAGCTTTTAAGTTTCATTAGGTCCCATTTGTTTATTTTTGTTTTTATTTCCCTTTCTCTAGGAGGTGGGTCAAAAAGGATCTTGCTTGACTTATGTCATAGAGTGTTCTGCCTATGTTTTCCTCTAAGAGTTTTATAGTGTCTGGCCTTACATTTAGGTCTTTAATCCATTTTGACTTTATTTTTGTGGGTGGTAGCTTTGTAGTATAGCCTGAAGTCAGGGAGCCTGATTCCTCCAGTTCCATTTTTCTTTCTCAAGATTTTTTTGGCTGTTCAAGGTCTTTTGTGTTTCCATACAAATTGTGCAATTTTTTGTTCTAGTTCTGTGAAAAATGCCATTGGTAGTTTGATAGGGATTACATTGAATCTGTAGATTGCTTTGGGTAGTATAGTCATTTTCACAATATTGATTCTTCCAAGCCAAGAACATAGTATATCTCTCCATCTGTTGGTATCATCTTTAATTTCTTTCATCAGTGTCTTATAGTTTTCTGCATACAGGTCTTTTGCCTCCTTAGGTAGGTTTATTCCTAGGTATTTTATTCTTTTTGTTGCAGTGGTAAATGGGAGTGTTTCCTTAAGTTCTCTTTCAGATTTCATTCATTAGTGTATATGCAAGAGATTTCTGTGCATTGATTTTGTATCCTGCTACTCTACCAAATTCATTGATTGGCTTTAGTAGTTATCTGGTAGCATCTTAGGATTCTCTAAAGAATCATGTATCATGTCATCTGCAAATAGTGACAGTTTTACTTCTTCTTTTCTGATTTGGATTCCTTTTATTTCTTTTTCTTCTCTGATTGCTGTGGCTAAAACTTCCAAAGCTATGTTGAATAATAGTGGTGAGAGTGGGCAACCTTGTCCTGTTCCTGATCTCAGTGGAAATGGTTTCAGTGTTTCACCATTGAAAACGATGTTGGCTGTGGGTTTGTCATATATGGCCTTTATCATGTTGAGATAGGTTCCCTCTATGCCTACTTTCTGGAGAGTGTTTATCATAAATGAGTGTTGAATTTTGTCAAAAGCTTTCTCTGCATCTATTGAGATAATCTTTTTTTTTTTTTTTTTGTGGTATGCGGGCCTCTCACCATTGTGGCCTCTCCCGCTGTGGAGCACAGGCTCTGGATGCGCAGGCCCAGTGACCATGGCTCACAGGTCCAGCCACTCCATGGCGTGTGGGACCCTCCCGGACCGGGGCACGAACCCGCGTCCCCTTCATTGGCAGGTGGACTCTCAACCACTGCGCCACCAGGGAAGGCCGAGATGATCATATTTTTGATCAAGGTTTTTATCCTTCAGTTTGTTAATATGGTGTATCACATTGATTGATTTGCATATATTGAAGAATCCTTGCATTCCTGGGATAAACCCCAGTTGATCATGGTGTATGATCCTTTTAATGTGGTGTTGGATTCTGTTTGCTAGTATTTTGTTGAGGATTTTTGCATCTATGTTCATCAGAGATATTGGCCTGTAGTTTTCTTTCTTTGTGACATCATTGTCTGGTTTTGGTATCAGGGTGATGGTGACCTCGTAGAATGAGTTTGGGAGTGTTCCTCCCTCTACTATATTTTGGAAGAGTTTGAGAAGGATAGGTGTTAGCTCTTCTCTAAATGTTTGATGGAATTCGCCTGTGAAGCCATCTGGTCCTGGGCTTTTCTTTGTTGGAATATTTTTAATCACAGTCTCAATTTCAGTGCTTGTGAGTGGTCTGTTTATATTTTCTATTTCTTCCTGGTTCAGTCTCAGAAGGTTGTGCTTTTCTAAGAATTTGTCCATTTCTTACAGGTTGTCCATTTTATTGCCATAGAGTTGCTTGTAGTACTCTCTCATGATCCTTTGTATTTCTGCAGTGTCAGTTCTTACTTCTCCTTTTTCATTTCTAATTCTGTTGATTTGAGTCTTCTCCCTTTTTTTCCTTGATGAGTCTGGCTAATGGTTTATCAATTTTGTTTATCTTCTCAAAGAACCAGCTTTTAGTTTTATTCATCTCTGCTATTGTTTCTTTCATTCCTTTTTAATTTATTTCTGATCTGATCTTTATGATTTCTTTCCTTCTGCTAACTTTGGAGTTTTTTTTTGTTGTTGTTCTTCTTTCTCTAATTGCTTTAGGCATAAGGTTAGGTTGTTTATTTGAGATGTTTCTTGTTTCTTGAGGTGGGATTGTATCGCTATAAAGTTACCTCTTAGAACTGCTTTTGCTGCATCCCATAAGTTTTGGGTCGTCGTGTTTTCATTGTCATTTGTTTCTAGGTATTTTTTGATTTCCTCTTTGATTTCTTCAGTGATCTCTTGGTTATTTCATAGTGTATTGTTTAGCCTCCATGTGTTTGTATTTTTTCCAGATTTTTTTTCCAGTAATTGATATCTAGTCTCATAGCGTTGTGGTCAGAAAAGATACTTGATACAATTTCAATTTTCTTAAATTTACCAAGGCTTGATTTGTGACCCACGATATGGTCAATCCTGGAGAATGTTCCATGAGCACTTGAGAAGAAAGTGTATTCTGTTGTTTTTTGATGGAATGTCTTATAAATATCAATTAAGTCCATCTTGTTTTATATGTCATTTAAAGCTTGTGTTTCCTTATTTATTTTCATTTTGGATGATCTCTCCATTGGTGAAAGAGGGGTGTTAAAGTTCCCTACTATGATTGTGTTACTGTTGATTTCCCCTTTTATGGCTGTTAGCATTTGCCTTATGTATTGAGGTGCTCCCATGTTGGGTGCATAAATATTTACAAATGTTATATCTTCTTCTTGGATTGATCCCTTGATCATTATGTAGTGTCCTTCTTTGTCTCTTGTAACAGTCTTTATTTTAAAGTCTATTTTGTCTGATGAGAATTGCTACTCCAGCTTTCTTTTGATTTCCATTTCCATGGAATATCTTTTTTCCATCCCCTCACTTTCAGTCTGTATGTGTCCCTAGGTCTGAAGTGGGTCTCTTGTACACAGCATATGTATGGGTCTTATTTTTGTGTCCATTCAGCCAGTCTATGTCTTTTGGTTGGAGCATTTAATCCATTTACATTTAGGGTAATTATCGATATGTATGTTCCTATTACCATTTTCTTAATTGTTTTGGGTTTGTTATTGTATGTCTTTTCCTTCTCTTGTGTTTCCTGCCTAGAGAATTTCTTTTAGCATTTGTTGTAAAGCTTCTTTGGTGGTGCTGTATTCTCTTAACTTTTGCTTATCTGTAAAGGTTTTAATTTCTCTGTTGAATCTGAATGAGATCCTTGCTGGGTAGAGTAATCTTGGTTGTAGGTTTTCCCGTTCATCACTTTAAATATGTCCTGCCACTCCCTTCTGGCTTGCAGAGTTTCTGCTGAAAAATCAGCTGTTAACTTTATGGGGATTGCCTTGTATGTTATTTGTTGTTTTTCTTTCTGCTTTTAATATTTTTTCTTTGTATTTAATTTTTGATAGTTTCATTAACGTGTGTCTTGACATGTTTCCCTTTGGGTTTATTCTGTATGGTACTCCCTCTCCCTGTGCTTCCTAGAGTTGATTGACTATTTCCTTTCCCATGTTAGGGAAGTTTTCCACTATAATCCCTTCAAATATTTTCTCAGACCCTTTCTTTTTCTATTCTTCTCCTGGGACTTCTATAATTCAAATGTTGGTGCGTTTAATGTTGTCCCACAGGTTTCTGAAACTGTCCTCAATTCTTTTCATTCTTTTTTCTTTATTCTGCTCCCTTGCAGTTATTTCCACAATTTTATCTTCCAGTTCACTTATCCGTTCTTCTGCCTCAGTTATTCTGTTATTGATTCCTTCTAGAGTATTTTTAATTTCAGTAATTGTGTTGTTTATCACTATTTGCTCTTTAGTTCTTCTAGATCCTTGTTAAATGTTTCTTGTATTTTCTCCATTCTGTTTCCAAAATTTTGGATCATCTTTACTATCATTACTCTGAATTCTTACTCAGATAGGTTGCCTATTTCATCCTCATTTATTTGGTCTTGAAGGTTTTTACCTTGCTTCTTCGTCTGTAACAAATTTTTTTGTCGTTTCATTTTTTTTCTTTTTGATGGGTGATGCTGTATTCCTGTCAACCTTACTGGCTGTTTGGCCTGAGACGTCCAGCACTGGAGTTTGCAGGCAGTTGGATAGAGCTGGGTCGTGGTGCTGAGATGAGGACCTCCGGGAGGCCTCACTCTGATATTCCCTGGGGTCTAAGGTTCTCTCTTAGTCCAGCGGTTTGGACTTGGAGCTCCCACCACAGGAGCTCGGGCCTGACCTCCGTCCTGGGAACCAAGATCCCACAAGCTTCGTGGCATGGTAGAAAAAAAAAGAAGAAAGAAAGAAAAAAAGGAGCAGTACAATATCAAAGAATAAAAAACAAAATAAAATTAGAAAGATAAAAAATATATTAGGAAAAATAAAACTATAATTGAAACAACTGCAACAAGGTAAAATAAAACCACAACAGGAAAAAAAAAATAAAAAGGGGGGGGGGAGCCAAAAGGAGAGATTACTAACAAAGTATAAAGAATAAAATAAAATTCGAAAAATAAAAGATTTATTAGGAAAAATAAAAATAGAAAAGAATCAAAAACAATGAATCAACCAGGTAAAACAGAACCCCAATGTAAAAGAGGAAAAAAGAAAAGAAAAAAAAGCCTATGCTATGGGGGCGGAGTTTAGGCAAGGGGTGGAACTTAGGCAGGGGCTGGGTGTAGGGTGGAGTGGGGTGACGTTTGAGCATAGGGCGGGGCCTAGGTGGGGCGACGTTCAAGCGTGGGGCGGGACCTCTCATTAGGACCTGCGCAGAAGGGGAGCAGCAGCGGGTGGAAAGGAGGGCCTTTGGAGTGTGGAGTTCTGGAGTTTGGACGTAGGGTGCTGAGTGAGGGTGTGTGGGTGGGGTTTAGGCCCCAATCGTTGGCGGGGGTCTCAGAGGGGGGTCTCCGAGTGTAGAGGTGGGGCCCTGGTTGGGGGTGTAGGGGCGGGGCTTGGACTCTCTGCGGCGGGAGGGAGACTCCGAGGGCAGAGGATTAGGCCGGGAGCCCAACAGGCTTCCCAGTGCCTAAGTGGACAGGGAAAGTGCTGGTCCCATTCCCTTCCGTTCTTTCGCACCCTCCTCCACTGCCTCCCACAGGGTCTCCCCCTTTGCCACTGGACTCCTAACTGTGGGTGGGTCCTACTGGGTGTAGGAACTCCTCCCCTCCCCCAGCCACCCGTCAGGGGTGCTAGTCCCAGAGGTCCAGTCTTTACTTTGGCTCCCCCTTCCCTCCCTCCCACCCCCTCAGGACCCGGGTCCTAGGTGGGCAGAGGACCAGGCCTGGGATCTCAGCAGGCTCCTGGGGGCCCAGGGGGGCAGAGAAAACCCGGTGGTTCCCCAATTTCCCCTTTCGGGCGTGGGATCCCTTCCCCTCCCCCAGCCGCCCCTCAGCGGGGGCCAGTCCCGTCCTGCCTCCACTTCTCCTCCTCACCTCACTCTCCCCCATGCCCCACATCCTACCCGGTCACTGGGAGTTCCTCTATCCCCTTAGGTGTCCGTGGTCCCCCACCGGTGCCTGGTGGATGCCCTAGTTGTGTGGAGATGCGAATTCTGTCTCCTCCTAGTAAGCCATCTTGACTCTGCCCTACAGCACATCTTCTTAACCCAATCCTCTGTTGATGGGCCCTGGGTCGTTTCCATGTCTTGGCTATTGTAAATAGTGCTGCTGTGAACATTGGGGTGCATGTATCTTTTCAAATTTAAGTTTTCATCTTTTCTGATACATACCCAGGAGTGCAATTGCTGGATCATGTGATAACTCTATTTTTTTTTTTTTTAAAGAAGATGTTGGGGTAGGAGTTTATTAATTTATTTAATTTATTTTTGCTGTGTTGGGTCTTTGTTTCTGTGCGAGGGCTTTCTCTGGTTGTGGCAAGCGGGGGCCACTCTTCATCTCGGTGCGCGGGCCTCTCACTATCGCGGCCTCTCTTGTTGCAGAGCACAGGCTCCAGATGCGCAGGCTCAGTAGTTGTGGCTCACGCACCTAGTTGCTCCGCGGCATGTGGGATCTTCCCAGACCAGGGCTCGAACCCGTGTCCCCTGCATTGGCAGGCAGATTCTCAACCACTGCGCCACCAGGGAAGCCCTATTTTTAGTTTTTTAAGGAAACTCCATGCTGTTTTCCATAGTGGCTGCCCCAAATTACATTCCCACCTGCAGTTATACCCCACATTTTGTTTATCTGTTCATCCATCTGGGGACGATTGGGTTGTTTCCACCTTTTTTGGCTGCTGTGAATATGCTGCTATGAGCATGGGTGTACACGTAACTGTTCTTTCTTTCCTTTTTATGGATGTCTTGAATTCTGGAGCCCCTGAAGGGCAGATGAGAGCTGGATGGGTCAACATGGGGGCCCTAGAACCATCTTATCTCTTGTCCTCCCTAAATGCTTGCGGGCTGTTTCTGCTCCCTCTTCTCAAACGAGAGGCTGTGTTTTGGGAACAGTACCCAGAGAAGCCAAAAGCTTGCCTGTTGATGCGTGACACCCCCTAATGCCTTCGCCAATGGCTGGGTTAGGTTCACTGTGAACTGTCCACACAACGGGAACCACCATGCCCCCCCTCCACGGCCACCCTGAAACTGTTGGCAGAAGCCACGGAGGGGTGGGGGTGTGGTGAGCAAAAGGTCTTTGATATTGTGCGAGGCAAGTGGCCTCAAGGGATGAGAGGAGCAGCTAAGGGCTTGGCCCCTCTTCAGCGTCAGGAAATGCCAATGACACTGAGTGACCAGTGCAATGTGGATCTAAGTAAACTTTTTTAAATGCTGGAAATAATCCATCCCGATCTGTGCCTGGTTGGTGACAATGCCATCGGCCTTTTCTCAGATGGAACAAATTATGTGCTATTAAAAATTCAGTTAAAAATAACGTATCCAATCAATGTGTTTCACTGTCAGCTTATCCTTTAAAAGGAACTGAAGAGAAAATGGAAATGGGAAAAGTTTTGTCTTTTTTTTCTGAAGGAGAAAACAGACATGTTCAGTTCCTCTGAGCAAGTGGTAGAGCCGTGTTCAGCAGGGCAAGGTCAGTGCGACGAGTCTTTTTATGCGACATGAAAGGATGTGCAGACAGTGGAATCAAAGCTTGAAATGAAGAGCACTTCCAGATAAATTTTTAAAGTCTTTTGTTAGGCTTAGAAAAGCTTTCCAAGTTGTGGAGTGCTGGCCGGTGCTGATATGTTAACAGCCTTGATAAGGTAGGTAGGGGCAGAGGACTGAAATGTTGGGATTGCTGACTAAGGTCGAATAATACACAGCAGCCACCTTCGTCCACACCGCCTGCTCTCCAAGTCCTATCCTCCAACCCCCCAGTTTAGAGGCATTTGCAGCCCATTCCTTAATTCTTGCCCACACTCCCCTGGCCATGTGACTCTCTGGAAGCTGAGTCTGTTCTGGGCCCAGTATCTATAGACTGAGCCAGTAATCAGCCTGGGTAACCCTCTCAGTTGTGCCCAGGTGGTCCTCAAGACCATCACTGTGGAACAGCCAGATGCTCTAGATGGAAACAAGCCCCTTCAGTCCATGTCTTCACCTGAGGCAGCTCATACTGGGCTTGGCACCCTTTTGCTCAAAAAAATGCGTATGAATCAGCAGAGGGGTGTGTGTGTGTGTGTGAATGTGTGTGAATCTGTATCGCCAGAAGGCAGGAACATCTAAGCATCTAGGGAGTCAATGTGCTTTATTGTTTTCTGACCCTATCTTAAAAACTGGTACTTACCAGGTGGGCATAAACAACCCTTAGCACCTCTGAAATTGCTGTGGGGTAAAGCTGACTTCCACTTAAATAAATTTTGCAAGATGGGCTTCCTATGGGCAAAAGTAAGCGGATTTCCACTTCAATACAAACCATTTTCTTTCTTTCTTCTTTTTTTTTTTGTGGTACGCGGGCCTCTCCCGTTTTGGAGCACAGGCTCCGGACGCGCAGGCTCAGCGGCTATGGCTCATGGGCCCAGCCGCTCCGTGGCATGTGGGATCTTCCCGGACCGGGGCACGAACCCGCATCCCCTGCCTCGGCAGGCGGACTCTCAACCACTGCGCCACCAGGGAAGGCCCAATACAAACCATTTTCAACAGTTAAAAAAAAATCCAATCAGAAAATGGGCAAAAGATAAGAAGAGCTGTTTCTGAATACAGATGATATACAGATGGCAAATAAGCACATGAAAAGATGTTCAGCATCGTTAGCCTTCAAGGAAATGCAAATTAAAACCACAGTAATGAGATATCACTACGTATCTATCAGAGTGCCTAAAATAAAAAATAGTGACAACAATTTGGTGTTCGGTGCTGCTGGCAAGGATGTATAGAAACTGATCACTCATACATGGCTGCTGAGAATGTAAGAGCTACAGCCATTCTGGAAAACAGTTTAGCAGTTCCTTATAAAATGAATCATGCTATTACCATACTATCCAGTAATGACACTCCTGGGCATTTTCCCAGAGGAATGAAAATTTGTGTTCACACAAAATCAGTATGTGAACGTTCATAGCAGCTTTATTTGTAATAGCCCCAGACTGGAAACAGCCCAGATGTCCTTCGACAGGATAAACAAACTGCGGTCCGTCCACACTGTGAAACAGCAGTCAGCAATAACAAGGAATGAAGTATTGATGCATGCAACAATTTGGATGAATTAATGCTGAGTGAAAATGTCAATCCCAAAATACGACATGCTGTATGATGCTACTTATGTAACACTTTTGAAATGAGAAAAGCTTAGAAATGGAAAACAGTTGTCAGGTGACTGTGGTGGATACCTGAGCGTGTGATAAAATTGTATAGAACTAAACACACACACACACACAAAGGTGTATAGATGAAACTGGGGAGATCTAAGATGGGTGAGTGGTATTGAAGGCAGTATCCTGGCTGTGATATTGAGCTATGGTTTTGTGAGATGTTACCACTGTGGGAAACTGGGTGAAGTGTTCACGAGATCTCTGTATTATTTCTCACAACTGCATGTGAATCCACACTTATATCAGTAAAAATTTATTTTTTTAAATTAAATTTAATTTTTTTTCTTTTTTGCCACACCGTGTAGCATGTGGGATCTTAGTTCCCCAACCAGGGATTGAACCCGGCCCCCTGCATTGGAAGTGTGGAGTCTTAACCACTGGACTGCCAGGGAAGTCCCCAAAATTTTCATTAAAAGAACATGAATCATAGCACAACATTTTCTTTAAAAAGCATAAGTCCAGGAAAACTCCGGGCCAAACTTTCAATTCTCTTATGGGATGCCACACGTCAGATCACCCTCTTCCTATACATTGGCTTGGATGTACTCACCTGCATAATTTTCCCCCCTAAAGCAGATTACTTTTCCCTTTCTAGTCCCGCCACCCTCCCTCCACCCCATCCTAATCCCTCCACCCCATCCTAGAGTAGACATTATTTTTTAAATAATTTTTATTTTATTGTATTTTTTAAATATTTATTTATCTATTTATTTATTTTGGCTGCTCCAGTTCTTAGTTGCAGCACATGGGATCTTTGTTGTGGCATGTGGACTCCTAGTTGCGGCATGTGGGCTCTAATTCCCTGACCAGGGATCAAACCCGGGCCCCCTGCATTGGGAGCATGGAGTCTTGCCCACTGGACCGCCAGGGAAGTCCCTAGAGTAGATGCTGTGTTCTTTGCAGGTTGGTGAACTAATCTGTAGCTAATGTGAACCTGAGACTTGCAGCCCTTAATGGCCCTCCAGCTCCTAAAATCTCATATGAAGAGATTTCCTTTCTTGGAGGTCTTGAAATTGTCTAGCAGATGATCCTCAAAGCATTAAAAAGATTGTGACTTTAAACCTACGAAAAGAGAAGTCTTACATACTGGAAATAAAATCTCTTTATAGGAAAGAAACTAAATTTTTAATTTTTTTTTAGTTCCTACTATGTGCCAGACATGAGGCAGATTACTTTGCTTTGTTTCATGTGCATAACAAGCCTATGAGGGAGGAATAGTTTTGCTCTCTTACGTATGTAGATAACTGAGGACCAGCCACATGGTCCTCACCTGATCCCATAGCTCATTAGTAGCAGAGTCATGACTGGGGCCTCGGCTGATTCGACCCAAAGTCCCCACCAGACTTGCAGTTCTCGAACTTTTTGGTGTCAGGACCCCTTTTAACTTACTTAAAAATCATGCTTTGGTTAATGTGGATTATACTGATTGATATTTACCACATTAGAAATTAAAAGTAGTATATTTTAAATACTTATTAATTCTTCCAAAAATAAACCCATTTTGATGTAAAATATAAAATTTTCATGAAAAATAACGATATATCTCCAAAAACTAAACTTAGTGAAAAGAGACGTTTCAAATCTCTTTAATGTTTGGCTTAGCAGAGGACAGTTGGATTCTCATGTCTGCTTATGCATTAATTTGTTTGTGATATATTGTTCTGGTGAGGTATAGGAAGAAAATTAGGTCTCACAGTTTTTTAAATAGATTTTCCAGATAATTTTGGATATTAGTCTTTGATGCTATATCAGTACTCGACAAGTGGTAGTTTCTTTTTTTTTTTTTTTTTTACGGTACACGGGCCTCTCACTGTTGCGGCCTCTCCCCTTGCGGAGCACAGGCTCCAGATGCACAGGCTCCAGATGCACAGGCTCAGCGGCCATGGCTCACGGGCCCAGCCGCTCCGCGGCATGTGGAATCTTCCCGGACCGGGGCACGAACCCGTGTCCCCTGCATCGGCAGGCGGACTCTCAACCACTGCGCCACCAGCGAAGCCCCAAGTGGTCGTTTCTTAAAGGTCCGTTACAGTGAGGAATCTGAAACCATATCAATGAATTTCTTTTTGTACCCTGTTGTATTAAAATCCATAGGTCTATCTTCAGTTTGGTTCTTTTGCCCATGCATGGTTCATAACAAATCATTGGTCATTTGAAAAATACTGATTCAGCTGAGGTATTTAGATCTTTTTTATCTATACTGAAACGTGTTTCAGTATAGATAAAAAAGATCACATTCATCTACACCATCACCGACCTCATCAGAAAAGTCTTTAAGTAGCAGTACCGGCTTTCCAAAATGTTAATTTTTACTTGAAAGCTTAAATTTTATCACTGGCAACAAATATGGACATTTGTTTTCCTTGCAGTGACAGGCTTACTTCATTAATTTTTGAAAAAATGTCTGCCGAGTAGTCGAGTCTGAATAATCACTTGTGTCCTTCCTCCTTTTGCAATGGCATCCCATGCATTGCGGATGGTTCAGCTTGCAACTCTGCTGTACAGGCGCTTTGCCTCAAGACAACCATCCCTATGCAGAATATTAAAAAGACGTTAATACTTAATAAAATTAATATATTTTTTTACTGCTTCAGAAAGGACATTCCTAAGTGGAAATGGCTTTTCTCCTTGCCGGTGTCTGGCAGTGAGGAATACAGTGAAGAATACTGCCTTGACTGTGTTAGGGCACCGGTTTTACCTACCTACCTACCTAGCACCAGTTTTGTGCTCTCAGTGAAAATGCCAACACAGAGAAAAAGGCAGATGATGTTAGTATTATTATGAAAAGGACATCAAAGGACCCCCTAGGGGCTGTGGACCATACCATATCATACCTCTACCAGTTGAAGTAGAGCTCAGATTTTGTTTTTTAGCATCAAACCTGTCAGGGTTGGTGCAGCAGCACGGACAGCTGAGGCATGTTTATTCAAAAGTCCCCATAGATGTGCACAATTTCCACCCAGATGAAATATCAAAACCAGGAGCCAACAGGAACCACCATGAAACATTCTCTTCAGTGTCTTGTTCCCAATATCCCAGGTGCTCTGGGCTTCCTGCTGCCCAAGGCCACACAAGAGGGGCCCCTGTTGTGCGGTGTAGCTTTAAAGAACAGGTGTGGAAAGAGCAAGCCTGCCACCACCATTGCTGCGCTCACTGCATGGAAATACAACTCTAGGAACCCAAAGGAACAGACTCTGGGACACCCAACAGACTCCACTCTGCTGACTTTCCTGGGCAATGGCTGAGCTCTCCGCTCTGTGTGGAGTACATTGTACCTTGGACTCTTCTTGTCAACATTTCACGTTCCAGAAAACCCTTCCCCAAGACCCTGTTCTCCTTTTCCAACTTGGCGGCTGGCTACCTGAGAAATGAATTGCTGCACAGGTGAGAATGACCATTAAAGTGTTCAGTGCTGTGGGTAGGCGTGTTCACCTTTGAACAGGAGCCTCCTGGAGTTCTGTAGGAAACATGACCATGAAGAAATAATTCTGTGATGAGGAGCATTTCGTTAGGATCACAGGCAACTGGGGGTGGTTCTGGAGCCCCTGAAGTTACATCGGGGTCTCCTCAGCTGAGAACAAGTCAGAGGAATTGGACGATAAAACGATTGGAGGAGGGAGACAAAATCTACACAGCAGTGGTTTATCTCCTCGTGAGACGAAGGCTGTAGGTTTGTTTTTGTTTTTTCAGTCTTAAGCTGTAGGTTTTTATTTCAGTCTCTAATGAATGAAAAACATGCAATGTTTACGTTGTCAAAGGACAAATAGAACCATGGTGTACGTCCTCAGTTTACACAGCTGATTTCATGGGCGATCCCATCTCTAACATTTCCACACTGTTCTCCCTTGCAGGTGTTTGGATGTTACTTAAGTAGGTCATGTTTTAGGAGTTTGGGGGGGAGTCTCCTCGACATGCCTCCCACTGTAGTTTTCTTGATTAAGGAGGCTTTCATCTACTTTCTGCACAGGGAGCGAGGGTGGGGCGTGCTGGGAGCATCTAGATAATTCAGCAGCCGTGTCAGGTTGACCTGGCTAGCCCTCTTGTCTGGAACGAATGGGGTGCCCAGGAAAGTAAGTTGGGGTACAGGTGGTGCTACCCAGCAGACACCTTGTCCCTGAAATGCACACTCATGAGCTGAGCTATCAGCCTTCTGTGTGCTGCGACAGGCAACCTGGCTTCTCTTTCAAGCCCTGAATTATAAAACAAGGTGGTGCACATTTTGGAAAATCCCTTTGTGGGTGTTCTTCTAAAAGTACTAATTTGGTCTTTTGGGTTTCATCTGGGACTGGGAAGTCTTTTCCACTTCTGCCTCTAGTCTCTGCTGACTTCAGTATGAGCAAATAAGGTCAATTAATATCTATGGAATACAACTTACAGAATTAAATTCCCTTTTGAAAAATGACAGCATTTGAAATGACTCTATGGCCTAGAAGTGACAGCTGCTCTGTATCCCTCGTCCAGAGTTTGAACGTTTAGGCAGTAGGGAGGATCCAGGGGCTTAGAAAGAGTGCTGGGGTCACGGAGCCTCCTATGTGCAGTTTTCCTTAGAGATCCCACGTAAGCACCCGTGTGTGCCCTATGGGCTGTGACTTCCCTGGTCTCTCCTACCAGGTAATTCTCTTCTCCTTGCAGCTCCCACCACTACCTGAAATATCCCTCCTGTTCTACCGCCTCTATATGACCCTTGCCCTTTATGAGCCCCTCTCTCCCACCTTACTGCCCCCTGGGTCTCTCTAAATCCCACCTAGTTGTTAGGGCTCAGCTCAAATTCCGACTTCTCCAAGAGGCTTTCTTTCTGATTCATCACCACCATCTCTGCAATACTGACACTAATGATAACAGCTATCAGTAAGTGAACAGTTACTATATACCAGGCTCTGTAATAAGTTCCTGTAGCATCTCATTCAATCCCCACAATAACCTTGTTACTTGAAGGTGCAGAAAGCTTGGAGAATTTGAGTGCACTGGCCATGTCATACCCTAAGTGACCGAGCTGGAATTCCTGTCCTGACTTGCCTGGCTCTGAAGGCCATGCGTTTAACTGTTCTCCAGTCTGCCCTCCTGAAAGGGGTTAATCATCTAATTGTGAGACGCTGATGAAGCCAGCTGATGAAGGTCATATTGTCCAATCCTCTCGTTTTACAGGTGAGGACCCTAAAGCCCCCAAAGGCAAAGAGACTTGCACACGGTGAAGTGGTGGCAGAGCCTAGCAAGGACCAGTTTTTCTGGTTCTCAATCTCACTTATCCTTTTTTCATTCAACAAACGTGTATTAAATCCTTCCACATTTAAGGCACTGTGTTGTGCCCTGAGTATCTTTCCTGCTGCACATTCTCTGGGTGCCCCTTTTGCAAGCTTAATGAATCCACACCCAAAGCTGCCTTAAGATGGGGATTGGGTAAGCCCCTGCCTCCTCTTAGCGTGGCTCTGTGTAGAAGTGCCATGCACCTCTGAGGCCCCAACGTGGAACCCTTGTCATTGGCCTGTCCCACACTCAGAGCAGCTGCATAGGGGAGGGTGTGCTGGAGACTGGAGGGGAGGGTGTTTGATTACAGGGTAATGTGAAAAGTGCAGAAAGGCCCGGTTTATGAAAATGATTCAGTGCTGCTCTAGTAACTCTTTCAAGAACAAGCATTAGAAAATAGGAAGCATGACTCCAGGTTTTACCAACTAAGTCTAATCCAATTCCAAAAGATGTGTCTCTCTTTTGCTGTCGTTTGTGTATATATATAGAAGTCACCAAGCTTGTCCTCTTGGGTGTCTCCCATCCTGGCACCGTGTCTGGCTTCATTATTATTAATTTCATGGGCAGAGTTGGCTGAGGACCCTTGGAGATGCCCGAAAAACCCTTTCAAATGAGGTGACAGGACTTGGGGGGACACAATGAGGTCCTGTTTGAGAACTTGAAAGGAAATGCAGTTGTTCCTTGAGAGTTACACAGTAATGTCAACACAAACTAGGGGCAGAGTAAGGGTGGACATGCACGTGGATGTAATGAAACAGGACTGGCGACCGGCTCAGCAGCATGAGACTGCAACTCATCTTGTCACCTTCCACTCACACAAGGGTGACTGACCGGACTGCACACAAACAGCCCTTTTGAAAACTGCATCTACTGGGGAACTCTTGTGCCGGATCCTGTTGTGCATCGTTCTCGTGCAGCCTGCGGTGATCTAGAGAGGCCAGACGTCGGCCCGTAGGGAGCTGGCCCTTGGGCTGTGAAGCTGTTATGCTTCATGGTTGGGAAGCACGCGCAAAGCTCAGTCTGCCCCAGGTGGACCACCTTCCACTCCCAACATCCCCCCTTCCTAACACAAACTTCCTGACAGGTGAGGCCAAGAAGGAGGCTATACCTGCCACTGATTGGCCACCTGCTCTAAAAGACCATGAGGATTCCTGCCAACATGCCCTAAACCCCAGTACCTCTGTTACCAGAAGCCCAAACTGCAGTCACCCCTCCTCACCCAGCTGCTTCTATGAGTACAGATTCATATCACCCTAACCTACCTCAAGCTTCCGGATCTCTTCTTGTTTCTATCTACAGTCAAACCTTGGTAATCTCATGCACGTCAGTTGCTTCAAGTAACACCTAGAGGTTGGACTCCCAAATTGATATCACCTACTCGGCCTCTCCCCTGAACTTCAGAGTCACATATTCAGTTCTCTGCCTCATGCTAAGCATCTTAATCTTGGAATTAAGATTGAAAGCCTGCTAAGCATCTTAATCTTAACGGGTCCAAAGCAAATTCCTGTTGCTCCACTGCAAATCTGCTTCTTCCTTGTTCACCTAGCTGCACAAGCCAAAGACTCTGGAGTGACCCTAACCCTTCATTTTCCCTTAGGCCCTTTAAAATTACCCAGTGAATCCTACTGATGCTCGACCTTCAAATAACCAACTCCACGGCTACCCTCTCAAACCACCGTCGTTCACAGGACAGCTGCAGTAATCTACGACTCTCTGCTCCCACCTCAGCCCCCCTATTATCTCAGCCCTTTCTCACATCAGCTTGAATAATCCTTTTAAAACAGGCCACGTCAAATCCCCTCCCCTCCCCTTAACGGTTCCCCATATCACTTAGCCTAAAACCCAGTCCTTTCTGGGCACAAGGCACTACATCATCTCGGCCTTGCCTTTCTTTCTGACCACACCTCCCACCAGAGTCCTGGTTTGCTGCGCTCCAGATGAAGACTCAGCATGCTAACAACATGCTCCTACCTCATGGCCTTCAAGTTGCTGTTCTGTTTGGAAAGCTCCTCCTCAGATATTCCTGAGCTCACCTCCTCACTTCCTTCTGATCTTCTTAGCCAGGCCTTCCCTGACAGCCCCTATCAAAACAGCCCCTGGCGCTTCCCTGGTGGCGCAGTGGTTGAGAGTCCGCCTGCCCATGCAGGGGACACGGAGTCGTGCCCCGGTCCGGGAGGATCCCACATGCCGCGGAGCGGCTGGGCCCGTGAGCCATGGCCGCTGAGGCTGCGCGTCCGGAGCCTGTGCTCCGCAGCAGGAGGGGCCACAGCGGTGAGAGGCCACAACGGTGAGAGTCCCGCGTACCGCAAAAACCAAACCAAACCAAACCAAACCTGTTAAAGGGCTTCCCTGGTGGCGCAGTCGTTGAGAATCTGCCTACCAATGCAGGGAACGCGGGTTTGAGCCCTGGTCTGGGAAGATCCCACATGCCGCGGAGCAACTGGGCCCACACGCCACAACTACTGAGCCTGCGTGTCTGGAGCCTGTGCTCCGCAACAAGAGAGGCCACGATAGTGAGAGGTCCGTGCACCGCGATGAAGAGTGGCCCCTGCTTGCCACAACTAGAGAAAGCCCTCGCACAGAAACGAAGACCCAACACAGCCATAAATTAATTAATTAATTAAAAAAAAAAACAGCCCCTGTTCCTACATCATAGCCCACCAGGCCTTTCAATTAAGAGTCTGGTAGGTAGGTAGTTAATCTGGTAAGTTAG